>NC_092710.1:177429772-178059515 GCF_047496885.1 Scyliorhinus torazame | reverse complement strand
GTCAGCATTGGTATTGAGGACTATCGTGGAAGAGGTGTTGTTGTTTATCTTATTCATTGTGGCCTATGGGTCAGGAAGTTGCAGAGAGAGGAGCTCAGTCCTAGGTTTTGGAGTTTTGATATGAACTTGGCTGGGTTTATGGTGTTGAAGGCGGTGCTATAGTCAATGAATAGGAGTCTGATGTAAGAGTCGTTGTTGTTGAGATACTCCAGGGTGAGTGTAGGGCTAGGGAGATAGCGTCTAATGTGGACCGGATGTGGTCGTATGCGAATTGCAGTGGATCAAGGCATTCTGGGAGTATGGAGTTGATGTGTCTCATGACCAACATCTTGAAGCACTTCATGATAGATGCCAAGGCCATCGGTCGTTAGTTGGTGATGCATGTTGCCAGGCTCATTTCTTGCACCAGTATGATAGTGGTCTTCTTGAAGCAGGTGGGAACCTTGGAATGGAGTAGGGAGAGATTGAAGGTGGTTGCGAACACACCCACCAGTTAGTCCATGCAGGATCTGAATGCATGATCAGGGACTCGGTCAGGACCCTTTCAAGAAGGCCTATCTGACTTCAGAGGTTGTGATGGTAGGCATGGGTGTGTCTGAGGGCAGCACGATGGCGCAGTGGTTAGCACTGCTGCCTCACGGCACCGAGATCCCAGGTTCGATACCGGCCCTGGGTCACTGTCAGGGTGGAGTTTGCACATTCTCCCTGTGTTTGCATGGGTTTCGCCCCCACAACCCAAAGATGTGCAGGGTAGGTGGATTGGGCACGCTAAATTGCCCTTAATTGGAAAAAATGAATTGGGTACACTAAAATTATTTTTTTAAAAAGGTATGGGTGTGGCCGAGGCTGCTGGGGCAGTTGACAATGGTTTGTTGATTTCCTGCTCGAAACAAGCATAGAATGCAATAATTTCATCGCGGAGGGGTGCGCTGTTGCCAGAGATTCTACTCGGCTTTGCTTTGCAGCCGTTACGTTGTTTAAGCCTTGCCACAACGTACGGGTTGTTAGTCTATGACTCTAGCTCAGTCTGGTATTGTCCCTTGGCGTCCCTGATAGCTTTGCAGAGGTCGTACCTGGATTTCTTGTATCGGTCCAGGTCGCCTGTCTTGAATGCCGAAGACCGGGCCTTATGTAGGGAGTGAATCTCCCGATTAAACCATGGTTTCCGGTTGGGCAATGTATGTATTATCTTCTTCGACACGCAATCTTCTACACATTTGTTGATGAAGTCTGTGACGGTGGTGACTGCTGAGTTCTTGAATACGGACCAGACCACTGACTCCAAACAGTCAAACAGGAGCTCTTTTGTTGCCTCGGACCAGCATTGCGCAACCTTCTCAACCAGTTTCTCCCGCTTAGGTTTCTACTTGTACGTCAGGAGGAGCACCGTCTTGTGGTCCGATTTTCAGAAATGTGATTGGGGATGGATCGTTAAGTTATCAAGCGCCTTCTTCACTTCTGCCTCGGGTGGGATGTAGACCACTGTGATGATGGCAGAAGTGAACTCCCGTGGAAGGTAGTATGGGCGGTACTTCACAGTGAGGTATTCCAGGTCAGGGGAGCAGTAATTCGCCAGGGTCACCACGTCAGAGCACCAGGAGGAGTCGATGAGGAGGCAAATACCCTCCACCTTTTGCTTTGCCTGATGACGCCTTGCGGTTGCCCGGTGTATTGAAAAGCTGTCAGGTTGTATGGCACAGTCCGGTGAGGCGGGGGTGAGCCACGTCTCCGTGCGACAGAGCACACAGCAGTCTCTTACTTCCCTCTGAGCGCTAAATCTAGCATTAAGCTCATCAAGCTTATTTTTGATCGCTTGGACGTTCGCTGGATGTATTGTGGGGAGAGGAGACTTGAAACTACGTTGTTTTAATTTCACCTGCAGACCGCCACATTTCCCTTGCTTTCTCGGCCGGTGGCTGCTTCTGGATGGTCCCGGGATCCAATGGGCGAAGTCTAACATTTTGGAAAGTAAGTGGTTGTGCCTGGCAGGGTCCCGGGCGTTGGTTGCAATTTCGGGGTCCCCAACGGGTCGTTGGGGGGGGGGGGGGGGGGGGGGGGGGGAGGGGGGGAGGGGAGCATGTTCATGATCCAGTCAGGACCTGGGTTCCGCGAGGATGGGTCAAGCCTTTGGCTCGTTCGGGTCCTCGTGTGGCATCTCTGCGGTTTTGGGGGTCGTTAGTCCGGGTTTCGGTTGCTGGCAGGGTCTTCCTGGGCCAGGCTGAGCTGGGTTACATGTTCAGTTCCAGTGTTGGTGGTTGGGTCAGGAGCCCCTAGAATCGGGCCTTGGAGTAGGCCTAGTCGGGTCTCCATGTGGATTCTCCTCCTTTCCCCCATCTGCCGGTAAGTCAGTGTGCTGAATGGGCCTCTTCGAGTCGGGCCACTGGGCTGGTCTCTCCTGGTCCCATAGAAAGCCATTTGGCCCATAAAGTCTGCACTGACACTCCGAAAGAGTCCCCTATCTAGACACATGCACCGCTCTACCCCCATGACCCCACCTACCCCTTGGACACAGGGGCAATTTTGCTTGGCTAACCCAACAAACCTGCACCTCCTTGGACTTGAGAGGAAACCGGAGCACCAGAGGAAACGTCGGGGGCACGATGGCATAATGGTTAGCACCGGTGCCTCACAGCACCAGGGACCCAGGTTCAATTCCGGCCTTGGGTGACTGAATGGAGTTTGCACCTTCTCACATGTCTGCGCTGGTTTCCTCCGGGTGCTCTGGTTTCCTCCCACAGTCCAAACATGTGCAGGTCAGATGGATTGGCCATGCTAAGTTGCCACCTAGTGTCTAGGGATTTACAGGTTAGGTTTTGAGGATAATGCAGGGAAGTGGATCCAGGGAGGATCTTTCAGAGGGTCGGTGCAGAGTTGATGGGCTGAATTTCCTCCTTCTGTACAATAGGAATTCTATGGTTCTATTCTGTGGTTCTAGGAAACTTATGCAGACATGGGGAGGTGGGGAGAGAATGTATAAACACTGCACAATCATCCAAGGTCTGAATTGTACACTGGTCTCTGGTATTGTGAGGCAGCAGTGCTAACTAGTGTGCCAGCGTGGTAAATGTGGTGCTGCGTTGCTTACTTCAATTATCTTATTAATTTTTAATTATTTCAATTAAATGTCGTGTTCTGATGTTTCAGTTAAGACATTTGTAGAAGCTTGTAAAGTTTAATGCAAAACATTTATTAACAAGAATAATTTATTAGACAAAGGAAGCTCTTCAAAGACGCCTTGAACGCTTTCCTCAAGAAATGCCTGAGAAACCTTTACCTGGAGGAACCTCCTGATTGAAGGGTTACAATTCTTCGAGAACACCCAACGGCAAGAGGAGGCCTAGAAAAGGAGCCTGAGGAAGAAATACCTGTGACTTAGCGTCCAAGGACCAATCCCACATATTGGAATCTCCTGCCAAGTGGGTAATTGAAGTTGCGGCTCTCGGGTCGGGCTCATCAGCATGCAAGGACCAACAGAACCCGTGGCTTTTGATGCGCTGCATCAATGCCCGTACTTCTGGGTCGTCACGTGCGGCGCACCAGCGACTTAGAGTCAGTAATCCTCCAGGGAGTTACGGGCGCCTGATGTTTCTTACTGCTTCTAACTGTACAAATGCATGTTTTGCTCATTTTCCATTATTTGTTTATTTGATTTTTTTTCAGGATTTACCTACTGGGCTAATTTCCTGGAAAAAGGACATTTAAAAAATATACTCTGCCAAATCTAAACAGGATTTGTTCCACCCCTATTCAATTAAGTTCACTGGCACTCTTCCAACAATTAATTTAATCTTCAGCTGGCTCTGAACAGGAGGCCTAGAGGTGCTCTTTCCAAGGGCCGGTGCAGACTCGATGGGCCAAATGGCCTCCTTCTGCACTGTAAATTCTCTGATTCTCGTTGATCTCCACAGGGAGACAGTGAGGCATTTGCGTGACATTCTATTCAGCTTAGCATCACGTGGAGTAGGAGCACACCCACGCCCTATTATTATGATGTGGAGATGCCGGCGTTGGACTGGGGTGAGCACAGTACGAAGTCTTATAACACCAGGTTAAAGTCCAACAGGTTTGTTTCGATGTAACTAGCTTTCGGAGCGCTGCTCCTTCCTCAGGTGAATGAGGTCACCTGAGGAAGGAGCAGTGCTCCGAAAGCTAGTGACATCGAAACAAACCGATTATTATGGGCCAGGGTTTAGAGAACCCCAAAGTGTATCATGGAGTTCACCTGACCCACAACTTTTAATAGATTGTGGTATGGGGAGCACACAGCCCACTCTACAGGTGTGGTACAGCAGAAATGGAAAAGTATTATTTAAAGCAAAACAATGTTTATTCTCTGGATCCAAGTTAACCTTTTTAAAACATACAGTGAACAGCTTAGCAACCATCAATTCAAATACAAACCTCAAAGAATACAACACTAAGTAATCCTTAATAACTTCCCAACAACATCCAGAAGACAAAAGAAACACCTTTTAACAGAAGCACATTAGGTTTACATTCACTGCTGAGAACATTTATAATTCTGAATTCACCAAATGATCAAGAGATAGTCTTTTCATGGCAGAGAGATCAACAGTACACCTGCTCTGTCTGGCTTCAGCTCCAACACTGAAAACGAAACTAAAACACACTCTGCAGCAAACAGCCTAAAACGAAAGTAAAAAGCTGACAGACAGCCCAGCTCCACCCACACTCTGACATTACTGATAAACACCCATTTCTTAAACACCCATGTCTTAAAGGTACTCTCACATGACACTATGGCCATGAAGGTGATGGCAGCCCTAAGCCACAGGTTCATTCCAGGATTCAAATGGTGACCTGTGTGGAATTGCGCTGTCTTCCGCCCACAAATGCATCCATGAGGTAATGGATGCACTCTATGTCAGGGCATCCAATGACATAAACTTTGACCTGGACCAAGCCCATTAGGATAGGGCTGTGAGTTCAGCACTATCGCTGTTCTGCCAATGGTGCAGGGTGCCATTGAAGGCACTTATGTGGCTCAACACACTCTGTGGCATCAGGGTGTCCCCTTTATTAACAGGAAAGGATCCCACTTCCTTAATGGACAGATGATGTGCGACCACCAGATGAGGATCACAAACATGTGTGCACGTTTTCCAGGGAACATGCAGGATAGCTTCACCCTTGGGCAATCTCAAATTCCTGGCATATTCAAGGGTCAAAGAACAAAGAAATGTACAGCACAGGAACAGGCCCTTCGGCCCTCCAAGCCATTGCCGATCATGCTGCCCCTCTAAACGAAAACCTTTTGCTCTTCTGGGGCCTTATCCCTCTGTTCCCCTGTTATTCATGTATTTGTCAAGGCACCCCTTAAACGTTACTATCGCACCTACTGCCACCACCTCCTCGGCAGCGAGTTCCAGGCACCCACTAACCTCTGTGTAAAATACTTCCCTAGCACATCTCCTCTAAACTTTGCCCCACGCACCTTAATCCTTTGTCCCCGTAATTGACTCTTCCATCCTGGGAAAAGCTTCTGACTATCCATTCTGTTCATGTCCGTAATAATTTTGTAGACTTCTATTGGTACTAATGACATAGGCAGGAAGGGGCATGAGGTCCTGCAGCAGGAGTTCAGGGAGCTAGGCAGAAAGTTAAAAGACAGGACCTCTAGGGTTGTAATCTCGGGGTTACTCCTTGTGCCACGTGTCAGTGAGGCTAGAAATAGGAAGATAGAGCAGCTAAACACGTGGCTAAACAGCTGGTGTAGGAGGGAGGGTTTCCGTTATCTGGACCACTGGGAGCTCTTCCCGGGCAGGTGTGACCTATATAAGAAGGACGGGTTGCATCTAAACTGGAGAGGCATAAATATCCTGGCCGTGAGGTTTGCTAGTGTCACACGGGAGAGTTTAAACTAGTATGGCAGGGGGGTGGGCAAACAAAGAACAAAGAACAAAGAAATGTACAGCACAGGAACAGGCCCTTCGGCCCTCCAAGCCCGTGCCGACCATACTGCCCGACTAAACTACAATCTTCTACACTTCCTGGGTCCGTATCCTTCTATTCCCATCCTATTCATATATTTGTCAAGATGCCCCTTAAATGTCCCTATCGTCCCTGCTTCCACCACCTCCTCTGGTAGCGAGTTCCAGGTACCCACTACCCTCTGCGTAAAAAACTTGCCTCGTACATCTACTCTAAACCTTGCCCCTCTCACCTTAAACCTATGCCCCCTAGTAATTGACCCCTCTACCCTGGGGAAAAGCCTCTGACTATCCACTCTGTCTATGCCCCTCATAATTTTGTATACCTCTATCAGGTCGCCCCTCAACCTCCTTCGTTCCAGTCAGAACAAACCGAGTTTATTCAACCGCTCCTCATAGCTTATGCCCTCCATACCAGGCAACATTCTGGTAAATCTCTTCTGCACCCTCTCTAAAGCCTCCACATCCTTCTGGTAGTGTGGCGACCAGAATTGAACACTATACTCCAAGTGTGGCCGAACTAAGGTTCTATACAGCTGCAACATGACTTGCCAATTCTTATACTCAATGCCCCGGCCAATGAAGGCAAGCATGCCGTATGCCTTCTTGACTACCTTCTCCACCTGTGTTGCCCCTTTCAATGACCTGTGGACCTGTACTCCTAGATCTCTTTGACTTTCAATACTCTTGAGGGTTCTACCATTCACTGTATATTCCCTACCTGCATTAGACCTTCCAAAATGCATTACCTCACATTTGTCCGGATTAAACTCCATCTGCCATCTCTCCGCCCAAGTCTCCAGACAATCTAAATCCTGCTGTATCCTCAGACAGTCCTCATCGCTATCCGCAATTCCACCAACCTTTGTGTCGTCTGCAAACTTACTAATCAGACCAGTTACATTTTCCTCCAAATCATTTATATATACTACAAAGAGCAAAGGTCCCAGCACTGATCCCTGTGGAACACCACTGGTCACAGCCCTCCAATTAGAAAAGCATCCCTCCATTGCTACCCTCTGCCTTCTATGGCCTAGCCAGTTCTGTATCCACCTTGCCAGTTCACCCCTGATCCCATGTGACTTCACCTTTTGTACTAGTCTACCATGAGGGACCTTGTCAAAGGCCTTACTGAAGTCCATATAGACAACATCTACTGCCCTACCTGCATCAATCAACTTAGTGACCTCCTCGAAAAACTCTATCAAGTTAGTGAGACACGACCTCCCCTTCACAAAACCGTGCTGCCTCTCACTAATACGTCCATTTGCTTCCAAATGGGAGTAGATCCTGTCTCTAAGAATTCTCTCCAGAATTACTAGGGCACGGGAACAATAGATCAGAAGGTGAGAGCATTGAGGGAGAACTAGGGAATAGGGACAGAGTGGCTCTGAGGCAGAGCAGACAGGGAGAAGTTGCTGAACACAGCAGGTCTGGTGGCCTGAAGTGCATATGTTTTAATGCAAGAAGTATTACGGATAAGGCAGATGAACTTAGAGCTTGGATTAGCACTTGGAACTATGATGTTGTTGCCATTACAGAGACCTGGTTGAGGGAAGGGCAGGATTGGCAGCTAAACGTTCCAGGATTTAGATGTTTCAGGTGGGATAGAGGGGGATGTAAAAGGGGTGGCGGAGTTGCGCTACTGGTTAGGGAGGATATCACAGCTGTACGACGGGAGGACACCTCAGAGGGCAGCGAGGCTATATGGGTAGAGATCAGGAATAAGAAGGGTGCAGTCACAATGTTGGGGGTTTACTACAGGCCTCCCAACAGCCAGCAGGAGATAGAGGAGCAGATAGGTAGACAGATTTTGGAAAAGAGTAAAAACAACAGGGTTGTGGTGATGGGAGACTTCAACTTCCCCAATATTGACTGGAACTCACTTAGTGCCAGGGGCTTAGACGGGGCAGAGTTTGTAAGGAGCATCCAGGAGGGCTTCTTAAAACAATATGTAGACAGTCCAACTAGGGAAGGGGCGGTACTGGACCTGGTATTGGGGAATGAGCCCAGACAGGTGGTAGAAGTTTCAGTAGGGGAGCATTTCGGGAACAGTGACCACAATTCAGTAAGTTTTAAAGTGCTGGTGGACAAGGATAAGAGTGGTCCTAGGGTGAATGTGCTAAATTGGGGGAAGGTTAATTATAACAATCTTAGGCGGGAACTGAAGAACCTAGATTGGGGGCGGATGTTTGAGGGCAAATCAACATCTGACAGGTGGGAGGCTTTCAAGTGTCAGTTGAAAGGAATTCAGGACCGGCATGTTCCTGTGAGGAAGAAGGATAAATACGGCAATTTTCGGGAACCTTGGATAACGAGAGATATTGTAGGCCTCATCAAAAAGAAAAAGGAGGCATTTGTCAGGGCTAAAAGGCTGGGAACAGACAAAGCCTGTGTGGAATATAAGGAAAGTAGGAAGGGACTTAAGCAAGGAGTCAGGAAGGCTAGAAGGGGTCACGAAAAGTCATTGGCAAATAGGGTTAAGGAAAATCCCAAGGCTTTTTACACATACATAAACAGCAAGAGGGTAGCCAGGGAAAGGGTTGGCCCACTGAAGGATAGGCAAGGGAATCTATGTGTGGAGCCAGAGGAAATGGGCGAGGTACTAAATGAATACTTTGCATCAGTCTTCACCAAAGAGAAGGAATTGGTAGATGCTGAGTCTGGAGAAGGGTGTGTAGATAATCTGGGTCACATTGAGATCCAAAAAGACGAGGTGTTGGGCGTCTTAAAAAATATTAAGGCAGATAAGTCCCCAGGGCCTGATGGGATCTACCCTAGAATACTGAAGGAGGCTGGAGAGGAAATTGTTGAGGCCTTGACAGAAATCTTTGGATCCTCACTGTCTTCAGGTGATGTCCCGGAGGACTGGAGAATAGCCAATGTTGTTCCTCTGTTTAAGAAGGGTAGCAAGGATAATTCAGGGAACTACAGGCCAGTGAGCCTTACTTCAGTGGTAGGGAAATGACTGGAGAGAATTCTTCGAGACAGGATCTACTCCCATTTGGAAGCAAATGGACGTATTAGTGAGAGGCAGCATGGTTTTGTGAAGGGGAGGTTGTGTCTCACTAACTTGATAGAGTTTTTCGAGGAGGTCCCAAAGATGATTGATGCAGGTAGGGCAGTGGATGTTGTCTATATGGACTTCAGTAAGGCCTTTGACAAGGTCCCTCATGGCAGACTAGTACAAAAGGTGAAGTCACATGGGATCAGGGGTGAGCTGGCACAGTGGATACAGAACTGGCTAGGTCATAGAAGGCAGAGAGTAGCAATAAAAGGATGCTTTTTTAATTGGAGGGCTGTGACCAGTGGTGTTCCGCAGGGATCAGTGCTGGGACCTTTGCTGTTTGTCGTATATATAAATGATTTGGAGGAAAATGTAACTGGTCTGATTAGTAAGTTTGCAGACGACACAAAGGTTGGTGGAATTGCGGATAGCGATGAGGACTGTCAAAGGATACAGCAGGATTTAGATTGTTTGGAGACGGGCGGAGAGATGGCAGATGGAGTTTAATCCGGACAAATGTGAGGTAATGCATTTTGGAAGGTCTAATGCAGGTAGGGAATATACAGTGAATGGTAGAACCCTCAAGAGTATTGAAAGTCAGAGAGATCTAGGAGTACAGGTCCACAGGTCACTGAAAGGGGCAACATAAGTGGAGAAGGTAGTCAAGAAGGCATATGGCATGCTTGCCTTCATTGGCCGGGGCATTGAGTATAAGAATTGGCAAGTCATGTTGCAGCTGTATAGAACCTTAGTTCGGCCACACTTGGAGTATAGTGTTCAATTCTGGTCGCCACACTACCAGAAGGATGTGGAGGCTTTAGAGAGGGTGCAGAAGAGATTTACCAGAGTGTTGCCTGGTATGGAGGGCATTAGCTATGAGGAGCGGTTGAATAAACTCGGTTTGTTCTCACTGGAACAACGGAGGTTGAGGGGTGACCTGATAGAGGTCGACAAAATGATGAGGGGCATAGACAGAGTGGATAGTCAGAGGCTTTTCCCCAGGGGAGAGGGGTTAATTACTAGGGGGCATAGGTTTAAGGTGAGAAGGGCAAGGTTTAGAGTAGATGTACGAGGCAAGTATTTTACACAGAGGGTAGTGGGTGTCTGGAACTCGCTACCGGAGGAGGTGGTGGAAGCAGGGACGATAGTGACATTTAAGGGGCATCTTGACAAATACATGAATAGGATGGGAATAGAGGGATGCAGACCCAGGAAGTGTAGAAGATTGTAGTTTAGTCGGGCAGCATGGTCGGCACGGGCCTGGAGGGCCGAAGGGCCTGTTCCTGTGCTGTACATTTCTTTGTTCTTTTTTGTTTGTTCTATCAGGTTACCCCTCAACCTCCGTCATTTCAGTGAGAGTTTATACAACCTCTCCTCGTAGCTAATGCACTTCATACCAGGCAACATCTTCTGTACCCTCTCCAAAGTCTCCACATCTTTCTGGTAGTGTGGCGGACAGAATTGAACACTATATTCCAAGTGTGGCTTAACTAAGGTTCTATACAGCTGCAACATGATTTGCCAGTTTTTATACTCAATGCCCTGGCCGATGAAGGCAATCATGTCGTATGCTTTCTTGACTACCTTCTCCACCTGCATTGCCACTTTCAGTGACCGACGGACCTACACACCTAGATCCCTCTACCTGTCAATACACTTAAGGGTTCTGTCATTTAGTATATATTTCCCACCTGTATTAGACTTTCCAAAATGCATTACCTCACATTTAGACCATAAGACCAGAAGACATAGAAGCCGAATTAGGCCACTCGGCCCATCGAGTCTGCTCTGCCATTCAATCATGGCTGATATTTTTCTCTTCCCCATTCTCCTGCCTTCTCCCCATAACCACTGATTCCCTTATTAATCAATAACTTATCTATCTCTGCATTAAAGACTCTCAGTAATTCGGCCTCCACAGCCATCTGCGGCAAAGAGTTCCACAGATTCACCACCCTCTGGCTGAAGAAATTCCTCCTCATCTCTGTTTTAAAGGATCGTCCCCTTAGTCTGAGATTGTATCCTCTGGTTCTAGTTTTTCCTATAATTGTAAACATCCTCTCCACATCCACTCTATTCAAGCCTCACAGTATCCTGGAAGTTTCAATAAGATCCCCCCTCATCCTTCTAAACTCCAATGAGTACAGACCAAGAGTCCTCAACCATTCCTCATACGTCAAGCTTCTCATTCTAGGGATCATTCTTGTGAACCTTCTCTGGATCCTTTCCAAGGCCAGCACATCCTTCCTTAGATACGAGGCCCAAAACTGCTCACAGTACTCCATTTGCCGTCTCTCCACCCAAGCGTCTAAGCGAGCTATATTCTTTGACAGTCCTCATTGCTATCCACAATTCCACCAACCTTTGTGTCATTCACAAACTTATTAATCAGACCAGTTATAATTTCCTCCAAACAATTTATATATACTACAAACAGCAAAGGTCCCAGCACTGATCCCTGTGGAATACCACTAGTCAGTCCTCCATTCAGAAAAGCACCCTTCCACTGCTACTCTCTGTCTTCTATGACCGAGCTAGTTCTGTATCCATCTTGTCAGCTCACCTCTGATCCCGTGTGACTTCACCTCCTGTACCAGTCTGCCATGATAAACCTTATCAAAGGCCTTACTGAAGTCCATATAGACAACATCCACTGCCCTATCGGCATCAAAATCATTGTTCCTTCTTCGACAAACTGAATCAAGTTAATGAGACACGACCTCCCCTTCACAAAACCAAGCTGCCTCTCACTAATACATCCACTTGCTTCCAAATGGGAGCAAATGCTGCCTCAAAGAATCCTTTCCAGTAATTTCCCTACCATCCCAGGCTTGAGGGATAGTTCATGGGGCCAAGGGATATCTGCTAAGGTCTTCACTGATTGAGCCAGTGCAGAGGCCTGAAACCAATGCAGAAGCATGGTACAACGAGGCTCACCTTGCCTCCTGGTCTGTGGTTGAGCGCTACATCAAGCTGCTTAAGATATGCTTCCTTGGCAGGTACGGTGCAGGGCCCTGATGGTCTCTCCCCACCCCCACATCAACATGGTCTGCCGTTCCCTACATACAGCTGGTGGACGCTGCAGTCCATCAACACCCCCCCCCCCCCCCACTTCCCACCGTGACCAAGGGAGGAGGTCCACATGAAAGCTAAGCCTTCACGGTGCTGGGCCTGGGGTGTCCCTTGTCTGCTTAGCTTGTCACTGTAGGAGGGTAATGATGACTCCCCGTGGGTAAAGCTCTGATGCTTTTCAGCTTTTGCTTATGTCTGATTCATGTCTGTCTGCTGCCAACACGCTGACTCCCAGCTCATGAATGAGTGAGGTTCAGGCACACATTCTGGGGATTTGGGGCAAGGGACAAAGGTTCATTAATTATGCCAGAGTCCTTCCAGGATAGATTTTACTCTTGTTTTGGGTGGGCCTAACGGTTTCCCTTACCATAAGACATAGGAGCGGAAGTAAGGCCATTCGGCCCATCGAGTCCACTCCACCATTCAATCATGGCTGATTTCAACTCCATTTACCCGCTCTCTCTCCATAGCCCTTAGTTCCTCGAGAAATCAAGAATTTATCAACGTATGTCTTAAAGACACTCAACGTCCCGGCCTCCACCGCCCTCTGTGGCAATGAATTCCACAGACCCACCACTCTCTGGCTTCTCCTCATCTCTGTTCTAAAGTGACTCCCTTTTATTCTAAGGCTATGCCCCCGGGTCCTAGTCTCCCCTGCTGATGGAAACAACTTCCCTACATCCACCCTATCTAAGCCATTCATTATCTTGTAAGTTTCTATTAGATCTCCCCTCAACCTCCTAAACTCCAATGAATATAATCCCAGGATCCTCAGACGTTCATCGTATGTTAGGCCTACCATTCCTGGGATCATCCGTGTGAATCTCCGCTGGACCCGCTCCAGTGCCAGTCTGTCCTTCCTGAGGTGTGGGGCCCAAAATTGCTCACAGTATTCTAAATGGGGCCTAACTAATGCTTTATAAAGCTTCAGAAGTACATCCCTGCTTTTATATTCCAAGCCTCTTGAGATGAATGACAACATTGCATTTGCTTTCTTAATTACGGACTCAACCTGCAAGTTTACCTTTAGAGAATCCTGGACTAGGACTCCCAAATCCCTTTGCACTTCAGCATTATGAATTTTGTCACCGTTTAGAAAATAGTCCATGCCTCTATTCTTTTTTCCAAAGTGCAAGACCTCGCACTTGCCCACGTTGAATTTCATCAGCCATTTCTTGGACCACTCTCCTAAACTGTCTAAATCTTTCTGCAGCCTCCCCACCTCCTCCATGCTACCTGCCCCTCCACCTACCTTTGTATCATCAGCAAACTTAGCCAGAATGCCCCCAGTCCCGTCATCTAGATCGTTAATATATAAAGAGAACAGCTGTGGCCCCAACACTGAACCCTGCGGGACACCACTCGTCACCGGTTGCCATTCCGAAAAAGAACCTTTTATTCCAACTCTCTGCCTTCTGCCTGACAGCCAATCGTCAATCCATGTTAGTACCTTGCCTCGAATACCATGGGCCCTTATTTTACTCAGCAGTCTCCCGTGAGGCACCTTATCAAAGGCCTTTTGGAAGTCAAGATAGATAACATCCATTGGCTCTCCTTGGTCTAACCTATTTGTTATCTCTTCAAAGACCTCTAACAGACCTCTTACATAGAGGGCCTGCGAGGAAAGCAGTGTCCAGGTGGGCTGCAGACCTATCCCAGTGGGTGGGGGGTCAAAGGGAAAGTGGCCGTAAGGTTGTAAACACCAAGAGGCTTTAATGAGGTGACAAGTGTGATTGTGACATTTCATTATGACACCTAGCTATCTGTCTCACTTCACCCATGCCCACTCTGTACCCTTCCAACTCCTCACACTAGCGAACCCTCCCTTTCCGTTGTGTATTCCTAGGCTGCACATCAGAAATGGAGGTAAGCTGTTATCTTCCACGCCCTTGGTGTGGGGGCTCAAAACAGCTGGTCACTTCCAGCGTCTCCTGGGTGGAAGCCCCTGAGATTTGCTCCAGCGCCTCCTCCTCCCTCTGGGTGCTCGTGGGCCACCGGGTTATTCCACGGGACAGAAGGGCAGCTGGGGTGAGTTCCAGAAGCCTCACTGTCATCTGGCGCTACCAGTCCTGGAGGCCCACCAGTGTCTGCACCATGGTGTCAAACCCCTCAGCCATAGGCCTCAGGAAATGAGCCAAGCTGTGGAGTTCTCCAGACATGGCTCTGACGTCTTGCCCCAGGCTTTCTACTGCATAGGCCACCCTTGCAGTGTTGACCTGGGTTCCACGCAATGCCAGCAATATCTCCTGCAACTGAGGGCTTTGGGATTCCTCCAATCGGCCTTGCAGTTGCATGAATGCTGCCGCCAACCCGTTCTGGTATTCCCAGCTCTGCCTTTGCATCTCTTGCAGTTGAGGGATGAATGTGTCCAAAGGCATGACACCTGGCTCGGCCACAGCCGAGTCCTGGGATCCAGCAGACATCTGACTGTCCAATTGCTGGGATGTTCCTCTCTCCACCTGAAGTGCATCAGAAGCAGTGTGCAGCTCACCAGATAGTGACCCAGACACCTGCCTGCTAAGTTCGCCCACCGAGGTGCTTGTCTCAGCAATGATGGATAGTGCAGGTGGTAGCTGTGACACGTCACCATGTCCTCCATGGTGCAGTCGAGGGTGGTCTATGGGAACTGCTAATTGACCGACTGAAGCTCATCAGTTGATGTTCCTGCAAGGCAAGGGACGTGGTTTTATTACATGGCCTGGTCAAGGGTTTGAACAACAAAAACCTCATTTGAAGCTGGTCATCTGGAGGAAGGTGCAATGGCTCCTCACTTTCCTGTCACAGGCGAACCTCGGTCTCTGTGCAGGCCCACTCCTGATCACCCCATGTGAGCTCCAAGCCCCTCTCCTCAAAATGAATCAAGAGCCTTCAGTCAGGCATTCCACTGCTTGTCTTCTCTCTCTCTGTGGTTGTGTCTGCAGGGAGACACAAAAGAGGATAATGTGAGATGGATCAGAGTTTGAGGACAACTGACATGTAGGAACACTGTGCTTAAGATGGGTGGGGTTCTGATGAGGTGTGCAGAGGGCGTTTTGAGGATGCTGGTGGGAGGTCAGATACTGGGAACCTGTGAGGTGGCCAGTTGTGGGTCCAAAGTGACATTCCGAGGGTTGATGGAAGGGTGGAATGCCAAGGGGAGACAGGGGACACTCACCCTTGCAGATAACAGTAGATTATTCATTTTTTTCTATATTGAACCCCCATCCTCTTGGTCAGGCTGCTGGCACTAACCAGTGCTGCTCAGGCAGGATTGGTGAAATTGCTGGAGGGCCTCCTGCCAACCCGTGGGTAAATGGTGGCCCACCTCTCCTTCACGGCATCCAAGTCATCCAGTGAGGGCCCCTTCCGAAAATCTGAGAGCTGGTCTTCTTGCTGCCATCTTCCTGGCTTGAATGAGATCATGTGCTGTGGAGCCGTTTAAATGCAGCAAAGCACTTGGATGACCCCTGTGGTAGATAAATCAGACACTTTGCACCTCAGGTGCAGTGTTTTTCACATGGAGAAAAAAAAGTCCAAGTGTCTAAAGATTGTGATCAGGATCGTCCCACTGGGGCCGATGGGATTCATACCAATTTTCATGCTGGAAATGACACTTTGTCACTTTTTGGGAAAAGTCTACCCCAGGGCCATGCTCGGTTAACTGGGTGTACAGGGGGGGGGGGGGGGGGGGGGGGGGGGGGATTTGTCAACCTTTCTGGCCAGCGGGATATTCTGGTTCCGTCGAAGGTGATCCTCCACCATGTGTTTCCCGGGGGAGGGGGATGGATTCAATGGGAAATCCCATTGACAGCAGCAGGACCAGAAGAACCCACTGCCTGGCCTGTCAAGGTTGGGCCGCCATCCGCTGCCGAGAAACACATCATGAATGGTGCGGAAAATCCAGTCCCCCCCTCCTCCACCCTGATCGCATCTGGGAAGTGGTAGAATTGCTACAATTAGCCTCAACCTGTTTGGATCAGGAAATCAGCTCATGTTCTTGTTTGAAGTTAATGTTCTGCATAACTTGCAGTGTGTACATGTGGATGTGAATACAGGATAGGATCACCCTCTGATGTAATGCCCCACCAGTTGAATGATCTTCCAACACTCCTGATCAAGTCTTACAGATGATTAATGGTCACTTGGGTGACCTACTGGATGGGACGCAGCTCTCGTAGACCCATATTTCAGGTAAGAGTGAATATTTCTGGTGAGATGAGGAGGTAACTAGTAATACAGTGGTTAGCACTGTTGCTTCACAGCGCCAGGGATACTGTTTTGATTCCCGGCTAGCGTCACTCTGTGCGGAGTCTGCATGTTCTCCCCGTGTCTGTGGGTTTCCTCCGGGTGCTCCGGTTTCCTCCCCCAAGTCCTGAAAGACGTGCTTGTTAGGTGAATTGGACATTCTGAATTCTCCCTCAGTGGACTCGAACAGGCGCTGTAGCGTGGAGATTTTCACAGTAACTTCATAGCAGTGTTAATGTAAGCCTACTTGTGACACAAATAATGATTATTTTAATAAAAATGTAACTTATTGAGTTCTGTATATTACAGTACAATTGGTGTATAAAATACATTCAGTTCCATGGCAGGTCAGTTATATTACACTTTGTAATCTTGGGAAGTTGAAATGCAAACAGTGTTGCACAATTGAGGGCATTTAAAAGTTTATTGGATAAACATATGGATGATAATGGCATAGTGTAGGTTAGATGGCTTTTGTTTCGGTGCAACATCGTGGGCCGAAGGGCCTGTACTGCGCTGTATTGTTCTATGTTCTATGTTCTAATTGTGTATGAATTAAATTTCGGCAAGTGAGGTATGAGAACACCTTCAACAGCCAGCTTTTCAGCCAACTTTATATCCGTACTGTCATAATATACACCAGTGTATTATGGTGCAGACACACACTGATGGACACACAGTGGAACCAATCAACATACACAACACCGCAGCCAATCACCAGTCAGAGCACATGCACTATAAAGACAGGGGGCATCAGAGTTCCCGCTCATTCGAGCTGCAGCTAGCTAGTAGGACAGAGCTCACAGCCTGCAGCACAGACATTCACCCTGTGCTGAGTGCATCGACTGGTTAGGACAAGGCAAAGGTCTTTAGTTAAAGCTAGTATTGTGTTAACCCACAGTGAGAGTATGTTAAACAGTTAATGATTCAATAAAATAATGTTGCACTATTTCAAGTGTTGGTGACCTGTATGTGTTCCACGGATCCAGAGCACCCAGCACAACACGTAACTGGCACAGAAATTGGTGTTAGAACAGGTTGGTCCCTTGTCACCATTAAACTTCAGCCTAGTACCTGAAGGTATAACTTACTTTGAGTCCAAACATTGAAAACAGGTTCTGATCTCAGACTGGTTTTTGGAATGTAATGATATCCTCAGTTTTGTAATTGTTTGTCTTTGAAACATGTCACTTATTTTTTTTAAAGATAAAGCAAGTATTGATTATTAAGCTATAATGTGTTGTGGTAATAACATTCTCAGACAAATGCTTAACTTTTTGTCACTTCTTTTGCATTAACATTTTTTATGCTTCAATGGAAATGTGACTCATTTAATATATTCAGCTGAGTATTATCTTAAAATGGCAAAGAGGCATTTGATAGGACTGCATCAAACAATCACACAGGGCAGGATTCGCCAGCCATTCGCTGGCAGCGGGATACACCTGTTCCCGCCAGCGCCCCCCAGCCATGGCTTTCCTGGTGGTGTGGTGTGGCCTCAATGGGAAATCCCATTGCCGGCGGCGGGAGCAGAGAATCCCGCTGCTAACGGATGGAGCGCCAAAATTCTCTATCTTCGCTAGCAGCGGTAGCGGGGCGGACCTGCAAAAGATCCCGGCCACAGTAACAACACCAGTAGTTACTTTCATCTTGTAGTCATCAAACTTAAGATTGCAATTCCAACTACATAATAAATGATAGAAATTTGATTGTAAAATCTCTAATTTGCTATGTAAACCGTTTGGATATGTTTATTTGAGGTATATCTTGCAATCATTTAAAGAAATGGTTTGCTGGCAATGCTATGTGGACTTTTGAAATGTTGACTGGTTTCAGAATATGTGAAACAGTTGCTTCATTTAGAAAGGAAAATCCTTGAGGCCATGAAATAAAACAGAAATCAGTCAAACATCAGTAATTTGTCTTGACTGGATGTGCCATTTGTAATTAACATTTTTAGCACGGAAAATTACAGATTTTAAATGAGATTTTAAACTAATTATATTGTAAAACTTTTGTATGCCTCAAACCATAAGAAGTTATTAATAAAGTCATTCCTTGGGTGTGTCTGCATGTACTGCATGTTTGCTCACAGATCAGTCCCATACCTGTTCAATGCACCGTCAGTATTACTGAACATGTTGAAGCCAAGATGGAGATTATCATTAAGCCTGAAATTAATAGATCTGTCAAATTTCTATGATAATATTTCTTACCTACATAAGCATGACTGCTTCATTTGATGCATGGATAGTTCTTGCTGTCCTATAAAAAAGGTGAAAACCTGACAGGAACATGGGCTCAAGTGACGCAGCATTCAGGAGTCACATTGTAGTTGCATGCATTGTTGAAAGGAAGAACACAAGAAGTTTAGCTGAATTTATGTTAGACTGTCAATACAATTATGAATGCAAGTCATCTTTCAGGTGACAGTTGAAATCAAAATAATATTAAACATGGAAATGCCCCAAAGTGGGAGTGGAAGGCCAATCATGTGTCACACAATTTCCAGTTCCCAAAATATGCAATCAAAATCAGCCTTGGGTGCAGATCCCTTGTTTACATTTCTTCAGGATTTTCCAGCTTGATTATGCTGATGCCACCTATTAGGTTGACACACCTTTGCTATCTGGGGTTAACTTATTTACAAATTCATGAGATACAACGTAATCACGTCCAATTTGTACTGATGCCACTGCACTCAGACACCACCATTGATTTCAGAGGTGTTACTGTATTATCAGTAACTGGTGTATTATCAGGTTGACTGCTTGCTCTAACATAAAATCCAAGAGGGGCCAAAGCTTCATGCAGCTCAACACTAGAAAAACATCCAAGCCTTACAATTCAGCTTCTGCAAACACCTAAGTTATTTTGACCATGAGCTTTTGGTTGTCTAATCAGGCCGGGCCCTGTGGTGTGAAACTTTGGCACTCACGTTGACACTGGATTGAGTTTCCTACTTCACATCCGGTCGATTGCAAACATCACGTTTGTTTTGTTATGCTCTTGACGTAGCATAAGCTGCTTCCTTGATGTGCACTCTGACAAAGGAAGGTTCAGACTTGGAGATAGCTTTAACACATTTGTTACTATTAACAATTCTCCTACTTGGATCCGACTCTCCTGTTAATCCTACTATAGGTACTCAGACTAACTAACCAGTCTGCTACAATCCACGTGGTGGGTGTGATGTATTTCAATCAACCCTGTCTGTACTCACTAAGTGTCACCACAGGAAAGAGGAAGATCATGTGCGCTGTGTTCTTTTATATGGGTAGCCCCCTTGTGGCAGTGTCACGTCTGTGTGTTTCTTGACTGTCCATTGGTCGTGTCCTATCTTACTGACATATTGGTTGAATGTCTGTGTGTCATGATGTCTCTGGTGCTCCCTCTAGTGTTTATCTAGTCTTAGTGTATTTGCATTAACCCCCTGTGTATTTACAGTGATGTATATCACCACATCCCCCTTTTATCGTATTACATATTTTCTGTACAGTGTTGAAGAAAATTGATCAAAATAGGTAGATAAGTGATGATATGTACAAATCATGATGAGGGATGATTACACAATAGGTCCAAATCATATGTATGAGTCCAAAGTTCATTAATTATTCTGGTCAAGTGGCTTTCTTGTTTGGTTGGTGAGGTGGTGAACGGCGTCAGTGTCCCTGTGCGTAAGGAACCAAGAAGTGGCCAAATCATTTTGTTGCCTGACGTGGACTCTTTTTTCTTTTGATGCTTGTGGTAGCGATGTACGCAATCTGTGTCATCCTGCCATGGTATGTCATTGTACTGAGCTGTGCAGTAACATTGTCCCGTATTTGCAGAGTTGTACCATGTCGTACCAGTCGTAGTTCCATTGGTGTTGTTTTTGTCGTGCTTGTTGTCGACGTTGTTGCCTTTGGTACGCTTCTTGCGATTGTCTTTGATGTTGTTCTTGTGGTGGTTGGTTTTGTATTCATGTTTGCTGCGCACAAGGACCACACTCGGTGGATAATATGAGTCCTTCACACAGTTACTCGTGTTAGCGTCCTTTGTGGCATCTGCTGTTTCCTTGAGCGTGCCGTCACTAAGTTCGCGGCGCTCCCCGTCTGGGGTCATGTCGGGCTTACTTGATTCAGCTTTGGCTTGTCGATGCTCCACGACTGGAGTCTTGTCTGTTTCACCTGAGTCAGTTTTGGTTTCTTGACGCTCCCCGTCCGGAGTCATTTCAGGTTCACTTGCATCTTCTGAGGTTTCTTGATGCTCCCCGTCCGGAGTCAAAACGGTCAGGAATGCATTTGCTTGTGGAGAGGCTCGAGCGGATGAGGTTTGAATTAACGTGGTGACACCAGTAGTCTCACTGTGATTGTCGAGTGCCTCTGTACATTCTAGCTGAGGTCTGTCACGTTGCACATCTGGTATGGGAAGTGGGATGCCGTCGTCACTTGTCGCACATACAGTGGGTAGAGCCTCAGTGTCTTCTTGTCATTCACTTGAGCTGGGTAGACCGTCAAAGTCTTCTTCTGGTGGCTCAAATAATCTGGGTGGACTGTCATAGTCGCTTTGTTGTTGACGTGAGCGTGGTAGACAGTCATAGTCTTCTTGCTGTTCACTGGAGCGTGGTAGACTGTCATAGTCTTCTTGCTGTACACCTGAGCCTGGCAGACTGTCATAGTCTTTCTGTTCTTCACTTGAGCGTGGCAGACTTGCATCATCTGCTGCTGGTTGCTCAGAGGAGGTTGCTAGACCCTCATGGTCTTGTTCATGCAAGGATTGCGCTCTGGAATCTTGCGTTCCTTCCATCGTGGAGTGCGTCCATGAGCTCGCTGTGGAGGCTTGTGTCACTCTCTCTGTGGAGTCTTGCAGCGTTCCTTGTGTAGAATCGTGCATTGGTCTTGCTGTGGAGACTGTCATCACTGCTTGTTTGTGCACATGCAAGGACTGCATTCTGGAGTCTTGCATTGCCTCTATCGTGGAGGCTGTCCATGTGCTTGCTGTGGAGGCTTGTGTCACTTGAGTCACTTCTTGTTCATGCAAAGACTGCGCTCTGGAGTCTTGCGTTGCTTCTATCGTGGAGACTGTCCACGAGCTCGCTGTGGAGGCTTATAGATTATCATAGAATTTACAGTGCAGAAGGAGGCCATTCGGCCCATCAAGTCTGCACCGGCTCTTGGAAAGAGCACCCTACCCAAGGTCAACACCGCCACCCTATCCCCATAACCCAGTAACCCCACCCAACACTAAGGGCAATTTTGGACACTAAGGGCAATTTATTATGGCCAATCCACCTAACCTGCACACCTTTGGACTGTGGGAGGAAACCGGAGCACCCGGAGGAAACCCACGCACACACGGGGAGGATGTGCAGACTCCGCACAGACAGTGACCCAAGCCGGAATCGAACCTGGGACCCTGGAGCTGTGAAGCAATTGTGCTATCCACAAGGCTACCGTGCTGCCCCTGTGTCACTGAAGTCACTTTCTGTGCGGAGACGTGCAGTTGTCTCGCTGTGGAGTCTTTCATCGCTTTCTGTGTGGAGGCTGGGACCCTTCGTCGTGAGTGGACCACTCTCTGTGTGGAGTCGGGGACTCTTCGTGGTGCGTGGACCACTCTCTGTGTGGAGTAGGGGACTCTTCGTGGTGCGTGGACCACTCTCTGTGTGGAGCCGGGGACTCTTCGTGGTGCGTGGACCACTCTCTGTGTGGAGTCGGGGACTCTTCGTGGTGCGTGGACCACTCTCTGTGTGGAGTCGGGGACTCTTTGTGGTGCGTGGACCACTCTCTGTGTGGAGTCAGGGACTCTTCACGGTGCATGGACCACTCTCTGTGTGGAGGCTGGGACCCTTCGCGGTGCTTGGACCACTCTCTGTGTGGAGGCTGGGACCCTTTGTCGTGCGTGGACCACTCTCTGTGTGGAGTCAGGGACTCTTCGCGGTGCATGGACCACTCTCTGTGTGGAGGCTGGGACCCTTCGTCGTGCGTGGACCACTCTCTGTGTGGAGTCAGGGACTCTTCGCGGTGCATGGACCACTCTCTGTGTGGCAGCAGACCGCTCTCTGTTGGCTTGTACCGCTCCCTGTCTCTTGGTGTCAGGCCGCAGCATAAACCCGCACTCACGAGTCGGGATGTCGTATATGCTGGGCTGAAGATCCTCAAATCCGAAGAACACATCCGCGTCTGTGTCAGATTCTTCACTGTAGAACACATCTCGTTGCAGTTTGGATTTGGTACTGGGGTCGCCATCTCCAATGATGAAATCATCGTCTGAGTCGTAGTCTTCAAGGACTGTATCATCTCTTTGGGCGGTGCTAACTGCTTGTTGCAGGGTTTTGCAGAGGTTACTTTCAGCTTCTGGTCGAAGTTCAGGCACTGTGCTGTTGTTCCAGGTGAAAGAATCTTGTTTTGAGGCTTTAAAATGTTTTTTTCTTGTTTTGGGACATTTCCCCTTTAAGTAGGTGTGGTCCGGGGCCTCTGATGTCACGACGCTTGTGACATAGAGCGTAGGAAGCGATTGCGCATGCGCAGATCGCTGTTCCTTTACTTTGCGCATTTCTCTCAACTGCGCATGTGCGGCACCTTTTCCAAGATGCCCTCCAATCGAAATTGTTGTTCGCTGCTCGCCCACCCCGGCCTCGTGGTTAGTATTGCTGCCTCTTTTACTATTTTCTGTTGGTTTCTTTGTCTTTTCCTCGCAGTATCGTTCAAACTTGTCCAGGACTGTCTGGGATTCACTCTTGACTTGCCCTTTGGAGAACTTGAATGTTTTGAAGATTTCTTCTGCTCTTGCACCCACGATGGTGAGCAGAAGCTCTGTCTTTTCAGCATCGGCCGCGTCTTGTAGGTCGGTTGCTACCAGGAAGATCTCAATCCTTTGGGTGAATGTTCGCCAGTTTGCACTGAGATTGCCATGTGTTGCTAACTTTTGGTTGGTTCAATTGGCTCTGTTTTATAACCTTTGCTCTCGAGTCGCCAGGTATCTTTATGATACCGCCACGAGGTTCAAGTCCGAGTAATGATCAATAACGCAAAACACCAATTAGTAAGATTCAAATCAAAGTACATTTATTATACACAGTAATCGCTACTCATGCATAAATTCTACTTCTAAGCTACTTCTACAACTAACAGGACTATACTTAGCTTCGGACTGGCCCACCAGGTCAGGGGAACAAATGGCCTTTCGTTCGGGTTCTGGGTCTGCGGGATTCGAAGTTGGTACGGACTGGTAGCTAGGAGGGCTTATCTCGTAGCGAGCGTTGACTTAAGACTTACTGGATATCAGCGGCAGCTGAACCGGTCACTGTCAAGGGTTGGTTCGCGTTGCTGAGTGACCCGGTCAAGAAGAACGATTTGAACTTGGGGGCTTAACTTTATAGTCCCCAGGGGCTTCCTGCCTTTCGGGGCGGACCCTGTACCTGGTTCCAAGTGATTGGACTTTGTTCCAATCGCTTGGTTCAATGTCTCCAATACTGGAGTGGTTCCCTGATCGATGGGCGGTCTTGAGGTGTCCGTTAACCTCTTTTGTGTTGGCTCCTGCTGGCGCCGGGGAGTCTGGCTTGGCTTTGTTTATCCCAAATGTTTCGATTGTACCTGGGGATCGCTCATTAGTATGTAGATGGTTGCTACATTATTATGCAGATGGCTGCTTGTATCGATGCTATCTGGGCTTTTGCAGAGTTTAATACACGGTAAACTTGCACCTGCTAGTTTCTGCCTCTGTTGGCTGAATTTCTCTGCAGCCTTTGCTGTTCTCCATTTTACGTCGAGAGTTGGCCAACCCAGGTGGCTACACATGGCACCTGACCCGCTGTGGAACCGGAATCTCGAACATCTTGCTTGGGTGCTTTTGCTGGTTGTCACGAATCGCTGAGTTGAAACTATATGGATTTAAACAGTCATTCCCTGGTACCATGTTTTGTTATGCTCTTGGTGTGAAACTTTGGCACTCACGTTGACACTGGATTGAGTTTTCTACTTCACATCCGGTCGATTGCAAACATCACGTTTGTTTTGTTATGCTCTTGACGTAGCATAAACTGCTTCCTTGATGTGCACTCTGACAAAGGAAGGTTCAGACTTGGAGATAGCTTTAACACATTCATTACTATTAACAATTCTCCTACTTGGATTCGATTCTCCTCTTAATCCTGCTATAGCTACTCAGTCTAACTAACCAGCCTGCTGCAATCCACGTGGTGGGTGTGATGTGTTTTAATCAACCCTGTCTGTACTCACTATGTGTCTCCACTGGAAAGAGGACGATCATGTGTGCTGTGTCCTTTTATATGGGTAGCCCCCTTGTGGTAGTGTCACCTCTGTGTGTGTCTTAACTGCCCATTGGTCGTGTCCTATCTTACTGACCTATTGGTTGAATGTCTGTGTGTCATGATGTCTCTGGTGCTCTCTCTAGTGTTTATCTAGTCTTAGTGTATTTGCATTAACCCCTTGTGTATTTACAGTGATGCATATCACCACAACGTTCTTCTGTATTATCATTAATTAACTTATCTCAAATTGAGAAAGTGAAACATCATGCTTGTAAACATTTGCCAAAAACTTCATTATACCATAACTCGAGAAGCTTTTGAGAGTGGGCCTAGGGTGACACTCCCATCTATTTTCCTCTCAAACTTCTCACAAGGAAAGGCACTCCTATCATCTCCCCTGTATTTGGTAGGTGATTCATGTTTCTACTTGAATATGAACTTTTGCTATTTCAATGGACACAGCCATAATTCGTGAGAGCTTTCCTCGTCAATTGTCACTCTCTCTCCTCTCTACCTCCTTTCCTGAATTATTATAATAATAATTATTATTGAGTTTGGGTAGATAAAATCATTTTAGATTCAGGACCTTGAGCAACGGGAGGTTCCTCATGGTCACTATTCACTGTTCTCTGTTGGCAAATGTATGTCTGGATGTTAGTTTAATTAGAGCAGATTAGGAACGTAACTTGGGATAATTCGGTCTGTCAATCTACTTAGTTACGAGAGGGATTTCGGTTTAAGGAAATTCATGTTGGGCTAAATTCTTGAAACAATCAGGAAAAGTTTGCTTTCTGTACTCTCCTTCAGAGTTGTCATATTGGTTGAAAGGAAACATTTATATTACTGAAGATGAGATTTCTTCGGAAGGCAAATATTGCATTGGGTTTTACTATTGTTACATTTTAAATGAACTTTTTATCATGCAAATATTTTTAGCAACATATCTGTTTGTTATTCTGATGTTACCATCTTACCCTTCCAAATAGGCAGGCCATTTTGCCAGCCAGGGAAATCACCTTGTACCAAATCGGAAAATGATGTCCTGGAGCTATGCAACTCTACAAGTCACAAGCCAAGAGTCAAAGCACTGTACATGTCAGAGACTTTGCTTGTCTTTGGGGGGTTTCAATGAGTTTAAAACTGTCTTCTTAAATTATTGAAATAATCTTTATCCT
This sequence comes from Scyliorhinus torazame, assembly GCF_047496885.1. Taxonomy (NCBI): domain Eukaryota; kingdom Metazoa; phylum Chordata; class Chondrichthyes; order Carcharhiniformes; family Scyliorhinidae; genus Scyliorhinus; species Scyliorhinus torazame. The sequence goes on along the minus strand of NC_092710.1, from coordinate 178,033,835 downwards.
CAAGGCTGTTTACATTTTTAAGAAGAGTAAATTGACAAAGAAAAGCAATGTGGATCTCAATGGATTCTTCTCAATGAATTGGGAAATTTTCTGACAAAGATAATGACAGCACGCCTGAGTAACACGTATTCAAAATGTAAAATATATCATTCCTTTTGCTCAGTGGTTTAATGCTTTTTTGCGCAGTTTTTTGATGCTTCCTATAACCATTTTTCTATATTTGTAAGTAATGTTACAAATTGAGGACATTGATGATGATATCTGTTATGGTTAGTTCCTTACAAATTGCTGCAAAGTCTAAGATTTTCCATCAACATTTCGGTTGGTTTGACTTGGCCAAGGTCAGAATGCTACATTTGAATTGGTGGATAGATTTAACTTAGTCACTGGCCAAATGGCCTTGCGTCGAACCGAGATACTAAATATAATAATGCATTAGAAGTTTGGTGCAGTTACAATTTATTTTTAACTTCTCTGTTCCAATTTTCACCTCAAACATACAGCAGGGGTCACTGGATAGTCATAGAGAGATTTCCTCTCTTTGTAACTGAACATTTCTGAGACCAGTTGCAGTGCCTAGTCTGCATCCCTGGGTGAGATCATCTTACACAGAACAAGCTGAGGATCAGAACGGCAATCATTTCTCCAGTTTATTACTACACCTGGTGGTGCCTCAACCCAATAGGGCCAACTAGGTCATCAGTGGAACTACAAATGATTTTGAAGAAATCTGCTCTCGTTTATGTCTATTCATTTGCTGTCAAAGCTGTTTCTATATGGCAACAGTGCTGACAGTAAGAGTCTTTATAAAAAATGGTAGGTATTAAAAATAGAGTCTGCTGGGAGTAGTACAGCCAGCAGCTGGGTGAGCTGTAGAAAGAGCAGAATTACCAAATATTTTCAAGACACCATTGAAAAATAATCCATAGTTACCTTCAATGATGGGGCAGGGAGTACATACTCAGCCTGATATTTCAGCCAAAAGGAAGAGGGCGGTCACAAGTTCTTTCTCAAGACATCATTAGGTCGCAGATAATCAGGTGTCAGTAAGAAGCTGCAATTGGAAAACAAACTTGTGTAAACTGCCCAGGAATGTTTTAAACATTTTATTTATCTTTATCATTCCACCTAAAGTCTCAAAGTTTCAAATATAGTTCGGTATTTTCATTAATGACTTATTGCACAATGGTGTCATTAATCTTGCCCTTTGCCTCAGGATACAATTACAACATGCTGCTTGCCTGCAGAAAGGTGCACTGAGTTTGAAAGATGAAAAGGTATATAATACATGGAATTACTTATTGGCATCATTTTAACATGGCCGATCCGATGGGCAATGGATGGGATCAGAATGTCTGCCCCGAAAACAAGCTATTTGGCCTGACTAGTGTGTGTTGGTATGTGTCTTCCAGGTGAACAAACCGTTCTAGCCATGTATACTCAGTTCCCATACCCCTTTAACATCTTTTCCTCCATCAAACTATTAAATCCGACCTTGAGTGTTAACAACTTTCTGCCTCAGCCGCTGACACTGGAAGTGAATTCCACAGCTTCACCGTGAGAAGAAGTCTCTCCTGCCCTTTGTTCTGAATATCTTATGCTATTGATCTGTCTATTGTGTCTGTGGACCCTTACTCTTCTCCCCTCAACTAGTAGAAAAAGTCTGCTTGTGTCTACCCTGCCTAATACATTCATAAAATCAAATACTTCTATTCTTGCAATCTGTGTTGTTCCAAAAATGATCACTTTTTTCAAATTGTTCTTTGGATTTGAATTTCCTCATTCTAGGTAGAAAGAATATTAATTTGTTACCTTGTAATGTGTACTTCATCAGACTGATTGCTCGCAACTACCCATAAAATTGGTGGGTGAGGAGGTCGGGGGTTGGGGAGTGATTGTGGTGAATGGTGATCCAGGAAATGTCCACTTAGTTTTATCCGTATTTTCCTCTTTTCTGGTCAGAAAACTTTAGGTACAATAGTAGGTCAATCTTACTGCCTGAGCTACCACCAATTTTATTGAAGAACAATTACTGTCATAATAACAGTAGTTAGTGCCAGTAAGAAATATAAATACTTTAGGACTATAATTGCAAACACTTTCTGCTTTATTTTATAATGAGTATAAAAAGATAATAATGGTAAGGTTTCCAAACCATCTTAACTGTCCCACTCAGACTGTGACTTGCTACCATTGTTGATGTTCAGAATATATTGCACCAGTGGCTCAGGTTTAGTACAGACCAAGATGATATTACTGTCGTTGGATATAGATTTGGACAGGACGACTCTGTTCAACTGAACACTTTTTGGTTAATTTTATGCTTTGGTCCTGTAGCAATTGGATCCTTGAAGGAGAAATTCAAGAGAAGTTTTATTTCTTTTTGTGGGACTACTGTTATGCATATTTTAATTACTATATTCTTCTGGTTTATTTAAACATTGTGTTATTGATAACATTCATCACTGAGAGGTATATTAGGAGAACATTATGAGATGGTATGTAACAAAACATTAATTTTAAAAAGTAACCTGAACTGCCAGATAACTTTCCTCTTCAAACTGTACTTCTCATTAAAACAACATGCTGAAGTTAGAACACCGCAATTTGAAAGAGTTGGAATGTTATTCAAAAGGGAAGCTTATATTATCAATATAAATACTATTTTCTTATTAAAACAGCTGTTCAGTATCTTTGGTTGTGTAACTGTTTCGTTGAAAACCAAAACACATTTTTCTTAGGCTTCCTTTTATCCTATTTTACATACAGTTTTAAAGTTCTCCACTACCGAGAGCAAAATATAGCTCAATATATGTTTGCAATATTTTCACTTCCCTTTTTTATAAGTTCCCTAAGCCCTTTTCAAAAAATAAAACATGTGTTGAGTTCCCACTTTGATTTGTTCTGCTTTAAAGCACTTCACTCACAGGATTTCCACTTTATACCCCAAAGATATATAAAAGTTAATTCACCATGCCTGGCAGCATAGGTTACCGTGGAGGTCTGTAAGCTCTTCTGGGTTCAGCTATTACCCATTTGACTCTCTCTTTTCCGAAGGTGGCCGCCTGCCAGGTGCTTTTCAGCTGACTCTTGTCTCCAATAATGTCACACAAAGGAATTTTGGTCTCCAAAATAAATGCAGATTCATGTTTCTCTTTAACATGAACCAAATAATCATAGCTGTGGCACTTACTTCGTCTGTTTGGATGTGTGCAGTCAATATCCTGCTTTGAAATAACATCTGTCAGGAACATATTCCCTAGAGTGTGTCCATCTTACTCATATAACTGAATCTGGAACTTTAGGAGGTACATCTGTGAAGGTGCTGTTTATGTTAATCCAGAATTTTATGGGTCTTTTTCTATTCAGAAAACAAGCTGATCATGTCAAGCCAGAGCACCTGTAACCAATAAGGCGGATATGCCGACAAAGTAATTCAGGATGTATTGATTTGGTGTCAATGAATGAAGGCATGAAAAACCTGAATGCTGTGTGAGAGAAAAATGATCAAGATGTGAAGAAGTGCCATGGGTTTAAGGTCCTTGGAAAGAAGAAGTCTGAGTAGGAGAATGTGTGATGAAGCTTTCAACACACTGGGGCTGCTGGAAGGAAGGGGGTATGCGGGACGTTGTCTTTGAATATTATAAGGAACAAGAGAGTGCAGTTCAGTGAGCATTGACATTAGTGCTACAGATAAAACTGAGAGAGACAAGAACGCTTTCAATAGGGCTGGAGTCCTGTCAAGTGCTTCAGATTTTCTTGCACCTGTCCAAAAATATAAAGGATGTGTTAGGGGAACATCTCCAGACATGAAAAATATTTTCAAATCATGGATGATTTGGGGCAAAGAGAAAGCAAAGATATTGAAATTCTAAGATCTTTATTGTACTGCCACAAATAAGGATACTTACCACTTGTTTCTTAGATCTGACTGGCTTCCTTCTGAACCAAGTTGCTTTCTTTATTTAATTATGTCATTGGTCTTTCTTTGTCTCATCCAGCTCCTTTTTCTTTACCCAACACTTTATTGTTAGCCAGTAGGCCTCACATCATCTGCAGGTGTTTGACAACCCCCACCCCATAGCCTCAGTCCAACTGACCATGGCCCCGCTCACACTACCCTTCTGACAGAGAGTTAGCTGCTTTATTTAGATTCTCTATACATAAACACGTAATTATTTTATCTAACCCCACAACTTAGGATGCAGCCATGGTAGACATATAAGAAGAAAAAGTTCTATTGGAGCTGAGCTTGGATGGCATCTGTCTGGAGACAGGGAGCAAGAATGGCAATTAATTTAGAGTTTAGGGGAGGTGTAGGTGGAGTTCAGAATATGTAGAGCAACTCTGTGGCGGGGTGTGATAATGGAAATAAATGTCAGCACATTGACCCGCTCAGAGCCCACTTATAGCACTGGAAGATGGTCAATAATCTCACCAAAGCAACAAGTTAAGCTACTGGATCCTATTGACTATTTCTTGTTGTTAATCCTTTGAAGTGACTCACTTTAATTAATACCATGGAGTTCCAGAACAATCCTTACAAGCTGCTATTTCCATCAAAACAGTGTGCCATTCACAAGCACAACTCCCCAGTTCACCGCACTTGTCATTTCTAGAATTATGTCCTTCAACAATGTAGGATGGAATTTTCCATCCTCAGCAGGCCTTAATGGTGGGTGGGTGGGGATAATGCAGTGGGTGTAAAAAAGTTGGTTTCCCATTGGCGTGACATGACAACAGGAACATCATAGAGTGATAGATGTTTACAACATGGAAACAGGTCATTTGGCCCAGCTTCTCCATGCCGCCAATTTCTATCACTAAGGTAGTCCCACTTGCCTGCATTTGGCCCATATCCCTCTATACCCACCCTGCCCATGTAACTGTCTAACTGCTTTTCAAAAGACAAAATCGTACCCACCTCTATCACTGTCTCTGGCAGCCCATTCCAGATGCTCACCATCCTCTGTGTGAAGAATTTTCCCCGTTGGTCTCTTTTGTATCTCTCCCCTTAAACCTATGCCCTCTAGTTGTAGACTCCTCTACCTTTGGGAAAAGATGTCAACTATCTACCTTAACTATGCTCCTCATTATTTTATAGACCTCTATAAGTTCACCCCAAGCCTCCTACACTCCAGGGAAAAATGTCCCAGCCTCTCCTCATAACTCAGACCATCAAGTCCTGGTAGCATCCTCTGAAATGCACTCCTGTCCATCATGGCGAGCCACCATTCCCAAGAGAGGCTGGAGTGAAACCATTTTTCAGATGAAGGCCTGACTGGAATCATTCCCCACACCGCCCAATCGTCCACTCAGCCTGAAAACTTTGAACACCGGCCCAGAACATATCTGGGCCAACGTGGAGTGCAAATATCAGCATTTACTGCCATGTTCTTGTCAGATGGACTGATTTACTATTACAAGAACACTTGTAGCTAAAGCTACAACAATTTATTAACATTAACTGTGAGTCACCGATATACAAAACAACAGACGAATAACAGTGCACAAGCAACCTCTCCCTTCCCAGCTCCCCAGTCAGTCTGAGGTCACCTGACTCTAACATTCACTTATATACTAATTAGACACCGAGTGGTCAGTACATTCCCTTTCCTTTGAAGGAATAAATTAATACATTGTCTTCAGCATATTTACATGTGATATCATGAGCCTGTGAGTCTAACAGTATTCATTTTTTTCTTTAAAAAAAACAGCAAGCACAGTATGCACAAATAGCCCAAATCTACAAATTGAGTCGATCAGGTTTTCTTCTGACTCTGGTTAATCTTCTCAAAGTTTGACCTTGACGATCAGAACTTGTAGATTCAATGACATTCTCATGCTCCAGAACTGCTGAACTATCTGACACTGCAGCTGACGTTGATTCAGATGTAGATTCGTCATCCATCACGTTGTTGTGAAAGTCTTCTCTGGTTTTCAAGAGCGTGCAACGATTTCTTCCTAAAACCAACCCTTCATCTTTATGTACATTGTACGAACGAGGTGCTACTTCTTCAAGTACAATGGCTTTTCGCAACCAATTGCCTGAATCTTCTATTCTCACAGTGTCATCAATACTCGGCGTGACAAAGTTTGAGACACTTTATCATAGAACTGCTTTTGTTTTGCTTTCATGTTGTGCATTTCCTGCTGTACCACTGCATTCTCCTCCTTCTTTTCCAAGTATGGAAGTGTAGTACGTAACCTGCTATTCATGAGTAACTCTGCTGCCGATCTACCATCTGTCAATGGTGATGCTCTGTAACCAGGTGTGAGATATGGATCAGATTGGTTGTCCATTGCCTTCTTCAACAATTGCTTGACAATATATACACCTTTTTCGGCTTTGCCATTGGCTTGTGGGTACAACGGACTTGACAAGATGCGATTGAAATCATTTGTGACTGCGAAGCGTTGCCACACTTTACAGCTAAAGCAAGGACCGTTGTCACTCACGACGACTTGAAGAATTCCGTGTCTAGGAAATATTGACTTGGCATGCATGATTACACCGTTTGCCATTTTGCTTGACAGTAGAGCCATTTCGGGATAGTTTGAAAAATAGTCTATGATAATTAAATAATCTTTCCCTCGTAGGTGAAAGAGATCCATAGCCACTTTCTGCCATGGTGCCGTAGGTAAATCAGATATTTGCATAGGTTGTCTTGTTTGCTTGCAACGATGCGTCTGGCATGTGTCACAACAACTGACCATCCTGTCAATATCGTGGTTTATACCTAGCCAATGAACAGAGTCACGAGCTCTCCGTATACATTTCTCAATCCCAAGATGTCCTTCAAGAATCCTCGTAAATATATCCTTGCGAAGAGACTGAGGTATAATTATAGTGTTCAAACAAAGTACCATCCATTAATGATACTGATTCAGATATTATATTGTAGAAGTCCACAGATTGACTTCTGGGCCAGTGTGAGTTGAAGTTCCTCATCACCTCTTGAGGAGTTTGATCCTTCCTGGTCCCTTCTTGGATCTCACGTAGTTTTGTATCTGATACTGGTAATGGTGTGGAAATAAGGTTAACATGCAGATCTACATTTCAACAATTTCACGACTCAAATTTTGTATTGGCGCTCTCGATAATGCATCTGCTAAGAACAAATATTTGCCTGCCGTGTAGATGAGATTGAAGTCATCGTGTTGTAACTTTATCATCAACCTCTGAATGCCCGGAGACATTTGGTTGAGATTCTTCCCGATGATGTTAACCAAAGGACGATGATCTGTCTCAACTGCGAAAGTTGGAAGCCCATAGACATAGCCGTGGAATATCTCCAAGCCTACAACTAAACCTAGGCATTCTTTTTCAATTTGAGCATACCTCTGCTCATTGTTGTCATGGATCGTGATGCATATGCAACTGGTTTCCACTCGTCATGCTTGATTTTTTTTTAAAACGATACAGCGCAGTACAGGCCCTTCGGCCCACGATGTTGCACCAAAACAAAAGCCATCTAACCTACACTATGCCATTATCATCCATATGTTTATCCAATAAACTTTTAAATGCCCTCAATGTTGGCGAGTTCACTACTGTTGCAGGTAGGGCATTCCACGGCCTCACTACTCTTTGCGTAAAGAACCTACCTCTGACCTCTGTCCTATATCTATTACCCCTCAGTTTAAAGCTATGTCCCCTCGTGCCAGCCATATCCATCCGCGGGAGAAGGCTCTCACTGTCCACCCTATCTAACCCCCTGATCATTTTGTATGCCTCTATTAAGTCTCCTCTTAACCTTCTTCTCTCCAACGAAAACAACCTCAAGTCCATCAGCCTTTCCTCATAAGATTTTCCCTCCATACCAGGCAACATCCTGGTAAATCTCCTCTGCACCCGCTCCAAAGCCTCCACGTCCTTCCTATAATGCGGTGACCAGAACTGTACGCAATACTCCAAATGGGGCCATACCAGAGTTTTGTACAGCTGCAACATGATTTCCTGACTCCGGAACTCAATCCCTCTACCAATAAAGTCCAACACTCCATAGGCCTTCTTCACAACCCTATCAACCTGGGTGGCAACTTTCAGGGATCTATGTACATGGACACCTAGATCCCGCTGCTCATCCACACTTCCAAGAACTTTACCATTAGCCAAATATTCCGCATTCCTGTTATTCCTTCCAAAGTGAATCACCTCACACTTCTCTACATTAAACTCCATTTGCCACCTCTCAGCCCAGCTCTGCAGCTTATCTATATCCCTCTGTAACCTGCTACATCCTTCCACACTGTCGACAACACCACCGACTTTAGTGTCGTCTGCAAATTTACTCACCCACCCTTCTGCGCCTTCCTCTAGGTCATTGATAAAAATGACAAACAGCAACGGCCCCAGAACAGATCCTTGTGGTACGCCACTTGGAACTGAACTCCGTTCTGAACATTTCCCATCAACCACCACCCTCTGTCTTCTTTCAGCTAGCCAATTTCTGATCCACATCTCTAAATCACCCTCAATCCCCAGCCTCCATATTTTCTGCAATAGCCTACCGTGGGGAACCTTATCAAACGCTTTACTGAAATCCATATACACCACATCAACTGCTCTACCCTCGTCTACCTGTTCAGTCACCTTCTCAAAGAACTCGATAAGGTTTGTGAGGCATGACCTACCCTTTACAAAGCCATGCTGACTATCCCTGATCATATTATTCCTATCTAGATGATTATAAATCTTGTCTCTTATAATCCCCTCCAAGACTTTACCCACTACAGACGTGAGGCTCACCGGTCTATAGTTGCCGGGGTTGTCTCTGCTCCCCTTTTTGAACAAAGGGACCACATTTGCTATCCTCCAGTCCTCTGGCACTATTCCTGTAGCCAATGATGACATAAAAATCAAAGCCAAAGGTCCAGCAATCTCTTCCCTGGCCTCCCAGAGAATCCTAGGATAAATCCCATCAGGACCCGGGGACTTATCTATTTTCAGCCTGTCCAGAATTGCCAACACCTCTTCCCTACTTACCTCAATGCCATCTATTCTAATAGCCTGGGTCTCAGCATTCTCCTTCACAACATTATCTTTTTCCTGAGTGAATACTGACGAAAAATATTCATTTAGTATCTCGCCTATCTCTTCAGACTCCAGATTTGCAGAAGAACTGCTCCTAAACCATCTTTTGACGCCTCTGTCGACACTTTAATCTGCTCAGATGGGTCAAAAAATGTGAAAACTGGCGTGGTGGTTAGTGAAGTCTTGAGCTTCTTCCACTCTTGCTCATGTTTCTCAGTCCAAGTGAAATCCATTGTCTTGTGCAGGAGATCATGTAGATGTGTTGTTTTTGCTGATTAGTTTGTAATGAATTTCCTATAAAATTAATCACACCCATCACTCTTAAGATGGCTTTCTTGTCGTGTGGTTTTGGCTTGTTGAGAATTGCTTGGATTTTGTCCTTGTCAGGTTCGATGCCATGCGATGAGAGCTTGTCACCTGGGAATGTGGCCTCAGTTACTCCAAATTGGCACTTTTACTTGTTGAGCTTCAGCCCGTTTCTCCTGACGCTCGTTAGAACTTTAAACAATTGTGCTCATATTGTGCTCTTCTTGTTTGAGCCCTAAATGATGATATCATCCACGTATGCACGTACAACTTCGATGCCTTCGATGATGTGCCCCATGGCAAGGTGAAACATTTCTGATGCCGAAATTATGCCAACCGGCATTCTCAAAATGCAATACCATCCAAATGGCGTATAAAAAAGTGCAGTACTTCATACTTTGTTCGCCTAGCTTTAGCTGCCAGAAACCTTGAGCTGCGTCAAGTTTTGTAAAGAATTCTGCACCAGCCATCTCAGATGTGATTTCCTCACGCTTTGGTATTTGGTAGTGTTCTCTTTTGATATTCTCATTAAGATGTTTGGGATCCATACATATTGCGAATATCCTTTTCTTTACAAATACCATGGAATTTATCTAATCGGTAGGTTCTTCCATCTTTCTGATTACTTTTAACTTTGTCATTCTGTCCAGCTCCTTTTTGAGGTGATCTTGAAGAGGTACTCTCCTTTGTGTATGAATCGCTGGTTTTGCATGCTCTTTGAGTTGTATCTTGTAGATGAATGGGAGTGCACCAAAACCTGTAACACATTGCTGAATTTGCTGATAATGTTCTCAGAATCGTTGAAGTGCTGATCCAATCTTTTGAGGATGCTATATACCAACTGCACAAGACCTAACCCTTCACAGGATTGATCGCCTAATAATGAATCCAAGCCCTCGGATACAATACAGAATGGGACGGAATAAACTTTGTTCTTCACCACCACACTCAGGTCACAAGCACCATAACATTTAATGCTTGAACCATTATAATCTCAGAGATATTTTGTGATTTCTTCTAATCGGCTGAGTTTTTAGATTTTTTAAATCAGTCATGCTGATTAAATTGGTTTTGGCACCAGTGTCTAACTTCAATTGGACCACTCTACCGTTCACTTCAAGTGGCAGCAGCCATTTGTCCTCATAAACTTCCACTTTCAATTAAATATATTTAACAAATTAATTATTTTGTGCTAAACTGTAGTAAGGAGTCCTGGTTAGACTATGTGTAGATTTGGGGTGGGATTTAGCGACCTGTTAGCCCTGGGTGCAATTCCAGTCATGGCTGCAAAATATTGCAAGAGGCCAAAAACCGGATTTACGCCACAGATTTCTGGTCACTATCTTCCTGGGCTCTCCCCAATGACGTGATCTGCCTCACGCCCAGAAAGGCAGCCTGTTGCCTGAGATGCCATTGGTGGGCATCCTCTGGAGAGCTGGGACCTGGAGGTCGCTGGCATAGTCTTGAATGGCACTGGTGTTGCCACATCACCCTGTTCAGCCACTGTCCCTGAGGTGTGCCAGGATCAGGAAGGGGTATTCAGAAGGGCTGGCCTCTTCTAGGCTTTCCTAGGTGGAAGGCCCTGGGAGCTACTCCAGCAGTTCCTCCTGCCTCCAGGTGCTTGTTGGCCCCTGGGTTGCTCCATTGTATGGAGGGGCAGCTGGAGTAAGCTCCAGAAGCCTCAACATCATCTCCCGCTGCCAGTTCTAGATGCTCACCATTGTCTGGACCATAATGTTGAACCCCTTAATCATGGTCCTCAAGGACTAAGCCATGCTTCAGAGTTCAGCAGTCATAGATCTGACATCTTGCCCTTGCTGTCCACTGTGGCCGCCACCCTTGTAGTGTTGACCTCGGCGCCATGCATTACTGGCAATATCTACTGTGAGAGGAGGTTTTGGGACTCCTCCATTCAGGCTTGCAGTCACAGGAATGTCACTGACAAGCCCTACTACTATGCCTGACTCTGCTGTTGAATCATAAACAGCTGAGGGATGAACATGTCCAGAAGCACAGCACCTGGCTGGGGCACAGCTGTGGCCTGGGATCCAGCAGACCTCTAACTGTCCAATCCCTGAAACATTCCTGCCTACACCTGATATGTATCAGGAGCATTGTGGTGCTCAGCAGAGAGTGACCCAGAAGCCTGCTTGATAGGTTTGCCCACCAAGCTGTGCGTCTCTGCGACGGTGGATGGTATGCGTGATAACGGGATGCTTCACCTGGGTCCTCCTCCAAGATCCCCATGGTGCTTTCAAGTGTGGGCAGTGGGGCACTTCTGGTTGATGGTCTAGGCTCTTCAGTTGATGTTCCTGCAAGACTAGGTACACGGTTTTAGTTCAGGACCTGATCAAGAATTTGGACAACAAAGCACTCACTTGCGACTGATCATCGAGTTGAAGGTACAGTGGCCCCTCACTTTTCTCCCACAAGACAATCTCTCTTTCAGTACCAACGTTCCTGTCTCTCCCCTGTGAACTCCATAATCCTTATCTCAAATGGACCGGGATCCTAAGCTCGACCATTCCACTGTCTATTTTCTCTCTCTTGGGTGGTTGTGGGCAATATTCTCCTGCAGGGACACAAAAGAGGATATGTGAGCTGAATGCCTGGCGATGAGGCCTGGCATGTGTGGGCATTGCGCAGAAGCAGAATGGCCTCCTTCTGCACTGTAGAGATTCTATGAGTGAAGTGACTGCCATGTACTCCCTCATTGTATTAACAATGTAGCACATTTTACTGGCAGGGATGAAACCATTGCTGGAAGCATTCCCTGCATAACTTGCTCTCCCTTTCAAGTAGCAGTGTATCACTGAAATATTCATGTCACTTTGGATCAAACACATTAAACTGGATCTATCAGTGCTGTTTGTTGTATAAGTGCTATAAGAGCAGTTTGAACATAAGCACCGAACTTGTTAAATAAGCACATTGTAGATTCCAAAAAGAGCAGGACTGCATGTCTCAAAAGAAAGGAGGCAATTAAAAGCAGCATGAGGAAGAATACATGGAGAGTGAACATCATGTGTCACATCCAAGCTGCATAATGAAAATGAATGAGGAAAAGAGGAGGCTGGAAAGCTGCTAACCCTAAGACAGGAAGATTGATTTCAACTCCAAACTCACTTCGAGTTTAAAAACTTATTTCTTTCTATTTCAGATATGACAGTTTAGTTACGAGAATTTTCTTCAGATCACAATGGATTCACCGATTTAAAATTATCGAACAAAAGAGATGCTTTGCAACGATAGTCCGTTATTAAAACAATGCAAGTATCCTTCTTTCGACCACATTAATAGATGTGAGCTTTCTAGTAAATACATGTGCACCTGAAAAAGAAACCAGTGCGAAGCAGTCACAGCATATTTATTACAGTCTTTTACTGTGAAAGTATAGGTTCTCTAAGTGGCATTCAATCACACTGAAGTGGGAATATTTATGACTCAATGGTATATTAAATGCAATCATATTTTACATTACAGATATTAGAACTATTTCAGTAACAGACATTTGATATTGTCACACAAGTAATTCATGAAGATATCTGTGTTTTAGTTCTTCGTTTCCAGTATTCTTAACAGTTTCAAATGCTTCTAGCCAGTGTGGCGAAGAATAGTGTCTGAGCTTAAATGATGAAGGGATAAATGTTCTGCAGCTTTGCTCAGTAATCTTTAAGGATCAGAGAACATTGAAATGGTTGTCAAACAGTTTGTTATAGGGTGCACTGTACATGGCCTGTGGGAGAAGTGGGTTTGATGATTGAATAGGCTCCTCACATTCCATAATTGCTTGTGTTTTTATTTATTTCGGAATTGTATTTATCATCAGGACCTCATGTAACTACCATTACTGTGCAGAGAGTTGACAGATGGTGAATTGCTAGTCAGAGTAAACTAAAGCTTTCAAGGAGTTAATAACACTTGCGCTAAACAGGTTCACACAGAACTAATAGATTGGAAATAATCAAAACATTTTTTATTTTAATGTAAGTTTCTCGCTATCATAGGGTGTGAATCCTGCCCCCGCTGGTTGCCGAATTCTTGAACACTGGATATTCGGCAGGGGCGGGAATGGCGGCCCCCCCCCGGCGATTCTCCGGCCCGCGATGGGCTGAAGTCCCGCCGCTGTCAAGCCATGCCAGCCGGCGTGGATTGAACCACCTTTGGGACGGTGGGACACGGTGGCGCGGGCGGGCTCCAGGGTCCTGGGGGGGGGGGGGGGTGGGGGGGGAGGGTGGGGGGGGGGGGGCGCGAGGCGATCTGGCCCCGGGGAGTGCCCCGACGGTGGCCCGGCCCGCGATCGAGACAAAACCATGTTGCCTATCACTGATAAGCCCATTTTCTTCCAGATGGGAATAGATCCTGATGTGTTAAGTAAGTTGGTTCAACGTTAACTGCTACTGGATGCAGTGAAACTAGCGGGCCTGTGCCGTGGGGGCACTCTTTTCCTTCCGCCTTCGCCATGGTCTCCACCATGCGCCGCCCGGCAAAGTCAGTTTCGCGGCAGCTGGCGGGGCACCAAAGGCCTTTCCCGCCAGCTGGCGGGGCGGAAATCAGTCCGGCGCGGGCCTAGCCCCTCAAGGTGAGGGCTCGGCCCCTCAAGATGCGGAGAATTCCGCTCCTTTGGGGCGGCGCGATGCCGGACTGATTCGCGCCGTCTTTGGCGCCGGCCGGCGGACATCGCGCCAATATCGGGGAATCCCGCCCATAGTGTTTCTTTTAATCATAGAATCATAGAATAGAATCATAGAATCCCAACTGTGCGGAGGGAGGCTATTCGGCCTATTGCGGATGCATCTAGGTATGGAGAGCACCCGACCTAGGCCCATGCCCCCACCTTATCCCTGTAACCCCACCTAACCTTTTTTGGACACTAAGAGACAATTTAGCATGGCCAATCCACCTAACCTGCACCTCTTCGGACTGTGTGAGGAAACCGGAGCACATGGAGAAAACTCACTCAGACACGGGGAGAAAGTGCAGACTCCACACCGACAGTCACCCAAGGCTGGAATTGAACCCATGTCCCTGGCGCTGTGAGACAGCAGTGCTAACCACTGAGCCACCGTGCCGCCCCCTTAATGAAGACCTATTTATTGTAATGTATAATGTATAGACATCCACCTTTCTGAAAGCAAATTCATAGAGATAAGGGGGTGAAGTTTACAGCAGTGGTGGGAGTCCAACCTGAAAGTATGTCCCTGCATTTTAAAGACACCGGATTAACAGCAGCCCAGCGAGAAGCCAGCCAAAAAGCTCAGAAGGATGGGCAACATTCCCAAACAGGTCTCTAGAATGTCCAGGGAGAGAGGGGTCAGGCCATGAACCGGATGTTATTATGGTATTTCAGTCTGGTTTCCAACATTCATCTATCAAAGTTATGATGGTGGTTGACAGAAATTTAACAGAAATTTCACCTCCCTGAAACCACCAATCTCAAGGCTTTTCTTGTGGCTAATTTCAGTGCTGTTTCATAGAATCATAGAAGCTCCACAGTGCAGAAGGAGACCATTCGACCGATCGAGTCTACATCGACCCTACGAAAAAGCATCCCACCCAGGGCCATGCCCCAACCCTATTACCATAATCCAGTAACCTCACCTAACCTTTTAGCATGGCCAGTCCACACTACCTGCACGTCTTTGGACTGTGAGAGGAAATCGGAGCACCCAGAGAAAACCCACGCAGGCACGGGGGAAAGTGCAAACTCCACACAGACAGTCTCGCAAGGCCATAATTCAATCTGGGTCCCTGCTGCTGTGAGGCAGCAGTGCTCACCACAGTGCCACCATGCCGCCCATTAAAGACACCGGATTAGCAGCCACCCAGCATGAAGACAGCCAACAAACTATGAGAAGGATGCACAACGTTCCCAAACAGAGCTCGAGGGCACAACGTCCAGAGAGAGAGAGAGGGGTCAGGCAACGGATCGGATCTTTATGTTGTTTCTCCAGGGTTCATGCCAATCTCGTAACAAATTTCAGTTCATTGCGCATCACGATAGAGACCTGGGGCGAGACTCTCCGACCCCCTGCCGGGTCGGAGAATCGCCGGGGGCTGGCGTGAATACCGCCCCCGCCGGTTGCCGAATTCTCCGGCACCGGATATTTGGCGGAGGCGGGAATCGCGCCGCGCCGATTGGCGGGCCCCGCCCCCCGTGATTCTCCGGCCCAGATGGGCCGAGGTCCCGCTGCTAGAATGCCTGTCCCGCCGGCGTAGATTAAACCACCTACCTTACCGGCGGGACAAGGAAGCGCAGGCGGGCTCCGGGGTCCTGGGGGGGGGGGTGGCGCGCGGGATGATCTGGCCCCGGGGGGTGCTCCCACGGTGGCCTGGCACGCGATCGGGGCCCACCGATCCGCGGGCGGGCCTGTGCCGTGAGGGCACTCTTTTCCTTCCGCCTTCGCCACGGTCTCCACCATGGCGGAGGCGGAAGAGACTCCCTCCACAGCGCATGCGCGGGGATGCCGTGAGTGGCCGCTAACGCTCCCGCGCATGCGCTGCCCGGAGATGTCATTTCCGTGCCAGCTGGCGGGGCACCAAAGGCCTTTTCCGCCAGCTGGCGGGGCGGAAATTAGTCCGGCGCGGGCCTAGCCCCTGAAGGTTGGGGCTCGGCCCCCCAAGGTGCGGAGGATTCCACACCTTTGGGGCGGCGCGATGCCCGACTGATTTGCGCCGTTTTGGGCGCCGGTCGGCAGACATCGCGCCGATACCGGAGAATTTCGCCCCTGAATGCTAACAAAGTTCCAGTTGTATTACCAGCCAGTCAGCAGACGGGTTAGTGGGAAGGATTAACATTGGGTTCAGTCATTCTATTGAAGAGATGTGGGAGAAAAGAAAATAATCAAAACTGGACATTTAAAGGAAATATTGCCTCCATTTTTACTTTGCTATCTGTGTGAACTTTCTGAGGCTTGAACAACTAACTGCACTTTGCATGTCGGACAGTAATTATTGGAAGATCAGCAATAGGAGGAGGCCTTGCAAAATGTTCTCCCATTTAATCAGTGAGTAAACAAATTGCTTTTGCATTCAACCAAACAGAAAAGATAACCCAACAAATCTCTGAGATTCCAGAATTCAGTAGCAAAGGGTCAGAATGCTAAAATGTAAACTTTCAAAGGGCAATAAAATATAAAAATGTAAGAAATAGAAGCAGAAATAGACTTTACAAATCTTTGAGCCTACTCTGCTGTTCAATACAATCATGTTTGATCTGCCTCAATTCCACTTTTCTGCCTGTTCCCCATATTCCTTGATTCCTAAATAAGTATGTGACACAGCCTTAAATATATTCACCGATGGAGCATCCACAACCCTCCATGGTAGACACTCCCAAATATTCACAATCCTCAAGGTGAAGAAACCCCTCTGCATCTCACGTTGAATTGATAGTTCCATTATCCCAACACTGTACCACTGTGTTTTTCATTCCCCGGGGTGGGTTCACCTTCAGTGCTGGGCCACCACATGATGTCACGCCCCACCCCCCAAGGGCGGAACACTCCATTCCCAGTGATGTACACCCCACCCCAATGATCTCATGTCCCATCCCCAATGACGTCATGGCCCATCCACTCTCACCCCACAGAAATACAAAGGTGCAAGTCACAAAAATACACAAATTGATCACTGCTTAACTGCTTTAATGATTTTTAACTTTTAAAAACAGGCCTGCAATTTCTGAATTGACATCCAAACGTACCACTTCTCAGAATGACAGGAAAAACAGTCAATATTACGATCTCTATGGCTTCAGGTGAGTAAACATGAAACTGGTTGATGAGCAACAAGATGGAAAATCAGCCAATGACATAACTGCAGCACAGGCCATACTGCAGCACAGGCCAGTGCAGGGTGGAATAAGCCAGAAAAAGTTCAGTGCAGGAGGAAATACTTCAAATCAAATGGAGCCCAGTGAGTCCAAGTCCAATACAGGGCGTGGCTTTATCTCGCAGGATTCCACTCGATGTCCGAGAAGAGACTCACTGAAGGCAAATCTTGAGAGCGACGGGGGTAGGCAGTATGACCTATCCGGATGTTACCAAAAGCCATTGGGCGGGATTCTCCAGTCGCCGACGCCGAAATCGCGTTCAGCGATCGGCCAGAGAATCCCCAATTACGCTGAAATCAGGGGTCGTCGCCGCTTTTGCGATGGCGTATGGATGGCCTCAGGTCACCTGAGGCCCCACCTGATGCTCTGCCCCTAATGGGCCGAGTTCCCGGCGACGTGGGTCACTCCGGCTATTTTTGTTCCAGAACCTCGCATGGCGGCTGTGGACTGAGACCAGCGTTGCCACAGTCGGAAGGGAGCCATTCCACGGGCAGGGTGGGCTTTGGCGGGCGCTGGGGGCACTGGTGAGGGGTGGTCTGGGGGTGGCAAGGCTGGGTACAGGGGGGTAGTATTTGGCAGGCCCAGTCCGTGCCCGGCTGGCGCCATGTTGCACGGCACGGCCGCCGCCATGCGCATGCTTGGCCACAGACCCGGCAATTCTCCGCCCATATCCGCAGCTAAAGCCACCCACCGGACTGAGGATCAGGGCAGCTTTTGTGCCGTTTCTTCTGGCGTAAAACGCCACTGTTCCCACGCTGGCGTCAGCACTTAGTCTTCAAATCGGAGAATCCGGCCCACTATATCCGACCAGCAAATGGTGATTCCTTTTGAAAAACAGAATTTAAACAAGAGAATATGCAAGAGGGGCATATATTTAAGATTTTCTTTCTTCATCCCTTGTTGACAGGGCAATTTAGATGCTTTTCCTTACACTTTTTATTGATAAAATCATCAATTACATCATTGTAGGTAAAATCTTGTAAAGATCCACTTTCAATCGTCTATATTTCGGAACTTTTCAAATGTTCCTGACTCAACGTGCTTGGCAAATAATTGTGACTCTTTTCAATTCAGAAATGTTCACCCAAAGCATTTGGGACACATACTGTCAAAAACATTTTCAGAATGGTTTCTACATTTGTAAAGGTTGTATGCAAACCAACAGATACAAATCAGCTGGTGATCTTCATTATTAACTTCACCTTGTATGAATGCACTCAAGTATTAAAAATATTTGTTATTCTATTCTCACTATCTCAGTGAATAACCTCGCACTTCCCCTCATGATAATTCAACTTCCATTATCTTCCCATTCACTGAACCTGTCTTTATCTCATTGCAGACTCTTTGTTTCCTGCTCACAGATTAAATTCTCAGCAGACTTGGAAGCATTATTCTTGGTGTCCTTGTCAAAATCATTAATGCTTGGAGGGATTTTCCTCTGCCTCCAGGGCGTGTTCTGAGGCAGGAGCTTCTGGTCCGGCCATTGTCAATGGGGATTCCCATTGATCGCACCACTCGCTGCCACAAAACCCATGGCGGGGTGCCATGTCAGCGGGACTGTAAGATCCTGTCAGCATGAATGTTGGTCGGAAAATCCTTCGCCTAGATTGTAAATAGTTGAAGTCCTAGCACTTATCCTTGACGTGCTCCACTGTCAACAGCCTATCAACTTGAATGCCCTGTTCAGCTCTACTCTTTGTTTCATGTTCATTAACTATACTTCCATCCATGCTAATATATTACACACAACTCCATGAGCCCTTATCCTGTCTTTTAACCTTTTGTGTGACACCATATCAGATACCATTTGGAAATTTAAGTGCACTACTTCCCTTAATCTAGTGTACCTAGTTCTACTACTAGTATAGCCTCTAAAAACTCTAAGAAATTTGTCGAAGAATATTTCTCTTTTGTCATGTCATGTTGACTTTGTCCGATCATACACTGATTTTTCTATGTGCAATGCGAAAGCTTCCTTCGATTCCAGCATTTCCCCGATGACTGATGTCAGGCTAACTGGCCTATCGCTTTTGTTTCTTTTTCTCCCATCTTAAATAGAGGTGTTCTATTTGTTAACTTCCAAACTGTTTGACTATTCTGAAATCCAGGGCAGTTGGAAAATCATAACCAATGAATCCAACATCTCCAGAGCGATCTCTCTTAGAACCCAAGGACATAGGTCATCCGATCCTGGTGACTGGTCAGCTTTTGGATCCTTGAGCATCTGCCAACATCAATTACCACAAAATACTCACTCTGATTAGTCTTTTGGTTACCCTCTATTTATGTGTATTAAGCAAAAGATGTCTTTTACTGTGAAGATAGAAATAAATTATTTGTTCAAAATCCATTTACTCATTCCTATTGATCGTTTCTCCTGCCTTTCACATCTTTGCAATCAACGGTTACTTTAGCGACTCTGCTCCTTTTGTATATATTTGGAAATGATTTTACAATCTGTTTCTATATTCCTAGCTAGTTTACACTCATTTCCACTTCCCCCCTTTTTATCAACTCTTTGGTTGTTCTTTGCTGCTTTCAAACACTCTCACAATCCTCACTTGAAAGAGACAGCTCAGAAATTATAAAGTGATTTGAACAAAGTCAAGAGTTTAGAAGAATGGATGAGATCAAATTCAATATTAACACGTGATAAGTAGTGTGCATGTAATCTATTCAAGGATATGGGGAAAGGAACCTCGGATTAAATTCCAACTTTTCTGGAGGTAACAAAATGGAAAGTAGTGAATTGATTGTCCGTTATCCTCGTTGCATGATTTTCCTTTTAACTAAATTCAATAGAAAGAGAAGTTGTTCAGGTTGTAGCAGGGGTGGTACATTTTGTATCCTTGCCAAAGTTTAATCCTTGGAATGTGGATAAATTCAATGGTCGAAATGTCCAACAAGTGCAGAGCAAGAAAAAAAGCCAATAGAACGTTGAATATGAGAGACAACACAGTAGAATAGAACTCCGAGGAAGCCATGATCAAACTGAGGTACAGTCACATCCTGTGCTCTGCTCCGAATGCACCTTCCGCGCTTCCACTAATGTTCATTGCCATAGCATCAAAAGGAAATTCGAATGTTGGTGGCAGTCTAGCCACAAGGGTATGCGCTACTCGGTAAGATTGTCGTGTTTTGAAGTTTTCGGCCTGGAAAGCAAATACCTGAGAGGGTATCTCGTAGAGTTTTGTAAGATTAACTTAATAATAATAATAAAGTAACAATAATCTTTATTGTCACAAGTAAGCTTACGTTAACACTGCAATGAAATTACTGTAAAAATCCCCTCGCCGCCATATTCCGGCGCTTGTTTGGGTACACAGAGGAAGGATTCAGAATTCACCTGACAAGCCTGTCTTTCGGGGACTTTTGGGAGGAAACTGGAGCACCCGGAGGAAACCCACACAGATACGGGGAGAAAGTGCAGACTCCGCACAGACAGTTACCCAAGCCGGAAATCGAACCTGGTCCCTGGTGCTGTGAAGCAACAGTGCTAACCACTGTGCTACCGTGCCACCCACATTTAATTAAGGGTGTAAGACAAAGGGGACATGAGTTGACACTGGAAAAAGATAATTTTAGGATTGGTTTAAGGAAGTTCTTCTTTGAATGGCTAAAACTCTGAATGGACCTCTTTGTAGAATAGAGGAAGTGTAAACTCTGGGTGCATTTAAGAAACAACGAGAATCATATCCAGTTGACCCATAGGGTGCTACAGGATAAATGATCTAAAATGACCTGAAAGGTCCTCCTTGCAGGTAGCGCAGATAATAAGGAAGGCAAATGGAATTTGGGCATTTATAGCTAAAGGAATCGAGTATAAATGTAGAGAACTGTGTTGCAACAGCACAAGGCATTGGTGATACTGCACCTGAAGTATTGTGTACAGTTTTGGTCCCCTTATTTAAGGAGGGATGTAATTGCAGTACAGGCAGTTCAGAGGAGGTTCACTAGACTGATTCCAGAGATGAGGGGCATGTCTTATGAAGAAAGATTGCGCTGTTTAGCCCTTTACTCTCTAGAGTTTAGAAGAATGGATGAGATCTAAGTGAGATATATAAGATGCTAAAGGGTATTGACAAAGTAGAGGTAGAGTGGATGCTTCTTCTGGGGCAATCTCGAACAAGAGGAAATAGTTCTAGGATAAGGGGAAGCAGATTTAAAACAGAGATGATAGGCATGATTCAAACAAAAAGTTCCTAAGTGTGGTAGCGAGCGAAAACTGCCACTAGATTCCTTGCTCTTGACCTGGCGTAGCCGTCACCAAAATCCAATTTTAATTTGTCCACTTAGGAGGCTCCATGGGCTTCATGCTGCAATTCATGGCTTGCCAGCTGATTCATCTGGACCGCGCTCACCAGCCCCCCGCTAATGAGGTAGAGCAGCACTTATCTGCTCTTGCACAACCAACCCACTCAGTTCGCAGCCATGGCACCGAGACAACGAGCCCCACAATTCGGGGATGCAGACCTGGGAGGCTTCAAGAGGTGATTGAGGGCCCAAGGGATGTCCTGTTCCCCCAAGGGAGGGTCAGCCGCAGAGCAACCAGTGCCGCCTGGGAGGAAACGGTAGCGGCCATCAGCTCATGCAGCGTGACCGGCATCCAGTGTCACAAGAAGATCAACGACGTACACCAGGCCGCATGGGTGAGTTGGCACTGGACCCCCACCCAGCACTGTGCTGTGCCCTGGCCCACCAATGCCACCCATGCCGCCCCCCAAACCTTCTCCTCCACCCACATAATGCATGGCACTGAGGCCAATACTGCTAGGGTGGCAACCGCAGTGGAGAGCCTGGTGCACGATGTCAGCAGCATGGGCGGAGGTGTCCAAAGTGTAGCTCAGTCAGTGATGGTAATGGCTGAGGGCTTCGACGGAATGTCCGACTCACTGGGGGAGCGGGAGCCAGTACCAGGCAGACCTTGATGAGGCACTGTCGGGCTTGTCCCAGTTACAGGTGGACATTACCGGTACACTGCAGAGCGTGTCTCAGTCACTGAGGAGTATCGCCGAGGGCTTCGACACAATGGTGCAGACATTGGGGAGCCACCATGGCTGGCAGAGCCAGATGGCGCAGGGGTAGCCGGGGCTTGACCCAGCTGCCTCTCTGTTCCGAGGTGAATCCCAGGGCCCTTTAGGCACTGACCAGGATGAAGGGCCCTGTGTGCCAACCCAGACCCATCCTACGGAGTGGCGATGGTGAACAGCAGCTCCCCCGAGTACCATCCCTGTGACGATGCAGCGCCTCGCAGTCAGCACCTGGAACAAGGAACAGGGTGGCACAGATGGGCATGTGCCGTGGGCCCCAGATCCTCCAGAGGACGCCCACCAGGGGCACAAAAGCCACGGGATGTGGTAAGCAGCTGGCTGCCTCCACATCGGATGAGCATTCTTGGGATACACTTAGACACAACAGTAGAGTTGGAGACTTCAGTTCCTGGAGCGGGCCACAGACTGCAGGGTTGCTGGGAGAGGTGAGTGCATATTTAAAAGTGCTGCGTTTACAGGTCGAGTGGCAGTTGGAAACTTCAGTTCCTGGAGCGGGCCACAGACAGCAGGGTTGCTGGGAGAGGTGAGTGCATATTTAAAAGAGACTTCAGTTCCTGGAGCGGGCCACAGACTGCAGGGTTGCTGGGAGAGGTGAGTGCATATTTAAAAGTGCTGAGTTTACAGGTCGAGTGGCAGTTGGAGATTTCAGTTCCTGGAGCGGGCCACAGACTGCAGGGTTGCTGGGAGAGGTGAGTGCATATTTAAAAGTGCTGAGTTTACAGGTCGAGTGACAGTTGGAGACTTCAGTTCCTGGAGCGGGCCACAGACTGCAGGGTTGCTGGAAGAGGTGAGTGCATATTTAAAAGTGCTGAGTTTACAGGTCGAGTGGAAGTTGGAGACTTCAGTTCCTGGAGCGGGCCACAGACTGCAGGGTTGCTGGGAGAGGTGAGTGCATATTTAAAAGTGCTGAGTTTACAGGTCGAGTGGCAGTTGGAGACTTCAGTTCCTGGAGCGGGCCACAGACTGCAGGGTTGCTGGGAGAGGTGAGTGCATATTTAAACGTGCTGAGTTTACAGGTCGAGTGGCAGTTGGAGACTTCAGTCCCTGGAGCGGGCCTATTGGCTCATTGGAAATCATGCAGGGTACAAAAGGTGTGGCAGGAGTGCCTTTAGACACGGAGTGCTGATTGGAACAGAGTGCATCTGAGTTTAGGTGAGTGACTGAGTGCTGATTGGAACAGAGTGCATCTGAGTTTAGGTGAGCGACTGAGTGCTGATTGGAACAGAGTGCATCTGAGTTTAGGTGAGTGACTGAGTTTGGGTGAGTGGCGAGAGAGGGCTTTGTTTTTGTTTTTGTTGGTGTTCGGGTTTATCCTTGAGGTTCTATTAAAAAATTTCTTTTTAAAAAATGATGTAAATTAATTAACTAGTTGAATATGGCTGGACAGGTGATGTGCTGTTGCTGTATGATGATGGAACTGGTGGATGCCATTGAGACCGTCAGTGACCACATCTGCAGCGAGTGTTGGCTGCTCAAGGAACTTTGGCTCAGAATTGATGAGCTGGAGACCGAGCTGCACACACTGCGGCACATCAGGGAGGGGGAACATTACCTGGACGCTTTGTTTCAGGAGGCAGTCACACCCGGTAGAATAAGTACTGTTAATTCGGTCAGTGGTCAGGGACAGAGTGGTGTGACTGCAAGGGAGGCAGGTAGGGGGATCTTGAGTTTAGGAGTTGAGGAGCCTCAGCCCTTGACCTTGTCCAACAGGTATGAGGTACTTATAGAAGTACTTGCTCCCTGTGTGGATGAGGAAGAGGGCTGTAGGGAGGATGCGTTGACTGACCACTGCACCGTGGCACAGGAAGCCATTCAAGAGAAGGGAGCAAAAAGACAAGTGGTAGTTGTAGGGGATTCTATAATTAGGGGGATTGATGGCATCCTTTGTAAGCCAGCTCGTGAGTCCCGCATGGTATGTTGCCTGCCCGGTGCCAGGGTGAGGGACATCTCTGATCGGCTTGAAAGGATTTTGGAGAGGGAGGGGGAGGATCCAGTTGTTGTGGTCCACGTTGGGACTAACAACATAGGTAAGACTAGGAAAGAGGACCTGTTTGGGGATTATCAAACACTAGGGACTAAATTAAAGAACAGGTCCTCCAGGGTTATAATCTCTGAATTACTACCTGAGCCACGTGCCAATTGGCATAGGGTTGAGAAAATTAGGGAAGTTAACACGTGGCTAAAGGAGTGGTGCGGGAAAGAGGGATTCCATTTCATGGGGCATTGGCATCAGTACTGGGGCAGGAGGGACCTGTACCATTGGGACGGTCTTCACCTGAACCATTCTGGGACCAGTGTTCTAGCGAATAGGATAAATAGGTTGGTCACAAGGACTTTAAACTAGCAAGTTGGGGGGAAGGGAAGGGTAAAGCTATGGACAGTATCATGGTTAATGGAGAGCAAGGTTACGTGACAGGTTATTATGTAGTGATATGGGTTCAAAGACAAGGAAAATTAGGAGAAAGGGTAAGAGGAAAAATAATTTGCGAAAAGTTACTGATCAAGGTGTTAGGATTCATAACAAAGACATAAAAAACAGCATAAGTGTACTTTACCTGAATGCTCGTAGTATACGGTGAATGAGTTGATGGCGTAAATCATCGTGAATGACTATGATTTAGTGGCCATTACTGAAACATGGTTAAAAAATGGTCACGACTGGGAGTTAAATATCCAAGGGTATCAAACTATACGAAAGGACAGAATGGACGGTAAGGGCGGTGGTGTAGCTTTGTTGTTTAAGGATGGCATCCGGGCAATAGTAAGGGATGATATTGGTGCTATGGAGGACAAGGTTGAATCAATTTGGGTGGAAATCAGGAAAGGTAAGGCGAAAAGGTCACTGATAGGAGTAGTCTACAGGCCACCAAATAGTAACAGGATGGTAGGGCAGGCAATAAGCAAAGAAATAACGCTGCATATAGAAATGGTACAGCGGTTATCATGGGAGATTTTAATCTGCATGTCGATTGGTTTAACCAGGTTGGTAAAGGCAGCCTTGAGGAGGAGTTTATAGAATGTGTCCGGGATAATTTCCTGGAACAGTATGTAATGGAACCTACAAGGGAACAAGTGGTCCTAGATCTGGTCCTGTGTAATGAGGCAGGATTGATTAATGATCTCATAGTTCGGGATCCTCTTGGAAGGAGCGACCACAATATGGTGGAATTTAAAATACAGTTGGAGGATGACAAGGTAAAATCAAACACTAGTGTTTTGTGCTTAAACAAAGGCGATTACATTGGGATGAGAGAAGAACGAGCTAAGGTAGACTGGGAGCAAAGACTTCATGGTGAAGCAGTTGAGGAACAGTGGAGAACCTTCCGTGCGATCTTTCACAGTGTTCAGAAAAGGTTCATACCGACAAAAAAGAAAGACGGTAGAAAGAGGAAGAATCGACCGTGGATATCTAAGGAGGTGAGGAAGAGTATCAAATTGAAGGAAAAAACATCCAAAGTGGCAAAAATTAGTGGGAGACTAGAGGACTGGGAAGTCTTTAGGGGACAACAGAAAGCTACTAAAAAAGCTAAAAATAATAGTAAGGTAGACTATGAAAGTAAACTGGCTCAGAACATAAAAGCAGATAGTAAAAGCTTCTACAAATATATAAGACAAAAAAGAGTGGCTAAGGTAAATATTGGTCCTTTGGAAGATGAGAAGGGAGATTTAATAATAGGAGACGGGGAAATGGCTGAGGAGCTGAACAGGTTTTTTGGGTCAGTCTTCACAGTGGAAGACACAAATAACATGCCAGTGACTGATGGAAATAAAGATATGATAGGTGAGGACCTTGAGATGATTGTAATCACTAAGGAGGCAGTATTGGGCAAGCTAATGAGGCTAAAGGTAGACGAGTCTCCTGGCCCTGATGGGATGCATCCCAGAGTGTTAAAAGAGATGGCTAGGGAAATTGTAAACGCACTAGTGATAATTTATCAAAATTCACTAGACTCTGGGGTGGTCCCAGAGGATTGCAAAGTAGCAAACGTGACACCACTGTTTAAAAAAGGAGATCGGCAGAAAGCGGGTAATTATAGGCCGATAAGCTGAACTTCGGTTGTAGGGAAAATGCTGGAATCTATCATTAAGGAGGAAATAGCGGGGCACCTGGAGGGAAATTGTCCCATTGGCCAGATGCAGCATGGGTTCATAAAGGGTAGGTCGTGTCTGACTAATTTGGTAGAATTTTTGGAGGACGTTACCAGTGCAGTAGATAACGGGGAGCCAATGGATGTGGTATATCTGGATTTCCAGAAAGCTTTTGACAAGGTGCCACACAAAAGGTTGCTGCATAAACTAAAGATGCATGGCATTGAGGGTAAAGTGGTAGCATGGG
This sequence comes from Scyliorhinus torazame, assembly GCF_047496885.1. NCBI lineage: Eukaryota > Metazoa > Chordata > Chondrichthyes > Carcharhiniformes > Scyliorhinidae > Scyliorhinus > Scyliorhinus torazame. Next base: position 178,007,268 of record NC_092710.1, on the reverse strand, counting down.
TAGAGGATTGGTTAACTAACAGAAAGCAGAGAGTGGGGTTAATAGGTGTTTCTCTGGTTGGCAACCTGTAACTAGTGGGGTCCCTCAAGGATCAGTGTTGGGCCCGCAGTTGTTAACAATTTACATAGATGATTTAGAGTTGGGGACCAAGTGCAATGTGTCAAAGTTTGCAGACGACACCAAGATGAGTGGTAAAGCAAAAAATGCAGAGGATACCGGAAGTCTGCAGAAGGATTTGGATAGGTTAGGTGAATGGGCTAAGGTCTGGCAGATGGAATTCAATGTTGCCAAGTGTGAGGCTATCCATTTTGGGAGGAATAACAGCAGAATGGATTATTATTTAAACGGTAAGATGTTAAAACATGCTGCTGTGCAGTGGGACCTGGGTGTGCTGGTGCACGAGTCGCAAAACGTTGGTGTGCAGGTGCAACAGGTGATTAAGAAGGCTAATCGAGTTTTGTCTTTCATTGCTAGAGGGATGGAGTTCAAGACTAGGGAGGTTATGCTGCAATTGTATTAGGTGCTGGTGAGGCCACATCTGGAGTATTGTGTCCAGTTTTGGTCTCCTTACCTGAGAAAGGACATATTGGCACTGGAGGGAGTGCAGCGGAGATTCACTCGGTTGATCGCAGAGTTGAGGGGATTAGATTATGACGAGAGGTTGAGTCGACTGGGACTGTACTCATTGGAGTTTAGAAGGATGCGGGGGGATCTTATTGAAACATATATAATTATGAAGGGAATAGATAGGATAGATGCGGGCAGGTTGTTTCCACTGGTCGGGGAAAGCAAAACTAGGGGGCATAGCCTCAAAATAAGGGGAAGTAGATTTAGGACCGAGTTTAGGAGGAACTTCTTCACCCAAAGGGTTGTGAATCTCTGGAATTCCTTGCCCAGTGAAGCAGTTGAGGCTCCTTCTTTAAACGTTTTTAAGAAAAAGATAGATACCTTTCTAAAGAATAAAGGGATTCGGGGATATGGTGTACGGGCCGGAGAGTGGAGCTGAGTCCACAAAGATCAGCCATGATCTCATTAAATGGCGGAGCAGGCTCGAGGGGCCCGATGGCCTACTCCTGCTCCTAGTTCTTATTCTGTTCTTATGAAAGTTCTGAGCATGTCGAGGATCACTGAGAGGGCACTGGGGGGAGGGGTGAAAAGGGGGGTAGGTAGGAGGTAAGGGGCGGAGTGTGCATTTGAGGGGGATGGGTGGTGGGGAGAGTGGAGCAGCACCATTGGGAGAGTAGGACAGTGGTGGACACTGTTATGTGAGAGACATTAAAAAACCTTCACCACACCCAGTATGGGTTTCGTCGCATTCCAGGCTGACCACCAATCCCATATCCCATCTCGCCAGAAATGGGTTTTTTGGGCTCCTTGCACCATCCCCCTTCCCAGCACACCACATGCAATGAGCACTCAGCAGACAGGCAGGGGTGTGACTATGACCTAGGTTGAGGAGCACCAGCTCTCAGCTCTCTACAGGTTATCAACATCTCCTCTGCCCTCGACAGTGACCTGCTGACATTGCCGACACAATCCCAGCACCCCGGAGGGTGGGGTGAAATGGGGCGGGGGGTTAGGGAGGTGGAAGGAGGAGAGGGTGGTGAAGAGCGATGGGGGAGGTAGGGGGAGGGGGAAGGAGGAAGTGGGGTGGAAGGGGATGATGACAGACGAGGCCACATCCAATATGAAGCAGGTGACGATGAGGGCCTCCCTAGCCTTCTGGGCATACCGGATCTTTGCCGCGGCTGCCTGTCCTCCAGCCTCCGGCTGGTCCTCTAGTTCTTCCCCGGGATCGTCTTCCAGCCGCTTTTGGTTCGGCATCTTCTCATCCTCGTCATCCTCCTCCTCCTCCTCAATGACTGCTCAATGGCAGCCCGGGTAGCCTATGGACCTCGTTGTACAGGGTCTCTGCATTGGTCGCCAGCCTCCGTATTGATGTCATTAGCCAGGTACTCAGTCATAGTTCATAGATCATAGAATTTACAGTGCAGAAGGAGGCCATTCGGTCCATTGAGTCTGCACCATCCCTTGGAAAGAGCACCCTACCTATGCCCACCTATCCCCGTAATCCCACCTAACCATTTTTGGACACTAAGGGCAATTTAGCATAGCCAATCCAGCTAACTTGCACATCTTTGGACTGTGGGAGGAAACCGGAGCATCCGGAGGAAACCCACGCACACATGGGGAGAACGTGCAGACTCCGCACAGACAGTGACCAAAGCCGGGAATCGAACCTGGGACCCTGGAGCTGTGAAGCAACTGTGCTAACCATTCTGCTACCGTGCTGCCCTTATCTCCCAAGAATAATCGGTGGTCCTCGAAGAGGCTAGGGATATCTGACTGCGCCAGGATGTTACTGTCGTGTTCACTCACTGGGAAGCATGCACACACGTGCATAATATTCATGTGGTGGTCGTATATGAACTGGATGTTCAGGGAGTGGAACCCCTTCCTGTTGACCTGGGGCAGACATTTTCAAAGTCGGGTTCACGACCTGCGGATGGGTCGTGGGGGTGAGGTGTCGGGAGGGTCATGGAGTGGTCCGTCACGGCGCTCCCGATTGCGCAAATTCGCACGCAACAGCCAGCTTTTAACAATGTCGGCTGCGAGCGGTCTTCAGAATGACGGCCACAACCATATTAAAAATGCGGGTGCAGTGCACATGTGTGCCCGCTCATCGGTGCTCATGCGCAAATTTGCAGTAACTTGAATATTATTTAAAATGTTAATGATTAGAATTTCATTCCCTCTTTAATGAAACAAATGAGTTCTTAAAAAAGAATTATTAAAAGCCGGCTGCTGCGGCTGTTGCACACAAATGTGCGCAATCAGAGACGCAGGAGAAGATTTGTTTTTAAATCCAAAGTAATCTTCCTGCCTGAAGGGAGGCAGAGAGCAAGTCACGCCCCCCACAAACCCCCCCCGCATGAACGGCGAAGTCATGTGCTTTGGGCGTGATTGCGCTTCCTTCATTTTGTCAGCAGCAAACAAGTAAGTGAGGACCAAGCAGGCTCACCTCTGGCATTAAAGATAAGAGAAAATGTTGGGTCGCGAATGTCAGCCGGCATGGGTCGTGAAGGTCGGCTGGCGTGGGTCCCGAAGGCTGGCCGGTTGGTAAAATGTGTCCCCGGAAATAAAGTTTGAAAACTTTTTGCAACATGCATGCCGTCGATGAGCCCCTGGACCTGGGGCATCCTGTCGATGGTGGTGAATCCTGCTGCCTGGGCATCCTGTTGGGCCTGATCAATATCAAAGTTCATATCGTCGGCTGCCCGGGCAAAGAAGGCATCCATGACATCTCGGATGCACCTGTGGGCTGTAGCTTGTGAGATGCCGCACAAGTCCCTGCTCGAGCCCTGGAATCATAGATTTTTTACAGTGCAGAAGGAGGCCATTCGGCCCATCGAGTCTGCACCAGCTCTTGGAAAGAGCACCCTATCCCCATAACCCAGTAACCCCAACCAACACTAAGGGCAATTTTGGACACTAAGGGCAATTTATCATGGCCAATCCACCTAACCCGCACATCTTTGGACTGTGGGAGGAAACCGGAGCACCCGGAGGAAACCCACGCACACACGGGGAGGATGTGCAGACTCCGCACAGACAGTGACCCAAGCTGGAATTGAACCTGGGACCCTGGAGCTGTGAAGCAATTGTGCTATCCACAAGGCTACCGTGCTGCCCTCTAATGATCCTGTGGTGTAGAGGTTCTGGGCTGCGGTGATCTGATAGCCACTGGCAGCAGGTGTCCTCCTCCTCCATTTGGTGTCAAGTCTGTGAGGACATGGCACAGGTGCCAAACAGTTTTCTTGTTGAGGCGGAGCCTCCTGCGACTGTCCATCATATGCTCAAAAGACCAACGACGCCTGTATACCTTGGGCCGTCGCGGGCCTCCCCCTCTGGGTCTCACCCTGGCCTGATGGGCGAGCTCAGGGTGTGGGGCAGGGTCTGGCACATGGGTCGCTGCCTTCTCCAGTGTCTGGCCACCCAGCCTGCCAGCACCACCACTCAGGCAAGTTCCACGGGGTCCAGAATATCGTCCATCCCGTTTGATATCTGTAAAGAATAGGGATTGGATATTGTCAAGTGTACTGAGGTACAGTGAAATGTATTGTTCTGCTTACAGCTTAGACAGATCAGCCAGCTCAGACTCCCCTTCCTCCTCTCCCTCCCCCTTCCTCCTCTCCCCCTCTCCCATTCCCGCCTTCTTCCCCCCCCCCCCCCCACCACCCTCCTTACTTCGCTTACCTTCTCTCCCTCGGCAGCCATGGTGCCTGGTCCCCATTTTTACATGACTGTTGTGAGCCACTCTCGCGTTACTTCGGCATGACGGGGCGCAGCAACGCCAAGGCCTGCAGCATACTGCGTTGGACACGGTAGTGATGTACTAACACATCAAATGCCGATTTTGAATGCCGAAGCCGGCTCGGGGTGCTGATCGCATTGTTGACACCAGCGGGGTCCTGGAGCATGGCTCTCGATTTGGCACTGGGTGTAGATTCGCTTTTCGGCGGTCGTCCGATTCTCCGCCCTGTCGCATTCTGCTTCTCCGGTGTCGTGGGATGGAGAATCTCACCGAGGGTATTTCTGCTCAGGGAAAATGGGAAGTTTGCAGGAAATGGTAGAAAATTGGGCAGTCTCAGTTCCCTCAAGGCCAGTCAAGTAAAGGGATTGGCTGCTAGGGATATTCTGCAAGTGGCTCATGATTGGGAAACTGGGAGCAAGTCAGCATAAGGGAGTTTTCCTTGTGGGGTTCAGAGGAGGAAGGTAAGTACTAAAAAGTAAATACTTTCCTTTTTAGACCACTTCTTGTCCCAATCTGTTTTGCTCATGGTTGGCTAGACAAGAAACTCACTGTAGTTTTCTGTTCAGCCTACCAAGTTTACATTGTAAATGGATTATGGTGACATAATTGGGATATGACAAAAGGACCCTGCCAATCTTGAACTGAACAGGTTATTGTCATAATATACACCAGTATATTATGGTGCGGACACACACACTGATGGACATGCAGTGGGACCAATCAGAATACACAACACCGCAGCCAATCACCAGTGAGAGCACACGCACTATAAAGACAGGGGGCGCGATTCTCCGCTCCCGCGCCGGTTGGGAGAATCACCTGGGTCGCCAAATTTTCCTGCGACGCCGGTCCGACGCCGTCCCGCGATTCTCCCAAGCGGCGAGAACGGCCCTGTCGAGTTCCGCGCGGCGCAGGCCGGAGAATCGCCCAAGACACCCAAAATGGCAATTCTCCGGCACCCCTGCTATTCTCAGGCCCGGAAGAGTCGAGCGGCCAGCCCAAAACGGTGGGTTCCCCCCGGCGCCATCCACACCTGGTCGCTGCCGGCGGGAACAGCGCGGGAACGCTGGGGGGGGGGGGCGTCCTGCCGGGGTGGGGGGAGGGGGGATCCTGCACTGGGGGGGCCTGAAATGGGGTCTGGCCCGTGATCGATGCCCACCGATCGTCGGGCCGTCCTCTCTGAAGGAAGACCTCCTTTCTTCCGCAGCCCCGCAAGATCCGTCTGACATCTTCTTACGGGGCGGACTCGGAGAGGACGGCAACCACGCATGCGCGGGTGATGCCAGTTATGCGGCGCCGGCCGCGCCATGTATGCGGAGCCACCTTTACGCGCCGGCCATGGCGGAGTTTGACAGCAGCTGGCGGGGAGGGAAAGAGTGCCCCCCATGGCACAGGCCCGCCCATGGATCGGTGGGCTGCGATCGCGGGCCAGGCCACTGTGGGGCACACCCGGGGGCCTGATACCCCCGCGCCCCCCCCCCCTCCCAAGGGCTCTGCATGCCACTCGTAGAGCCAGGTCCTGCCGGTAAGGACCTGGTTTGATTTATGTCGGCGGGTCTGGCCAAAAAAGGGCAGCCGCTTGGCCCATTGCGGGCCAGAGAATCGTCGGGGGAGGCCGCTTCCAGCGGCCGTCGACCAGCACGGCGCGATTCCTGCCCCCGCCAAAACCCCGGCGCTGGAGAATTCGGCAGCCGGCATTGGGGCGGGATTCACACCGCCCCCCGGCGATTCTCCGACCCGGCGGGGCGTCGGAAAATCCCGCCCATCGTTTCTGCTTGGTGGTTGGATTTAAAATTACACTCAGCCCTATGCTATTGAGGACTCAAATAAATCTAAATTTATTCTGGTATGTCCTATTGCAGAAGTTCCAATTTCCTTTGATATTTTCATATTTCCCAAACTAATATCTGGGGCGAAATTCTCCCCCAACGGCGGGATGTCCGCCGACTGGCGCCAAAGACAGCGCCAATCAGACGGGCATCGCGCCGGCCCAAAGGTGCGGAATGCTCCGCATCTTTGGCGGCCTAGCCCCAACATTGAGGGGCTAGGCCGACGCAGGAGGGATTTCCGCCCCGCCAGCTGGCGGAAATGGCGTTTGTTGCCCCGCCAGCTGGCGCGGAAATGCGGCGCATGCGCGGGAGCGTCAGCGGCCGCTGTCAGTTTCCCGGCGCATGCGCGGGAGCGTCAGCGGCCGCTGTCAGTTTCCCGCGCATGCGCAGTGGGGTGAGTCTCTTCCGCCTCCGCCATGGTGGAGGCCGTAGCGGAGGCGGAAGGGAAAGAGTGCCCCCACGGCACAGGCCCGCCCGTGGATCGGTGGGCCCCGATCGCGGGCCAGGCCACCGTGGGGGCACCCCCCGGGGTCAGATCGCCCCGCGCCCCCCCCAGGACCCCGGAGCCCGCCCACGCCGCCTGGTCCCGCCGGTAAATACCAGGTTTGATTTACGCCGGCGGGACAGGCAATTCCTGGGCGGGACTTCGGCCCATTCGGGCCGGAGAATCCAGCGGGGGGTCCCGCCAACCGGCGCGGCCCGATTCCCGCCCCCGCCCAATCTCCGGTACCGGAGACTTCGGCGGGGGCGGGGGCGGGATTCACAGCGGCCAACGGCCATTCTCCGACCCGGCGAGGGGTCGGAGAATGACGCCCCTGTTACCTTGGATGTGATAAGCAGGGCATAAAGATTAAATTCTATGATTATTAATGTATTATAAACTGTTAAAACGAAGATCATTTTTGACAAATAGGTGTTTTCAAATATCTATATTATTTGCTAAGATATACAATAATAGATGAAGGACCTGGGCAGAAAGTAAACTTTTTGATTAATGCAACAAACTCAAAATAATGTTTATCAGAAATGGTCAGGTCACAGTTGTGGACCACAAAGCTGGTTACTTTACCTGTTCAGACGCTTCTTTTCAAGTGTTTCTGCCACAGCTCCACTTTACTGTCCTTTCTTGCGTTGATGTTTCCTGTTTTTTTGAGTGAGAGCTCAGCGGGCTATTTTCTAATTAAAGACATATGGGGTTTGCAATATGAGTCCTCCCTGGAGAGCTCTGCCACTTTTATAATATAGAGACGCTTCAAAATATAACTATAATTTTATGTTTGGTCTTCCTGCTGATTAAGTTGTCCTGTGTATAGTGTGTTGTGGTTTTACTATTAGCACGGCAAGAATCAGTCAAAGAAACCAGGCGGGGTAGCTGAAGGCCTCTTACTTGCTCTCTCTCTCCCCTTCCCTAAAACAGCAGTTTTATAATTACTTGGTTATATAAAGCGTAATATAAAAATCCTGACAGCGTTGAGTCAAAGAGGGAATACAAACAACAATAACTCATTCTCAGGTCTTTCCTTTGGAAATTCCCTTTGTATCTCGGCACGGTGGCTTAGTGGTTAGCACAGTTGTCTCACAGCTCCAGAGTCCCAGGTTTAATTCCGGCCTCGGGTGACTGTCGGTGTGGAGTTTGCACTTTCTTCCCGTGTCTGCGTGGGTTTTCTTCGGTTGCTCCAGTTTCCTCCCACAGTCCAAAGATGTGCAGGTGAGGTGAATTGGCTATGCTAAATTGCCCCTTAATGTCCAAAAGGTTAGGTGGAGTTACTGGGTTACGGGTAATGGGTGGAGGCATGGGCTTAAGTAGTGTGCTCTTGCCAAGGGCCGGTGCAGACTCAATGGGCCAAATGGCCTCCTTCTGCACTGTAAATTCTATGATTCTACCTCCAAGCTATTATCTTCCTCCTGCAGCCCTCATTGGTCCAAACTGACTCTCCATGCAGCACACACCCCTGCACCACTCTGTCTTTTCTTTTTGTTTTCCAAATAACTGTTGTAAAACCTTACATTGCAAAAGGACACTTCTATACGTTCCTTTATGACATATACAATCTAATAAATGTTTCAAAAACTGTACCATATCCAGAGTTTTTTGAAGTATAGATACTCTCAGATCTAGTACCCTTCAATCCTTTACTTCAGGATTTAGATGTTGTGTCTGGTCTATCTCCCGAGATAGTTTGTCTGTTTTGTTTTACTTATCAGTGTTTTCAAAGTGCGAGATTAAAGGGTCTCCAGGTGCCTTTCTTCTTGTTACTTTGGTGATTTGAACTCGATGATATTGGTTTCCTCTTAAGGAAATATAATACTGAGAATTGCCTCAGAGAGCATTCATGCTGCTGATGTGACTTCATGGGAAATGCAGAGGAAAACTCATTTATGCACATAAATGGAGTTTAGGAAGATTTGCAGGAGCTGCTCAGTGGAAATTCCCAACGTGTTTGGGTGATACGTGTTCTAGGTGTTTCTTGTGGCACTACTCCCTTGGTCTTTGACATGGTCATTTTGGTCTGGATTTTATCTTCTGCTTAAAGGTCACTGAGTCTACCCTGCAGAAGAATACCCTGCAACTATTTGGCAGTTGGCGATTAATAAATTTGAGATGCACTTCTGCCCCTCAGGATCAGAAAGTCCTATCTCAGAGAGCCGCTGGCCAACCAAAGGCCACTGGGAGTGGTGACCACTACTGGTACTGCACTGGGGCGTAAGCAGGCAGCTTGCATTGGCTACTCCTTTCTAAATGTTTGGGATTCTTTGGAGGCAGAGCCCTAGGTCTAAGTGACCAAGAGAGGAGGGGAACCCTGAGGAGGATAACACCTTTTGGTGAGAATCTCTGTTGAGTCCAGAGGCTCTTTTTTTTTAATTTAGAGGAGCCAATTATTTTTCTTTTTTCCAATTAAGGGTCAATTTAGCGTGGCCAATGCACATAACCAGCACATCTTTGGATTGTGGGGGTGAAAGCCACGCAGACATGGGGAGAATGTGCAAACTCCACACGGACAGTGACCCCGGGCCGGGATTCGAACCCGGGTCCTCAGCGCCGCAGTCCCAGTGCAAACCACTGCGCCACATGCCGCTCTCCTCCAGAGGCTCTTTAAGAAACGATCTCCTCCCCACCACCTGCGCAGAGAAATCTACGCTGAGCGCTTGGCCTGGGGTCTCTCTCGCTTCTCATTAAATCCCTCGGGGGAGGATGATGTCCTTAAGTGGCCATGAATTGTTCCACATGAGGGCTGACTGCCCAACACCACTCTCACTGCCAGTAAAATTGCAGTGGGGGCAGGTGCAGGCTGATAGGTGGTGGGAAGGCTGCCTACTGGATTTATGCACCCCACCCTCCTTCAAACCTGCTGGTGGGAGAGTGTAAAATCCAACCTATGAGTCATATTCAGTTGCCTGAAATGACATTTTTATTTGTCAGCGCTTCTCCTTTTTTTCCATGAACTTCACGCACTGGACCATTTGTGGAGTGAGATTTGTTGACAACTTATCAATATTGTTTTCAACTATCTTCGCACAACCAATTCTTTTAGGTGATAATTGGTTGCTTATGATGTGAAGACACAAGTGTGATGAACTAAGTGTGGGTCTCTTAACTTCTTCACTACTTTATAGTTTTATCAATCTCTGTTTTCCTATTTCTCTATGTGTATTTGACATTTAATAAAGCCACTGTACTCCTAGAATTTGACAAATTCTTCTCTCAAGAATTAGGAATGGATGGAACCTGAAATTATTGTTACAGTCCATCTGATTGACTTCAAATTTCAATAAATACCATGTACTACTCTTTCATATCTTTCTTAACTGCTGCTTTCACAAAAAGGTAATCCAGTTTCCTCTTTGATTAGCCAATACTATCCATATCCACAGTGGCATCTTATTTGTCAATATTTTTAATGGCCCAGCAGGCGTGTCTGTACATTTACAGTCACTCTCAACATGGGCAGATTTTCCAATAAGCTGCTCGTAAATCTCTCACACATTCAAGTAATAGTGAAAACCTATTTCTCTTATTTTGAAGCTATGTGCCTTCCTTCCTTGGTGTATGATAGTAAGTATTAAAACCATTGTCAATAGTGGAATTTCTAGTACTATGGGCTCATGTTTATACAAGAAGAGGTGGTTTATCTTTCTGGATAACACATCTGGAGAAAATAGCAAGCTAGCTAGTAATATAATAGAAGATAGGAAGAGTTTCTTTCAATATATAAAAGGTAAGAGAGAGGCAAAAATAGACATTGGACCACTCGAAAACTTGGCTGGAGAAGTAATAATAGGAAACAAAGAAATAGCAGATGAACTGAATAGTTACTTTGCATCAGTCTTCACGGTGGAAGACACCAGTGGGATGCCAGAGCTCCAGGCAAATCAGAGGGCAGAGGAGAGTGCAGTGGCTATCACTAAGGAGAAGGTTGTGGGAAAACTGAAAGGTCTGAAGGTGGCTAAGTCGCCAGGACCGGATGGACTACACCCCAGGGTCCTAAAAGAGATAGCTGAGGAGATTGTGGAGACATTCGTGGTGATCTTTCAGGAATCACTGGAGGCAGGAAGGGTCCCAGAGGACTGGAAAGTGACAAATGTAACACCACTGTTTAAGAAAGTAGGGAGGCAGAAGATGGGAAATTATAGGCCGGTTAGCCTGACTTCGGTCATTGGTAAGATTTTAGAGTCTGTTATTAAAGATGAGATCGCGGAGTACTTGGAAGTGCATGGTAAAATAGGACTGAGTCAGCACGGCTTTGTCAAGGGGAAGTCATGTCTGACAAACCTGTTAGAGTTCTTTGAGGAGGTAACAAGGAAGTTAGACAAAAGCGAACCAGTCAACGGGATTTATTTAGATTTCCAGAAGGCCTTTGACAAGGTGCCGGATAGGAGACTGTTAAATAAGTTAAGAGCCCATGGTGTTAAGGGTAAGATCCTGGCACGCATAGAGGATTGGCCGACTGGCAGAAGGCAGAGAGTGGGGATAAAGGGGTCTTTTTCAGGATGGCAGCCGGTGACTAGTGATGTGCCTCAGGGATCTGTGCAGGGGCCACAACTTTTCACAATACACATTAATGATGTGGAAGAATGAACTGAAGGCATTGTTGCTAAGTTTGCAGATGATACAAAGATCTGTAGAGGAAGCAAGGGGGCTGCAGAAGGATTTGGACAGGCTAGGGGAGTGGGCAATGAAGTGGCAAATGAAATACAATGTGGAAAAGTGTGAGGTTATGCACTTTGGAAGGAGGAATTTCGGCATAGACTACTTTCTAAATGGGAAGATGCTTAGGAAATCAGAAGGTCAAACGGACTTGGAAGTCCTTGTTCATGATTCTCTTAAGGTTAACATGCAGGTTTCAGTCACAGTTAAGAAGGCAAATGCAATGTTAGCATTCACGTCAAGAGGGTTGGACAGCAAGACCATGGATGTACTTCTGAGGCTGTATAAGGCTCTGATCAGACCCTACTTGGAAGATTGTGAGCAGTTTTGGGCCCTGTATCTAAGGAAGGATGTGCTGGCCTTGGAAAGGGTCCAGAGGAGGTTCACAAGAATGATCCCTGGAATAAAGAGCTTGTCATATGAGGAATGGTTGAGGACTCTGGGTCTGTACTCGTTGCAGTTCAGAAAGATGAGGGGAGGATCTTATTGAAACTTACAGGATAGTGAGGCCTGGATAGAGTGGACGTGGAGAGGATGTTTCTACTTGTAGGAAAAACTAGAACCAGAGGACACCATCTCAGACTAAAGGGACGATCCTTTAAAACAGAAATGGGGAGGAATTTCTTCAGCCAGAGGGTGGTGAATCTGATGAACACTTTGCCGCAGAAGGCTGTGGAGGCCAAATCACTGAGTATCTTTAAGACAGAGATAGATAGGTTCTTGATTAATAAGAGGATCAGGGGTTATGGGGAGAAGGCAGGAGAATGGGGATGAGAAAAATATCAGCCATGATTGAATGGCGGAGCAGACTCGATGGGCCGAGTGGCCTAATTCTGCTCCTATGTCTCATGGTCTAAACCCTTATCTCCTGTAATCCTCTGTGCCTGCCTTTATACTGTATCCATTTTTGTTTTTGCTTAGGAATTCTCTCAAAGGCTTTGTTTTTGAAGCATGGATGCACAAACCTCAATCACATTCATCAGTGAAGACATTCTGGAGATAACCTGTTCTTGCCAGAGTCCATTTTAATTCCTGCCAAAACAATTATACTTCTCAGAATTCTTATTTCATATTTCATGGGCTGGATTCTCCGCTATCGGGGTGCTCCGTTTTGCCGGCAGCCCGGAGGTTTCCCGACGGCGTGGGGCTGCTCCACAATGGGAAACCCCATTGACCAGCCGGTGTAATGGAGCATCCCGCCGGCGTGGTGAAACAGAAATGTGGCGCGGCGGGGCGGAGAACCAGCTCCAGGTATTTGTACAGAATGTGTTTCCTTCATATTGAAATTTCTTCAAGGCAGCTCTAAGATGACTGGGTCTCTCTGTATGCTACAACTTAATCTGATATCCAACCACTTGGAAGGCTTCCAGGAGCATTGGCATACATCGCTGGAGGTTTTCTAAAGCTGAAGAGGTACCAAATTGAAGTCAATTGAAACGTAAATGCTCCAGGGCATGATTGTATTGCAAGCAGAACAGATTCTTTAACTGAGGGATTTGCCAGAATTGGCATCTCATTTTGATGAAAAAAACCCTTGCATTCCCCAACTAAACTGAAGTTTAATTGATGAAGATAATCAGATGTTTTTCCCAGCATATACGCACGTACACCTTAGCAATCTCCTACATCTCATTCTGTGTCTCTATATTTCTATCTGACTTTAGTTGTGGTATTTTTCTCCTCTCCCACTGGCCAATTTATTTTTGTCTGCTGGTTGCTGCATTATTATTGTTGTTTTTTTTGGCAGATTAATTTTGTTTTGTGAATTCATTGCTTTATCAAGTCTCTGTCTCATAATTTCAGCACAATACAATGATAAGTCAAGTTTCCATGCAATGACCGTAACTTCAGTGGTCAACTGGGCAATATATGCCTGTTTCAAGATTGAAGGATTACTCAAATCAAACGTACCTGGTGGGTATGGGAATGATGCCATTTATCTGCATTTTCAAAATCAGTCAGTTCTGTGGGTACTCTTTCAACCCTGTTTTATCCTATCAAGCTCTTAATTTCCCATGATCTCCAGATGATTGTTTTGTCAGAGGATCACTTCCAATTCTGTCACAATGTATTAGGAATACCTAGTTGTAAGTTTTTTATTCCAAGGTGCTTCTATTACACTTTTCACTTATCTCCACAGTCTGACCATTGTCTGTGCAACCAGATTTTCCAGTTATCAGATATACCCTGGGCTGGATTCTCCGATTTTGAGGCGATATCCATAGGAAGTGTCTGGTGTTACAACAAAAAAAATTGGCGAGGCCTCAGCATCGATCCTCCGACCGGTGATGGGCTAGCAGCTGCGGCACGGAAATGCAGGACCTTTCCGATATAAATGTCTGGAGAATTGGCGGGTCCATGGCCGCGCATGTGCATGGCGACGACCTGCAACCATCGTGCCGTACAACATGGCGCCGGCCTCGCGAAGACACAACCTGCTAGATAGTGCCCCCTGGACACCCCTCGCCAACCTCAGGCCACCCCCCACCAGTCACCCCAGCCCTCGCGAAGTCCCCCAGCCAGCAGCACTGCTCCACCCCAACTGTGGCGGCGCTGGGCACAGTCCGCAGCTGCCATGCAAGGTTCGAAAACTGAGGGCCCACATGTCCCGCGTCACCAGCAAATCTGCCTTTGGGGGCGAAGCATTGGGGGAGGGCCTTCAGGTAACTTCCTGAGGCCATCCCAATGGCGTGCGGCATACTCCTCGATGATGTTGTTTTGGAGAGGGCGGAGCATCTGAAAACAGGCACCGCCCCCGATTTGGGCGTAAGCAGGGATTCTCTGCCCAATCGATGATTACGATATCGGCATTGGGCAATGGAGAATCCTGTCTCCTCTATTTACAAAATCTCAACATCCTTTACTGCCTTTCCTTACATTACATATAACTGACTTGAAATCATTTCTTCATTAGACAACCATGCAAAATACAGAATTTTCCAAATGTTTGAGGAAGCATGTTGCAATAAAAGAAAAATATTTTGGAGCAACTGTACCTTTATGACTGCTTCTCATTTATTCACATCAGTGGCCAGCTTATCCGTGGTTTCTTGCATCTTTAAAAAAATCTTTGCTCCAATTCCTGCCTCTTAAAAGTTACGGCTTGAGTCCCATTCTGAAACTTGGCAACATAATCTAGGATGGCATTTTAAGACAATGCAAGTGGTGTCTGTCTATTTATTGAGATCTAAAACTAAGGGTATGTCTGTCTTTTAGGTGAATGTAAAGGGACAAGTCATCTGCAGTAAAGTGGGGACCTCTCTAAGAGTCTTAGTCGACATTCCTCCCTCAACCAACACCAAAACAAATCATGTTGATTGACCATTGATTCCAGTTGTTGTCTGTGGGCTTTGCTGTGAGAAAAGTGCTACTGTGTTTGCCTGTATATCAGCGGTAGTCACACTTCTAGGTCCATTAGTTGGTATTTTGGCGATGTTAAAATGCTGTCAAAAGGTGCAATATAAATCTAATATTTTTTCATTCATTGTCAAGCAAGGAGTACAGTCACTGGATTCCAATACTGCTGCACTATCTGAATACAGGACAAGGAATGGAAAAAAGCAAATTACTGTGGATGCTGGAATCTGAAACGAAAGAGAAAATGCTGGAAAATCTCAGCAGGTCTGGCAGCATCTGTAGGGAGAGAAAAGAGCTAACGTTTCTCTGACTGATAGCTTTGACAAAAAGTAATCGGACTCGAAACGTTAGCTCTTTTCTCTCCCGACAGATGCTGCCAGACCTGCTGAGATTTTCCAACATTTTCTCTTTCGACAAGGAATGGAAAGGTTAGTTCCTTGGGCTGTTCACAGCAATTGTCCTTTTTAACTGCTTTTGCCTCCAGGTTAACTGTCATACCTGATCATCCTGGTATGACAGTATGCACAGTTCTGACATTCCAAATCTCCTCTAACTTGGATTTTGGATACGTCAAAGCATTTCAGTGTCAGACTTGAATAACAGTGGCAAATAGAACTGAAGAAATGGGTTAATTTGGCTTAATTTGCTACTATACAAGGGGCGTATTTCTCCTATTGCAAGTTATATGATGTTATCAGTGTCATTTGTCAAGTTAAATAACTTGAATGAACATTTCTTTTTGTCTCGATTGGTGTTTTTAATACAAAAACTGGTGTTTTTAGTACAAAAAATCTACTGTCCTGCTTAGCGAATGTAAGTTATTAAAAGAATCAGGGATTAGATTAATTCTCAGTTGTTTGTTGTAAGCACAATACCCAACTTTAATTGACTCTTAGCTGGTTGTAATGATGTGTGGCAAGTGATTGGTTTCTCCCGTGCCATTAGTGAAAGGGACAATCGTTGAATGCCAACAGGCAGGAGTGTGCGAGAGGAATTGCCGATCCATCTGCCATCATTCTAATTTCCAGCATCAGTGATGATAGGTCCAAATCATTTCATGCTCATGTACATTTCCTTACTTTCAGTGACAGTTACATAAATGGACAGAATGCTACCAGAACACTTCTGGGCAAGTATTTGCACTTTATTGAATGACTATTTGGGTACTGGTTTTGTTCTTGGATGTGGAAAATAGTAGCTCACCAACACCATCACAAATATGTTTATTAACAAATAACATTACTTTTGTTGCCAAAATCACCCACTCAAATAAATACCCCTGAGAATTAATTCAGTTACATGCTTCATTATATGCGAAATATGATATTTTGCAAGTCAACTGGAACAAGCCTTTAATTAAATAGTCATCTAATAGAGGGAAAGACACAAGAACACTTGTTTGATGTAGCCTTCCCAACATCAGGTCAGGTAGCATTGGACTGGAGCCAGAAAGTCTTGGATTTAAATCTTGGCAGGGCTAAAACAGCTTTTCATTCTACCAAGTAGTATAAAATGGAAATACCATGGCTTAGGATGTGGGAAGAAAACCGGAGACTGTAACAATCTTAGCAGTAATTGTCACTCTTGTAGAATCTCATGGCCAGATCAGCCCCAAACCTGGGAATTACAGTGCAGGATGTATTATTTTAAAATTTTGCACAATGCAATGTAGAGGTTACAAAGCATTTATTTTCTGCTGCTCCAATCTTTGCAGAGGTAGCATAATGTCTGTCTGATGCAAAGTGGGACCTTGAATTTGACTCTCTAAATTTCTGATGTATTCCAAAATGCCATTCCCGAAAGACAGCATAAATGCTCTCCTAATTTAATCTAAAGAGACGTGGATATTAAATAAGGTGCACTTGTAGATCACAGCTCTGTTAAAATGCAGCTATATTAATGGAAAATTAGATGATGGGCCTATCACTCCAGAAGCTGTCATTCTATCCCTGTCCACCAGTAGCAGCAGCCTACCAGTAACCTCTGGGAGAGGTGAAATCTGTAACCAGTATAGAGGCATGAGGAATAAATGTTCTAAATGTTACTAATAAACCTTTTGCTTAAGAAGGGAAATCCACACCAAGGTTAACATTCGCAGCAACTGAAAATGCTGAAACCGGATGTTTTGTGAGGTGTATGATGTACTAACTCTCAAATGACCACTGGGTAATGATTTCTCTGGTAATGAAAGACAAACAATGTTGTAAATGTGCACATGGGCATTACTTGTTGAGTATTTTTAGTGAAGTAGGAAATGTTCGTATGGAATGTGTTCATGATTTTTCTTGCGGGAATGAAGGAAATCTTCAAAAACACTTTACAATACTGTGACATAGAGTGACCAGGGGCATTCCTAATATGTATTCTACCTGTGACTTGAAGGGAAATGGGTCTCAGGAAGGAGTACAAAATAGGAAATGGTGAATCGGAGCCTCTTTCCCAGTGAAATCAATGCAAAGGCAGTTCGAGCTGGGTGTGGTTCACTATTGCTTTTTTTTGCATTATGTTCGAAAACCAATTTCAACTCTCATGTTTGTATTGCATCCTTCATGTGCTGTATTGCTCTTTGTTCTTTGTTTGCTGATGCAACGCACAGGTAGTACCAAAGAATGCTTGAAAAGAAATCAGCCTAAGTTTTGTAGGGATTCTCCCAATCTCCTTGTGTACCTCCTGTAGGAGGTTGGTAGACCCCCCCTGATAAACATAATCAAAAACTATTTTTTGCTTTTAATTTATCGAAGGGCCAAATGGCCTCCTCCTGCTCCGATCTTCTATATATCTATGTATCTCTCTTGGGTGTTCCACCAATCTCCTACTGTTATGGCAGGAGATAAGAAATGACCCAGATCTTCTGGTTTCCAGATGGTTGAAGGACTGGCAAAGATGGTACTCAGGACTCTGTGGAAATTGCCCGGGAAGTTTCAACTTCAAATGGACAATTCCATTTCTCCCAATGACCCTCTGAGAAAGTCTCCAATTCTGAGAGTGGGGGACTTCAGAAGGTTCCGACCTTTTTACCTGGTTAGTTACCCAGGAAATATCATACAGAAAAAAAATGTTGTGGGCTGGATTCTCCGGTTCCCCAGCTGCGTGTTTCTTGGTGATGCGCCGTTCACAAGCGGTGGGATTCTCTGCTCTCACTGCTTAGCAATGGGATTTCCTATTGAAGCAACCCCATGCCACTGGGAACCCCGTGGGCGGGGGAGTTCTGCCGGTGGGAACAGAGAATCCCAACTGCCACCAAATTCTGGCCATTACGTTCCTTGGCTGCCAATTGCAGAACATCATCGCAGGTTAAATGCATAGAAATAAATCTTAAGGGTGCACTTATGGTGAGAGCTGCATCTTCACCGTTTGATGTTATCTGACTTGAATTATAATGCTAGTTCCAATATTGCTTTCCAGTCAGGGAAATCACAATTTAGTAATTGAAATGTTATGAGAGTCAATGTGAATCTTAGGTTTCAGCACATATTAAAAGATGAAATAAAATTGTGAAAGAATATTATTTTGTGATGTTTTCAGCTTGATTACTGGCACCAATGGATTTCCCAATGGGAATCCTCCAATACTGTGTTACTGGAAGGTCCTACAATTAATGCCACATGGGTCAAGTTGCATGAGAGATGCTATGTGCTCACCTGCAGGAACCAAGGCAGCCACATCTACAGACAATAATGGCCACACCTCACTTTGACAGAATTGCTAATAGAGATGGAGAGTTCTCTTTGGAAGAGAGGTTCGGACACAGCATTACAAAGTTATTTGAATTCCTCATTAAGCTGTAATGCTGAATGTAGCCAAATCGTCATACATCATATTTGTAATGCCACTACATGAAAGAAGTCATGTCAGCGTACCCTGACTGTGTAATTAAATAATTTTGCAGCCTCATGGTGCACATGGCTGACTCTTTAAAGTACGCATTTTAAGCTATATCCATAAGCTGACATAGGGAAATTAGGTAGACACACAGCTAAACCAACATCCTGTCAACATTTGTTATCAGTTATTGTTTTATAGTCCAATGGTCTTCAAACATTTTCGATTGAAGATCCCTTTTCAAATAGATTAGTGATCACAAATGTCCCATTTAAGTTATATTATATAATCCTCATGATATTATAGTGCTGCATGCAAAGAATATTTTAATAATGTTTTTGAGAAAGCAGGTATTTACTTACAAATGGCCCACACGGTAGCACAGTGGTTAGCACTGTTGCTTCACAGCTCCAGGGTCTCAGGTTCGATTCCTGGCTTGGGTCACTGTCTCTGCGGAGTCTGCACGTTCTCCCCATGTCTCCGTGGGTTTCCTCTGGGCGCTCTGGTTTCCTCCCACATGTCCCGAAAGACGTGCTTGTTAGGGGATTTTCACAGTAACTTCATTGCAGTGTTAATATGAGCCTACTTGTGACACTAATAAAGGTTATAATTATTAGATATCTGTGAACTAGGGCTTAAATGTTTAAAATACTCCCTCTTGAACAAGGCTGAACTCACCCAGCATTCTATTGCAGCTCTATCTGGTGATTTTTGCATAATTCTCAGTGCTCCTCCAGGCACAATCTCCTTCAGGGTGAGACAGCCAACCCTCCCTGTACTGCAGATGTTTTGGTCACTTCCATGCTCCGTCTCACACCAAGCTATTCTCCAGCTGCTGCTCGTTCATTTACTCCTGGACTCCCTGGAAAGTCTCTGTGGATCCCTCAGGATCAATGGACCCCACTTTGGGAACCAGGGTTGTGGTCAGTCTATTTGTAGAAAAATCTAACAGCATTCAATTCAGTGACCTAGAAATTCATATCATAATATATTTAAAAACATTTCAGGTTGATTTTGCTAAGGAATTGAGTAATTTCTAAGCTTCAGTTAACACTTTGATTGGCTTCTTTTGAAAAATTGTGAACCCTTGTATCCTGTTCAATCTATTCTTTTGCACTAAAACCTGGGCCTTTATTTTTTCAAGTCTGACTGAAAAATGTTCCTTCTGTAACTGCACTTAGTTTGACCTTTTCAGATTAAATATATAGTGATCTATCTTTCACTGTACCTCTCATCCCTTAAGCTAATACAGTCATTAATTCATGAATAATGTCGGTGAAGTTTTTAGAAAGGGACAAAAGGGACAGTTAAAAACACCAACATACCACAACAGAAGAAATTATATATTCTTTTAAAGTTGTATGTTGTTAATGATTATTTTTTTGGCTTGTGTTTCCTGTTAAAAACAGTTTATTGGTTCATTTTAGGCCTAGGTTACAATGTAAAGCAACATTATATACCATTTTATGAGGTTACAAGGGCACAAAGGGACCACCCTGCTCGGGAGCTATACTCCTGACATGAAGCACTGCTAAAGCTTAGGCTGAGAAATGTCAACTGCCACCTTACATATTTATATTGACTCATAAACAGGAAGCCGGTCCCGTCCATGACATTGCTGCTTTTTATATCTAAATCCCCATTTGAAAAATAAAGTGCCGAGGAGGACATTTGCAGCAGCTGCATTATGCTTCCAGTGCCAAAGCAAACAGCATCAAATTAGCAAGGCATGCTGAACAAATTAAGCACCAAATGCAAATACAGTGACTGATAGAAAATGTCAGAGCAGCCAAAATGTCATTGACGCTTTATTCCAAGCTTCTAAAAAGTAGGTGTTTTATGTTGAATAGAGTGTGCTGACAATAGTGTGCACATTTTCTGCTCGCTTCCAGAAAAATCATCTGATGCGACATAACTTTATAAACTGATTTTCCGTCATATTCCACAAAGGCAACTCTTGACACTTTTTCAAGGCAGTAGCTCCACTGAGACCTTCTTTATCACTTTGAGTGGTTCAACGATAAAAAAACAAAAACAAATTTCTAAGCTTATTTTCCCCCTGTGTTATGGCAATTTTACAGATTGCACTCAGTGACAGGGTGTCGCAAACTGTAAAGAAAATTGAGCTTCTGTGGTAAAGAGCAGTGCCATGGGTGTAGCTTGTATATTATCTTACCCCATATCAACATCTTGACAATGTGCAATTGTAAAAGTTATGTGATGAGGAAACACCCAGTTGTTTTTTTCTCCCAGAGTGCTTTGTAGCCAAAGGGATTAGTGTCTTGAAAATAAGACAGTATTGCTATTGTGTTATATTCTGTGAAGTCGTTTAATCTGAAAGGAAGTTAAAGTCAGGGGATTGTAATCTTCAGGGTACTGAAAGCCAAGTAGAGAAAAGGTTGACACTTTGTGGATAATGTTAACTTGCTTTGGATTAAAGCACTATTTATTTAGAAGCACTAGTGAAAAATTTAGTCAGCAAACAGCACTGGGCAGCTTATCCATCAGATAGTGCTTATTTAGAAACTGGCAGGTTTCCGAAAGCTTAAAAGCTTTCTGCGGAGTCAATGCGTATTTAAGGTGCGATGTCTCACATATTTTTCGCTCTTAATTACACAAAAATATCCATAAAAAATGATGTTATGTAAGTGAACTCCTGGGCAGGTAATGTTACTTTTGGATCTGAAAGTAAAATTCCGACAGATTTCTTTAAAAATTGTACCAACTACAGCTCTGCTCTGCGCAGCCTGAAATTGAGATAACACGGGCGAAATTCTCCGTTATCGGCGGAAACTCCGCCGATCGGCGCAAAAAACGGCGCAAATCCCACTTGCGTCACGTCATAAAAATGGGCCGATAGTCTGCGGCCCGAAATGGGCTAGCAGCGACGTAACGGGATCCGCGCTTGCGCAGTGGTTCACGCCGTGCAGCGTCATACGCGCTGCACGGCGTGACGGCTCATAAGGCCGCGCAGCTCCCCCCCACCCGACCGGAACAGCCGACCGCAACACCCGACTTGATGGCTGGCCGTCGCTCAGCCCCGAGGTTCGAGTCACGCGATGTGGAGGCGCTCCTGGATGCGGTGGAGCAGAGGAGGGACGCCCTGTATCCCGGGCACGGCCGCAGAGTTGCCCCACGCCACAGCCGGCGTCTGTGGAGGGAGGTGGCAGAGGCCGTCACCGCTGTGGCCCTAACACCACGGACAGGCACCCAGTGCCACAAGAAGGTGAACGACCTCGTCAGAGCAGGCAGGGTGAGCGTCCCCCATATCCCCCATATCCCCCATATCCCCCATATCCCCCCTCCCCATATCCCCCCTCCCCCATATCCCCCCTCCCCCATATCCCCCATATCCCCCCCTCCCCCATATCCCCCCTCCCCCATATCCCCCATATCCCCCCTCCCCCATATCCCCCATATTCCCCCTCCCCCATATCCCCCATATCCCCCATATCCCCCCTCCCCATATCCCCCCTCCCCCATATCCCCCCCTCCCCCATATCCCCCATATCCCCCCCTCCCCCATATCCCCCCCTCCCCCATATCCCCCATATCCCCCCTCCCCCATATCCCCCATATTCGCCCTCCCCATATCCCCCATATCCCCCATATCCCCCCTCCCCATATCCCCCCTCCCCATATCCCCCCCTCCCCCATATCCCCCATATCCCCCATATCCCCCCTCCCCCATATCCCCCCCTCCCCCATATCCCCCATATCCCCCCTCCCCCATATCCCCCATATTCCCCCTCCCCCATATCCCCCATATCCCCCCTCCCCCATATCCCCCCTCCCCCATATCCCCCCTCCCCCATATCCCCCCTCCCCCATATCCCCCCTCCCCCATATCCCCCCTCCCCCATATCCCCCCCTCCCCCATATCCCCCATATCCCCCATATCCCCCCCTCCCCCATATCCCCCCCTCCCCCATATCCCCCATATCCCCCCTCCCCCATATCCCCCATATCCCCCCTCCCCCATATCCCCCCTCCCCCATATTCCCCATATCCCCCCCTCCCCCATATCCCCCCTCCACCATATCCCCCATATTCCCCCCTCCCCATATCCCCCATATCCCCAAGTGAATCCAGCCCTAACCTTAACCTCTGCAATGCACGCGCAACCGATGGCGTGCATTCATATACCTGCCTAACACTGTTGCCTTTTACCCCTGCCACCACCGCCCCCCCCCCAGGAGAAGCGCGCACACAACAATAGGGAGCATGTGAGGACTGGAGGAGGGCCCGCTGATGAGAGGCCACTGACCGTACACGAGGAAAGGGCCCTGGAACTGGCTGGCGGACCTGAGGACCGGGAGGTTGCTGATGCCGAGGTCGGGGCCCCACGAGCAAGTGAGCCACCAACAGCCCGTCCCCATATCACCCCTCCCCTATATCCCCCTCTCCCGTATCACCTGATCACTGCCTGATGTCTAACCATGCATGCTTCATTGTGTATCGCAGGACCAAACGTCCAGGCACCCATCCCCGCAGATGCAGACCACCCGCAGGATGCCCCTCGGAGACCACGGGAGACGGAGAGACCCGCACCCTCCAGCATGCGACGCCCGCAGGATGCCCCTCGGAGACCACGGGAGACGGAGAGACCCGCACCCTCCAGCATGCGACGCCCGCAGGATGCCCCTCCGAGACCACGGGAGACGGAGAGACCCGGACCCTCCAGCATGCGACGCCCGCAGGATGCCCCTCGGAGACCACAGGAGACGGAGAGACCCGCACCCTCCAGCATGCGACGCCCGCAGGATGCCCCTCGGAGACCACAGGAGACGGAGAGACCCGAACCCTCCAGCATGCGACGCCCGCAGGATGCCCCTCGGAGACCACGGGAGACGGAGAGACCCGGACCCTCCAGCATGCGACGCCCGCAGGATGCCCCTCGGAGACCACGGGAGACGGAGAGACCTGGAGCAACAGGGAGACGACACCCCCGTCACGTGCGGGAGCGACCACCCAGCGATGAGGGGGGCAGCCACAGGCCCCCGTCACATCCGAGCCAGGACACCACTACCCAGGACACCACTATCCAGGACACCCCTACCCGGGACACCACTACCCAGGACACCCCTACCCGGGACAGCACTACCCGGGACAGCACTACCCGGGACAGCACTACCCAGGACACCCCTACCCGGGAAGACGAAAGACCGGACAGTGACTCAGAGTGGATGGGTGGAGACGAACCCCCACCCCAAAGTGCCATGGACTCAGAGTGGGACGAAGAGCACGACACAACGCCACTGCTGTCACCAACACCCTCCACCATCGCAGAAACACTCACCACGGTTGGGCACTTTAGTGATGAGGCGTCTGGTACACTCACTGGTGCGCACAACACAGCCGTCCCGGTACAGCAGGTGGAGGTCGGAGCAGCAGAGGGACCGGGCGGTCGGAGGGCAGCCCAGGCCAAGCGAACATCTGCCGCCCAGATGGATCCCGGGTTCCTGCAGTTACCACACCCACACATAGATCCGATGCAACCACCGACATGGAGACGAGCGAATAGGGTGACGGGTGGCTTGCGGCGGCTGCGGTCGCAGGTGGAGGAGTCCACCCGCGTCCAGGAGCTGGGAGTGGTCCCGGTCATGCGTGCCACCCAGGCTGACACCGCACGGGTGGCGTCCGCGGTGGAGGCAATGGGTGCGACGGTGTCAGACATGGGGAACGGTTTGCGAGGCCTGGGGCCTTCCGTGCAGGCGGCGTCTGTGGCCCAGGAAATGGCTGCCCTCTCACAGGAGGCCATGAGCCAGTGCCAGCGCCAGATGGCAGAGGCGCTCAACGCCATAGCCCAGTCTCAGCAGGCCATGGCCCAGTCTCAGCAGGCCATAGCCCAGTCTCTGCAGGCCATGGCCCAGTCTCTGCAGGCCATGGCCCAGTCTCAGCAGGCCATCGCTGAGGGCATCGGCGCCAGTGGCCATGTGCGAGCTGGCGTCGCACTGTCGCAGACAGGGTTCGACAACCCCCTGGGCTCCATGGCTGCAAACCTGCAGACCCCTGTCGATACCAGCACGGGCCTCCAGGACTGGCAGCGCCAGATGTCGGGGGCGCGTCGGATGGCCAGTCCGTTCGCATCCCCCACCCATGTAGAGGCCTGGGGGCCATCGGGCACCCCGAGGGAGGAGGAGGTGGTGTGGTCCGTCCCGGCTCCCTCCGTAGGGGAGGTCCCGGTACACCGCGACACCTCGGACTCCCCCCCTTCCGTCCCAGGTGCATCGGGTGGGCAACGGGCAGGACAGGCTGGCAGCTCGCCATCCCAGTCGCCCGGGCCGCAGCCTGGCCCATCTAGGCCAGGACGCCCCAGGAAACGGCCGCCAAAGGGATCCAGTGTCAGAGGGCAGGAATCACAGGAGTCCACCTCCAGTTCTGCTGTACCGTCTGGGGAACCACGTAGACGTAGTAATAGGGCCCGGAAGGCCAAACAATTAGACACTGAGTAAGTTGGCACGGGTGCAGGGCACAGATGAGTTTTAGGCGCTAGGGCACGTGCATGAACTCCTTTGGTTATTAAAGTCAATGTTACACCTACCGAAGCTGCCTTTGTGCTCTGTCCAAAGTGTGCGGGGGTGTCATGTACGTTGAGCGCAAGTGTGTGTGTGAGGGGTGGTCTTACCTCAGCCCCAGGTGAGTCTGCCCCCTTCCCCCTGGGCCGCCATCAACATCCCCCGGGCAGAGGACGGGACCGTGCGCTGCAGTGTCACAGCCGCATGCAGGGATGGTCCGGGTGGATGGTGGTACTGTGGCCATGGGTCAGACATAGTCCAACGATGTAGAGCCAGGAGCTCATCGGAGGCGGGTTGTCATCATTCTCCATGGCCTGCGATAGACACGCGTCCACCCGCAACTGGGTGAGCCCGGCCCGTTGTGCCGCCGGTGGATCGGCAATTGGGAGTGGGGGGGTGGTGTGCATGCGGGTGGGGTGTGTGGGGTTGGGGAGGGGGGTGATGGTGCTGGGTGGATGGATGGGTGGGGGGTGTGGGTCGTCGGCTGTTGTCATGGTGTGCGGTCTGTGGCCATACTACCCGATTCCCACGCCCATCTAGTCAGTGAAGCGGGCGTCTATCAGTCTGTCCCGTGCCCGCTGGGCCAGCCGGTAACGGTGGACAGCCACCCGTCTGTGTCTACCCCGTCTGCCCTGACCATTGCCCCCATCCCCCTCATCTGGGGAGGACTGGGCCTCTTCCTGCTGCTCCTCCACTCCGCCCTCCTCTGCTTGCGGCACATCGCCCCTCTGCTGGGCTATGTTGTGCAGGACGCAGCACACCACAATGATGCGGCCGACCCTATCTGACCGATACTGGAGGGCGCCCCCAGAGAGGTCCAGGCACCTGAAACGCATCTTCAGCACGCCAAAGCACCTCTCGATCACTCCCCTTGTCGCTACATGGGCATCATTGTAGCGGTTCTCCGCCTCATTGCGTGGCCTCCGTATAGGCGTCATCAGCCACGATCGCAATGGGTAGCCTCTGTCGCCCAGCAACCAGCCCCTCAGCCGGGGATGGCGTCCCTCGTACATGCCGGGGATGGATGACCGCGACAACACGAATGAGTCGTGTACACTGCCTGGGTAACGGGCGCAGACGTGCAGGATCATCATGCGGTGGTCGCAGACCACCTGTACGTTCATCGAATAGGTCCCCTTCCTATTAGTGAACACGGCCCTGTTATCTGCAGGTGGCCGCACGGCGACGTGCATCCCATCGATCGCGCCCTGGACCATGGGGAACCCGGCAATGGCAGAGAAGCCCACGGCCCGGGCATCTTGGCTGGCCCGGTCCACGGGGAAGCGGATGTAGCGGTGCGCCATGGCATAAAGGGCATCTGTCACTGCCCGGATGCACCGATGCACCAATGTCTGCGATATGCCGGACAGGTCCCCACTCGGTGCCTGGAATGACCCCGTTGCATAAAAGTTCAGGGCCACCGTAACCTTGACGGACACGGGGAGAGGGTGTCCCCCGCCAGTGCCACGCGGTGACAGGTGTGCCAGCAGGTGGCAGATGTGTGCCACGGTTTCCCGGCTCATCCGGAGTCTCCTCCTGCATTCCCGGTCCGTGAGGTCCTGGTATGACTGCCGGGGCCGGTACACACGGGGCGCCCTCGGGTGCCTCCGTTGCCGTGGGGCCGCGACGTCCTCCTCCCCCTCCTCGTCCTGTCGGTCAGGTGTCCCTCCAGCCTGGGCGGCCGCCGCCTGCCCCTCTGCGGCAGCCTGCGCCGCCTCTCTGGCACGCTCCTCCTCCTCCTCCTCCTCATCCAGGGCAACATAGACATGAGCGGCTGCCACCACGGCGGCCAACATCGCTGGATGATCTGAAAACATGACGACCTGGTGGGGGGGAGGGGAACGACGACATGTCATCATTGCCCATATCCCCTCCTCCCCCCAGCCAGGTGGCATGGACCGCATGGGTCCAACTGTTGGAGGCTGGCACCTGGCCAGGTGGACCAACTCATTTGCCCTCCCATCACCCACCCCGGCACGGACCCCCTCCCCAACCCCCAACCTCCACCCCGGCACGGACCCCCTCCCCAACCCCCAACCTCCACCCCAGCACGGACCCCCCCCAACCTCCACCCCGGCACGGAACCCCTCCCCAATCCCCAACCTCCACCCCGGCACGGCCCCCCCCCCCCAACCTCCACCCCGGCACGGACCCCCTCCCCAACCCCCAACCTCCACCCCGGCACGGCCCCCCCCCCCAACCTCCACCCCGGCACGGACCCCCTCCACAACCCCCAACCTCCACCCCGGCACGGACCCCCTCCCCAACCTCCACCCCGGCACGGACCCCCTCCACAACCCCCAACCTCCACCCCAGCACGGACCCCCCCAACCTCCACCCCAGCACGGACCCCCCCCCAACCTCCACCCCGGCACGGAACCCCTCCCCAACCCCCAACCTCCACCCCGGCACGGCCCCCCCCCCCAACCTCCACCCCGGCACGGACCCCCTCCACAACCCCCAACCTCCACCCCGGCACGGACCCCCTCCCGGCACTCCCCCGGAGCCCAGCCTACTCTAACCACCCCCCCCCCCCCCCCCCCGCCGCACACACACACAAGCCGAGACACACCTCTCCTCAGGCAATCAGTCTGCGGCCACGCCATTTCCTGCCCAGAGCCAACCCCCCAGGCCGTCACTCACCTCCTCGCTGGTCGGCGTGAGCCTGGAGCACCGGGTCACGCCGATGAAAAGGAGGTTTGATTGACGTCGACGTGAACGGTCATCACGTCGACGGGACTTCGGCCCATCCGGAAGGGAGAATATCGGCAGGCCGAAAATCGGCTGCCTTGCGCAGACCCGTGACATTCTCCGCGGCAGCGGCGCCATTAACGCCCCGCCGACTTTTCTCCCTTCGGAGACTTCGGCGGGGGCGGGGGCGGGATTCACGGCGGCCAACGGCCATTCTCCGACCCGGCGGGGGGTCGGAGAATGACGCCCCACAACACTGAGGCTCCCATGGTTCTTACAGAAAATTTAAATATCTACCAAACTTCTCCTGTTTTAAATGCTTTAACATCTCAGCTTTGAAATAATTCTGCATAAAATTCCCTCAAAATGAACATGTCGAACTGGATAATTAACTTTTTGTTCTAGAATCTGAGATGCCCAAACAATGTT
This sequence comes from Scyliorhinus torazame, assembly GCF_047496885.1. Classification (NCBI taxonomy): domain Eukaryota; kingdom Metazoa; phylum Chordata; class Chondrichthyes; order Carcharhiniformes; family Scyliorhinidae; genus Scyliorhinus; species Scyliorhinus torazame. The sequence goes on along the minus strand of NC_092710.1, from coordinate 177,979,161 downwards.
AAACCTCCTGTGGTTATAAATTAAGACGACTGCGACTAAGCTCCAAGTCTTCATGAGATCCTGAAAACATTGTCCCTTTGTTCACATAGTCTGCGAGAACACAAATTTGTGTCCTATCACTCTCACTTCCAAAGCTCAAAATGGGAGGATCTACGTTAGAAAAATTCAGAAATGACATTAAAGCAGGCTTGTCCAACATTTCACTTGGAAGACCATCTTTCCAATTTTCCCTCACTCGAGGGCCGATGAACAAATTTCAGAAAAATTAGATTTCAAAATAAAACTAAGGTATGAAGAAAATAAGTAACTTGATGAGACAAAATAAAGCAAAGCAATGCCAAAACAATACATTGATAATTTAAAAATAATAATTAATAAAATTAATAAACTTGTGACAATAATGATTGTTATTAATTCAAATGTTAGGGGGACATGTTTGCCTGGCACCCCCCCCCCCCCAATCTCTTGATACTCACTAAGTCACTCTCGCCCATTGTGAGCTTGTGGGGGTGAATGGAACACTGAGCCTATGAATGAGTCAGACACACGCAGTCTTTTTGTTTATTTTCTGGCTGGTCCAGCATTTTATTGCCCATCCCTAATTGTGCTTTGCAGAGGGCAGTTCAGAGTCAACCACATTGCTGTGGATCTGCAGTCACATGTAGCCCAGACCAGGTAAGGATAGCAGATTTCTTTCCCTCAAGAACATGAGTGAAACAGATGGGTTTTTATTGAAATCGACAATGGTTTCAGGTCATCATTTCAGATTTTTACCGCATTCAAATGTAACCATCTGCCATGGTAGGATTAGAATCCGGGGTCCCAGAGCATTACACTGGGTTTCTGGATTACTGGTCCAGTGACAATATCACTGCACAACTGCATCCCACACCGCCTTCTGTACATACGTCAGAGCAAAAGAAACAACAACAGAAAAAAAAAATGACATTAGAATCAATGCCTGGGTCTGGATTCTCCGCTGGTGGGATGCTCCGCTTCGCCGGCAGCCCGGGGGTTTCCCGACGGTGTGGGGCTGCCCCAGAATGGGAAATCCCATTGACCAGCCGGCATAACGGATTCAGAAATGCGGCGGGGCAGAGAATCCAGCCCCTGATCTTTCGAGGAAGCACTTCAGAACCACAAAAAACACTCCATGAAAAACTGCAGTTAGAAACAACACCTGCTTAAAAGATTTATTGGACCGTGAAGAACTATAAAAACAAAACAAATCCCGCCTTTGCAATAGCCTGGAATTGTCAATCAAGAGACTTAGAAAAGGTAATGAACTGTGAAGAGCTATAAAGCAAACAAAGCTATTCCCACTTTGAAATAGCCCGCACCTATCAATCAAGAGACTTCTAAACAGTAATGGACTCATTGTGGGCGGGAACACTTTTTGGCAAATCTGCATATTAGAGCGAGGCAGCTAGTCTCATTGAAATATGCAATTTACCAATGCATCTGAGGTGTTGGGATTTATCCCCTTTGCCTCAGAGACTTTGGACAATGTTCAGTACTGATCTCACCAGACAGGGATGAGACGGAATGGCACTTGTTGGGGTCTTCCAGGGAATTGGAGGCCACCAGTGGAGGCATGCCCTTTGAACAGGGTAGTACCCTGGCACTGTTTGTGTCACTTAAGCACCTTGTCGCTGCGTGGGTTTCCTCTGCGTCCTCTGGTTTCCTCCCACAGTCCATTTATGTGCAGGGTAACTGGATTGACCATCATAAAATTGCCACATGATTCCCATCCTGGCAAAGACCCATGACCTGAGCCCCTCCAGCCATGCGCAAGCCCCCCTGACCCTCCTCGTTACCCTGGAGGTAAGTGAGAGAGGATACTCATCCTCTTGTACCCTCCTGTCACCAGACTCCTAAATGACCCTTTTATGGACTGATTTCATTAACACTACACCCTGTATGCTTCATCCGATGCCAGTGCTTTTGTAGTTACATTGTATATGTTGTGTTGCCCTATTATGTATTTTCTTTTATTCCCTTTTCTTCTCATGTATTTCATGATCTGTTGAGCTGCTCGCAGAAAAATACTTTTCACTGTACCTCGGTACACGTGACAATAAACAAATCCAAATCCAAATCTTGGATAGTTTCGGTTAGGATGTGCTGAAGGTCCTGGGAGTACGGAACCCTGTATGTCAGTATGTGCCAATGGCAAACAGTCTCTCTTTTCAACAAATCAGTCATGCCACCTCTATTCTAATAGCTCTAAAGAAAACAAAAGGGACCCAAGAAAAAGCATTCCAACCTCAAGGCAGAGTCAGAAGGAACCCAGTCCTCTGCCAGGATATATAATCTGCCCGGCCATTGAAGGAAACAAGCACGGATTGTTAAATTCAAAATGACAAATATCCGATTCGCTTTAACTGGGATGGGCTATCTTGAATCTCAATGAGGACTTTACTAACCCTACCGCCCAACTCCACACCAACCACCCACCCAGCACTCTTCCATGGCTCCACTCATCTTCATTATAAACAAGATAAGGGGCGGGGATTCTCCCAACGGGAGTCAAAGTGCCGACGCCGGAGTAAAAACCGGAGTGTTTTACTCCGGCGTCGGCACCCGTTCCCAGACCCTTATTCTCCCCCCTCCGAGGAGCTAGCATGGGCGTTGCGTGATTTACGGGGGCGGGGCCTTGGCGCGGCGTCAGAGACCCGGCGCTGCGTAAAAGACTTGGGTCCCGCGCTAGCGCAGTTGGGCCGGTGCCAACTAGCACATGCGCGGTGGCCATCCTCCCCCAGGCCGCCCCGCACAAACATGACGGATGGATCCAGGCTCGCCAGCGGAGGAAAGGAGACCCGCCAACAGAGAGGCTGACTTGCCGATCAGTTGGTCCCGATCGTGTACCAGGCCACTCCGGAGGCCCCCCCCGGGAACGGAGCCCACCTCCTCCCCCCCCCCCCCCCAACACAGGCCGCCTCCCAAGCCTTCGCGACGAGTACTCGCCGGCAGCGACCAGGTGTGGACGGCACCGGCGGGACAAGTCCATTTACGCACGGCCATTCGGCCCATCCATGCCGGAGATTCGCCACTCGGCGTTTGCGGCGATTCTCCGAGCAGCCTAGCGCGATTCGCACGGTGCTGGTTTCGGGGGGGTGGGAGAATCGCGTGCGGGGTTCGGGGCGGCGTGGCGCGATTCAGGCGGCGCCCCGGCGACTCTCCCACCCGGCGGGGGGGTGGGGGCCAATACCGCCCAAGGGGTTTCCGAGAAGCACTTCCCCACATATCCCGAAGTACTTTAGCACATAATAAAAAATCGTAGCACTGTACAGACCACATTTCACATAATCAACTGAATATGCCTTTTGCTGGATAGCAGGTGACTCTCTCCCTCATGCTTCCACCTTCCACACCCTTGCAGGAGAAAAAAACAACAACAAAGGATCAACAATATAATCACAATGGAGTAACATCCAGGATTTTTGAAGAATTGCAGGATAACAACACCATCTATGTTGCTCGAAAAGGCCAACACCATGACAGGATCATTGAACACTCCTCAGGATCTTTCGAGGCTCGCAACAAACAAAGTGCCTTCACTTCCACCATGCCGCAACCCCCATACCCAAGCGATCCACAGCCTAGGCTCCAGCCGGGGCCGGGGATGACTGGACACAATCGGCCACCTCCAACTGTTCACAACGAGCATCAAGAACAGTATAATATAGGCCATTGGATTGGATGGGGGGCCCAATCGACCTCAGGCCTCGAAGACCAGATAAGCTGTGCTCCATTGAACCTGATACACCCAGTCTCCAGATAAATATTACTGAAGTATGGCAAGCAAGTTTGGCAACTCAATTGGGAACTGGCCTCCCACCTCTCACCAGGGACTGGGCTCATCGACACTCCTTGTCCAGCCCCTTCCTACTGACCAGTCAGGATAGACCAGCATTTTTAAAAAAAATTTTCTGGGAGCCATTTTTGCCAACCGGCCGACCGGGACCATGCCAGCTGACCTTTGCAACCCATGCTGGCTGAACTTGGTGACACACGGCAGGTTTGCTTACCTTTAATGCGAAAGCGGAGCCTGCTTGGTTCTCACAAACTCACTTGAATCAGTTTCAAAGGAGGCGAGGGAATGTGCGTATCAGGTGCAGACTTCAGCCGTCTTTGTGTCGCTTCCATCTTTATGAAAAAGCAAAATCTAACTTCGCACATGTACATCATCATGAAGGGCAATAGCAAAAAAATGCTTGGTTTACTCTGCACTGGATACATCTGGGAGATGCCAGTCAAGAATGCTGATAGCCTCATGGGCTTTTGCCATGTTTCAATGTGATATCACAGGTTAGCTGCAGCAGTGTAGTCTTTTGATTTGGAGTCAGCTATAAGTTAATAACTGACTTTGGGGTCTCAAACACGAAAGGAATTGTTCACCCAATGCTTCTCTTTCAGAATCTGAAACTTCTCCTCTTATTTGCCAGTACATTCCTGCATATAACACACATGACTTTGCATCCTTATTGCACTGGCACAATTGCCAAAACCATAACTCAGGAAATCATCTTGACACTGCTTCATAGATTCATAGAATCCCTATAGTGCAGTAGAAGACCTTTCAGCCCATCGAGTCTGCACCTTTGGACACTAAGGGACAATTATCATAACCAATCTACTTATGCATCTTTGGGCAGTGGGAGGAACCGGAGCACCCAAAGGGAATCCACACAGACACAAGGAGAACGTGTAAACGTCACAGACAGTCACCCGAGATCGGAATTGAATCTGGATCTCTGATGCTGTGAATCAGCAGTGCGTACCACTGTGGCACCAAGCTTTGTTCCCGAGTTACGTTTCTTCTTTGTAGGCTGTTAATCGGAAATCCTGGAGTTCGGTACAAAGCTAACACTAGCACTGCTCTCGCCAGCAGATTCAGTTGTGAGACCCTGGCGGGATTCGCCAACCCCTCGCCGGGTCGGAGAATCGCCGGAGGGCGGCGTGAATCCCGCCTCCCACCGGCTGCAGAATTTGGCGGAGCGGGAATCACGCCGCACCGGTCGACATACGCTGGCAGCGGTCCCCCTGGTGATTCTCCGGCCTGCAATGGGCCGAGTGGCCGCCTGTGTTTTGCCGGTCCCGCCGGCGTAAATTATAGTAGGTCCTTACAGGCGGGACCTGGCGGCGTGGGCAGCCTTCGGGGGGGGGGGGGGGGGGCGCGCGGGGGGATCTGGCCCCGGGAGGTGCCCCCATGGTGACCTGGCCCGCGATCGGGGTCCATCGATCCGCGGGCGGGCCTGTGCCGTGGGGGCACTCTATTCTTCCGCACCGGCGGCTGTAGAGGTCCGCCATTGCCGGTGCGGAGACGAAGCCCTCTGTGCATGCGCTGGGATGATGCCAGCACACGCTGGCGCTCCCGCACATGCGCCAACTCGCGCCGGCCGGCGGAGGCCCTTCGGCGCCAGTTGGCGTGGTGCCAAGCCCCTTCCCCGTTGGCCGGCACGGCGCAAACCACTCCGGGGCCGGCCAAGCCCCTGAAGGTGCAGAGGATTCCGCACCTTTGGGTCGGCCCTACGCCGGAGTGGTTCACACCACTCCGTCCCGCCGGAATTGCCCACCCCGCCGATTACGGCAGAATCCCGCCCATTGTCTCTGGCCGTCTCTTACTTTGAAGAAAATGATCCATCTCCACAGTTCACTTGCCTTTCCAACAGATGAACTGTTGGCATCAAATCATTATCCAGTGAATACTTTATGCAAGAATCTTTGCAGCCAATCTACTGCAGTTCTTATACTCTAATGTGGTTTTATCAGAAATCTATGTAACTTAAGATTGTCAGTTCAGATCAAAAGATCTTTAAAGCTGGAGAACATGAACATGAATCGCAGGGTTTACCTCAGAACAACTTCTGCTTCACTGCCATAACTTCACCAGAAAGAGAGAGAGGGGAAACCCCCTTGTCGATGGACATGAGGGGTGGAACTTAATACCCTCCCTTGGGGTGAGTTTGGTGTTGGGGTGGATTGTAATTGGGCAGGAGGGTATAGGTGGGGGCCCTGCCACCTTCATGCTTCTACCCCGATTAATTCTGGGGGTGAAGGCTCATCGATGGCCTCTTTGTGGGCAATTAAATGCCCGATTGGCTCTTAGTTTAACGGGCCTTCCAAAAAGGGATCAATGCAGACTCTCATTGTCTCTCCAACCAGCCAGCAAGAACCCCATCACCTCACTTCCAGTTGCGGCGATGACCAGCTAAGCCGCACGTTTCGGCGGCTCCAGCTCGAACGGACCTTCGGGCTCTTTTAAGAGCCCCAACGGGGAATTTTTTCGGGACGAAACCCGGTGTGGGGTGAGGCAACAGGGAGTCCCCGCCAACGAAAAAGAAAAATATCGGCGGCGGCGGCCAGATCGCGAAGAATCCTCGAGGGCAGGGGCAGAAGGAAAAAGGAGCAAGATGGCGGCGGAGAGAGCCCAGGCGACATGGGGGCCGGACCAAGACGAATTTTTGAGACGGTGTGTGGAGCTGCTTAAGAAGGAGGTGCTGGCCCCGATGCTACAAGCAATTGAGGGGCTTAAGGAGGCACAAAAGACCCAGGAGATGGAGCTCCGCGTGGTGGAGCAGAAGGTGACGGACAACGAGGACGAGATCCTGGGCCTGGCGGTCAAAACGCAGACGCACGAGGCGCTCCACAAAACGTGCATTGAAAGGATTGAAGTCCCAGAAAACAGATCACGTAGAAAGAACCTTCGGATCCTGGGTCTCCCCAAGGGAGTGGAAGGAGCGGACGGCGGAGCTTACGTGAGCACGATGCTACGCTCGCTAATGGGAGCTGAGGCCCCCTCGGGCCCCTTGGAAGTGGAAGTGGCCCATCGGGTCCCTGCGAGGAGACCAAAGGCGGGAGAACCACCTAGGGCGACGATCGTGCGATTTCATCGCTTCAATGACAGAGAGGTGGTTCTGAGATGGGCCAAAAAGGTACGAAGTAGTAGATGGGAGAATGCGGTGGTACGGGTGTACCAGGATTGGAGTGCGGAGGTGGCGAGAAGGAGGGCGAGTTTTAATCGAGCCAAGGAGGTGCTATACAAGAAGAAGGTGAAGTTCGGGATGTTGCAGCCGGCGCGACTGTGGGTCACGCACCAGGAGAGGCATCACTACTTCGAAACGGCGGAAGAAGCATGGACCTTCATTAAAAACGAGAAACTGGATCAGAACTGAGGGACTGATGTTAGAGGGGAAATGACAATGCTGATGTATATAGAGATGTAAATTGGGGAGGGGGGGACACTAAGAAATGTGGGCGCCGGTGGGGGGGAAGAAGAGACATAGGCGGGGGATGGGGAATGGGAGTGGGGCGGCAGAGGGAGCTGCGCCACAAGGGTGGGGACAGCTATAGAGAACACGGGGCTTATTGTTCTTGTTCCCGCGCCAGAAAGATGATGGCGGGAAGATAGGCGCAAGGTAGATGGGAGTTCCCCACATGGGGGGGTCAAGGAGAGAACCGGAGAAGCCGGGGTCAGTTGAAGTCAGCTGACTTTCGGAAGCAATATGGGGGGAGCAATCATGCTAGATGGGAATCTAGCGGGGGGGGGGGGGGGGGGGGGGCGGAGTGGGGGAGGATAACTGGGTTGCTGCTGCAGAGATCGAAGAGGAACTGGTAAAAGAAAGGGTGGTCGGGGCGGGAATGCGCCGCCTGGGGAACGGGTGGGTGCGCGGAACCGGGACGTGGGACTGGCCTAGAGAGGGTGATGGCTAGTCGACAGGGGAGGGGGGCAGGCAACCCCCCAGTTCGGCTGATCACGTGGAACGTGAGAGGCCTAAATGGGCCGATTAAAAGGGCCCGAGTGATCGCGCACTTGAAAGGACTGAGGGCAGACGTGGCCATGCTTCAGGAGACGCACCTGAAGGTGGCGGACCAAGTTAGGTTAAGGAAAGGATGGGTGGGACAGGTGTTCCACTCAGGGTTGGATGCAAAGAACAGAGGGGTGGCCATACTGGTGGGGAAACGGGTGTCATTCGAGGCTAGGAACATTGTAGCAGGCAGCGGAGGCAGATATGTGATGGTGAGTGGCAGACTGGAGGGAATGGAGGGCGTGTTGGTTAACGTATATGCCCCGAATTGGGATGATGCGGGATTTATGAAGTGGATGCTGGGACGTATCCCGGACCTGGAGGTAGGAAACCTGATAATGGGGGGGGACTTCAACACCGTGTTGGACCCAGGGTTAGATAGATCTAGATCTAGGACCGGAAGAAGGCCGGCAGCGGCCAAGGTGCTTAGGGGGTTTATGGACCAAATGGGGGGAGTGGATCCGTGGCGATTTGTTAGGCCGATGGCCAAGGAGTTCTCCTGCTTCTCCCATGTTCACAAGGTGTACTCCCGGATAGATTTCTTTGTTTTGGGAAGGTCACTGATCTCAAGGGTGGAAGGAACTGAGTACTCGGCCATAGCTGTTTCAGATCATGTCCCACACTGGGTGGACCTGGAACTAGGAGAGGAGAGGGAGCAGCGTTCACTCTGGCGACTGGATGTGGGATTACTGGTGGATGAGGGAGTCTGCGGAAGGGTGCGGGGATGTATCGAAAGATACCTGGAGGCCAATGACGACGGGGAGGTCCGAGTGGGAGTAGTATGGGAAGCACTAAAGGCGGTGGTCAGAGGAGAGCTGATCTCCATCAGGGCCCACAAGGGGAAAATAGAGGCCAAGGAAAGGGAAAGACTACTGGGGGAGAATTTGAGGGTAGATAAAGAATACGCGGAGGCCCCGGAGGAAGGACTATACAGGGAGAGGCGACGACTCCAGACGGAGTTCGACCTGTTGACCACAAGGAGGGCGGAGGCACAGTGGAGGAAGGCACAGGGGATGAGATATGAATATGGGGAAAAGGCGAGTCGCCTGTTGGCCCATCAGCTGCGAAAGAGGACAGCGGCGAGGGAGATAGGGGGAATTAGGGATGAAAAGGGAGCTACGGTGCGGAGAGCAGGGAAGATAAACGAGGTGTTTAAGACCTTTTACGAGAGACTTTATAGGTCCCAACCCCCGGAGGGAAAAGAGGAGATGCGGCAGTTTTTGGACCAATTAAGGTTCCCGAGGGTGGAGGAGCAGGAGGTGGAAGGCCTGGGGGCGCCGATTGGGGTGGACGAGGTTACCAAGGGGCTGGGGAACATGCAGGCAGGGAAGGTCCCGGGACCAGATGGGTTCCCGGTGGAATTTTATAGAAAATATGTGGACTTGTTGGCCCCGCTGCTGGTAAGGACCTTTAACGAGGCCAGAGAAGGGGGGACCCTACCTCCGACAATGTCGGAGGCGACGATATCGCTAATCTTGAAGCGGGATAAAGATCCGCTGCAGTGCGGGCCCTATAGGCCTATCTCACTGCTAAATGTGGACGCCAAGTTGCTAGCAAAGGTGCTGGCAACGAGGATAGAGGATTGTGTCCCGGGGGTGGTGCACGAAGACCAGACAGGGTTCGTAAAGGGGAGACAACTAAATGTCAACGTACGACGGCTAATAGGGGTGATAATGATGCCCCCAGTAGAGGGGGAGGCAGAGATAGTGGCGGCAATGGATGCAGAGAAGGCATTTGATAGGGTGGAGTGGGAGTATCTATGGGTGGTGCTGAGGAGGTTCGGGTTCGGGGACGGGTTTGTCAGCTGGGTTAAACTCCTCCATGGGGCCCCAACGGCAAGTGTGGTCACAGGTCGGCAAAGGTCGGAGTATTTTCGACTATACAGGGGAACAAGACAGGGATGCCCGTTGTCCCCATTACTGTTCGCGTTGGCAATTGAACCACTGGCCATAGCGCTGAGAGACTCCAGAAAATGGTGATTAGAGGGGGAGAGGAACACCGAGTGTCACTCTACGCGGATGACCTACTGCTGTATGTGACGGACCCAGTGGGGGGGATGACAGAGGTCATGCAGATATTGAGGGAGTTTGGAGATTTCTCGGGATATAGGCTTAACATGGGAAAGAGTGAGCTTTTTGTGATACACCCTGGGGACCAGAGTAGAGGGATAGATGGCCTACCGCTAAGGAGAGTGGAAAGAAACTTCCGATACCTGGGGATTCAGATAGCCAGGAGCTGGGGAACCTTACACAGACTCAATCTGACACGACTGGTGGAACAAATGGAAGAGGATTTCAAAAGGTGGGACATGCAGCCGCTGTCACTGGCGGGCAGAGTGCAGGCAATTAAGATGATGGTCCTCCCGAGGTTCCTATTTGTGTTCCAATGTCTCCCTATACTGATCACTAAGGCCTTCTTTAAAAAAATAGATAGGAGCATCACGAGCTTCGTGTGGGCAGGGAAGGTCCCGAGGGTAAGGAGGGGGTTCCTACAACGTAGTAGAGACAGAGGGGGACTGGCGTTGCCGAATTTGGGCAACTACTACTGGGCCGCCAATGTGGCAATGATTCGTAAATGGATGATAGAGGGAGAGGGAGCGGCGTGGAAAAGGTTGGAGATGAAGTCCTGCAAAGGGACGAGTTTAAAAGCGCTGGTGACGCTCTCACCAAAAGAATTTACCATGAACCCAGTGGTGGCGGCATTGTTTGGGTTTTTGGAAGGGGAGAGGGGGCGGGGGGAGTATTACTTCCTGTTATTTGGTTAGTTTACCATGTTAGTTACACAATGTTATATTGCAGTTATCGTGTTACTTTTATTTTTATTTCTTTGATTTGTAAGGGAAAAAATTGTGTTTGAAAACTTTAATAAAATATATTTTTTTAAAAAAGAACCCCATCACCTTTGTTAAATAACCACCCGAGGTTACCACTGCACCTCCGGCGAAACCTCGGTGGCAGAGGACAAACAGTTGGGAACATAGTCACACCTGGCTATCAATTGAGCTACATTAGAATCACAATCTGGGCAGTCATCTGATTACACTTTTAAAAAATTGTTTCATAACTTTCGGGAATGAATAGAGCAGTGAAATAAAGTTGTGGAGATGGATTCTCCCAAAATGATGTTGACGCCATCGTGAAAACCATGGAGCTTCACGACGGTGTCATAGGGCCCCCAGGAGGAGCTATTCAACGGCCCACAAGGTGCTAGCAAGGGTGCATCGTGCAACGTGCGACGGACCGGCCGCCGAGTTGCCGGTTCCGTCATTGACGCGACGTCGCGGCTGCAGTTAATTATTCTCCTCCACACACACAGCGTCGCAAGCCAGATAGCGGCGCGGAGAGCAACGCCGCGATTTAGGGACGGGGAACTAGAGACCCTCCTGGACGCCATGGAGGAGAGGAGGCTGGTGTTGTACTTTGGGCCGGGACGCAGGACAGCTTGTGCCATCATTCGGCGTGCCAGGGCGGAGGTGGCAGATGCCTTCAGTGCCTTCGGGGTGGTGGCCCGGACTGTAGACCAGTGCAGAAAAAAGCTGCATGACCTCCTCAGGGCAGCCAGGGTGAGTACCCAGCACTGTGCCCCTGGCACCAAACCCCCCGATCCCCCACACGCATGTGACCCGACCCCACCCCCACCCCCCGTCCCCGTCCCCCAGGGGGACAGTCCCACCCCCACCCTGACCCACAGTCCCACCCCCACCCTGACCCACATGGCTGCACCTACCCATGCCGGCCACAATGGCCGGGTGCCCTGGCCACTGATGCCATCAGAGACCCCAACCCTGGGCTGCATGCATCGGACCGTCTAACACTGTTGCTCTTTGTGTTTGCTGCCCGCCCCACCCCCCTCTAGGTCAAGACCGCTCATAACCGCTGGGAGATGTCCGGAAGGGGATAGCAAGACCTGCGTCCCCTCACCGTGCCCGAGCAGGGAGCACTGGATACCATTGGTGGGTCAGAGGAGAAGGAGGTCGTCAACGCAGAGGTCGGAGGCGCGCCACCAAGAGAGTCCCCCTGCCTGGTTGCGGCTCCTCACGACACAAGTGTGCACACCCCTCCCCCTTACCCCTCAACCCCTCACCCATGCCCCTCACCCTTCCACCCCCACCCCTTCCCACACACCCCACACCCCACACCCCTCCACCCCTCACCCCACACCCCTCACCCCACACCCCTCACCCCCACACCCCTCACCCCCTCACCCCTCCACTCCACACCCCCTCACACCTCCGTCCCTCACCCCACACACCAACAGCCCTCACCACCTCATGACTGACCCCCGTCTAACCATACATGCTGTCTTGTGTCTTACAGGGCCAGCCGGCAATGGGCCCGGCCCCAGGACCCAGAACACCGATAGGTGTGATGAACGGTTACTGCCTTATCATCATGTAAGGTGATGTCCCCTTTAAGACCGGGCTTGGAACCCTGGGGACTCCGCCTCTGGCTCCGCCCATCTGTGAACCATACATAAAGGCCTGCCTCATGGTCTGTGTAACAGTCAGCTCTCGTCTCTAGCTGTAGCATAGTTATTAGTCTAATGAAGCCTTCTTTACAGTTTAATCTCGAAGCGTCATTATTGAGGGTAGGGCAGCCGGAACACCAGCCCTCTGCCCGAGACAAGCCAGGACATCACGACACAGGGGACGATCACACAGGGGACGATCACACACGGGACAGACACACAGGGGACAGACACACAGGACGATCACACACGGGACAGACACCCAGGGAACAGACACACGGGACAGACACACAGGGACAGACACACAGGGGACAGACACACAGGGGACAGATACACAGGGACAGAGACATGGGACAGACACACAGGGACAGACACACAGGGGACAGACACACAGGGGACAGACACACGGGACAGACACACAGGGGACAGACACACGGGATGATCACACAGGGGACAGACACACAGGGGACGATCACACAGGGGACAGACACACAGGGACAGACACACAGGGGACAGACACACACGGGACAGACACACAGGGGACGAGCACACAGGGGAGAGACACACAGGGACAGACACACAGGGGACAGACACACAGGGACAGACACACGGGACAGACACACAGGGACAGACACACGGGACAGACACACAGGGGACGATCACACAGGGGGCAGACACACAGGGACAGACACACAGGGGACAGACACACGGGACAGACACACAGGGGACAGACACACAGGGGACAGACACACGGGATGATCACACAGGGGACAGACACACAGGGGACGATCACACAGGGGACAGACACACAGGGACAGACACACAGGGGACAGACACACAGGGGACAGACACACAGGGGACGAGCACACAGGGGAGAGACACACAGGGACAGACACACAGGGGACAGACACACAGGGACAGACACACGGGACAGACACACAGGGGACGATCACACAGGGGACAGACACACAGGGACAGACACACAGGGACAGACACACGGGACAGACACACAGGAGACAGACACACAGGGACAGACATACGGGACAGACACACAGGGGACGATCACACAGGGGACAGACACACAGGGGACAGACACACAGGACAGACACACAGGGGACAGACACACGGGACAGACACACAGGACAGACACACAGGGGACAGACACACAGGACAGACACACAGGGGACCGACACACAGGGACAGACACACAGGGGACAAACACACAGGAGACGATCACACAGGGGACAGATACACAGGACAGACACGCAGGGACAGACACATGGGACAGACACACAGGGACAGACACATAGGGGACAGACACACAGGACAGACACACTGGGGACAGACACACAGGGGACAGACACACGGGACAGACACACAGGGACAGACACACGGGACAGACACACAGGGGACATACACACAGGCGACTGACACACAGGGGACAGACACACACGGGACAGACACACAGGGGACAGACACACAGGGGACAGGCACACGGGACAGACACACAGGACAGACACACAGGGGACCGACACACAGGGACAGACACACGGGACAGACACACAGGGACAGACACACGGGACAGACACACAGGGGACGATCACACAGGGGGCAGACACACAGGGACAGACACACAGGGGACAGACACACGGGACAGACACACAGGGGACAGACACACAGGGGACAGACACACGGGATGATCACACAGGGGACAGACACACAGGGGACGATCACACAGGGGACAGACACACAGGGACAGACACACAGGGGACAGACACACAGGGGACAGACACACAGGGGACGAGCACACAGGGGAGAGACACACAGGGACAGACACACAGGGGACAGACACACAGGGACAGACACACGGGACAGACACACAGGGACAGACACACGGGACAGACACACAGGGGACGATCACACAGGGGACAGACACACAGGGACAGACACACAGGGACAGACACACGGGACAGACACACAGGAGACAGACACACAGGGACAGACATACGGGACAGACACACAGGGGACGATCACACAGGGGACAGACACACAGGGGACAGACACACAGGACAGACACACAGGGGACAGACACACGGGACAGACACACAGGACAGACACACAGGGGACAGACACACAGGACAGACACACAGGGGACCGACACACAGGGACAGACACACAGGGGACAAACACACAGGAGACGATCACACAGGGGACAGATACACAGGACAGACACGCAGGGACAGACACATGGGACAGACACACAGGGACAGACACATAGGGGACAGACACACAGGACAGACACACTGGGGACAGACACACAGGGGACAGACACACGGGACAGACACACAGGGACAGACACACGGGACAGACACACAGGGGACATACACACAGGCGACTGACACACAGGGGACAGACACACACGGGACAGACACACAGGGGACAGACACACAGGGGACAGGCACACGGGACAGACACACAGGACAGACACACAGGGGACCGACACACAGGGACAGACACACAGGACAGACACACAGGGGACCGACACACAGGGGACGATCACACAGGGGACAAACACACAGGGGACCGACACACAGGGACAGACACACGGGACAGATACACAGGGGACAGACACACAGGCGACAGACACACAGGGACAGACACACGGGACAGACACACAGGGACAGACACACGGGACAGACACACAGGGGCAGACACACAGGGGACGATCACACAGGGGACGGACACACAGGGGACAGACACACAGGGGACAGGCACACGGGACAGACACACAGGACAGACACACAGGGGACCGACACACAGGGACAGACACACAGGACAGACACACAGGGGACAGACACACAGGGACAGACACACAGGACAGACACACAGGGGACCGACACACAGGGGACGATCACACAGGGGACAAACACACAGGGGACAGACACACAGGACAGACACACTGGGACAGACACACGGGACAGATACACAGGGCACAGACACACAGGCGACAGACACACAGGGACAGACACACGGGACAGACACACAGGGGCAGACACACAGGGGACAATCACACAGGGGACGGACACACAGGGGACAGACACACAGGGGACGGTCACACACGGGACAGACACACAGGGGACAGACACACAGGGGACAGGCACACAGGGGACAGACACACGGGACAGACACACAGGACAGACACACAGGGGACCGACACACAGGGACAGACACACAGGACCGACACACAGGGGACCGACGCACAGGGGACAGACACACAGGGACAGACACACGGGACAGATACACAGGGACAGACACACGGGACAGATGCACAGGGGACAGACACACAGGGGACTGATACACGGGACAGACACACAGGGGACGGACACACAGGGGACAGACACACAGGGGACGGTCACACATGGGTCAGACACACGGGACAGACACACAGGGGACGGACACACAGGGGACAGACACACAGGGGACGGTCACACACGGGACAGACACACGGGACAGACACACAGGGGACAGACACACAGGGGACAGACACACAGGACAGACACACAGGGGACCGACACACGGGGACAGACACACAGGACAGACACACAGGGGACCGACACACAGGGGACGATCACACAGGGGACAAACACACAGGGGACAGACACACAGGGGACAGACACACAGGGACAGACACACAGGGACAGACACACGGGACAGATACACAGGGGACAGACACACAGGCGACAGACACACAGGGACAGACACATGGGACAGACACACAGGGGCAGACACACAGGGGACGATCACACAGGGGACGGACACACAGGGGATAGACACACAGGGGACGGTCACACACGGGACAGACACACAGGGGACCGACACACAGGGGACGATCACACAGGGGACAAACACACAGGGGACAGACACACAGGACAGACACACAGGGACAGACACACGGGACAGATACACAGGGGACAGACACACAGGCGACAGACACAGAGGGACAGACACACGGGACAGACACACAGGGGCAGACACACAGGGGACGATCACACAGGGGACGGACACACAGGGGACAGACACACAGGGGACGGTCACACACGGGACAGACACACAGGGGACAGACACACAGGGGCAGACACACAGGGGACGATCACACAGGGGACGGACACACAGGGGACAGACACACAGGGGACGGTCACACACGGGACAGACACACAGGGGACAGACACACAGGACAGACACATAGGGGACCGACACACAGGGACAGACACACAGGACAGACACACAGGGGACAGACACACAGGCGACAGACACACAGGGACAGACACACGGGACAGACACACAGGGGCAGACACACAGGGGACGATCACACACGGGACAAACACACAGGGGACAGAAACACAGGGACAGACACACGGGACAGATGCACAGGGGACAGACACACAGGACAGACACACGGGACAGACACACGGGGGACAGACACACAGGGGACAGAAACACAGGGACAGACACACAGGGACAGACACACAGGGGACAGAAACACAGGGACAGACACACAGGGGACAGACACACAGGGACAGACACACAGGACAGACACACAGGGGACCGACACACAGGGGACGATCACACAGGGGACAAACACACAGGGGACAGACACACAGGACAGACACACTGGGACAGACACACGGGACAGATACACAGGGGACAGACACACAGGCGACAGACACACAGGGACAGACACACGGGACAGACACACAGGGGACAATCACACAGGGGACGGACACACAGGGGACAGACACACAGGGGACGGTCACACACGGGACAGACACACAGGGGACAGACACACAGGGGACAGGCACACAGGGGACAGACACACGGGACAGACACACAGGACAGACACACAGGGGACCGACACACAGGGACAGACACACAGGACCGACACACAGGGGACCGACGCACAGGGGACAGACACACAGGGACAGACACACGGGACAGATACACAGGGGACAGTCACACAGGGGACTGATACACGGGACAGACACACAGGGACAGACACACGGGACAGATGCACAGGGGACAGACACACAGGGGACTGATACACGGGACAGACACACAGGGGACGGACACACAGGGGACAGACACACAGGGGACGGTCACACATGGGACAGACACACGGGACAGACACACAGGGGACGGACACACAGGGGACAGACACACAGGGGACGGTCACACACGGGACAGACACACGGGACAGACACACAGGGGACAGACACACAGGGGACAGACACACAGGGGACCGACACACAGGGACAGACACACAGGACAGACACACAGGGGACCGACACACAGGGGACGATCACACAGGGGACAAACACACAGGGGACAGACACACAGGACAGACACACGGGACAGATACACAGGGGACAGACACACAGGCGACAGACACACAGGGACAGACACACGGGACAGACACACAGGGGCAGACACACAGGGACAGACACACGGGACAGACACACAGGGGCAGACACACTGGGGACGATCACACAGGGGACGGACACACAGGGGATAGACACACAGGGGACGGTCACACACGGGACAGACACACAGGGGACCGACACACAGGGGACGATCACACAGGGGACAAACACACAGGGGACAGACACACAGGACAGACACACAGGGACAGACACACGGGACAGATACACAGGGGACAGACACACAGGCGACAGACACACAGGGACAGACACACGGGACAGACACACAGGGGCAGACACACAGGGGACGATCACACAGGGGACGGACACACAGGGGACAGACACACAGGGGACGGTCACACACGGGACAGACACACAGGGGACAGACACACAGGGGCAGACACACAGGGGACGATCACACAGGGGACGGACACACAGGGGACAGACACACAGGGGACGGTCACACACGGGACAGACACACAGGGGACAGACACACAGGACAGACACATAGGGGACCGACACACAGGGACAGACACACAGGACAGACACACAGGGGACAGACACACAGGCGACAGACACACAGGGACAGACACACAGGGACAGACACACGGGACAGACACACAGGGGCAGACACACAAGGGACGATCACACACGGGACAAACACACAGGGGACACACAGGACAGACACACAGGGACAGACACACGGGACAGATACACAGGGGACAGACACACAGGCGACAGACACACAGGGACAGACACACAGGGACAGACACACAGGGGCAGACACACAGGGGACGATCACACAGGGGACGGACACACAGGGGACAGACACACAGGGGACGGTCACACACGGGACAGACACACAGGGGACAGACACACAGGGGACAGACACACAGGACACCGACACACAGGGACAGACACACAGGACAGATACACAGGGGACCGACACACAGGACAGACACACAGGGGACAGACACACAGGGGACGATCACACGGGACAGATGCACAGGGGACAGACACACAGGGGACAGACACACGGGACAGACACACAGGGGACAGACACACAGGGGACAGACACACAGGGGACGATCACACAGGGGACAGACACACAGGGGACAGAAACACAGGGACAGACACACGGGACAGATGCACAGGGGACAGACACACAGGGGACAGACACACAGGACAGACACACGGGACAGACACACGGGGGACAGACACACAGGGGACAGAAACACAGGGACAGACACACAGGGACAGACACACAGGGGACAGAAACACAGGGACAGACACACGGGACAGATGCACAGGGGACAGACACACAGGGGACAGACACACGGGACAGACACACAGGGGACAGACACACAGGGGATCATGACCCAGGAGACCCCCAGCTTCGGCGAACGTTCCGTCACTGCTATCTTCCACACCCTCCACCATCTCAGAGACTAGTACCTCGGTTGGGCCATTTAGCGAGGAGGCTTCTGGGACACTCACTGGGGCTGGAGGGAGGAGCAGCCACCCAGACGGGTCCCGGGCTCCTGGAACATCCATTCCCACTCATAGTACAGGTGCAGTCAGAGACACAGGAACTAGAGGAGGGGATGACGGCTGACTTCCAGGACCTGCAGGTGCAGGTGGAGGAGTCCAACCGCCTGCAGGAGCAGGGAATGGTGCTTGTCATGCGTGCCACCGAGGCCAAAACCGCACGGCCTGGGGCATTCGTGCAGGCGGGGGCCGTGGCCCAGGACAGGGCTGTGCACTCACATGTGCCAGAGCCAGCTGCAGATTGCAGCAGCGCTCCTCAGTGTGGCCCAGTCACAGCTGGCCATGGCGGGGGGCCTCGGGGGATGGCTCCATTCGCACCACCATCCCACGGAGAAGCCCAGGGGCCACCGGGCACCCTGAGGGAGAAGGAGGTGCTGGGGCCCGTGTCGGTGACTCCTGCAGGGGAGCACCTCGGACTCCCCCCTCCCCCCTGCCCCCCTCCTGTCCCTGGTGCATCTGGTGGGCAGCGGGAAGAACAGGACAGCACCACGCCACCCGGGACTTCCAAGGAACAGCCGGGCCCATCCAGGCCTGGCAGCCTCAGGAGACGAGTGCCAACGGGGACCCCCGTCGCAGGGCAGGGGTCACGGCAGACCCCTCCACTCCTGCTGTACCCTCTGGGGAACTACCTAGATGTAGTGTTAAGGCCCGTAAGGCCACAAAGTTAGCCACAAGTTAAGTTCGCACGGGTGCAGGGCACAGTTTAGTTATAGGGGTTAGGGCACAGACTGTATATACCTCTTCACATTAAACACCTATTCCCACCGTTCAAACCTGCCTCTGTGCTCTGTCTGATGGGCGTGGGGGTTGGGCGTGCATTGATGGCCACTGGGGGCGGGGGAGGGGTGAACAAGCGAGGCCCAGTGGGTATAACGTGCAGCCCCACCTGCCCCCGACTGTCCCCATCACTCCATCCCCAGCTATTCGACATGACTGTGTGATGGACTGGCCAGCCCACATGCAGTGCACAACTTGGTGGGAAGTGCTGCTGTGGGCATGTGTCAGACATTGTCCAACAATGTGGAGCATGGAGCTCATCGCAGAGCGGGCTGGCATGATCCTCCATCCCATGGACCATTCCCGCTGTCACTGCCAACCAGCGCCGCCGACTCGTTGTGCCGCAGGTATATATAATTGAAGGGAGTGTGCATACGGGTGGTTCAGTGGTGTGGGACGTGAGGGTGGGACGTGGTGTGGGAGGTGAGGGTGGGAGGTGGTGTGGGAGGTGAGGGTGGGAGGTGGTGTGGGAGGTGAGGGTGGGAGGTGGTGTGGGAGGTGAGGGTGGTTCAGTGGTGTGGGAGGTGAGGGTGGGACGTGGTGTGGGAGGTGAGGGTGGGAGGTGGTGTGGGAGGTGAGGGTGGGAGGTGGTGTGGGAGGTGAGGGTGGGAGGTGGTGTGGGAGGTGAGGGTGGGAGGTGGTGTGGGAGGTGAGGGTGGGAGGTGGTGTGGGAGGTGAGGGTGGGAGGTGGTGTGGGACGTGGTGTGGGAGGTGAGGGTGGGAGGTGAGGGTGGGAGGTGGTGTGCGAGGTGAGGGTGGGAGGTGATGTGGGAGGGGAGGGTGGGACGTGGTGTGGGAGGGGAGGGTGGGACGTGGTGTGGGAGGTGAGGATGGGAGGTGAGGGTGGGAGGTGGTGTGGGAGGTGAGGGTGGGAGGTGAGGGTGGGAGGTGGTGTGGGAGGTGAGGGTGGGAGGTGAGGGTGGGAGGTGAGGGTGGAGGTGGTGTGGGAGGTGAGGGTGGGAGGTGGTGTGGGAGGTGGTGTGGGAGGGGATCGTGGGAGGTGGTGTGGGAGGGGAGGGTGGGAAGTGGTGTGGGAGGGGAGGGTGGGAGGTGGTGTGGGAGGGGAGGGTGGGAAGTGGTGTGGGAGGTGAGGGTGGGAGGTGAGGGTGGGAGGTGGTGTGGGAGGTGAGGGTGGGAGGTGAGGGTGGGAGGTGAGGGTGGGAGGTGGTGTGGGAGGTGAGGGTGGGAGGTGAGGGTGGGAGGTGGTGTGGGAGGTGGTGTGGGAGGGGAGGGTGGGAGGTGAGGGTGGGAGGGGAGGGTGGGACGTGGTGTGGGAGGTGAGGGTGGGAGGTGGTGTGGGAGGGGAGGGTGGGACGTGGTGTGGGAGGGGAGGGTGGGAGGTGGTGTGGGAGGGGAGGGTGGGAAGTGGTGTGGGCTGCAGAATCGCTGGGGCCTCGAAGAATCGGTCGTCGGGGCAGATATTGCGATTCTCCGGGCCGCATGGCGGGCGCCGCGATTCCGGCAGGTTGCGGATCCTGGAGAATCCGAAATCAGCGCGAAACCAGCGTCAAACCCAATTTTGGCGTCGGAGGCGGTTCTCCAGCCGATCGCGTTTTGCGATTTCAGCGCGATGTCTTTGAGAATCCAGCCCATGTTCTTTCACCCTATGGCAACTAGCTCATCCATTCCAGCTCATTCGGCTTTCCAATAGAATAATACAGCTAACTTGACTGCAACCTATCGAATCCAACATTAATCTCCCAATTTATATGAATCTCAGACACTTAACACAAGTGTAAATTTATAATCTGTAACCACTTAATGTTGGGTTGGTGAGACATAACTGAAAGTTCTGGCTGGATTCTGATGGGAGAATAATGGTGAAAATGCTGATAGATTCTGGCTGATGTAAAACAGTTTGCTGGGCCACATTTATGCACAATTAACCCCCAAACTCCATAAGATGGATGGCAAATACTTAGAAGATTCCTGGATGAGGAAATAGATAAAGTGATAAAGGATCCATCTGGTGCCTTTGCTGAATATTTTTGTCAGCGTATCAATCTCAATATTTCTACATGAATACATGCTGGAGGTATTTGCGATGTCCCCATCAAGCAAAATTAACCTTTTGCCAATCTCTTAAGAAGGAGAATCACAGATATTTATATATGTTTTCTCTCAATGTTAATCAAGATGACGAAATGTAGGTTGGTAGCGATTAAGAGCAGGATATGTATGGCTTTAAAAAAGATAAAAACGTAATCATGAACAATTAACATCTCCCAGCACCGACACTGCTGACCCCCAACACCCCGAAACTGCCCACACTCTCACACACCCAGAAAATGCCCACCCCCCACAAACCCCAACACTGCCCACACCCCAACACACCCCAACACTGCCAACACCCCCACACACCCCAACACTGCCCACACCACCCAACACGACCCACACCCCCATACACCTCAACACTGCCCACACCCCCACACACCCCAACACTGCCCACACACACCCACACCCCAACACTGCCCACACCCCACATACCCCAACACTGCCCACACCCCCATACACCCCAACACTGCCCACACCCCCACACACCCCAACACTGCCCACACCCCCATACACCCCAACACTGATCACCCCCACAAACGCTAACACTGCCCACACCCTCACACACCCCAACACTGCCCACACCCCCACACACCCCAACACTGCCCAAACCCCCACACACCCCAACACTGCCTATCTGCCCACACACCCCAACACTGCACACACCCCCACACACCCCAACACTGCCCACCCCCCCCCACACAGCCCAACAATGCCCATCCCCCCACACACCCCAACAATGTCCACACCCCGACACACCCGACACTGCCCACACACCCCCAAACACCCCAACACTGCCCATCACCACCACACCCCAACATTGCCCACACCCCCACACACCCCAAATCTGCCCACACCCCCACACACTCCAACACTGCCCACCCCCACACACCCCAACACTGCCCATCCCCACCACACCCCAAAACTGCCCATCCCCCACACACCCTAACACTGCCCACATCCCCACACACCCCAACACTCCCCACCTCCCACACACCCCAACACTGCCCATCCCCACCACGCCCCAAAACTGCCCACCCCCCACACACCCCAACACTGCCCATCCCCCCACACCCCCCAAGACTGCTCACACCCCCACACACCCCAACACTGCCCCCCCACACACCCCAACACTGCCCATCCCCCCACATCCGAACACTGCCCACACCCCCACACACCACAACACTGCCCACACCCCCACACACCCCAGCACTGCCCACACCTCAACACACCCCAACACTGCCCTCACCCGCACGCACCCCAACACCACCCATCCCCCCACACCCCCCAAGACTGCTCACACCCCCACACACCCCAACACTGCCCCCCCCCACACACCCCAACACTGCCCATCCCCCCACATCCCAACACTGCCCACACCCCCACACACCCCAACACTGCCCACACCCCCACACACCCCAAAACTGCCCACACCCCCACAGCCCAACACTGCCCATCCCCCACACCCCGACACTGCCCACCCCCCACACACCCCGACACTGCCCATCCCCCACACACCCCGACACGGCCCATCCCCCACATACCCAAACACTGCCCTCACCCCCACACACCCCGACACTGTCCATCCCCCACACACCCCAACGCTGCTCACCCCCACACACCCCAACACTGCCCATCCCCCCCACACCCCAACACTGCCCATCCACCACACACCCCAACACTGCTCACACCCCGACACATCCCAACACTGCGCAACCCCCCACACATCCCAACACTGCCCATCCCCCCACACAACCCAACACTGCTCACCCCCCACACACCCCGACACTGCCCACAGCCCAACACTGCCCATCCCCCCACACACCCCAACACTGCTCACACCCCAACACTGCCCCCACCCCCACACACCCTAACACTGCCCCCCCAAACAGACCAACACTGCCCACCCCCCCACACACCCCAACAATGCCCATCCCCCACACACCCCAACACTGCCCTCACTCCGACACACCCCGACACTGCCCACACCCCCACACACCCCACCACTGCCACACCCCGACATACCAAAACACTGCCCTCACCCCCACACACCCCAACACTGCCCACACCGCCCACACACCCCGACACTGCCCACACCCCGACACACCCCAACATTGCGCCCACCCCCACACACCCCAACACTGCCCATCCCACCACACACCCCGACACTTCCCGTCCCCCACACACCCCAACACTGCCCACACCCCGACACAATCCAACACTGCTCACCCCCCCACACACCCCAACACTGCCCTTCCCCCACACACCCCAACGCTGCTCACCCCCACACACCCCAACACTGCCCTTCCCCCCACACACCCCAACACTGCCCCCCCCCCCAAACAGACCAACACTGCCCATCCCCCCACACACCCCAACAATGCCCATCCCCCACATACCCCAACACTGGCCTTAGCCCGACACACCCCGACACTGCCCACACCCCCACACACCCCAACACTGCCCATCCCCCACACACCCCAACACTGCCCTCACCCCCACACACCCCAACACTGCCCACACCCCGACGTACCCCAACACTGCGCACACCCCCACACTCCCCAACACTGCCCTCACCCCCACACACCCCAACACTGCCTATCTGCCCACACACCCAACACTGCCCATCCCCCACACACCCCAACACTGCCCATCCCCCACACCCCAAAACTGCCCATCCCCCACACACCCCAACACTGCCCATCCCCCACACACCCCGACACTGTCCATCCCCCACACACCCAAACACTGCTCTCACCCCCACACACCCCAACACTGCCCATCCCCCACAGACCCCAACACTGCTCACACCCCGACACATCCCAACACTGCTCACCCCCCCACACATCCCAACACTGCCCATCCACCAAACAACCCAACACTGCTCACCCCCCACACATCCCAACACTGCTCACACCCCAACACTGCCCCCACCCCCACACACCCCAACACTGCCCCCCCCACACAGCCCAACACTGCCCATCCCCCCACACACCCCAACAATGCCCATCCCCCACACACCCCAACACTGCCTTCACCCCGACACACCCCGACACTGCCCACACCCCCACACACACTAACACTGCATATCCCCCACACACCCCAACACTGCCCTCACCCCCACACACCCCAACACTGCCCACACCCCGACGTACCCCAACACTGCGCACACCCCACACTCCCCAACACTGCCCTCACCCCCACACACCCCAACACTGCCTATCTGCCACACACCCCAACACTGCCCATACCCCCAAACACCCCAACACTGCCCACACCACCACACACCCAACACTGCCCATCCCCCACACACCCCAACACTGCCCACACCACCACACACCCAACACTGCCCATCCCCCACACACCCCAACACTGCCCTCACCCCCACACTGCCCATCCCCCACACACCCCAACACTGCGCTCACCCCACACACCCCAACACTGCCCATCCCCCACACACCCCAACACAGCCCACACCCCCACACACCCCCAAACGGCCCATCCCCCACACACCCCAACACTTCCCATCCCCCCACACACCCCAACACTGCCCACAACCCCACACCACAATACTGCGTTCACCCCCACACACCCCGACACTGCCCTTGCCCCACACACCCCAACACTGCCCATCCCCCACAGACCCCAACACTTCCCACACCCCCACACACCCCACCACTGCCACACCCCGACATACCAAAACACTGCCCTCACCCCCACACACCCCAACACTGCCCTCACCCCCACACACCCCAACACTGCCCACACCCCCCACACACCCTGACACTGCCCACACCCCGACACACCCCAACATTGCTCCCACCCCTACACACCCCAACACTGCCCATCCCCCCACACACCCCGACACTTCCCGTCCCCCACACACCCCAACACTGCCCACACGCCGACACACCCCAACACTGCTCACCCCCCACACACCCCAACACTGCCCTTCCCCCCACACACCCCAACGCTGCTCACCCCCACACACCCCAACACTGCCCTTCCCCCCACACAACCCAACACTGCCCTTCCCCCCACACAACACAACACTGCTCACCCCCCCACACACCCCAACACTGCCCATCCCCCCACACACCCCAACACTGCTCACACCCCCACACACCCCAACGGTGCTCACCCCCACACACCCCAACACTGCCCATCCCCCCCACACCCCAACACGGCCCATCCCCCACACACCCCAACACTGCTCACACCCCGACACATTCCAACACTGCTCACCCCCCCACACATCCCAACACTGCCCATCCCCCCACACAACCCAACACTGCTCACACCCCACACACCCCGACACTGCCCACACCCCCCGACACTGCCCATCCACCCACACACCCCAACACTGCTCACACCCCAACACTGCCCCCACCCCCACACACCCCAACACTGCCCCCCCCAAACAGCCCAACACTGCCCATCCCCCCACACACCCCAACAATGTCCACACCCCGACACACCCGACACTGCCCACACACCCCAACAAATGTCCATCCCCCACACACCCCAACACTGCCCCCCCCACACAGCCCAACACTGCCCATCCCCCCACACACCCCAACAATGCCCATCCCCCACACACCCCAACACTGCCTTCACCCCGACACACCCCGACACTGCCCACACCCCCACACACACTAACACTGCATATCCCCCACACACCCCAACACTGCCCTCACCCCCACACACCCCAACACTGCCCACACCCCGACGTACCCCAACACTGCGCACACCCCACACTCCCCAACACTGCCCTCACCCCCACACACCCCAACACTGCCTATCTGCCACACACCCCAACACTGCCCATACCCCCACACACCCCAACACTGCCCACACCACCACACACCCAACACTGCCCATCCCCCACACACCCCAACACTGCCCTCACCCCCACACTGCCCATCCCCCACACACCCCAACACTGCGCTCACCCCACACACCCCAACACTGCCCATCCCCCACACACCCCAACACAGCCCACACCCCCACACACCCCAAAACGGCCCATCCCCCACACACCCCAACACTGCCCATCCCCCCACACACCCCAACACTGCCCACAACCCCACACCACAATACTGCGTTCACCCCCACACACCCCGACACTGCCCTTCCCCCACACACCCAAACACTGCCCATCCCCCACAGACCCCAACACTTCCCACACCCCCACACACCCCACCACTGCCACACCCCGACATACCAAAACACTGCCCTCACCCCCACACACCCCAACACTGCCCTCACCCCCACACACCCCAACACTGCCCACACCCCCCACACACCCTGACACTGCCCACACCCCGACACACCCCAACATTGCTCCCACCCCCACACACCCCAACACTGCCCATCCCCCCACACACCCCGACACTTCCCGTCCCCCACACACCCCAACACTGCCCACACGCCGACACACCCCAACACTGCTCACCCCCCACACACCCCAACACTGCCCTTCCCCCCACACACCCCAACGCTGCTCACCCCCACACACCCCAACACTGCCCTTCCCCCCACACAACCCAACACTGCCCTTCCCCCCACACAACCCAACACTGCTCACCCCCCCACACACCCCAACACTGCCCATCCCCCCACACACCCCAACACTGCTCACACCCCCACACACCCCAACGGTGCTCACCCCCACACACCCCAACACTGCCCATCCCCCCCACACCCCAACACGGCCCATCCCCCACACACCCCAACACTGCTCACACCCCGACACATTCCAACACTGCTCACCCCCCCACACATCCCAACACTGCCCATCCCCCCACACAACCAAACACTGCTCACACCCCACACACCCCGACACTGCCCACACCCCCCGACACTGCCCATCCACCCACACACCCCAACACTGCTCACACCCCAACACTGCCCCCACCCCCACACACCCCAACACTGCCCCCCCCAAACAGCCCAACACTGCCCATCCCCCCACACACCCCAACAATGTCCACACCCCGACACACCCGACACTGCCCACACACCCCAACAAATGTCCATCCCCCACACACCCCAACACTGCCCTCACCCCGTCACACCCCGACACTGCCCACACCCCCACACACCCCAACACTGCCCATCCCCCACACACCCCAACACTGCCCTCACCCCCACACACCCCAACACTGCCCACACCCCGACGTACCCCAACACTGCGCACACCCGCACACTCCCCAACACTGCCCTCACCCCCACACACCCCAACACTGCCTATCTGCCCACAGACCCCAACACTGCCCATACCCCCACACACCCCAACACTGCCCACACCCCCACACACCCAACACTGCCCATCCCCCACACACACCAACACTGCCCATCCCCCACACACCCAACACTGCCCTCACCCCCACACACCGCAACACTGTCCATCCCCCACACACCCCAACACTGCGCTTACCCCACACACCCCAACACTGCCCACTCCCCCACACACCCCAACACGGCCCATCCCCCACACACCCCAACACTGCCCATCCCCCACACACCCCAACACAGCCCTCACCCCCACACACCCCAACACTGCCCATCCCCCCACACACCCCAACACTGCCCACTCCCCCACACACCCCAACACTGCCCACACCCCCCCCACATCCCGACACTACCCACACCCCCACACACCCCAATGCTGCCCACACCCCCAAACACCACAACACTGCCCACACCCCCACACACCACAACACTGCTCAAACCCCCCACACACCCCGACACTGCCCATCCCCCACACACCCCAACACTGCTCACCCCCACAAACGCTAACACTGCCCACACCCTCACACACCCCAACACTGCCCACACCCCCACACACCCCAACACTGCCCAAACCCCCACACACCCCAACACTGCCCTCACCCCACACACCCCAACACTGCCTATCTGCCCACACACGCCAACACTGCCCACACCCCCACACACCCCAACACTGCCCACCCCCCCACACAGCCCAACAATGCCCATCCCCCCACACACCCCAACAATGTCCACACCCCGACACACCCGACACTGCCCACACAGCCCCAAACACCCCAACACTGCCCATCCCCACCACACCCCAACATTGCCCACACCCCCACACACCCCAAATCTGCCCACACCCCCACACACCCCAACACTGCCCACCCCCCACACACCCCAACACTGCCCATCCCCACCACACCCCAAAACTGCCCATCCCCCACACACCCCAACACTGCCCACATCCCCACACACCCCAACACTGCCCACCCCCCACACACCCCAACACTGCCCATCCCCACCACGCCCCAAAACTGCCCATCCCCCCACACACCCCAACACTGCCCATCCCCCCACACCCCCCAAGACTGCTCACACCCCCACACACCCCAACACTGCCCCCCCCACACACCCCAACACTGCCCATCCCCCCACATCCCAACACTGCCCACACCCCCACACACCACAACACTGCCCACACCCCCACACACCCCAGCACTGCCCACACCCCCACACACCCCAACACTGCCCTCACCCGCACGCACCCCAACACCACCCATCCCCACACACCCCAACACTGCCCAGACCCCCACACACCCCAACACTGCCCACACCCCCACAGCCCAACACTGCCCATCCCCCACACCCCAAAACTGCCCACCCCCCACACACCCCGACACTGCCCATCCCCCACACACCCCGACACGGCCCATCCCCCACATACCCAAACACTGCCCTCACCCACACACACCCCGACACTGTCCATCCCCCACACACCCCAACGCTGCTCACCCCCACACACCCCAACACTGCCCATCCCCCCCCACACACCAACACTGCCCATCCACCACACACCCCAACACTGCTCACACCCCGACACAACCCAACACTGCTCACCCCCCACACACCCCGACACTGCCCACACCCCGACACTGCCCATCCCCCTACACACCCCAACACTGCTCACACCCCAACACTGCCCCCACCCCCACACACCCCAACACTGCCCCCCCCAAACAGACCAACACTGCCCATCCCCCCACACACCCCAACAATGCCCATCCCCCACACACCCCAACACTGCACTCACCCCGACACACCCCGACACTGCCCACACCCCCACACACCCCACCACTGCCACACCCCGACATACCAAAACACTGCCCTCACCCCCACACACCCCAACACTGCCCACACCCCCCACACACCCCGACACTGCCCACACCCCGACACACCCCAACATTGCGCCCACCCCCACACACCCCAACACTGCCCATCCCCCCACACACCCCGACACTTCCCGTCCCCCACACACCCCAACACTGCCCACACCCCGACACAATCCAACACTGCTCACCCCCCCACACACCCCAACACTGCCCTTCCCCCCACACACCCCAACGCTGCTCACCCCCACACACCCCAACACTGCCCTTCCCCCCACACACCCCAACACTGCCCCCCCAAACAGACCAACACTGCCCATCCCCCCACACACCCCAACAATGCCCATCCCCCACATGCCCCAACACTGCCCTCACCCCGACACACCCCGACACTGCCCACACCCCCACACACCCCAACACTGCCCATCCCCCACACACCCCAACACTGCCCTCACCCCCACACACCCCAACACTGCCCACACCCCGACGTACCCCAACACTGCGCACACCCCAACACTCCCCTCACCCCCACACACCCCAACACTGCCTATCTGCCCACACACCCAACACTGCCCATCCCCCACACACCCCAAAACTGCCCATCCCCCACACCCCAAAACTGCCCATCCCCCACACACCCCGACACTGCCCATCCCCCACACACCCCGACACTGTCCATCCCCCACACACCCAAACACTGCTCTCACCCCCACACACCCCAACACTGCCCATCCCCCACACACCCCAACACTGCTCACACCCCGACACATCCCAACACTGCTCACCCCCCCACACATCCCAACACTGCCCATCCCCCCACACAACCCAACACTGCTCACCCCCCACACATCCCAACACTGCTCACACCCCAACACTGCCCCCACCCTCACACACCCCAACACTGCCCCCCCACACAGCCCAACACTGCCCATCCCCCCACACACCCCAACAATGCCCATCCCCCACACACCCCAACACTGCCCTCACCCCAACACACCCCGACACTGCCCACACCCCCACACACACTAACACTGCATATCCCCCACACACCCCAACACTGCCCTCACCCCCACACACCCCAACACTGCCCACACCCCGACGTACCCCAACACTGCGCACACCCCACACTCCCCAACACTGCCCTCACCCCCACACACCCCAACACTGCCTATCTGCCCACACACCCCAACACTGCCCATACCCCCACACACCCCAACACTGCCCACACCACCACACACCCAACACTGCCCATCCCCCACACACCCCAACACTGCCCTCACCCCCACACTGCCCATCCCCCACACACCCCAACACTGCGCTCACCCCACACACCCCAACACTGCCCATCCCCCACACACCCCAACACTGCCCACACCCCCACACACCCCAAAACTGCCCATCCCCCACACACCCCAACACTTCCCACACCCCCACACACCCCACCACTGCCTCACCCCAACATACCAAAACACTGCCCTCACCCCCACACACCCCAACACTGCCCACACCCCCCACACACCCCGACACTGCCCACACCCCGACACACCCCAACATTGCTCCCACCCCCACACACCCCAACACTGCCCACACCCCACACACCCCGACACTTCCCGTCCCCCACACACCCCAACACTGCCCACACGCCGACACACCCCAACACTGCTCACCCCCCACACACCCCAACACTGCCCTTCCCCCCACACACCCCAACGCTGCTCACCCCCACACACCCCAACACTGCCCTTCCCCCCACACAACCCAACACTGCCCTTCCCCCCACACAACCCAACACTGCCCCCACCCCACACACCCCAACACTGCCCCCCCACACAGCCCAACACTGCCCATCCCCCCACACACCCCAACAATGCCCACCCCCCACACACCCCAACACTGCCCTCTCCCCGACACACCCCGACACTGCCCACACCCCCACACATACTAACACTGCCCATTGCCCACACACCCCAACACTGCCCTCACCCCTACACACCCCAACACTGCCCACACCCCGACGTACCCCAACACTGCGCACACCCCACACTCCCCAACACTGCCCATACCCCCACACACCCCAACACTGCCCACACCACCACACACCCAACACTGCCCATCCCCCACACACCCCAACACTGCCCTCACCCCCACACTGCCCATCCCCCACACACCCCAACACTGCGCTCACCCCACACACCCCAACACTGCCCATCCCCCACACACCCCAACACTGCCCACACCCCCACACACCCCAAAACGGCCCATCCCCCACACACCCCAACACTGCCCATCCCCCCACACACCCCAACACTGCCCACAACCCCACACCACAATACTGCGTTCACCCCCACACACCCCGACACTGCCCTTCCCCCACACACCCCAACACTGCCCATCCCCCACAGACCCCAACACTTCCCACACCCCCACACACCCCACCACTGCCACACCCCGACATACCAAAACACTGCCCTCACCCCCACACACCCCAACACTGCCCACACCCCCCACACACCCCAACACTGCCCATCCCCCCACACACCCCGACACTTCCCGTCCCCCACACACCCCAACACTGCCCACACCCCGACACACCCCAACATTGCTCCCACCCCCACACACCCCAACACTGCCCATCCCCCCACACACCCCGACACTTCCCGTCCCCCACACACCCCAACACTGCCCACACATCGACACACCCCAACACTGCTCACCCCCCACACACCCCAACACTGCCCTTCCCCCCACACACCCCAACGCTGCTCACCCCCACACACCCCAACACTGCCCTTCCCCCCACACAACCCAACACTGCCCTTCCCCCCACACAACCCAACACTGCTCACCCCCCCACACACCCCAACACTGCCCATCCCCCCACACACCCCAACACTGCTCACACCCCACACACCCCAACGGTGCTCACCCCACACACCCCAACACTGCCCATCCCCCCCCACACCCCAACACGGCCCATCCCCCACACACCCCAACACTGCTCACACCCCGACACATCCCAACATTGCTCACCCCCCCACACATCCCAACACTGCCCACCCCCCCACACAACCCAACACTGCTCACCCCCCACACACCCCGACACTGCCCACACCCCCCGACACTGCCCATCCCCCCACACACCCCAACACTGCTCACACCCCAATACTGCCCCCACCCCCACACACCCCAACACTGCCCCCCCCAAACAGCCGAACACTGCCCAACCCCCACACACCCCAACAATGTCCACACCCCGACACACCCGACACTGCCCACACACCCCAACAATGTCCATCCCCCACACACCCCAACACTGCCCTCACCCCGACACACCCCGACACTGCCCACACCCCCACACACCCGAACACTGCCCATCCCCCACACACCCCAACACTGCCCTCACCCCCACACACCCCAACACTGCTCACACCCCGACGTACCCCAACACTGCCCTCACCCCGACACACCCCAACACTGCCCATCCCCCCACACACCCCAACACTGCCCATCCCCCCACACACCCCAACACTGCCCATCCCCCCACACACCCCAACACTGCCCATCCCGCCACACACCCCAACACTGCCCACACCCCCACACACCCCCAACACTGCCCATCCCCCCACACACCCCAACACTGCTCACCCTCCCACAACCCCAACACTGCCTACACCCCCACCCCCCCCAATACTGCCCATACACCCACACCCAACACTGCCATCACCCCCCCCCCACAACCCAACACTGCCCACACCCCCTACACCCCGAACACTGCCCTCACCCTCACACACCCCGACACTGCCCATCCCCCCACACGCCCCAACACTGCTCACCCCCCCCACACCCCAACACTGCCCACACCCCAACACTGCCCACACCCCAACACTGCCCACACACCCCGAATGTGCTCACCCCCCCACACACCCCAACACTGATCAACCCCAACACTGCTCACTCCCAACCCCAACACTTCTCACCCCCACACACCCCGACGCTGCTCACCACCAACCCCAACACTGCTCACACCCAACCCCGACACAGCTCACCCCAACCATTCCGGCCCGTTTGCCCCAGAAGGTGCCCAAGTGGCATGGTTCTACCCACTGCACACTAGATGCACCAGGGACAGGAAGAGGATCTGAGGTGCTGAAGTGTTCCAGCAACTCCCCTGCCAGAGTCACCGGCACGGGCACCCTGGCTGCTCCATGGGATGGGCGTGCGAGCGGAACTATCCTCTGAGGCTCCTCCATCACCTGTCACTGCCAGTCCTGGAGGCCTGCTCTGGTCTCGACCAGGGTCTGCATGCTCACGGCTATGGAGCACAGGGATTTGAGCATCTCTGTCTGAGACTGCGCCACATCACTCATTGACTGTGCCACCGCATTCTGGGTCTGTGTCACATCAGCCAGTGACTGCGCCATCTCCCTATGGGACTGGCCCACTACCCTCGGGGCTACGTCAGCCACTTCCTGGGCAATGCTGCCGACGTTCCCAGCCATGGCCTGCTGTGACTGGGCAACGCTCAAGAAGGCTGCTGCGATTTCCATCTGGCTCTGGCACACGGTCACTGTGAAGCGCCGACCCTGTCCTGGACCTCAGCCAGCGCCTGCACAGATTTCCCCAGGCCTTGGACATGCTGATCAATGGCCCAAACCATTGGCCCCAATGTCTCCACCACGTATGCCACCCGTGCGGTGTTGGCGTGGGTGGCACACATGGCCTGCAGCATCCCCTGCTCCTGCACGCAGTTGGACACCTCCACCTACGCCTGCAGGTACTGGATGTTTGCAGACAGCCCCTCATGTGGTCCCTGGCTCTGTGACTGCATCTCCATAATTGATGGGACTGTCCGAAACCCATCTGGCGAGCAGGTAGTCCCTGGGCCAGCCTGCCCTCCGATTGTATGCCCCCCTTGGGTGTTCCTACCTCCACCTGATGTACTGGAGTAGCTGTGTAGTGCACACAAGAGATTGTCCCATCAGCCTCTTCACTAAAGTGCCCAACCAAGGTAAGTGTGTCTGGGATGGTGGAGGGTGTTGGAGACAGCTGTAATATGGGGTGAGAGTGGGGGTGGTGGGGGTGAAGGTGGGAGTTAAGGTGTGGTAAGGTTATGCTTGGTGTGGGGGTGAAAGTCATGTGGGGGTAGTGTTGGAGGGAGGGTCTTGACACATGTGTCACGTGGAACCACAAGTCTCTCTCCCTCGTCCGTGGCTGAACTCCACCCCGGCCACCTAACCTTTCTCCGGACCACTGACCACGTTCACGGCCCTCTGATCTGCCACGGTCAGCTGCCACAGGTCCGGCAGTCCCCCTCCAGTTTTCTTCTGCTCCCAGTGGTTGTGGGCAGCCTTCTCCTGGGTGGGTGGGCAAACGGAAAAGGACAATGTGAGACAGTCCGCGAATGCAGCCAGCGTTGGGTAGCTGGTGGCCTCAGTCGCCATGGCGGCCGGTATGGGTACTGCCATGTGGTGCAGGGTGGGGGTTCGGCCGCCGTCTGGGTTGGGGGGTGAGAGTGGTGTTGGTAGGTTTATGGGTGTGTGTGCCAGGGGCACAGTGCTGCCTACTCACCCTGGCTGCCGTGAGGAGGTCGTGCAGGTTTTTCTGGCACTGCTGGTTGTTCCGAACAGTGTTGCTGGTGGCGTGACCTGCGCCCAGCCATGCGAATGGCAGTGGCTGGCAGCCTCCTTCCCAGGCCGGGGTAGAGTATCTGTGAAACTGGATGCCGCTCCCTTCGCTGCCATCTTGCTGGTTAGGATGGTGTGTATGGGGAGTGAAGTGCGTAGATGCGCCTGCAGCTTGTCAGCCTCCTGGGTGTCAATCACTAAACCGGCAAATCACCGTTTCACATTGGAATGGATTGTGTTCCACGCGGTGCCTGTGGAAGCCCCTTAACAGCAGGGGCATCGGTCCAAGTGTGGCACCAGTTTTGCTGTCGTGGAATTCCACGAATCCTGCCTGAGCGTCAGCACAGGGGCAGAAAATCCGGCCCAAGATTTTAATCACAATCTATGGTGATCATGTTGACATTGCTGCTGCGAGGCCCCCTAGACTATTGTTTGCTGAGGTATGAAGTGGAGATTTAGGATTTTATTGTCCTGGAACTGTATGAAATTCTACTTATTATTACAGGAAAGATGTAATCGACTATAGAGGGTACAGAGGAGATTTATGTTGCCAGGAATGGAGAATTTTAGTGGTGAAGAAAGATTGAATAGGCCGGGATTGTTTTTTTTGGAACACAGAGGACTGAAGGGATATTTAATTGAGGTGTATTAGGTTATGCAGGCCAAGATTAAGTAGATCAGGAGAATCTATTTCTGTTCGCAGAGAGGCCAATAACCGGAGAGTGTACATTGAAAGTAATTGGTAGAAGGGTTGAGGAAAAGTATTTTCATCCAGAGGGTGATGGAGGTCTGTTACTCACTGTCTGATAGGATGGTGGAGGCAGAAACCATCATCACATTTAACCTACAGAGCTCTGAACCAAGGGCAAGACAGTGAAATTAGGCTTATCAGCTTTTTTGGCTATCAGAAATACAACAGGTTAAATGGGCTCCTTCTCTGCCATAAATGTTCTTTGTTTCTACTGTTCACCGAGGGGCCAGCAGGAAAGGGCAGATTGGCCATTAACCCAAGAAGTCAATTTCTCCCCTGTCTTAGCATGCCCAGCTGTCAAGTATTATCATCATTATAAAAACAGGCTATCTGGTTAGTAATCTCACTTTTGTAAAACCTTCAGGTGCACAATTAGGGTAGCACGGTAGCACAGTGGTTAGCACAGTTGCTTCGCAGTTCCAGGGTCCCTGGTTCGATTCCCGACTTGGGTCACTGTCTGTGCGGAGTCTGCACATCCTCCCCGTGTGTGCGTGGGTTTCCTCCGGGTGCTCCGGTTTCCTCCCACAGTCCAAAGATGTGCAGGTTAGGTGGATTGGCCATGCTAAATTGCTCTTAATGTCCAGGAAAGGTTATCTGGGGTCACTGGGTTACGGGGATAGGGTGGAGGTATAGGCTTAAGTAGGGTGCCCTTTCCAAGAGCTGGTGCAGACTCGATGGGCTGAATGGCCTCTTTCTGCACTGTCAATTCTATGCTATCTATGAAGGATCCCAACATTAAACCAGTGGTAAAGCTTCAAAATTATTTGTTATGATCGCGTGGGGACCGATAACTTTTAAAAAGATGAATCCTCAGTGGCCTATGCAAAGAACTGACTGACAATGAAAATCAACATTGACTAAACGTTACTTCAGAGACAATGAATATACTC
This sequence comes from Scyliorhinus torazame, assembly GCF_047496885.1. Taxonomy (NCBI): domain Eukaryota; kingdom Metazoa; phylum Chordata; class Chondrichthyes; order Carcharhiniformes; family Scyliorhinidae; genus Scyliorhinus; species Scyliorhinus torazame. The sequence goes on along the minus strand of NC_092710.1, from coordinate 177,941,605 downwards.
AATGACAGAAAGGTTATTCCTTATTCCCACTTTATCATATTAACACAGCGGAAAACCCCACATTGTGTTTATACATTCTGCTGCACTCCTGGTAGACATGTAGTCATAAGTTTGAAATCTAACTTCTCCTGACATCAACAGGATTCGTTTCCCTGCTTCAACAAGGTGACTCTTTCAATGCCCAATGAAACATAAATCCTCTTCACTCAACGATTTGAGCACTATGTTCAAAATAGGAGTCTGCATACATTGGCACTACTAAAAATCTCTTCAGCAGTTGTCTATGTATGTGGGAGACTGTGTTGCCCTGCCCCACTATCTTCTTTGATGCAACTTTATTCTGGCCTCGACTGTGTGTAGCTTTCTGTCCCTAAAAACAGCTATCCTTACGCATCCTTCTCAGCAGGACATCCTGGGTCTACGATGACGTTTTGTCTTTGCAATTCCCCCAGCCATTCTTCACCAGAGAAAGTAGTGGCTTGATGTGGAAAAAATGTATCTCTCCTCTGAGAGTGAGAATGTTGCCGCTATCAGGCAATCACCTTGCAAGTTGAGCTCCATGTACAGTACATGTTTTGAGGAACCTGTTCAAATAAACATTATCACAAATTTCAGCATATTTGCCCAACACTGTGGACACATGTACATCCTGTCGTGACTAAATGCAGACATTAGTACATAGTAGCCCCATATGGTTCCTTGTCTCATGGTGCATGTTCACTGCAGGTGCCTTTGCAGCAGGTGGCATGGCTCTGTATTTTGACTCACTTTTGAGCAGGAACCTGTGGAGACAGTACCCTTTAGTTGTGATGAGGTTATTGGGTCAGACCTTACAGAGAAAGCTGACATCTTGACAGGTGCAGCTAGTTGAGGTCTAATAGCAGAAATGCCTGCACTTACACAGCACCACCTGGCATTGAGTGATTAACATGCTTCAAGAAAAAAACAGCATTAAGGTAATCAGGTCTTCCCAGCTCTTCATTGTGCCTGCCCTCTCCTGGGAATGGAAGAGGCTTTGCATACACAAAACCCTTAACAAACTGAAATATCGGTATTGTCTTCCTGTCGAAACGAGAGTCCTAGTTGGTGGGCACAGAATATCTTTGAGACAGCCTGACCTCTCCCTGATCCTTGTATTGGTCTTCCTCAGTTTCTTCTGAGAAGCCAGCGACATTCCCATTTGAGAAACTCATGGTGGCACTGTTGGAATTGTAGGAGAAAGAAAATCACAGCAGTACAAGACTGAGATTGACAGACTTTTATTAAATACGGGTATCAAGGGATGTAGGTCAGGGGCAGGCAAATGGATTTGAGTTACAGATCAGCTGTAATCTAAGTAAATGGCAGAACAGACTCAAGGGACTGAATGGCCTACATCTGTTCCTATGTTACAGAAGCTCTTGAAAATCTAAGCAGTGGTAGAAAATTAAATCAATTTAAGGCCTGAAAATTGATCATTGAATTCTCTTCAAGGTTTACCTCTGTCTGTAGATACATTCCCTTGCAAGCCTGGACAATAGTTATAACTGGCTATGAAAATCTTTCAGCATGATGCACATTGGCACGTCAGGATGTTGGGTACATGTTTAAATTATGCCATCAACCTTCACTTAAATATTAGAGTCAAGTTCTCACCTGTTTCAGTTGGGAGTTTCTTACCCATTTATATTCATTACTAAAAATACATGTGATGCACAAAATTGCTGGTCTCCACACAATTTGGTTAGCACTGTTACTTCACAGCGTCAGGGACCGAGGTTTGATTCCTGACTTGATTGCTGTCATGCGGAGTCTGCAAGTTCTCCGGGTGTCTGTGTGGGTTTCCTCCGGGTGCTCCGATTTCCTCCCACAAGTTCTGAAAGACGTGGACTGTTAGGTGAATTGGACATACTGAATTCTCCCTCTGTGTAACCGAACAGGCGCCGGACTGTGGCAACGAGAGGATTTTCACAGTAACGTCATTGCAGTGCTAATGTAAGCCTACTTGTGACACTAATAAAGATTATAATTATTACTTACTAAATGTGTTCACCCAATTTCTGTATCCTTGGAAAATGTAGAAGAAAAATTCACTGGAGGGAACAGTTCCTTCACATGGGGAAATATATATATGCCAAACACAATAAAAGCCTATTTCAAATAAGTTCTAGAGTCGAGTGGGTTGAATTTTCCTCGTCCTTTGGGTACTGCCTGGCAGCTATGAAAACTGGCAAAATGGTGGGAGAAGCACAGAAGGGGAGGTCGACACTGTCCTACTGCCATGCCATATTGCCAACAGTTGGAAAGATCGCAATTTGCACACCTGCTAGGAAGCCATTGAAGTACTTAAGTGTTCAATTGAGGGAAATTTGCCACATCCTGGGATATGTTGCCTGAGTTAGAAGTACTCATCATCATTTGGAGAGAAGGGCAGCACGGTGGTGCAGTGGGTTAGCCCTGCTGCCTCACGGCGCTGAAGTTCGAGGTTCGATCCTGGCTCTGGGTCACTGTCAGTGTGGAGTTTGCACATTCTCCCCGTATTTGCGTGGGTTTCGCCCATTCCCCCTCCCACCTGCAGCAAAGGGCACCCTCATGGCAACAATGCTACCAGTACTCTATGATTTTCCCAGTTGCTGGTGCCTGGCAGCCTTGCCCTAGCTTCTGCCAACTCACCAATGCTTTTTATGGTTGCTCAGCCACTGAAACCCCATCTATGGGCCGGCAGCACTTGGAAGCTGTTAATTGGCTGCCACCAGCAACATGTCTCCCCGGGACCCACCACCATTGAAGTGGGGTAAGCTCCTGCTTTCTCCCTGGCAAAGGAACTTGCCAGAAATGACCAAATCTTACAACACAAAAGGAGGCCATTTGGTCCCTCGCCCTTGTGTCAGCATTTGAAATAGCTATCGAACTAGGCACATGCTCGTATTTTTCACTAATGCCCTGTCCATTCATAGAATCATAGAATTTACAGTGCAGAAGGAGGTCATTCGGCCCATCGAGTCTGTACCAGCCTTTTGAAAGAGCACCCTACCCAAGCCCATACCTCCACCCTATCCCTGTAACCCAATAACACCGCCTAACCTTTTGCCACTAAGGGGCAATTTAACATGGGCAATCCACCTAACCTGCACATTTTTGAACAGTGGGAGGAAACCGGAGCACCCGGAGGAAACCCACGCAGACATGGGGAGAACGTGCAAACTCCATACAGACAGTCACCTGAGGCCGGAACTGAACCCGGGTCCCTGGAGCTGTGAGGCAGTAGTGCTAACCACTGTGCCACCGTTCTGCCCACCTTTTCAACTTTATATCTAAACTCCTTTCGAAAGTTACAATTGAATCTGCTTCCGACACCCTCTCTGGCAGTGCATTCTTCCCCACAGAACCATTTTGGTTTCTGGATAAGACTGTTTTTACAATGGGTTAAAATAGATTAGAAAACATATGCTATCATTTACATTAAGAGGCAAATTTTGCTCATGTAAGTATCATTCCAAAAGAATCTAATAATAGCCAAAGCAATTTTTCTAACTATGAGTTCACATACATGACAAAAATGCACTCTTTGAGCAAGTTACTGTTCCCATGGAATGTACAGCTGAATGATGCCAAAAGAAATATTTCAGGGTCTTCCAAAAATAATTCTTATCCAGCCCCTTAATCAATAACCTGCTTGAACAAATGACTCATTTTAACAAACTAATCATAGAGTATTTGCGGTTCACTTGAATCAAATTACATGCGGATATAACTATTCACTAATTCATACTTACTGAGCAATAAAGATGTACACTGTCACTTTGGCTCTCAAAATGGATGTGAAATGTGTCATGATATGCAGGCACACACACACACACATAATGATATAGAGACAAGCAGCTAATGGACACAGAGAATAGGACATGACCAATAAGCAGGCAGGACACTCAGGGGTGGGATCGGACTATAAAAGTCAGAGGCACTCACACTCCACCTCTTTCCACTGATGAACATCTGGAGAGTCAGTCAAGGGTGTTGTTATAATCTCACACCTCCACCACATGGCTAAGAGCTAGTCTGGTTCATTCAGACAGAGTAACCACACTTAAGTTAGCAGAGAGTCGAACTGACAGAGAACTGTGTTAACTGTGCTATTAATTCAATAAACCTGATTGAACTAACTTCTAGGTCTGGAGTATCTTTCTGATCTAAGCTGCATTCAGTTGCAGCCAGTGTTAGACCAGTGTACCTAACACGACAAAATGTTCATCACAATAATATAACTCAATGAAAGAAAGATCGAAAGATGTGCTGTTAGGAAATTTGGACATTCTGAATTCTCCCTCTGTGTACCCGAGCAGGCGCCGGAATGTGGCAACTAGGGGCTTTTCACAGTAACTTCATTGCAGGGTCAATGTAAGCCTGCTTGTGTCAATAATAAAAGATTATTGCAACTCTGTCCTCTATTGGAATCAATGCATACAGTAAAGGGAGTGCATTCCAGCTTGGCAGGTAAGCTCATCTAAGGGGATTGAATCCAAAATTACATCTCATGGGATGTATGATTTCCCAACTAATTAACATAATGGTTGGAAACCCATGCATGCACTGATGACATTGACATTTAGTTCATAGAAGTGGTAGCAGTCGTTGCCATATCTGATTCTGGAAACCCGAAGAAGACTGGGACGTGCTCCATTTTATTATTTATTCACAGGATGTGGCTGTCGTTGGCTAGGCCAGGGTTTATTACCTGTTCCTAACTGCCCTAGAATGTTGAGAGAAACCATAGGCTTTGCTGTATTCAGTGTGCTCCATTTCTTGATATCATGCAGAGTGAATCAAAATGGCTGAAGGCTGGTAGGTATGATGGTGGCACCTAATGGGCAGGCAGAGATGGATCACCTACTTAACACTTATGGCTCAAGATGGTTGTCACTCCTTCATTACATTTACATGTTGGCTCGATCATCATTGAGGATGAGAATGTTCACATAGCTTCCTCCACCCATTAGTTAACATTGAAACATAGAAAATAGAAGCAGGAGGAGGCTATTCAGCCCTTCGAGGCTGCTCCGCCATTCATTTTGATCATGGCCGATCATCCAACTCAGTAACCTGTTCCCGCTTTCTCCCCGTATCCTTTGATTCTTTTAACCCCAAGGGATATATCTAACTCCTTGAAAACATACATGTTTTGGCCTCAACCGATTTCTGTGGTCGTGAATTCCACAGGCTCACCACTCTGGGTGAAGACATTTCTCTTCATCTCAGCCTTAAAAGGTTTACCCTCTATCCTTTGACGGTAACCCTTTAAGACAGAGATAGATAGGTTCTTGATTAATAAGGGGATCAGAGATTATGGGGAGAAGACAGGAGAATGGGGATGAAAAAATATCAGCCATGATTGAATGGCGGAGCAGACTCGATGGGCCGAGTGGCCTAATTCTGCTCCTATGTCTTATGACTTATGGTCTAACCCCTGGTTCTGGACTCCCCAGTCCTGTCTAGTCCTGTTAGAATTTTATAGGTTTCTATGAGACCTCCCCTCATTCTTCTAAACGCCACCGAATATAATCCTAACTGGCTCAATCTCTCCTCATACTTCAGTCTGTCATCCCAGGAATCAATCTGATAAACTTCAAGACACTCCCTCTATAGCATGAACATCCTTCCTCAGGTAAGGAGGCAAAATTGCCAACAAAGGGCACGATTTAATGGCCATGTTGGTCTTAAGCGAGAGCGCGCTGAGGCCGTTAGATTGCGGGAGAGGCCATAAACAAGAACCGTGCCGGGCGCCGATTGGTTTGGAATGTAACTGGCCCGATCCTGTTGGCGAAATCAGGATCTCACCATAGTGTGGCGAGAATCCAATTATCACCACTTAAGACCAATCTCCATACAATTAACGGGGGCGACCCCCTATCTAACTACCTCCCGTGATCTCATGGCCTCCCCAGCAATTGATCATGAGGGCGCTGATTAGTACACCTTTTAAAAATGTGAAACTGGTGGAAGGGCTGCTGTGGAGATCCGAGGAGGTGAGTAGCCATTTTCGTTCCCGGGCAATGAGCCTGGGGATACTCGGGTCGATGCCCTGGGTGCTTGGATGGGGGGAGGCGGCGAACCTCCAGGGGGGCGGTCCCGTTCGGGTTGTACCACCATTGGTGGTGGGGGGGGGGTGCTGCTGTGGGGATGCCTGCCCATGGCCTGGTTGGGAGGGGGGGGGGGGGGATGGGTGTCTCAGCACCCACGGATCCGCCATACCACCTCCTGGATCATGTGTTTCCATTCTGGGGGCACCCCAAGCCCTGCCCGACTGCCCCACCAACCACCCATAATTCCCACTGACTGCGGAGGCCTCTGGCCGCACAGCTGAAGACTATTGTGAATTGGAAATTGACAATCGTATTCAAGTGAGCTCCCAAGTGGATTCCCAAGGAAAGGCATACTATGTAGAACATGGGAGTGATTGCCTGGTATCCCATTCAGACCATGATGCCTGGACACTGTGGCTGATCATTGCGGGAAGCAACACCACAGATGCAGCAACCAACATCTGAAACCCAGGGGCTGGGTCACTGCATCAGGAACATCTCGGTGACCAAAGGGTCAGTGTGTGCACTGGAGCGGGGACCAGCGCCCGGTCCAGGAAACGTTACACGCGGACGTCCAGGGTAGGTACTGGGTCAGGTGAGCAGGGGCCCCCACTGTCGTCGGGGGTGCTTGGGCAGGGGGTGTCAGATGGTAGGGCAGGGGGGCAATGGGTAAATGGAGGATCTAGGTTTGGAAGATACAGCTGGTTGTCAATCTCACGCACTCTCCTAATCCTTACAGATATTACACGAAATGGACAGTATCTCGGACCGCACGGAAGCTGCCCTCATGATGCTGTTTGGCAGGCCAGGCAGCCAGATGCTGGAGAAAACGTCAGCAGCAGCCTTGACAGCAGCAGCCCCGAGGCGGCAGCCTATGTGCAGGACACCGCCCCATACCTTGAAGATGTGGCCGCCCATCAGGCCAGGAGGGGACCCAGAGGGGGTGTCCCAGAAAGGCCCAGGCATGTAGTCATTGTTGGTCTTTCGAACAGATGACAGACAGCGTGTGCCACAGGAGACTCCGCCTTAACAATGTAATGGTGCGGCACCTGTGCCATGTCCTCATGGACTTGGCACCAAGTGGAGGAAGCTGATCGCTTCCGGTTGTGGTGATATGCACGTGCACTTTAATGTATATAGTTATCTATTAATATATATAGTTATCAATATGACCTCCAACCAGCAGGTGGCGAGAGAGATCCACCATGTGACTCCAGAGATCTGGCAATTGGTAGTAAGTCATACTAGAGGATAGTTGCACTAGAATTATCTCCAGGAGAGTTCATTGAATTCAATTATTCATTACCATTTTTACTATTGTTCGTTAGTTATCTTTCCATTTGTTCATTCTGTTAATAAACCATCCTATTAGTCAAAGAACTAGATGTTTTGTGTGCATCTTTACCATGGCCATAAGATAGAATATTACACCGGTGGCCATAAAGATCACCGCAGCCTTGAACTTTTACGCCTCAGGATCATTCCAGAACTCGAGCGGGGACATGTGCGGCATCTCACAAGCTGCAGCCCACAAATGCATCCCGGGCAGCAAACTATCCACACTTTGATATGAACGAGGTTCAACATGATGTTCGGGCAGCAGGATTCTCCTCCATTGCCTGGGTGCCCAAGGTCCAGGGGGTAATAGATGGCCTTGAGCTCACTGGGCCATCTCAGAGTGCCCTATGTCAACTGGAAGGGGTTCCACTCCCTAAACCTTCAGTTCATGTGTGACCACCACCTGAAGATTAAACACGTGTGTGCAAGCTTCCCAGGGACTGTGCACGACGGCTACATCCTGGGGTAGTCGGACATCCCCGATCTATTTGAGGACCACCCCAGGATGGCCGGTTGTCTCTTGGGTTTAAAGGGTAACCGCTGAGGACTTGGCTAATGATGCCAACGCGGAGGCCGGTGATCGATGCGGAGAACCACTACAATGATGTCCACGTGGACACCCGGGCTGTCATTGAGCAGGGCATTGGACTCCTCAGAATGGGGTTCCAATGCTTCAACTGCTCTGGTGGTGTCCTACATTACATCCCCCGGAGGGTCACCTGCTTTGTGGTGGTCTGCTGTGCCCTCCACAACTAGGGGCAGCAGCAGGATGATGTACTAGTGGTGGAGGAGGAACAACATGTGGCCACCAGCGAGGAGGAGGATGAGGAGATGCGGGACCAGGAGTGACTGGAGGACGAGCCCGGGTCCAGAGGCTCAGCATCTGACTGGGACCCAGCTTGGTCTTGGGATCTCCAGTAGACCTCCAACTGTTGTCTCGCAGTTCTTGCCTCCACCTGATGTGTTTCGGCAGCTGTGTGATGCTTACCAGAATGTGCCCCAGATGCCTGTCCACTACTGCTGCCCGCCATGGTGTGTGTCTCTTCACTGGTGGAGGATGGGGACGACAGATGTGCAGCGAATACAGTGTTGTCCTTGGAGCTCCCCTCAGAGGTGTTCTCTTGGGAGGTGGTGGGGAGAACCACCCGGATGGGCTAGCATCGTCGCATGAGGATCCTGCGGGAGAATGGGCATGGTGGTCAGTGGGAGTGATGGGTCATTCTGAATGGCGTTAACAACTTACGTGTGATCGGTCATCTGGGTGGGGGCCGGTGGAACCTCACCACTGTGCCAGACACAGATGTCTACACCGGTGACAGATCTGTCCTCAGCCACCCCCACAACCTGCAGGGCCTGTTCCTCGTAGGGGGTGAAGACTCTGATGTCTGGCACCTGCCACCCTTCTGGGCTGTCTTCCGTCAGTTGTGGGCCAACATCTCCTGCGGAGACAAAGTGGAGGCATCTTGAGCCGCAGGCATCATTCATTGCAGGGGTGGGGGAGGGTCTCCGGGCGACAGGGGGGGAGATGGTGAGTATGGGGGGGGATGGCAGTGTGGAGGGGGAAGGGGAGTATGGGGGAGAGAGGTATTATGGGGCAAGGGGAGATTGGGGCAAGGGGAATATAGAGCCGAAGGGTAGTTTGGGGGCAGTGCGGAGTATGAGGGGGATGGGGAGTTTGGGGGAACGTGGTGTGGGCGACACTCCTGGATTGTGTGAGCCGGGGCATGGAACTGTTCTGGGTGGTCGCGGATATAGTCGGTGCCAGGGGATTGGTGCCAACCTACCAATGTGCCCTGGTGGAAGTCTTTGAGCTTATTGTGGCACTAAGTGCCGGTCCTCCTGGTGATGCTCTTGGAGCTGATGGCCGTTGCCACTTCCTCCCAGGTGGGCATGGCTGACCTATGGCTGACCCTCTGAGACCCTTGGGGGAACAGGGCAACCCGTCTGATTTTGACCGCATCCAACAATCTGGCCTGGTCGGCCTCCCTGAATCATGGGGCTGGTCTCCTCGGTGACATGGCTGCGAGCTGTGTGGAACTGGCTGTGCAGGAACGCTTTCAGTGCTGCTCTCCCTTGTTAGATGGGGGCTTGCAAGCACGGTCCCGGTGAATCAGCTGACGGGACAGTCATTTGTGGCATGAAGCCTGTGGGGCCTCATTAAGTGGACCAATTAACGTTTTAGAGTGGCGGCGGCCTAGCCGGGCCGAGAGTCGGGAAGCTCACAGTTCACACTTAGAAACGTTTCCATTAAATCGCACCCAATATTCCAGGTCTCACTAGGGCCCTGTATAATTGCAGCAAGACAACCATACTCCTGTACTTGAATCCTCTCGCTATGAAAGCCAACATACCATTTGTCTGTGTTACCGCCTACTGGACCTGCATGCTTACTTTCAGTGACTGGTGTACAAGGACACCCAGGTCTTGTTGCACATTCTCCTCTTTCAATATATAGCCATTCAGATTATGATCTGCCTTCCTGATTTTTGCTACCAAAGTGGATAACCTCACATTTATCCACATTATACTGCATCTGCCCATGCATTTGCCCACTCAGTTAACTTGTCCAAATTACACTGAAGCATCTCTGCATCCTCCTCTCAGCTCACCCTCCCACCCAGCTTTGTGTCATCTGCAAATTTGGAGATATTACATTTAGTTCCCTCATTAAATCATTAATATATATTGTGAATAGCTGGTGTCCTAGCCCTGAGACTGTGCTATCCCAATAATCATGGGGGGGCAGTGGCATAGTGGTATTGTCACTGGACTAGTAAACCAGAAACCCAGAGTAATGCTCTGGGTACCCGAGCTCAAATCCCACTGCTGCAGGTGGTGAAATTTGAATTCAATAAAAATCTGGAATTAAAATGATTTGTCTAAAGCCTTCTGAAAAACCAAATAAACCACATATCTCCTGGCTCCCTCTCAACAACTCAACTGTAACTCTACAGTTACACCCTCAAAGAATTCCAGTAGATTCGTCAAGCATGATTTTCCTTTCATAAATCCATGCTGACTCTGTCCGATCCTGCCACTGTTTTCCAAGTGCTCTACTATTAAATCTTTTATAATGGACTTCAGCATTTTCTCCACTACCGGCATTAGACTGACTGGTCTATAATTCACTATTTTTTCTGTACCTCCATTTTTAAATAGTGTCGTTCCATTAGCTACACTTGAATCTGTAGGAACTGTTCCAGAGTCTATAGAATCCTGGAAGGTGACCACCAATGCATTCACTATTTCTAGGGCCTCTTCCTTAAATACTCTGGGATGTAGATGACCAGGCCCGGGGGATTTCTTGGCCTTCAATCCCATCAATTCCCCCAACACCATTTCTCTACTAATACTGATTTTCTTCAGTTCTTCCCTCTCACCAAACCCTGTGTTATCACCATTTCTGGTACATTATTTGCATCCTCCTTTGTTGTTTAATTGTCCACCAACAATTGGATGTAGCAGTACTTCAGAGATTTGATCTGATCAATTGCTTGCAAAACAACTTATTTTGGACCACAGCCTGCTGTTTTTGTTGTTTAGCATGGATGGAATTTTATATTGTATGATTAAATTATGTGACTGTGACAAAGGTAAACTTTCCCTCCTTCTCCTTCTTGACCTGCCTGCAGCTGTTGACATGGTTGACCACATTACCATCCAAGCATGTTGTCCTTTGGCGCCATCATTCAAAGACATTATTGGTTTTCATGTGTACACTATTGACACCCAGCTCTTCCTCACCACCACCTCCCTCGATTCCTCCACTGTTGCTAAATTATCAAAATGCTTATCCAACATTCTGGTTGAGTAGAAATTTATTTCAATTAAGGCGGAAGCCATTGGTTTCAGTCCCCGCTCTAAACCCTCAGTACCCTAACTACCGACTCTATCTATCTCACTCTCTGTCTGTTCGTAACTTTGGTGTCACATTTGATCCTGAGATAAGGTTCAACCTCATATTCATGCCATCCCTAAAACTACTTCTTTCCATCTGCATAATATTGCCCGATTTTGCCCCTGTCTCAGCTCACCTACTTCTGAAATCTTTATCCCATGTCTTCAATTGTTGGATCTAGACTTGAATATTCCAGCACCCTCCTGGATAATTTCGCACGTCCCCATAAACTTGCCGTTATCCAAAACTCTGCTGCCCATGTTTCCACCCACAGTCCAAAGATGTGCGGGTTAGTTGGGTTGGTCATGCTAAATTGCCTCTGGTGTCCAAAAGGTTAGTTGGGGTTATGGGGTTACAGGGAAAGGATGGCGGAGTGGGCCTTGCTGGGGTGTTCGGTCAGAGGGTCGGTGTAGACTCAATGGGCCAAATGGCCTCCTTCTGCATTGTAGGGATTCTATGATGTCTGAAATCACAGCAGGTCCCATTCCTTTATCATCCCTTTGTTCGTCGACCTAGATTGGCTCCCGGTCAAACAACGTTATGATGTTAAAATTATCTCCATTGTTTTCAAATCCCTTCCTGCTTGCATTTTCTTATCTCTGTAATCTCAAAACCCAGAACCCTTGGAGCTCCTGCACTCCTCTAATTCCGGCCTCTTGTATATTCCCAATCATAACTGTCCCATCACTGTGTCTTCAATTGCCTCGGCCCCAAGCTCTGGAATTCCCTCCTTGCACCTCTCCATCCAAGACTGCAGCCATACACGTTATGTGATCTCACTCTGACCTCAGATGCTCCAGCAGAGGGAGAAATAGAGATCAGTAGTTCCCACTCTTCTAAAAGTACTCCACAAGAGTCAGCTCAGGGAGTTTCAGGGTCGATTCCATTAACTCAAAAACAACCAGCATCTTGAACTATGAATTACAAGTTACATTGATTGTCTAAAAATTATTATTTTTAAACAAATCCACATTGTCTGTGTTGGTATTTCAATGCTTAATTAAAGGTAGAGTGATGTGAGTATTTTAGAAGCTTTGTTCCTCTTTCGGTAATATATATATTGATAACCCATGTTGGAACATGTTACATATACAATGGCATAGAACCTTGGAGCATGGTAAACATTACTTAACAGATTAAAGAACATTGCAAGATAGCAATGCCTTGATGTGATCAGGCAATGTCTTCAACCACACAATTAAACTCAAGTACATTTAGTCATCCCAGCTGCACAGGACATATGCTATATCATTCCCTACATTAAGTACACTTTATAGTGATATTTAATTTTGCTAAAGCAGTATCTTGTTAGGTGGTGACAGATATCAGAGTTCTGGAATCCAAGTGTGCGAGAGTAGCAATTTGTTTTGTTGCTATGGTTATCAACATTAAGGATGGATCTTCTGGCCATGTAGAAATCATTTCAACAACTCCCTTCACGACTTACACATGGAGAGGGTTTTCCATGTGTTGGTCAGTGCTCTCTTCTATCTACTTTAATCTTCTGTCATGAATATGATATGATTAAACTTCCATGAAATGCCTGGTTCATAGAGCTCACTCATTCCAACCATATGATGGCTAAATTTGCTGACATAGTTTCAGCTAATCTTTTGGCAGCTTAGCATTCTCTTCTTGAGCAACACCAAAAGGGATAACCAGACCGAGCACCATATAAGGGCAAAGCTACACATCTGTATATTGAAACCATGTGGGAGAGCAGCCAAAACAAAACTTTCATAATTCTGTCTCCCGCTAGGCCAGGGAAGGTGAGGTACTCTCTTATGACCACACTTCTTTTAAGGATAAAAAAAAATCAGTAGCTTGTCACCCAAAATGAACTCCAACTTGCTGAGAGGCGAGAGCCAGAACTTTCCAATTCTGCACTTTTCCACCCCTTCATTATTAAGGGCTGCAACATTGTGAGCTGGAGAATGCAGAAGTGGAAAATCCTGGTCTGTGTCAGAATTAACTGTGGTAAACAGGTGTGAGACCTTTTTTGGCAATTCATTCCTAGAATGTGGGCAATGCTGGCAAGGTCAGCATTTAGTGTCCATCCTTTCTTTCCCCAGAGAAAATGGTGGTGAGATGCCGTCTTGAATTGCTGCAGCCCATGTGGTGTAGGGCACTCACAGTGCTGTTCAGAAGGGACTTTCGGGAATTTGACCCAGCGACAGTGAAGGAACGGTGATATATTTACAATCAGGATGGTGTGAGTTGAAGGCAAAATCACAAGTGGTACTGTTCCCACCTGCCTGCTGCCCTTGGTCATCTAGGTGGCAGAGGTCATGGGTTTAGGAGGTGAAATTGAAGAAGACTTGGCATGTTGCTGCAGTTCATCTGGTCACATGTGTAAACAGGGTGCTCCTGCCAAATGCTGTGGGGAATTGTCGAAATTCACCCGGTACTCAAAGGTAGGCACTATCACCAGAACCAGAATGTTCTCATAGAATAGTTTTGATCCCCTAAATTTACACTTTTTTATATTCTCATAATATGGAGATGATGTGCCAAACTATAAGCATAAACTAGCCAATGTCACACCCAGGCAGGCCTTTCACCGGGCAGAATTACAGGTATCAAGAAGAGAGTGGCTGCAGGATGTTCTAGGAAGGGGGCTCAGTGCCATTGATACAATATTATATGGCAGTGCCCTGTCGATTTCAGGTGGACGTCAGTTAAAATTCAGGAGAAGGTGCCTTTCCATTCTCTTCCGTAATTAAATCCTGTATATAACAGGCATTTTTGGAAGGAGCTGATGATGCAGGTGGAAGGATGCAAAATGCCATAACTTTGGGTAGCCGCCTCACTTTTTGTTTCTGTAGTTTCCAGCTTCAATTTTATGTATTTTGGAACATTTCCTTTCCACCCGTAACTTTAATTTTCAGGTCATCACACCTTTCTCCAATACCACACCTTCTTTGACCAGCTCCACGGACTGCTCCTTGTTTTTGTTCCACTTCACTCTGTCTGATCATTGCCAGAGCATCTTAAGCAATGATTTATTTTCCGAGCTCCCCACTGTCAGTTTCATTGTCCCCCCCCCCCCCCTCTTCGCACCTTCCTCTTCCTCATCTATAGGCTTCCAGATGGGATGACAATCATCTCTCCCTCTCCGCCGACATTGCTGTGCTTCTCAGGAAATTCTTCTTCTACCCATACCAGAACTCACTGACTTTCCACCAAACGTTCATGGGGAACTGCCATATAATATTGTATCAATGGCACTGAGCAACCTTCCTGGACCACGTAGCTTCTGTGCCCTTGCATATTGAACAAGCTGACATCTGGCTGCCAAATCAAAAAAGCACATCTCAGCTTCAGAAATAATCCATCTCCACTTTTGTGAAATTGGCTTCTCTTTCTTTCTTCTCACTTCCTGATCTGGACCTTGACCATTTTGAATGCAACACACCTCTAATTCCCACATTGTTGTTACTTTCGTCCTTCCTTCAGTCTCTCTCTCCCCTTCACCTGTAGCCAGGGGTTTCTGAACTATTGCTGGAACAGGAGTCACATCAATGTCCACCCAGTATTATGAAAACCAGCCAGTCTTGGGACTTTTGCTGGGACCTCAGCACCTGCAGAAATTTCTGCACTTCTTCTGTCCTGCCACATTGCACATCTGGCAGCGAAACAGTGACATTGGAATTTTGGGGCCTATGTCTTTGGATGTCCATGATAAAGATAATTAGATTAAATTGAACTATGCACATCATATAACAGCAAATTACTATGGATGGTGGAAATCTGAAATAAAACCACAAAATGCTGAAAAGCACTCAGCAGCTTCTGTGCCGAGAGTAAAACAAAGCTCACAATTCAGATCAATGATCTTTCGCCACAGATACAGTCTGATTTACTGAGTGTTTCCAGTATTTTCTATTGCTGGTTACATTATACAACCTTACATTCCCAAACATTAATTGTCAAAAATATCAGCAGAACTGCTTTAGGGATTTACTCAAAGTATCCTTGGAGAGGTAAAACTTACCCGCCAACTCATGGGAAGACCAATCAAAATGGAAAGGGCACACCCAAGAATAATAATAATAATAATCGCTTATTGTCACAAGTAGGCTTCAATGAAGTTACTGTGAAAAGTCCCTAGTCGCACATTCCGGCACCTGTTCGGGGAGGCCGGTATGGGAATTGAACCCGCGCTGCTGCCTTGTTCTGCATTACAAGCCAGCTGTTTAGCCCACTGTGCTAAACCAGCCCCTAAGGCACCAAATGCACCAAAAGTCTTCACCAGCAACGTATGGGATGAAGTCGAGACATGGAAAACCTCCAAACTTAACCTTTCAAACTCCACTTGCCCAGCCTGCGGTAGTCTATGGATTGTGAATCGGACTCAGCAACCATCTCAGAAATGCAGGAATGTTATGGTCAGTGCTACCTCAGGGCACCTTTATTTTGGGGTGATTCAACTCTTTGTGGCACTGCTGCAAGGTTTTTGGCATAGGGAATTGACCTCCTGCACCACTCATCCCCAGTCCCTTATGAGGGTGATCCCCGAGGGTCCACTGGGACCCTGCACAACCATGGCAGCTCTCCTGCCCATCTAGACCACTGAGGCTTCCCAGCACTCATTCCATTACACCGGAACCCTCTTTCTCCACTAGTGTTCCAATTTCCATGTTTCAAATTCCAGCAACAATATTCAACATAGCTTCCCTTTAAGCCGGACAGTCTGCTTTGAAGAATCTTGTGTTGATTGTACCATGTGTTCCCAGCAGCAGTAGAGCTCCTACTAACAGGCACTGGAATATGGCGACTAATAATAATAATCTTTATTGTCACAAGTATGCTTACATTAACACTGCAATGAAGTTACTGTGAAAAGCTCCTCATCACCACATTCCGGCACCTGTTCGGGTCACAGAGGGAGAATTCAGAAAGTCCAAATTACCTAACAGCACAACTTTCGGGACTTGTGCGAGGAAACCGGAGGACCTGGAGGAAATCCACGCAGACACGGGTGATGTGTTAGGCAGGTTGGTTCGATGTGGACTGCACCCGATGCAGGGAAGTTAGAAACAGGCGGCTAACACAGGAGAAGATCCAACACTGTTTTATTCAACAAGATGAACTGCTGTACATGTTCAGCTGTGGGTCGACACTATACTGATCTGACTAGTGACCTTGTAGTAGCCTGGCCAGACTTGCTAGCTACCGCATGGTGTTTGAGTTTGCTAGCTCATGGACTCTGACTGTCTCAGTAGCTGTGTCCCGAGAGAGTGGGAAACCTAGTGCCCTCTGGCTTTATAGTGGCAGTGTCCTGTCTGGTGATTGGCTGTGCTGTGTTGTATGTTTACTGGTCATCCTATGTGTCAATCACTGCCTGTCTTCATCTCATTATATACATGAGTGGATATCATGACAACGGGGAGGACGTGCAGACTCCGCACAGACAGTGACCCAAGCCGGGAAACGAACCTGGAACCCTGGAGCTGTGAAGCAACAGTGCTACCCCCTGTGCTACCGTGACTAATGGCTTTGCACAGTGACTTAATTGCAGTGTCAATGTAAGCCTACTTGTGACAATAAAGGTTATTATTATTATTACTGAATATGGCTATCCTTTCACTGTTCGAAGATCGATTTACCAAGTGCAAATAAATCCTCTAAATCACATTTCTGTCGCGAGGAAGATGATCATCCTGACTGTGAGGAATCTCAGCCTAAAATTTCAGTTGCCTGATATGTATACAGAAAATGTGCAGGAACCATTGAATATTATTCCTGATTACTGAGTGTTAGGATCAAGAGCAAGAAGCTTTATTGAGGATGTGCCATGGTAGATTCTTAACTAGCAGTCTGGGCAAAAAGCTGGCATTGTGGATTGGCTTTTTTTTCAGGAAATGGAAGTTGGCCAGTGTCTACCAAGTTGGTTTTCATTCCCAGGTCGCATTTTGCCACACAGCCTCAGTTACAAATCAGAAACCTGAGGGGAGAAATTACACAAAGGAGGTAGGGAGGTGATGGGAGGGGAGAGATGAGGATGTTTCTCCTGATCATGAATCATAACGTTGGCACAGGAGTCATGGAAACCCTGGAAAAATGTTGTAAACAATAAAACATTTACAACAGTAACTTTATATGGACAGCTGGCTGACCTACATCAAGAGTTCTGGCTCTATCAGTGCGCATAATGAAACATGTGCAAGCATTTGTTGCGCAAAGTAAGAAAAAGTTAAGTGGCTCGCTTGCACCGACAACTTGCTCTGTGAATACCTTCTAAATCATCCTAAGGATAGTCGAGGCCCTCTGTTTCCCTATAACGTGCCTGATCTGGAGCTGTATGTTTTGAGAAAGTTTGCTCAAGCATGCTGAAACTCTTTTCATAATTGTCTGAGGAATAATTTATGAATAGATGTTTCTCTCTGTGCACTGAACTTGGGTAAAGAATGGATCCCTTTTAATTTCTGTGAGTCACGTTGCAATTTAGAAGCGAGGGATTTTGAACGTCCCAAACAAATGAAATAAGCAACCACTGAGCCACTATATTTAGTACACGGGTCCACGCGATCAAATTAAGTGGAGCAGTAAACAAGCTTCTGTGATAAGGTCCAAAGTCTTTTATCCAAGGAAACACAGAGATGCATAGCATCGTCCATACATCTGATAGACACGCTTTCCCTCCCCCAATATGTTGGTACATACAGCAGATATGAACATAAAATTGTATGAGGGTAAACATGGGATGAAGACTGGAAAAAAATACAGTTTCACCTGAGAAGATTACAAACGTTACTGATGAAGATTAATACAGTTGACGTAACCATGCAATATTAAGAACCTGGGGAATCTAACAGACATACATGAGATTTGTTTATTCAGCTTTTCAATGCAAATCCTTAAATACAAGGGAAAGCGGAGGTTTCTTCTTTGAGAGCAGCAATGAAGACAGCAGTGTAAATTATGGTGAATTGGGGCTGCATCTTATAAAAGGATTGTTCAGAAATACATAGCTGATGACAAGAAGACGATTGTAAAATCTGGAATCGTTGGCGAGATGTTGTGTGATTGCAGCTAGCATGTATTTCATTGCAACTATTCAGCACTGGCTAACAGGAATTGCATGTGGACACCATTAAACACTGGTGCTGAAATCCCCCAAGAACCAACCTTTTGGCCTCTTGAACATTCACAACTGAGAAACAGGAACCAAGGGAGGTGTTTAGGAGTTTTTCTGATTTGGAATGTTCTGCTGGATGGTGGAAGCAGATTCAGTAATAACCTCACAGTAGGAATTGGATATATGCTTGAAAAGGAATATTTTTCAAGGGTCTGGGGAATGAAATGGTGAGTGCTAATATTGGGATAGTTCTTTCAGAAAGTCAGTACAGGCCAGATTGGCTGCATGGTCTCCTTCATTCAATGAGTTTATACATACATCATGTTGGGTAACCATCATGATATTGTTGTAAGATGTCATGAAGCAGGGTATGCATATGTGTAGCAGATATTAGATGCAATCTTCTCAGAGGACGTCAAGCCAGGAAGTCATCTCAGGGAGCATTGTCCAAGTCGGCGTAACGGGTGGCCCAAGGATGCGTCAGGGCCAATCAGATAGCCTGAAGTGAAGGATTGTCAGCAGATCCACTGTGAGCTGCTGAGGTGAATGGAGAAGAACAGGGTGGCACAAGATGGAGATGCCATGCTGCTGATAGAACTGGCAGACAAGTCACCACACCCTGCACTATCTGGATCCATTTTCAGTTGACAAGCACTTGCCTGCAGTTGTCCTGACGACTGTCAATTTTTTTCTTTAAAGTGACTGCTGCATTTGAACCTTATGGTATTTCAACCTTCGGCTCTGCTGTGCAAGCACTATGCACATGCAATATTTTACACTTAGGTGCATTAATTAGAAGATCTACCCAGCAGATAGCAATATGTTTCCCAAGTATGTCATATGCTCTTATTTGCATATCTAAAGACCCGACCACCTGGAATTGCTGGGTGTCACAGGCATCCAATGATCGGCCCTTAGCAGCTCCAGGATCATCAGTACGAAGAGGCCAGTACGTTACGCTCACTGATTTTATTGCGGATACTGCCCCATTTACACCAGAGCACCCCAAATTAAAATCTACCCTTATATGTCTGCAGCATGTCCCTTTCTAAACTTCATCACAGACGACACGATTGGTATCTTTTTTTTCAGTTATGTTTGTATCCAATTCCTCTGGGAACTCTGAGGAAATGAAATGAGGCCTTTAATATCCTGAAGTACTGTAATATATGACGGTTCAGGTTACAGTTATAGAACTTGGACCATCACATTATGAATCACAGTGTTAAAGAAGAGTTTGGAAGGGTGACTAAAGTGACTGATCAGTTGAGATGTGCTTATATTACTTTTTTTTATTTCATCTTACATCTACTGAGCAACTTTAACAATGTACTGCAGCTATAATAATACTTAAATGCACACCATTGTTCTGAAAACAAATTGCTCTTTGTAGGTAGATACCATTGAACTACCAGTTTCACATGAATAATTTGGAGCATATTTGTTTTTCTTCTGTGAGCTGATGAATCTGAAATTGGGTACATGATATCACAGATGAAAGAGGTTTTGAGGAAATGTCTTGCTACATTCATACAGGGAAGCACATCAAAGAATACAGTGATATCCCTGAGCTTGGTTACACCAATATAGCTAAGCAACTCAGTGACATTTTAATTGATGTTGGCGCAGGGATAAGGGAACAAGGGAAGACAGAAAAGTACAATGTGGACATCAACACTAAGAAGAGTTTTCTTCAGGCAATTATCTTTGGAAATAAATCTGGAATATTAGGAGGTTGGAAGAGAATCCAAGGCTGCAATCCAATCACATGATTAAAAATTGAAAAGGAAACTCAAAATGGATAATTAATGGCTGTTATCTGAAATTCTTGAATAAATCTCTGTAGCGGAATCACTATTCTCTATTGGTGTTGATAATATTCATGGCGATTTCTGATTTTTTTTCCCCTTAATTATAAATGTTCCTGTTATTACACCTGGTGCTTGTATTGTTTTTACATGTGGAGGCTGGAAGCTCTGCAGTGTGACTTTACTATACAAATATTGAGCATCTTTGAGTGACATTACAGAGCAGAATTCCTAGAGTGCAGAAGGAGGCCATTAGGCCCATCGAGTGTGCACCAACCCTTCAAAAGAGCTCCCTACCTCGGTCCAACCCCCGCCCTATTCTTGCAACCCCAACCTAATGGCAATTTATCATGGACAATCCACCTAACCTGCACATTTTTGGACTGTGGGGGGAAACTGAAGCACCCGGAGGAAATCCACGGCGAAACGGGGAGAAAGTGCAAACTCCACATATTCACCCGAGATCAGGATTGAACCTGAGTCCCTGGCGCTGAGAGGCAACAGTGCTAAAGACTGTGCCACCGTGCCGCCCCAAAATAGTCAAACATTACTTTAGCAATGATTTTAAAGGAGGCTCTAACTTAGTGGGACAGAATTAACATCGGAGGAGTGGCAATCATAGTTAGATTGCCACTCCACTCCAACTAACTTACCATAGATGCGAGCTGCACATTTTGGTCCGGACTTTTCACCTGTGCCTCGTAGGAAATGTACAGGGCAGCAGCTCCAGACTCTCTTCAGTGCAGCAGCTGCAGACTGTCTCCAGGGCAGGAACTCCAGACTCTCCCCCAGAGCACTGTAGCAGCTCCAGACTCTCCCCCAGAACACTGTAGCAGCTCCAGACACTCCCCAGTGCAGTGCAGCAGCTCCAGACTATCTTCAGGGCAGCAAATCCAGACTCTCCCAGAGCAGTGCAGCAGCTCCAGACTATCTCCACTCTGGCAGTTCTAGACTCTCTCCAGTGTAGCAGCTCCAGCATCTCTCCAGTGCAGCAGCTCCAGACTCTCTCCAGTGTAGCAGCTCCAGACTCTCTCCAGTGTAGCAGCTCCAGACTCTCCCCAGTGTAGCAGTTCCAGTCTCTCTCCAGCGAAGCAGCTCCAGACTCTCTCCAGTGTAGCAGTTCCAGTCTCTCCCCTGTGTAGCAGATCCAGACTCTCTCCAGTGTAGCAGTTCCAGTCTCTCTCCAGTGTAGCAGCTCCAGACTCTCTCCAGTGCAACAGATCCAGAATCTCTCCAGTGGAGCAGCACCATACTCTCTCCAGGGCAGTAGCTCCAGACGCTCTCCAGTGTAGCAGTTCCAGACTCTCTCCAGTGTACCATTTCCAGACCATCCCAAGTGTAACAGTTTCAGAGTCCATCCAGTGAACCAGTTCCAGACTCTCCCCTGTGCAGCCATTCCAGACTCTCTCCAGTGCAGCAGCTCCAGACTCTCTCCAGTGCAGCAGCTCCAGACTCTCTCCAGTGTAGCAGCTCCAGACTCTCTCCAGTAGAGTAGTGCCAGACTCTCGCCAGTGTAGCAGTTCCAGACTCTCCCCAGTATAGCAGCTCCAGACTCTCCCCAGTGTAGCAGTTCCAGACTCTCTCCAGTGTAGCAGCTCCAGATTCTCTCCAGTGTAGAAGCTCCAGACTCTCTCCAGTGTAGCAGCACCAGACTCTTTCCAGTGTAGCAGTTCCATCCTCTCCAGTGTAGAAGTTCCAGACTCTGTCCAGTGTAGCAGCTCCACACTCTCTCCAGTGCAGCAGCTCCAGACCATCTCCAGTGTCGCAGCTCCAGAGTCGCTCCAAAGCAGCAGCTCCAGACTCTCTCCAGTGCAGCAGCTCCAGAGTCGCTCCAAAGCAGCAGCTCCAGCATCTCTCAAGAGCAGCAGCTCCAGACTCTCTCCAGTGTAGCAGCTCCAGATTCTCTCCAGTGTTGCAGTTCCAGACTCTCTCCAGTGTAGCAGATCCAGACTCTCTCCATTGTAGCAGCTCCAGACTCTCTCCAGTGTAGCAGCTCCAGACTCTCTCCAGTGTAACAGTTGCAGACTCTCTCCAGTGTAGCAGATCCAGACGCTCTCCATTGTAGCAGTTCCAGACTGTCTCCAGTGCAGCAGCTCCAGACTCTCCAGTGAAGCAGCTCCAGACTCACAAGTGAAGCTGCTCCAGACTCTCTCCAGGGCAGTAGCTCCAGACGATCTCCAGAGTAGCAGTTCCAAACTCTCTCCAGTGTACCATTTCCAGACTCTCCACAGTGTACCAGTTTCAGAGTCTATCCAGTGAACCAGTTCCAGACTCTCCCCAGTGTAGCAGGTCCAGACTCTCTCCAGTGCAGCAGCTCCAGACTCTCCCCAGTGTAGCAGCTCCAGACACTCCCCACTGTAGCAGTTCCAGACTGTCTCCAGTGTACCAGCTGCAGACTCTCCAGTGCAACAGCTTCAGACTCTCTCCAGTGTAGCAGCTCCAGACTCTCTCCAGTGTAGCAGCTACAGGCTCTCTCCAGTGTAGCAGCTCCAGACTCTCCCCACTGTAGCAGTTCCAGACTCTCTCCAGTGTAACAACTCAAGACTCTCCCCAGTGTAGCAGCTCCAGACTATCCCCACTGTAGCAGTTCCAGACTCTCTCCAGTGTAGCAGCTCAAGACTCTCCCCAGTGTAGCAGTGCAAGACTCTCTCCAGTGCAGCAGTTCCAGACCGTCTCCAGTGTAGCAGCTCTGACTCTCTCCAGTGTAGTAACTCTAGACTCTTCCCAGTGTATCAGCTCCAGTCTCTCTCCAGTGCAGCAGCTCCAGACTCTCTCCAGTTTTGCAGCTCCAGACTCTCTCCAGTGTAGCAGATCCAGACTCTCCCCTGTGTAGCAGCTCCAGACTCTCTCCAGTGTAACAACTCAAGACTCTCCCCAGTGTAGCAGCTCCAGACTCTCTCCTGTGTAGCAGCTCCAGACTCCAGTTTAGCAGCTCCAGACTCTCTGCAATGGAGCAGTTCCAGACTCTCTCCAGTGCACCAGCTCCGGTCTCTCTCCAGTGCAGCAGCTCCAGACTCTCTCCAGGGCAACAGCTCCAGCATCTCTCCAGTGCAGCAGCTCCAGACTCTCTCCAGTGCAGCAGCTCCAGACTCTTTCCAGTGTGGCAGTTCCAGACTCTCTCCAGTGTAGCAGCTCCAGATTCTCTCCAGTGTAGCAGCTCCAGACTCTCTCCAGTGTAGCAGCTCCAGATTCTCTCCAGTGTAGCAGCTCCAGACTCTCCCCAGTGTAGCACTTCCTGACTCTCCCCAGTGTAGCAGCTCCAGACTCTCTCCAGTGTAGCAGCTCCAGACTTTCTCCAGTGTTGCAGCTCCAGATTCTCTCCAGTGTAGCAGCTCCAGACTCTCCCCAGTGTAGCACTTCCTGACTCTCCCCAGTGTAGCAGCTCCAGACTCTCTCCAGTGTAGCAGCTCCAGACTCTCCACAGTGTAGCAGCTCCAGACTCTCCCCACTGTAGCAGCTCCAGACTCTCCACAGTGTAGCAGCTCCAGACTCTCCCCACTGTAGCAGTTCCAGACTCTCTCCAGTGTACCAGCTCCAGACTCTCCAGTGTACCAGCTTTATACTCTCTCCAGTGTAGCAGCTCCAGACTCTCTCCAGTGTAGCAGCTCCAGGCTCTCTCCAGTGTAGCAGTTCCAGAGCATCTCCAGTGTAGCAGCTCCAGGCTCTCTCCAGTGTAGCAGTTCCAGACTCTCTCCAGTGCAGCAGCTCCAGACTCTCTCCAGTGTAGCAGCTCTGACTCTCTCCAGTGTAGCAGCTCCAGACTCTCTCCAGTGTAGCAACTGCAGACTCTTCCCAGTGTATCAGCTCCAGACTCTCTCCAGTGCAGCAGCTCCAGACTCTCCCCAGTGTAGCAGCTCCAGACTCTCTCCAGTGCAGCAGCTCTCGACTCTCCCCAGTGTAGCAGCTCCAGACTCTTCCCAGTCTAGCAGTTCCAGACTCTCCCCAGTGTAGCAGTTCCAGACTCTCCCCAGTGTAGCAGTTCCAGACTCTCTCCAGTGTACCATTTCCAGACCCTCCCAAGTGTAACAGTTTCAGAGTCCATCCAGTGAACCAGTTCCAGACTCTCCCCTGTGCAGCCATTCCAGACTCTCTCCAGTGCAGCAGCTCCAGACTCTCTCCAGTGTAGCAGCTCCAGACTCTCTCCAGTAGAGTAGTTCCAGACTCTCGCCAGTGTAGCAGATTCACACTCTCTCCAGTGCAGCAGCTCCAGACCATCTCCAGTGTCGCAGCTCCAGAGTCGCTCCAAAGCAGCAGCTCCAGACTCTCTCCAGTGCAGCAGCTCCAGAGTCGCTCCAAAGCAGCAGCTCCAGCATCTCTCAAGAGCAGCAACTCCAGACTCTCTCCAGTGTACTATTTACAAACTTCCACCCAGTGTACCAGTTCCAGACTCAGCCCAGTACAGCCATTCCAGACTCTCCCCAGTGTAGCAGCTCCAGACTCTCTCCAGTGTTGCAGTTCCAGACTCTCTCCAGTGTAGTAGCTCCAGACTCTCTCCAGTGTTGCAGTTCCAGACTCTCTCCAGTGTAGCAGCTCCAGACTCTCTCCAGTGTTGCAGTTCCAGACTCTCTCCAGTGTAGCAGCTCCCGACTCTCTCCAGTGTAGCAGCTCCAGACTCTCTCCAGTGTAGCAGCTCCAGACTCTCTCCAGTGTAGCAGCTCCAGACTCTCTCCTGCGTAACAGTTGCAGACTCTCTCCAGTGTAGCAGATCCAGACTATCCCCAGTGTAGCAGCTCCAGACTCTCTCCAGTGGAGCAGTTCCAGACTCTCTCCAGTGTAGCAGCTCCAGACTCTCTCCAGTGTAGCAGTTCCAGACTCTCCCCAGTGTAGCAGCTCCAGACTCTCTCCAGTGTAGCAGCTCCAGACTCTCCCCAGTGTAGCAGCTCCAGACTCTCCCCAGTGTAGCAGTTCCAGACTCTCCCCAGTGTAGCAGTTCCAGACTCTCCCCAGTGCAGCAGCTCCAGACTCTCTCCAGTGTCTCAGCTCCAGACTCTCCAGTGTAGCAGCTCCAGACTCTCTCCAGTGTAGCAGCTCCAGGCTCTCTCCAGTGTAGCAGCGCCAGCCTCTCTCCAGTGTAGCAGTTCCAGAGCGTCTCCAGTGTAGCAGTTCGAGACTCTCCCCAGTGTAGCAGCTCCAGACACTCTCCAGTGGAGCAGTTCCAGACTCTCCCCAGTGGAGCAGCATCAGCATCTCTCCAGTGCACTAGCTCCAGAACGTCTCCAGTGCACCAACTCCTGACTCTCTCCAGGGCAACAGCTCCAGCATCTCTCCAGTGCAGCAGCTCCGGACTCTCTCCAGTGCAGCAGCTCCGGACTCTCTCCAGTGCAGCAGCTCCAGACTCCCTCCAGGGCAACAGCTCTAGCATCTCTGCAGTGCAGCAGCTCCGGACTCTCTCCAGTTCAGCAGCTCCAGACTCTCCCCAGTGTAGAAGTTCCAGACTCTCTCCAGTGTAGCAGCTCCAGACTCTCCCCAGTGTAGCAGCTCAAGACTCTCCCCAGTGTAGCAGCTCAAGACTCTCCCCAGTGTAGCAGCTCCAGACTCTCTCCAGTGGAGCAGTTCCAGACTCTCTCCAGTGGAGCAGTTCCAGACTCTCTCCTGTGTAGCAGCTCCAGACTCTCTCCAGTGTAGCAGCTCCAGACTCTCTCCAGTGTAGCAGCTCCAGACTCTCCCCAGTGTAGCAGTTCCAGACTCTCTCCAGTGGAGCAGTTCCAGACTCTCTCCAGTGTAGCAGC
Source organism: Scyliorhinus torazame (assembly GCF_047496885.1). Taxonomy (NCBI): domain Eukaryota; kingdom Metazoa; phylum Chordata; class Chondrichthyes; order Carcharhiniformes; family Scyliorhinidae; genus Scyliorhinus; species Scyliorhinus torazame. The sequence goes on along the minus strand of NC_092710.1, from coordinate 177,915,692 downwards.
TCCAGACTCTCTCCAGTGGAGCAGTTTCAGAGTCTCTCCTGTGGAGAAGCTCCAGACGCTCTCCAGGGCACCAGCTCCAGACTCTTCCCAGTGTAACAGTTCCAGATGCTCTCCAGTGTAGCAGTTCCAGACTCTCTCCAGTGTAGCAGTTCCAGACTCTCTCCTGTGTAGCAGCTCCAGACTCTCCCCAGTGTAGCAGTTCCAAACTCTCTCCAGTGCACCAGTTCAGACTCTCCGCAGTGTACCAGTTCCAGACTCTCTCCCGTGGAGCAGCTCCAGACTCTCTCCAGTGTAGCAGCTCCAGACTCTCCCCAGTGTAGCAGTTCCAGACTCTCTCCAGTGGAGCAGTTCCAGACTCTCTCCAGTGTAGCAGCTCCAGACTCTCTCCAGTGGAGCAGTTTCAGAGTCTCTCCTGTGGAGAAGCTCCAGACGCTCTCCAGGGCACCAGCTCCAGACTCTTCCCAGTGTAACAGTTCCAGATGCTCTCCAGTGTAGCAGTTCCAGACTCTCTCCAGTGTAGCAGTTCCAGACTCTCTCCTGTGTAGCAGCTCCAGACTCTCCCCAGTGTAGCAGTTCCAAACTCTCTCCAGTGCACCAGTTCAGACTCTCCGCAGTGTACCAGTTCCAGACTCTCTCCCGTGGAGCAGCTCCAGACTCTCTCCAGTGTAGCAGCTCCAGACTCTCCCCAGTGTAGCAGTTCCAGACTCTCTCCAGTGGAGCAGTTCCAGACTCTCTCCAGTGTAGCAGCTCCAGACTCTCTCCAGTGGAGCAGTTTCAGAGTCTCTCCTGTGGAGAAGCTCCAGACTCTCTCCAGGGCACCAGCTCCAGACTCTTCCCAGTGTAACAGTTCCAGATGCTCTCCAGTGTAGCAGTTCCAGACTCTCTCCAGTGTAGCAGTTCCAGACTCTCTCCTGTGTAGCAGCTCCAGACTCTCCCCAGTGTAGCAGTTCCAAACTCTCTCCAGTGCACCAGTTCCAGACTCTCCGCAGTGTACCAGTTCCAGACTCTCTCCCGTGGAGCAGCTCCAGACTCTCTCCTGTCTAGCAGCTCCAGACTCTCCCCAGTGTAGCAGTTCCAGACTCTCTCCAGGGCACCAGTTCCAGACTCTCCCCAGTGTACCAGTTCCAGACTCTCTCCAGTGGAGCAGCTCCAGACTCTCTCCAGTGTAGCAGGTTCAGACTCTTCCCAGTTTAGCAGTTCCAGACTCTCTCCAGTGTAGCAGCTCCAGACTCTCTCCAGTGTAGCAGCTCCAGACTCTCCCCAGTGTAGCAGCTCCAGACTCTTCCCAGTGTAGCAGCTCCAGATTCTCCAGGGCAGGGCACCAAGCGCTGGCTCTTGGTCAGTCGATCTGAATACGTTGATCAGGTGATGACTGGGTCCAATAGGGCTTTTCTCTTGGGAGGGGTGTTACTCACAGGCTTGGGGGAGGAGGGGAGGGCACGGACAGTGCTATGCACATCAGCATCCATGGAACCCTAGAATTCCTGGTGTCCCTTCTCTGTGCTTTTAAGTGAGACAAATAATCCTATGGCCAGTTTTAAGTCCAAAGAAGATTTTTCCAAACACTTTGTTGGGTTGCTATGTTGTTTATGCCACACATGAGGCAGTCTCACAACATCTCTTGAAAGGATGGCCCACAGGCGCAATGCTCAGCTAGTTTGCATAGGTGTGACAGGCATTCCAGGACCGACTCCCCTGGAGTTCGCCCGAACGATTTGAATCGGTACTTCTCCGCTATCGCTGACAGTTTGGGGTCGTATTGGTCTGCAACAAGCATTACCACCTCATCAAAGGTCTTTGAATCGGTAGTCTCCGTGTAGGTAAGGCTCGATGAAACTAAAAGTTGGGGATCCACAGGTGGGCAGGAGCATTACCTTTTGTCGGTCATCTCCGAGACTTGCACTCCCCCGAAAGAAATTACGCATCCATTCAGCATACTAGGCACAATTGTCTGTGCCTGCTTCAAAAGCCTGAAGTCTTCCAAAGAGCAACATTTTAAAACTTGCTCTGACCTTGCCCTTGTGCTGAGGAATTCAAATGCAGTCCCGAATCGCAGCCGTAGCTTTTTCTCTTCGCCAGTACAAAATCTTCATGAGTCCCGAAAAGGTTACACAAATGTAGGTTTATTTGGAAACCAAAAGTAAAGGCCACAACATGGCATACAGCACATCGAACCCAATCGGGAATAACGATCATGCCGGTCCCAATCCGGGCCAGATTTTAAACTCTAGATTCACGAGCCCTAGTTGCTTGGCCTCCACCTACAGCAGGGGAGCTCGCCTTCCATGAGCCCTATGAGGAGATCAATTGGGTTGTGAGGGTTATTAAAGGTGGTCAGATGGAGGGGGTGGGGCGGGGGTGGGGGTTGGGTGGTTGGGGGGCTTTGGTTGGTCAAAGAGAAGGTGCTCGGGTGGTCAGGGGGATGCAGGTCAGGTGGTTGGGTGTGGGTGTTCTGTGTGGGGATTTGGTAGACAGTGTTTGGGAGAGTTGAGTGGTAAGGGTTTCAAAGTGGTTGGGTGGGTAGTTGGGGGGCATTGGGAGGGTAGTGGAGAGCATGAGGTTTCAGGGTCGTTGAAGGATGAGGAGATCAGGGGGTTGAGAGGTCATGGGTTTGAGTGTCAGTTGGGGGTCAGGGAGACAGTCAGGGGTCGGGAGGATGGTTGAGATATCGGGTCAGTAGCTAGGGAATTCAGTGTTTATCGGGGGTAGTAGTTGGGGGAATCAGAAGAATAGCCGGGCGGGGCAGGGGGGAGTGGTCATAGATTGGGTGTGGTCAGGTGGGTAGTTAGAGGTGTCTAGTTAGAAGTGTCAGTAGTTTAATTACCCAGGAATTAGAAGTGGTTTTAATCCTTTTGAGTTCACTTGGGTGACTCTTCTGCTGAGCGAATTGAATCATTTGAATCTCCAATTTAAATGGGAATTCCAGATGTATCCAGCTGCAGGGTGATTGTCCATCAGAAGTTTAAACTTCTCAGTCAATTCCTGTGCAGTCCTTGCATGGGAATTTCATGGTGGGTAGAACCTCCAGGATGTGATCCCTTAGGATACTGAAGTTTTGGGCCAATGACAAATGAGTTGACAAGCTTGGTAAAATAGCAGACTGTTCATGTGAGCATGTGCGAAGCGTTCAACTGGTAATTTCACAATATAATCTAGGTTTTTGTATTTTACGCATTTTAGCAATAAATTATTCATGAAAACAGTATCAACAAACATTTAAAATTGAGTATAAGTATTTCTCACTTCATTAGTACACTTTTGTGAAGAAATAGTGCACAATTGACTGAAGGGAAATTCCTTTGTTACTTATCCTTTTGTGAGGTGTGGGAATCGGCAGCAAGGCCAGCATTTGTTGTTCAATTGCTCTTCAACTGAGTGGTTTGGAAGGTCATTTCAGAGAGTAGTTAAGAGTGATATCGAGACCAGGATGGAAGAATGGAATATTTAATTAGTGAACCAGATTGGTTTTTTATCTGTGGTAAGCATTGATCCTTTACAGGATGAGAAGGGGGATTTATTAACAGGAAATAAGGAAATGGCTGAGGCATTTTGTGTCGGTCTTCACAGTGGAAGACACAAATAACATGCCAATAATTGTTGGCAAGGAGGTTATTATAAGACCATAAGACACAGGAGCAGAATTAGGCCACTCGGCCCATCAAGTCTGCTCCGCCATTCAGTCATGGCTGATATTTTCTCATCCCCATTCTCCTGCCTTCTCCCCATAACCCCTTATCCCCTGATTAATCAAGAACCTATCTATCTCTCACACTCAGTGAATTGGCCTCCATAGCTTTCTGCGGCAAAGAGTTCCACCCTCTGGCTGAAGAAATTCCTCCTCATCTCTGTTTTAAAGGATCGTCCCTTTAGTCTGAGATGGTGTCCTCTGGTTCTAGTTTTTCCGACAAGTGGAAACATCTCTCCACGTCCACTCGATCCAGGCCTCGCAGTATCTTGTAAGTTTCAATAAGAGCCCCTCTCATCTTTCTAAACTCCAACGAGTACAGATCCAAAGTCCTCAAACGTTCCTCATACGATAAGTTCTTCATTCTAGGGATCGTTCTTGCGAACCTCCTCTGGACCCTTTCCAAGGCCAGCACATCCTTCCTTAGATACGGGGCCCAAAACTGCTCACAATACTCCAAATGGGGTCTGACCAGAATCTTATACAGTCTCAGACGGACATCTCTGGTCTTGTATTCAACCCTCTTGACATGAATGCTAACATTGCATTTGCCTTCTTAACTGCTGACTGAACCTGCACATTAACCTGAAAAGAGAATCATGAACAAGGACTCCCAAGTCCCTTTGTGCTTCTGATTTCCGAAGCATTTCCCCATTTAGAAAATAGTCTATGTCTAAATTCCTCCTTCCAAAGTGCATAACCTCACACTTTTCCACATTGTATTTCATTTGCCACTTCATTGCCCACTCTCCTAGCTTGTCCAAGTCCTTTGTAGCCCCTTTGCTTCCTCAATTCTACCTGTCCCTCTACAGATCTTTGTATCATCTGCATAGATAGGATGCAGAGCTGGGCTGAGAAGTGGCAGATGGAGTTTAACCCTGAAAAGTGTGAGGTTGTCCATTTTGGAAGGACAAATATGAATGCGGAATACAGGGTTAACGGTAGAGTTCTTGGCAATGTGGAGGAGCAGAGAGATCTTGGGGTCTATGTTCATACATCTTTGAAAGTTGCCACTCAAGTGGATAGAGCTGTGAAGAAGGCCTATGGTGTGCTCGCGTTCATTAACAGAGGGATTGAATTTAAGAGCCGTGAGGTGATGATGCAGCTGTACAAAACTTTGGTAAGGCCACATTTGGAGTATTGTGTACAGTTTTGGTCGCCTCATTTTAGGAAGGATGTGGAAGCTTTGGAAAAGGTGCAAAGAAGATTTACCAGGATGTCGCCTGGAATGGAGAGTAGGTCTTACGAGGAATGGTTGAGGGTGCTAGGCCTTTTCTCATTAGAACGGAGAAGGATGAGGGGCGACTTGATAGAGGTTTATAAGATGATCAGGGGAATAGATAGAGTAGACAGTCAGAGACTTTTTCCCCGGGTGGAACAAACCATTACAAGGGGACATAAATTTAAGGTGAAAGGTGGAAGATATAGGAGGGATATCAGAGGTAGGTTCTTTACCCAGAGAGTAGTGGGGGCATGGAATGCACTGCCTGTGGAAGTAGTTGAGTCGGAAACATTAGGGACCTTCAAGCAGCTATTGGATAGGTACATGGATTACGGTAAAATGATATAGTGTAGATTTATTTGTTCTCAAGGGCAGCACGGTAGCATTGTGGATAGCACAATTGCTTCACAGCTCCAGGGTCCCAGGTTCGATTCCGGCTTGGGTCACTGTCTGTGCGGAGTCTGCACGTCCTCCCCGTGTCTGCGTGGGTTTCCTCCGGGTGCTCCGGTTTCCTCCCACAGTCCAAAGATGTGCGGGTTAGGTGAATTGGCCAATGATAAATTGCCCTTAATGTCCAAACTGCCCTTGGTGTTGGGTGGAGGTGTTGAGTTTGGGTGGGGTGCTCTTTCCGGGGGCCGGTGCGGGCTCGGGGGGCCGAATGGCCTCCTTCTGCACTGTAAATTCAATGATAATCTATGATTAATCTAGGACAAAGGTTCGGCACAACATCGTGGGCTGAAGGGCCTGTTCTGTGCTGTATTTTCTATGTTCTAACTTAGCAACAGTGCCTTCAGTTCCTTCTTCCAGATCATTAATGTATATTGTGAAAAGTTGTGGTCTCAGCACAGACCCCTGAGGCACACCACTAGTCACCGGCTGCCATCCTGAAAAAGACCACTTTATCCCCACTCTCTGCCTTCTGCCAGTCAGCCAATCCTCTATCCATGCCAGGACCTTACCTTTAACATCATGGGCTTTTAACTTATATAACAGTCTCCTATTCGGCACCTTGTCAAAGGCCTTCTGGAAATCTAAATAAATCTCGTCCACTGATCCTCCTTTGTCTAACTTCCTTGTTACCTCCTCAAAGAACTCTAACAGATTTGTCAGACACGACCTCCCTTTGACAAAGCCGTGCTGACTCAGACCTATTTTACCATGCACTTCCAAGTGCTTTGTGATCTCATCTTTAATAACGGGCTCTAAAATCTTACCAATGACCGAAGTCAGGCTAACTGACCTATAATTTCTCATCTTCTGCCTCCCTCCCTTCTTAAACAGTGGTGTTACATTTGCCACCTTCCAGTCCTCTGGGACCCATCCTGCCTCTCCTGAGTGATTCCTGAAAGATCATCACTAATGCCTCCACAATTTCCTCAGCTATCTCTAGTAGGACCCTGGGGTGTAGTCCATCCGGTCCAGGTGACATATCCACTTTCAACCTTTCAGTTTTTCCAGAACCTTCTCCTTAGTAATGGTCACTACACTCACCTCTGACCCCTGTTTCTCCTGGAGCTCTGGCATCCCACTGGTGTCTTCCAGGGAGGTTATGTTACAGCTGTATAGGATGCTGGTGAGGTCACACCTGGAATACTGTATACAGTTTTGCAGGTGAGGATCTTGAAATGATCAGTATCACTGAAGTTGTGTTCGGCAAGATAATGGGGCTAAACGTAGACAAGTCTCCTGTCTCTGATGGAATGCATCCCAGGGTAGTAAAAGTGATGGCGGGGGAAATAGAAAATGCGCTCGTGGCAGTTTAAAAAAATTCTCTGAATCTTGGGTAGTTCTGGCAGATTGAAAAACAGCAAATGTGATGCCACGGTTTAAAAAAGGTGGTAGATAAAAGGTGGGTAACTGTAGGCCGGTTAGCTTAACTTCTGTCGTGGGGAAAATGCTTGAATCTATCGTTAAGGAAGAAATCACAAGACATCTGGATAGAAAATTGTCCCATTAGGCAGGCGCAGCATGGGTTTATGTCAGGCAGGCCGTGCTTAACTAATTTATTGGAATCCTTTGAGGGCATTACAAGCAATGTGGACAATGGGAAACCAGTGGATGTGGTATATCTGGATTTCCAGAAGGCATTCAACAAGGTGTCGCACAAAAGGCTGTTGCATAAGATAAGGATGCATGACATTACGTGTAATGTATTAGCATGTATAGAGAATTGGTTAACTAATAGAAAGCGAAGAGTGGGGATAAATGGGTGTTTTCCTGGTTGACGGTCAGTGGCTAGTGCCTCAGGGATCAGTGTTGGGGTCCGCAATTGTTCACAATTGACATAGATGATCTGGAAACCAAGTGTAATGTGTTAAAGTTCGCAGATGACACTAAGATGAGTGGTAGAGCCAAGTGTGCAGAGGACACTGAATGTCTGAAGAGAGATATAGATAGTTTAAATGAGTGGGCAAGGGTCTAGCAGATGGAGTTCAATGTTGATAAATGTGAGTAAATCCATTTTGGTAGGAATAACAGCAAAATGGAGTATTATTTAAATGTAAAAAATTGCAGCATGCTGCTGTGCAGAGGGACCTGGGTGTCCTTGTGCATGAATCACAAAAATGTTGGCTTGCAGGTGCAGCAGGTAATTAAGTAGCCAAATCGATTTTTGTCCTTCATTGCTAGAGGGATGGAGTTTAAAAGCTGGGAGATTATGTTGCAGCTGTATAGGGTGCTGGTGAGATCACACCTGGAGTACTGTGTACAGTTTTGGTCTCCTTACTTGAGAAAGGATGCACTGGCACTGGAGGGTGTGCAGCAGAGATTCACTAGGTTGATTCCGGAGTTGGGAGGATTAGTTTATGAGGAGAGACGAAGTAGACTGGGAGTATACTCATTGGAATTTAGAAGAATGAGGGGGGATCTTATAGAAACAGATAAAATTATGAAGGGAATATGTCATGATATTCAAACACAAACATCATGATAGATAGACCAACAGACCAATTAGCACACATAACACGACAGCCAATGACAGACAAGAGCAGACACAGTATAAGACAAGAAACACGACACCTGGTGGACAGTCCATCTGGAGACAAGGACAAGGACAGGACCTGATCAACAAGACGCTCATACATTCACCACGTGCTGAGTAACAAGACAGATCTGTAAATAACAAGTTGGAATAAAACTGCGTTGTACCAATCGCAACCGTGTTGGTTCATCTGTACCTCAGAGCACCCAACACCACATGATACCAGTGAGTGGATCGATACCTGCCGGCAAATCTGCCATCCTGAGCCATGGACACCCACAACAAACCGCAGCCGTTGCAAGTCGCTGGGAACCTGGGCACCAATTGGAAGCTCTTCAAGCAGCGATTTGAACTGTTCATGCGAGCCAACGACAAACATGGTGCCTCGGACAAAACAAAGATTGCCATGCTCCTCACCACCGCAGGTCAGCACGCCATCGATGTATACAACTCCTTGGTGTTCGCAGAAGACGAGAACAAATTTAAATATGACACGGTCCTCCTCAAGCTCGACCAGCACTTCAACGTTGAGGTCAATGAAAGCTTTGAGAGGTATATCTTTCAGCAACGCCTGCAAGGTAAGGATGAGCTCTTTCAACCCTTTCTGACGCATCTCCGCATACTCACGCAGTCCTGCGGTTACGGCACCACTTCAGAGTCCATGATCCGGGACCAGATCGTTTTTGGCGTTGCCTCCAGTGTCCTACGCCAGCAGCTTCTTAAAATTAAAGGCCTGACCTTAGCATCTGCAGTGGAAGCCTGTGTCCTGCATGAAAATGCGACCAGCCGCTTTGCCCAATTTCAGGCGACCGAATCGGCACGGAGGGGGTCCCAAGTGATGGAATCGGCAAGCCAGGCTGCCCACGAGGCAGAACGCATCCAGGCAATTGAGTTTCTCCCGGCCCACGGCCCGGACGAGGGTGGCCGTTTTGCGCGCTTTTTGAGGTCTCCCGCGTTTGTGCGCCCCAAAACCAATGGCAACATCGAGGGACGCACTGCGCAGGCGCGCCCGTCGCACAACCGAACTGCGCATGCGCAGTGGCATAACGAACGCCATGACGTCATGACGTGCGGCAACTGTGGAGCTGCACATTTAAAAGGGCAATGTCCTGCAAAAAACCGACAATGCCTACGCTGTGGCAGGATGAGCCACTCCGCTGTCTACTGTCGAGCGGTTCAACCGATGGATCCTCCACATCTCCGAAAACCTCGCAGACACGTGCGAACCATCCAGCCTCCACATCAGGACATCCAACCCAACGACACAGATGACCAAGACGCCTTCCGGGTTGCGGTCATTGATCTGAACCGGGTCAACACCATCAATCCGGCCGATGAATGGAGTGCCACCCTGACGGTCAACCGATCGCCGATCACTTTCCGCCCGGACACTGGCGCATCCGCCAACCTCATAGCATGGTCAGCATTCTATGCCATGAATGTCAGACCACCAATCCAGCCATCCCGGTGCAAGATGGTCGACTACAACGGGAACGTTATCCCGGCCATGGGATCCTGCCAGCTCCAGGTGACACACAGAACACACACGGCCACACTCTCATTCGAAATAGTTGGCTCATTGAAGGACTCCTTGCTGGGCGCACAGGCATGTAAGGCTCTCCACCTTGTACAACGAATTCTGTCTCTCTCTCCAGATGACACATCTGACTTCCCGGATGCTGAGTTCAACGCACAGCTCCAATCGCTCCTCGCCCACAACCAGGAGGCATTCAAAGGCATGGGAACACTGCCATACACATACCGAATTTGCCTCAAACCGGACGCCAGCCCGGTCATTCACGCACCTCGCAGGGTTCCTGCGCCACTTAAAGGCCGCCTCAAGCTGCAGCTGCAGCATCTCCAGGACCAAGGGGTCCTATCCAGGGTCACGGAGCCCATGCCATGGGTCAGCTCCATGGTGTGTGTCAAGAAGCCCTCTGGCGAGCTCCGCATCTGTATAGACCCCCACAGAACAGCGCTACGCGCAAATCGAAAAAGAATGCCTGGGCTTGCTAACCGGTTTGGACAAGTTCCACGATTATGTATATGGTCTTCCACGATTCACGGTCGAAACTGACCACCGCCCCCTGGTCAGCATAATAAACAAGGACCTGAACGACATGACCCCTCGCCTCCAGCGCATCCTACTTAAACTCAGGAGGTATGACTTCCAACTGGTCTACACTCCAGGGAAGGACTTCATCGTGGCGGATGCCCTATCCCGAGCAGTGAGTACGCCACCAGATGCGGAGGGGTTCGTATGTCAGGTCGAGGCACAGGTGGCCTTGACAGCGGCAAATCTGCCAGCTGACGACTCCAGTCTGGCCCGCATCCGCCGAGAGACAGCGGCCGACCCCCTTTTACAGCGAGTGATGCGCCACATGACGGGAGGATGGCTCAAAGGGCAGTGCCCGCAGTTCTATAATGTACGGGACGACCTAGCCATCATTGATGGGGTCCTTCTGAAGCTAGACAGGATTGTCATTCCGCACAGTATGCGCCAGCTGGTTCTCAATCAAATACACGAAGGCCACTTGGGGGTCGAGAAGTGCAGACGGAGGGCCCGAGAGGTGGTATACTGGCCGGGCATCAGTGACGATATTGCCAACATGGTGCTCAACTGCACAACCTGCCAAAGGTTTCAGCCGGCGCAACCTCCTGAGATGCTTCTGCCCCATGAGCTGGTGACATCACCCTGGGCGAAGGTGGGTGTCGACCTATTTCACGCGCTTGGCATGGACTATGTTATCATCATGGACTACTTCTCCAATTACCCAGAAGTCATACGCCTGCACGATTTAACATCGTCCGCTGTCATCAGGGTCTGCAGAGACACCTTTGCTCGCCACGGCATTCCGATGACTGTCATGTCGGACAATGGGCCCTGTTTTGCCAGCCAGGAATGGTCGTCCTTTGCCGCCTCGTATGGTTTCACACACGTGACGTCCAGCCTTCTGCATCCCCAGTCCAATGGAAAGGCGGAGAAGGGCGTTCACATTGTCAAGCGGCTCCTCTGCAAGGCTGCTGCTGCCGGATCGGACTTTCACCTCGCCCTGCTCGTCTATCGCTCGGCCCCGCTAGCCACGGGTCTCTCGCCAGCCCAGCTGCTGATGGGTCGCACCCCGAGAACCACTGTGCCTTCCATCCTGGCACCAACAACAGACCATGCTCCGGTACTGCATAAGATGCAACTGCAGCGTGATCACCAGAAGAGATCGTACGACACAAGGGCAACTGATCTTCCCCCCCTGGCCCCTGGAGACAAAGTCCGCATTCATCTACCAGACGGTGGCTGGTCAGCACCTGCCGAAGTTCTCCGATGCGTGGCTCCCCGCTCGTTCCTGGTACGCATGCCGGATGGATCCGTGCGTAGGCGCAATCGGCGAGCCCTTCGCCTACTTCCACGCTCGCAACGGAACCACACACAGACGCCGTGTCCTCCACTGATTCCTGATAGTGACTTCGTGGAGCTGCCATATACCATGCCCCTTCTGTCGCCACCCATGGCCAGGCTCGCACCTCAGCCGGTGGTTCTCGACCCACCCTTGAGGCGGTCAACCCGAATTCGTCGCCCACCTACTAGACTGGACTTATGAGACTGTTCACACGTCAAAGTTTAGCAAATATTGTATTGTAACATGTTACTATTTTATCATTCCAGGTCTCGTTTGACCGGACCACACTTCAAAGTGTTTCTTCTTTTGTTATGGTACAACCTCGTTAGCATGCCACACCTGACATCGCCCCATGTATATAGTTACGCCACATGTACATGCTGTAATTATCACGCACACACACCGTTAGCTGCACTCAGGACACATTCATATTTATAACCACGTAGGCACATAATCTTGTAAAAATGGGGGGATGTCATGATATTCAAACACACACATCATGATAGATAGACCAACAGACCAATTAGCACACATAACACGACAGCCAATGACAGACAAGAGCAGACACAGTATAAGACAAGAAACACAACACCTGGTGGACAGTCCATCTGGAGACAAGGACAAGGACAGGACCTGATTAACAAGACACTCACACAGTCACCACGTGCTGAGTAACAAGACAGATCTGTAAATAACAAGTTGGAATAAAACTGCGTTGTACCAATCGCAACCGTGTTGGTTCATCTGTACCTCAGAGCACCCAACACCACAGAATAGTTAAGATCGAAGCAGGGAGATTATTTCCACTGGCAGGTGAAACTAGAACTAGGGGACTTAGCCTCAAAATAAGGGGGAGCAGATTTAGGACTGAGTTGAAGTGGAACTTCTTTACCCAAAGGGTCATGAATCTGTGGAATTTCCTGTGCACTGAAGCAGTTGAGACTACCTTGTTAAATGTGTTTAAGGCAAAGGTAGATAGACTTTTGAACAGTGAAGGAATAAAAGGTTACGGTGTGCGGGCGGATAAGTGGAGCCGTGTCTACATAAAGATCAGCCATGATCTTATTTAATGGCGGAGCAAGCTTGAGGGTCAAATGGCCTACTCCTAGTTATTATGTTCTTATTTTACAACAATCAGTAATAGTTTCATGGTCGCCATCGCTGAGTCTGTGGGCACGATTCTCCGGAAAGATTTCGAAGTGTGGTAGCGAGCAAGAACTGCCGTGAGCCTCCCGGCACTAGGCCCAGTGAGGCCGGCAGCACAATACAATATTAACTGGTCCACTTAAGGAGGCCCCACGGATTTCATGAAGGCTTGCCAGCCAATTCACCAGGACCATGCTCGCCAGCCCCACGGCGAACAATGTTAAGAAGCACTTAAACAGCTCTTGCACAGCCAAACGCCACTCAGCTCGCAGCCATGACACTGAGACGACCGTCCCCAAGATTTGGAGATGCAGACTTGTGGAGGCTCCTCGAGGTGTTTGAAGCCAGAAGGGATGCCCTGTTTCCTCAAGGGACCTGGAGGGTGAGCCACAGGTCGGCCATCAATGACCAGGAGGAGAGGCCTCCAGTGCCACAAGAAGGTCAACGACCTACATCAGGCCGCAAGTGTGCGATGGCACCCCCAACCTCCCACCCCCACGCGAACCACTCCCCCAACCCTTCCTTCACCCCCCCCCAATGCTTCCTTCACCCCCCAACCCTTCCTTTACACCCCTCCCGCCCAACCCACCCTTCCACCCTTCACACCACAAGTTGTCCCCTGATCACCAGGAGAAGGCCCAGACTGGCGGCTGGGTGCCTGACATTAGAATCCTCACCACCTTCGAGGAATGGGCCCTGGGAGCTAAAGGGGCAGCCAAGGACAGACGGGCACCAATGCGGAGGTCGGCGCACGGCGCAGAGGTAGGGATCCACCAGGCTCCATCCAGAGGACCTGTCAACGTGAGTTGTTATTGCCATTCAGACTGACCCAGCCCTCCAACTGACCACGTGTCCATTATCCCACTGGACCTCCAGCCGATTGCGCTGGCCCATTCAGGGTGATTCCTCCCCGTGCCTCTCATGAGGAGAGCTCCGAGGATGCAACCAAAGATGCATCACAGCTTTCAGCTCCACCCTCCACCAGCACAGAGAGTAGGTGTCTGGTGCACATTCTGGTGAGCGTCTCACAGTTGCAGATGCACATCAAGTGGAGGCGGTAATGCTCAGGTGAGACAACAGGCAGAGGTCTGCTGGATCCCAGGATGCTGAACCTCTGGAACATGTTTACCCGGAGCTAATGCAGATATGCCGTTAGAAATAATAGAATTTAATGCTGCTTCAAAAATAGCCATCAAAATGTTGCTCTGAAATCCTGCTGGGATAGATCATCACTTACTCTGAGTCCACCTCATTGCATGTCATTAGTTTACAAGTTCCCTCCAGCTCACTGGTCAGAAAGAATGAATGCCTCTCAATGCACAGCTGGTGTGTGATGGCCATCACGTTTTTTGCAAATGACCTCCTTTTAGCATGCAGCATCAGAGTACCATTCCTGATGCCTCAAAATGATATATAGGGTGGTTGATTAGTAATCACAGTTATCCTCTGTAGTCATGTACTAAGGAATGGGCATTGTTGAAGATGATGGTTTTCAGATAAGGCATTAAACTGAGCCCCCCATCTACCCTCTGAGCCAGCCATAGCACACCTCATGGCATTATATCAAAGAACAATAGGACTCCGTGATATCCTGGTCAATAGTTGTCTCTCAACCAACAGCCCTAAAAATGGATTCTCTGGTCACTTATCTCATTGTTTGTGACACTTCTTTGCATAAAAATTTGCAGTCATATTTAATATATTACAGCAGTGACTACGCTAAAGTTCTTCATTGACTGGAATGTGCTTTAGGCCAACCTGATATAACAGTGCTACTAAAATGCAAGTTATGTTTCCTTTACCTTGCCTCAAAGTAAAATATCTCACCATTTCATATTTCATCAACATCGTCCAGAAAGGAATATATCTCCAGAAAATTAAACAATGTGAAGTTTGAGACATTGCCTACTTTTTACTTTCCAGTACAATATTTTCTAAATGATTGCAATCATTTTGAACACTATCTCTATTTATTTCTAACCACTGTGCCTACCCATTGTGCCAGACAACTTACCCATTCTGTTCCAATTATGTCTTGGAAGCCTGTGAAAGTATTGTGCTAAGGCTGACCTTTAAGGCATTAATTGAGGAAGTGGTGGCAAGCACACTAGAAATCAATAGTGTCCTGAGTACTCCACCCTGGTGCCTTGTGATTGCAAATATCTCTTGAACTGCCATGCTCTTCGATTGTGTTTTGCACACTGACGGACTTCCAGCATCATATTTCAGATCCACACACTTACCTGTCATCTCAGCTATTTCAACTGCCTGTATATGAGAGCAACACTCCTGAAGCATTAGTTTCTTGGATGCTGAAACCCTGAGATCTTGACCCCTGAATTTTTCATTTAGGTATAAGTATTTGCCAATTCTCTGGAGGAACTGTTAATTGCTTCATGCTATGACAATCTGTCTAACCGACTATATATGAAGGTTTCTCTGGGGTGTTGATGGCACCCAAAGAAGCAATGATGGAATTGGTGAGAAGAGGTCAGAAGGTGTTCAGCTTTAATTAGTCAACTGCTCCTTGGACTTGTTCCTTCACAGCAGGATATCAAGAATGCCAAAAGTCTCTTTAGTTATGTAAACTTTTATTTCACAAATTATAATTCCACAAATGTAATATGTACAGACGCTGGCTCCCTTTAAGTCAATCATTTGGTGATTAGAGCAGCTCTCTTTTGGAAAGTAATATAAATTTGCACTTTGGTATTGTGTTAACAAGACGTGGTGCTAGTTTAAGAAGTTGCTTGTGAATAGTTAATGACACAAAGAGGGCATAACAGCAATGTGATAAAAGTAATGGGTCTGTCAATCTTAGATGTACATGGAATAGGTGGCTTTGCTTACCTTGGACAACATTGTCTTGTTATCAAACTTCTTTCTGCACTGTATGGCAGTCCAAGATGGCACCGGAGCATGGCCACTCTCTGCGAGCTCTCTCCCCCCTGTCCCTTTTCTTTTATCTCCTATCAGCGTTCTGACCTACTAAAACTATTTGACTCTTCTTATATAATTACTAACAATGTTCTTCTGTATTTTCTTACAGGTCCGAGGATCCTACAAACCTCGAGGCATGTATTTGCTTTGTTTGCTTTGTTTGGCCCTTTGTTCCGCACTGTAACCAATCGCTGTTTGTGGATGTACCATTTGTCAATGTTCTCTGTTGATTATTCTTGTGTCTACTATGTACGTAATGTGTATGTTCCTCGGCCGCAGAAAAATACCTTGTTAAATGTGGCGCGGAGGGAAAGAGTGCCCCCACAGCACAGGCCCGCCTGCAGATCGGTGGGCCCTGATCGCGGGCCAGGCCACCGTGGTGCCCCCCCCCCCGCCCCCAGGGCCGGATCCCCCCGCGCCCCCTCGAGGACTCCGCAGGCCGTCCTCAGAGCCAGGTCCCGCCGGTATGGACTTTGTATATTTCACGCCGGCGGGACTGGCCGAAAATGGGTGGCCGCTCGGCCCATCTGGGCCCAGAGAATCGCTGGGGAGGCCACGGCTAACGGCCCCCGACCGGCGCTACGTGATCCCCACCCCCGCCAAAAACCGGTGCTGGAGAGTTCGGCAGCCGTTGTCCGAGCGGCGGGGCGGGATTCACGCCGCCCCCCCCCCCCCCCCCGGCGATTCTCCGACCCGGCGGGGGGGGTGTCAGAGAATCCCGCCTGAGGTATTTCATTCAGTGTTTCATCTCTGTAAACGCACCCTACGTAAGTAATTTGAGTCACTCCAAGAAAAGGAAGAATGGACCAGTGTAGAGTAAAGGGTTAATTTAATGGTTCTGTTAATTAGACAACTACATTAATGATGATGTACGCATGACATCAGGGTCAGATGACCAAGAGAGCAAGGCAGAGAACTGTCTGTGACCAGGGAGCAATTTGGTCTTAGATGTAAATAGTTCGAAATAAATAATTTCAAAAAAAGAAACAACATACTGATTATCTTGAAGTCACTTACATTAAAACATGGTGGCAGCGCTGGAGGCTGCAGTTTAAGGAACTAAACCCATAGATTTGTAACCCATAGGTGAAGATTTTGGAACAGCTCAACTTTGCAACAAACAGGAATAAAAATAAAACCTACCTTGATCGAAACAGTGAACCATGTGTGAGTAGACATTGAACAGCCGTTGCCCCTTCCACAGCCCTTCCAACACATTGAGGCTCAACAGCAAGGATCCCGATAAGAGATCTGGAGGCAACTGTTTGAAAGGTCCGGACAGTTTTGGGCTTAGAAAGAAAAGCAGAGAAACACCTGTTCTGTACTTTTTTATACTCGGTTGGGCCAAAAAAGGAGTTAAGGAGACCTTTGAGGGCTTTAAGAATTGCTTCAGCCTTAAGGAGAAACTGGTACATTCAACCAAAGGAGCCAAGGCTGGATGAATCCATTGATTCATTTATTAATGACTTGTATCAAGTGGCCAGTAGTTGGAAAATGGAGCTTTAAAGCATGAGTTAATTTGCGACCACACTGCAGTTGGCAAGCATGCAGGCTTCCTCTCACACATTTTGCAATCCAGTAGGATTTAACATTGGAAAAGGCTGAACTATTTGCACAGCAGTCGGAAGATAAAGTCATAGAGCACGCTCAGAATAGTCATCACACCTTGCAAAAACACACTTGGGGTCCTCCAAAGAAACAGGTCCGCTGATACCCTGAGAAGATGCAAGGAAACAGTCATTCAAGTATTACCATGATGGGACTGACAAGATAGACTCTACCACAAACAGCCCGAGAAACTATGGTCGAGCCCAGGAACTGGGTGTAGACTAGCACCCTCAACTATAAGGACACAAAACGAGATCAGGGAGGAGTCATTATAGGCTCAACCTGTGAAATTATGACTTTGGGGAGGGATGGTGAGAATGTAAGTAATTTAACAAAGTAATTTAACAGTTTTGTGATTATACCTGCTGGGGAGATGTAGAGAAAAGGGTTAATGACCATCTCCTGAGGCCCCCCAACCACCTGGCGCTGCCAGTCCTGGAGACCCGCTCTGGTCTCCACCAGGGTCTGTACGCTCGTGGCCATGGAGCACAGGGAGGCGTGAACCACCACACTGTGGGTCTGTGCCACATCAGCCATTGGCTGGGCCACCTCCCTCTGGGTCTGGGCCACGTCCCTCTGGGTTTGGACCATCTCCCTCTGAGACTGAGCCACCTCCCTTCGGGACTGGGCCACCCCACCAAATGTCTGTGCCACTCTGGCCAGCGCCTTGGCAATGCTGCTGACGCTCCCAGCCCTGGCCTGCTGTGACTGGGCCATGCTGAAGAGCGCCGCTGCAATGTCCAGGTGACTCTGGCACATGGCTGCCTGTGAGAAGGCAGCCTGTCCTGGGCCTCGGCTCCCGCCTACACAGAATGCCTAGGCCTTGGACACACTGATTCATAGCCCAAACCGTCGCCCCCCCAATACCTCTTCCGTGGACGCCATCCGTGCGGTGTCGGCCTGGGTGGCACGCATGACTGGCGCCACCCCCTGCCCCTGCACGCGAATGGACTCCTCCACCTGCGCCAGCAGGTGCTGGATGCCCACCGTCTTCCCCTCCTGTGGTCCCAGGTCTCTGACTGCATCTGCACTGTGGCTGGGACTGGATGTTCCAGAAGCCTGGGACCTGTCTGGACGGCAGCTGGTTCCTGAAGCCGGCCTGCCCTCCGACCGCCCGGCCCCTCGGCAGCTCCTACCTCCACTGCCGTACCAGTTGCAATGTGTGGTGCTCACCAGTGAGTATCCCAGGAGCCGCTTCACTAATGTGCCCAACCGAGGTGATAGTCTCTGGGATGGTGGTGGGTGTAGGAAACAGATGTGACGGAAAGCCCGTGTCCTCCTCCGACACGAGTAGTGGGGCAACCTGGGTTTCTGAGGGGCGGGGGGGGGGGGGGGCGGGGGCTGCTGGTGTTCGGGCTGCTCGCCTGTCAGTGTTCGGCTGTCTGGGAGGCACCAGCTCCGGCACTGGCTGGGGATGGGGGACTTCGGATTGACCGGCCCCATCTCCGGCAGCTGCTGTAAGACTCAAGATGACATGTATGGTTAGGCAGTGGGCCAGGGGGGCTTTGGGTGGTGGGGTTCAAGAGGGTGAGCATGGTGAGGGGGGTGCGGAGGGTGTGGGGGTGGAGGGTGGTGAGGGGTGTGAGCGGTGAGGGTGTGAGGAGGGTGTGGACGTGAGGGGGATGAGGTGGGTGTGGGGTGAGGGGGTAGGGGTGTGAGGTGAGGGTTGAGGGTTGAGGGTTGTGTGGGGTGAGGGGTGTGCGGGTTGAGAGGGGTGGGGGAGGTGTGGGAACGCATGTGGCATGGGGATCCGCAACAAAGCAAGGTCTCACTTCCTCATGCACCGCCAAACTCCGCCTCGGCGACCTCCCTTTCCTCTGAGCCGCCAACTATGTCCAGTGCCTTCTGCTCTGGCATGGGGAGAGACCGCAGTTCCAGTCTTCTCCCACTCCTGGCGGTTGTGCGTGGCCTTCTACTGGCGGGGAAGAAACACAAGCAGCACAACCGTTAGATGTTTCGACGCATGCAGCCCAGGGGTTGGGTCGATGGTGGCTTCAGCGGCCAGGGCACCTATCCATAGTGGCCGGCATGGGTGTGGGGATGTGGTGCAGGGTGGGGGTTCGGCCACCCTCCGGTTGAACAAAGAACAAAGAAAGGTACAGCACAGGAAAGGGCCCTTCGGCCCTCCAAGCTTGCGCCGACCATGCTGCCCATCTAAACTAAAACCTTCTACACTTCCGGGGTTTGTATCCCTCTATTCCCATCCTATTCATGTATTTGTCAAGATACCCCTTAAACGTCACTATCATCCCTGCATCCACCACCTCCTTCGGCAGCGAGTTCCAGGCACCCACTACCCTCTGTGTAAAAAACTTGCCTCATACATCTCCACTAAACCTTGCCCCACGCACCTTAAACCTATGCCCCCTAGTAATTGACCCCTCTACCCTGGGAAAAAGCCTCTGACTATCCATTCTGTCTATGCCCCTCATAATTGTGTAGACCTCTATCAGGTCACCTCTCAACCTCCTTCATTCCAGTAAGAACAAACCAAGTTTATTCAACCTCTCCTCATAGCTAATGTCCTCCATACCAGGCAACATCCTGGTAAATCTCTTCTGCACCCTCTCTAAAGCCTCCACATCCCTCTGGTAGTGTGGCGACCAGAATTGAACACTATACTCCAAGTGTGGCCGAACTCAGGTTCTATACAGCTGCAACATGACTTGCCAATTTTTATACTCAATGCCCCAGCCAACGAAGGTAAGCATGCCCTATGCCTTCTTGACTACCTTCTCCACCTGTGTTGCCCCTTTCAGTGACCTGTGGACCTGTACACCTAGATCTTTCTGACTGTCAATGCTCTTGAGGGTTCTACTGTATATTCACCACCTGTATTAGACCTTCCAAAATCCATTACCTCACATTTGTCCGGATTAAACTCCATCTGCCATCTCTCCGCCCAAGTCTCCAAACAATCTAAATCCTGCTGTATCCTCTGACAGTCCTCATCGCTACCCGCAATTCCACCAACCTTTGTGTCGTCTGCAAACTTACTAATCAGACCAGTTACGTTTTCCTCCAAATCATTTATATATACTACGAACAGCAAAGGTCCCAGCACTGAACCCTATGGAACACCACTAGTCACAGCCCTCCAATCAGAAAAGCACCCTTCCATTGCTACTCTCTGCCTTCTATGACCTAACCAGTTCTGTATCCAGTTGGGGGGGGTGGGATGGGGATACGGGTGTGTAGGACGGGGATCGGTGCCAGGCGCACAGTAATACCTCCTCACCCTGGCCTCCTGAGGAGGTCATGGAGTCTCTTCCTGCACTGCATGCCAGTCTGGGCGATGTTGCCCATGGTGCTGACCACCTCTGCCACCTACGCCCAGGCACGGCGAATGGCAGCGCCCAGTCGCTTTCCTCCTGGGCCGGGGTACAGGGTCATTCTCCTCTCCTCCTTAGCATCTGTGAGGGTGTCCAGCACAGTGTCTCTGAACCATGGCGGTGCTTTCCTTGCAGCCATCTTATTGTTGGGACGGTGTGTGTGTGTGTGTGTGGGGGGGGGGGGGGGAGGATCATGTAAGTGTGGCTGCGGTGTGTGAGCCACATGTACTCCAATCACAGACCCGGCGAATCCGGCACCATTTTGCATGGAATTGGTTGTGTTCCACGTGGTGATGGTGCTGGCCCATTTAAAGTAGCTGAATCAGTGCAGCTGTTGCGTCGTTTCTTCTGTGGTAAAACACCATGGTTCCCATGCCGGCATCGGCACTTAGACTCACAATCGGAGAATCCAGCCCTGTGTCTTTCAAGATACTCCAATGTGTTTTCTAAATTCTTTAGCTGTTCCTGTTCAGCCCCGTCTATAATTAAGATGTTGTCCAAATAACATTAACCACCACTGAGGCCACAAAAGATTTGGTCCATGAACCTTTGGAATAGGGCTGGTGCTGACATTATTCCGAATGGCAGGCGCTTTTACCGGAACAGTCCTTTGTGTGTTACAATAGTTACAAGAGGTTGTAACTCAGCTTCTACCTTCATCTGGAAGTACATTTGGGACAATTCTATCCTACTGAACTGTTGTCCACACAAAAATCCAGCAAATAGGTCCTCTCTTAATGGTAAAGGATACTTGTCGGCACATAACACCAGGTTGACCTTCACTTTAAAGCCATCACAGATTTTTACTGAGCTATCTGGCTTGATAACTGGGCAATTGGGGTTGCTCAATCGCTCATCATCACTGACTGGATCACTACATCTTTGCTGAATTTTCCAAGTTGCATTTCAACTTTTGTTTTGATAGCATATGGCATAGTTCATGCCATTTTGGGATGCTATCAGGTTTAAGTCATGCCTCGACTCTGGTTATTTCTCCTAAAGTGTTTCCAAATACCTTCTTATACTTTTCCATGAGCTTTCTGAGAGGTGTAATGTGTTCTTTCCATCAACAAATTGGTTCACAGTTTGCTAATTTCGTTTGATTTTGTTCAATCACGTTCTTCCGAAATGTGCGGGAAAATCTCCTTTTACTACATATCATGGCAATTTTGCAGATTGTCCATTTGCTTCAACTTGCAACCATGATATAACCCTTCACTGAAGCCACCCCTTCCTTGTAAATTCTCGAGATTATATCAGATGTCTTTATTGGCACGTCCTTTCACTTTTGTTGGTGTAAATTTTCAGAGATGAGAGATACAACAGCTCCCGCACCTAATTACATTTTAATTTTGTTCTCATTCAATTTTGGATAGTCCCAAAATCTCTGTGTATCACTTTGGATGGATAATACACAAAGGTTGAGTTCCTTGATCTCACTCGACATCATGGCTTCTTGGGAATTTTCACTGTCTTCAGTCATTCAGTAGACTTTTTTGTGTGGATTTGGGTGCATTCTTACATTTACCCACCTTCAGGGTTTGATAATTCTGTTTATCCCAGCACGCCTTTGTTCTGTGCCCTTTCCAATTATTTTTTTATTTTTTTAATATATATTTTTTTAATATATAAATTTAGAGTATCCAATTAATTTTTTCCAATTAAGGGGCAATTTAGAGTGGCCAATCCACCCACCCTGCAAATCTTTAGGGTTGTGGAGGCGAAACCCACACAAACAAGGAGAGAATGTGCAAACTCCACATGGACAGTGACCCAGAGCTGGGATCGAATCTGGGACCTCGGCGCCGTGAGGCAACCGTGCTAACCACTTGCGCCACCGTGCTGCCCCCTCTTTCCACAATTATGTCATTTTTTTTCACAACACCAACATTCCTATGGAGAATGCCCCACCTGGGTACACCTATGGCATGCTTAAATGTTGAGAGATCTTTTTTTTCTCACTATTCATCTTGTTTATTTTGGCACCAGCTCCAATTTAATAATCTTCTTTAGCTGCCAACTCCAAAGACATTGTTACTTCAACAGCAGGTTTGAGATAGCTTTCTGTTAGTAATGGTTGCTGAATTACCTTATTTCCCTATTTGCACACAAATCTGTCTCACTGCATGTCTTCAAAGTGCTTGTCCAAACTCTCAGTTCTTTTCTAATTTCCGGAATACAGCTACAAATTGTTGCATATTTTCATCCTCTCCTTAGCTACATCTCTGAAATCTGAATTTCTCTGCAATGATCAATGGTTTGGACGAGAAGTGTTCATCAAGGGTATTAGTTAATGCCTCATAAGTTTTTGTACAAGGCTTTGCAGGATGAGTAAGACTTTATAATAGGGTGAAAGCTTTCCATCCTATTACGGTCAAGAAAGTTGCTACTTTAATTTAATCCTGTTTCCTACAAGATAATATTGAAATCTCTCTTCGTAAGAGCTCCACGCTTTTGCATTCTCATTGTATGGTTCCAGAGCGAGACTTTGTCTTACCATTGCAGTTACCTGTTCTTAAGTTATAATACATCCCTGAACAGGCGCCGGAATGTGGCGACTAGGGGCTTTTCACAGTAACTTCATTGAAGCCTACTTGTGACAATAAGCGATTTTCATTTCATTTCATTTCATTCTTTAACTTTTCCTCCGCTCTAATTTATTTTCTTTGCTAGCCTGTGGCTTTAAGAAAATCCTTTAAACACCAATCTGTTTTAAAATCAGAAGATTTCAGTTTTAATTCTGCTTAATCTCGGTTATTATCACGTTATTATTATTTTTTCATATGAGCAGTTGTTTCTCCAAAAGCAAGTCTCTCTCTCTCTCTCTCTCTCACCGAGATCAAGGATCCGACGCTGCAGCCCATTACATGTGAAGACGCACAGCTAGAAACCACTCCCCAGGTTCATCAAGTAAACTCATTTTTCCACAGTCTACCCCTTATTTTCAGTCTTTCCTCATTTTCCAGGAGATTCTTTTGAGCCCTCCGATTGTTTGAATCGATCCATAATACTGTTGATGCGCTGGCTGAGAAAGAAATATATTTTCCCGCCTCCAACTCTCCCAGTGCTCCCATGGTCAAGGTGGAGTAAATAAATTAAGGAATGGCATGGAGTGCTTTCTGTCAATTTTAAAATTAATGTCCATCCTTGCCAAAAGCTAAAAACCTGTTTCCAACAGCCAGATTTACCACACTTCACCCGATGGCAAAGTGGTCTCCTGAAAATCAATCCTTAACCGAGGTCCAGGTCTCAATTGTTTCTGACTATTTTTACTGAAAAACCATCCTCATCGCCAGCTTTGTCTTTACTGTTATGTTTTAGTTATTCTGCTCTTATTTACAGTAGAAACAAAGGATGAAAAGGTTGCCACACCATAGGTTACTTAATAGTCAGACTTGGAGAAGGTGTTGCTTGCTCACAGACTGAGGTGAAAGAGGGGGAAAATCTCACAAGTTCCCCTGCTGATGTCACCACGTAATCATGTGACACACTACAGAGACGCATTTCAGCTGAAAACTTATGCTGACATTATTTATGAATATCATTGTCTGATATCTTAGGTCATCCCATTTTAATGAATGTACAGTTATGGGAAACAGAGCAGAATCTGAAGATGAACTTTGATATCAAAGATTGCAACGTAAAGTCGAAAAAGAATTAATAAGAATTCTTTACTAGCAATTCCACTTCCAATTCCTAATCTGTACACCTTGCAACGACATTACTCTTGATTTAGTACAAGCTGTATCACAGGCGATTGATCAATTGCTCAGTTAATTCTGCTCCAAATAGTGGTACCAAAAGGCTGTCAGCACACCAAGCACAGAACAGAACATGATCTCACTGAGCTGGTGCTGCATGTCCAGCTCATGCATCACTCCCACAATGTGTGAAAAGCCGTCTCCTCCTTTAACCACTAATTATGCTGCACTCAAACTAAGCAGCCGATTGCTGTTCCTCCCATTTGGCACTCAAATCATTTCAACTGGTTTTTAAAGGTTATATTGGGCAGTTGTGATTTAAAATATGCAGACCGTTACCGAGCCAAAAATTAACACGTATTGCAAAAGCAGACCAGTGTGTGTAGTCAATGCCATGAAACAGCCACAGAAAAAAGGAGCATAATTTCCTTTATTCAAGCAGTTCTGACCAAATTTTGAAAAATATATAAATATATATATGTACTCTCTCTTGTTGAATAATTGAAGAACGGTGATATTTAAGTAAATTATCTATCCCTTACTAAAGTGAATGCTTCTAGAGTGCAGTAAGTCCCCATTTTAGGTTACCTCATTCAGCATCAATTCCGCTTTAAGTCACAGATATAGTGAAGTTGCACACTCAGTGTTGGGACTTCCACATGAGTGTCATTTTGGGCTGGGGGCAATGTGAGTCGCAAGACCCAAACAGCACCATTTTGGAGCAGCAGTGATTTTTTTTCTTAAAGCTCTACAGTACAGTTTTGTGTGAAGAAAGTCATTGAACTAACTGTCGATCTCCATAGTGACCGATAACTTTTTAAAAAGGGATTTGATCTTATCTGACCAGATTTCATGCTTTAAAACATTTACGACAACAAATGACAGAAGATCTATTGACTAAAAAATATTTTCTTTTTGTAGGCAACTTACATATTAAACTGCAGAGAAGAACATTGTCATTGTCATTGATACTTATCACACATTATCCTCCATGGAATTACAATCCTTATAGCAAACAGTCCACAGTTATTCCCAGTTTCTAATGAGTGGCAAAATTCTCTGTTCCCACTGCTTGTCAATGGGGTTTCCCATTGGCAACACCCCATGCTGCCAGGAAACCCCTGGGCGGGGATGCACTGCCGGCGGGAACCCCAGCAGCTGCAGATTCCAGCCAATGGCTGCTGACAATGATGTTAATCCATCTGAATGTCTTAGCTCTATGATGCAAGTCATAAAAGCCTAATTTCAAGAGTTGCGAGGCGTTTCTATGGAGATGTTAGAGGCGCTTGAGAAGGTTCTTGTTGCACAGAGAGCAGTGTCGATGGAGCACAGTTAATTCTGTCTTAGAAACTGGGGGCGGGGTTGACCTCCTGACCCTTGGTCCTGTGTTGTCCTGTTCCTGATGTCGGTCGAGAGTGGTTGGAGATGGCTGAGTCGGCTGGGTCATCCCCTCCTGCTAGAGCCTAGGTTTTAGGTCGCCTGGGTTATAGTGAGATGGCATGTTGGAAACAATGAGGTTTCATGCTTAGATTGTTGGAATCTGTGGAAGATCCTGAAGGTTGCTCATCGTTTTTGATCCTGCTTTGTCCTTGATTTTACTTTCTTCCTGCGTTGGTGGAGAGATTTCTATCCTGATAATGGCCTTGCATCTCAGTTGGTGTCCTAGATAATTATGTGTTATCTGTTGGTGTTGCTAATATATTTGATTGCAAGGAAGCGAATAATTTGGGTGTGATGTCCTGCTCCATTGGTTATCCTGATTTAATAAGTTTATATCATGTTATGCTGAATGTTGAGTTGGGGATTTTTGAACAGTCTCTATCCTAATGTATCCATGGTGGGAGGATGAGCAGAGCTAGAGCAGGATGAGGGGTCGTGGGGTGAAGAAGATGGGTTGGTAGGATTAGTTCTGTCCTCGCTGTGTTTGAGGAAGTCCCCTTCCCTCGCAGTGTGTGTTAGTCTCTCTTTTTTTATTTAGCGCCTTTCCTTTTTCAGGCCCAGGCAGACGATGCATTAATCTGTGGAGGACAGGGACTTGTGTGGCTTTCCCTTGGGGACAGCTCAGTCATTTCTCCTGATATGAGTCTCCCTGCTTGACTGCTGGGTGTGACGGTAACCCTTGGTGCTTAGTTCTCCTGAGTTTTTACTTGGTGATGGTTAGGCCATCTCGGCTCCGGGATTGGTGATCCGTATCCTGCTGCTCTTTGGATGGGTGTATCTTTTTCTCTATGGGAGACCCTACAATAATAATAATCTTTATTAGTGTCACAAGTAGGCTCACATTAACACTGCAATGAAGTTACTGTGAAAATCCCCGAGTTGCCACACTCTTTACCTGTTCGGGGCAAGGAGGGAGAATTCAGAATGCCCACATTACCTAACAGCACATTTTTCGGGACTTGTGGGAGGAAAACAGAGCACGCGGAGGAAACCCACCCAGACACAGGGAGAACGTGCAGACTCCAAACACAGAAGTGACCCATGCCGGGAATTGAACCTGGGACCCCGGCGCTCTGAAGCAACAGTACTAGCCACTGTACTACCGTGCCGCCCAACCCTGGATTGAGATTTGGATCTTGGTGGTGCCTACTCCTCCCCTCATCATCCTGCAGTTATATCATAGCTGCCCATTCTGGATTGGGCCTGGAGAAGAGTTTAATTTGCGCTCTGGGTGTTAACGGATTTCCCCTTTAACTCTGGGGTTCTTTGGATATTGTTTTCTTCTTTCTAGTATATTGTTTTGTAGCTATGGGTATTATGGCAGTCTGTGATGTTGCTGATGGATCCTACATCCGTGAGCAGAATATATTGGGGACCTCACCCCTGATTTATCCGGTCTTATTTGCTCCCATTCTTGCATTGACTATTGTTGGGCACTGTACCTGTTGAATATTGTTACCTATGGCTATCCTTTTTGCTTTAGTTTGTTTGATGCGATTTCTGTAAAAATGGAAAACTCCAATAAAAAGACTTTTAAAAAAAGAATGGTTCCCCATGCATCATTGCTTGGAGGGAATATTGTGCCTGATAAAATATCACCTTACCCTTTTGGATAATTGTCCAGACCACCTTGTTAACCGCGACAATTTATCCAAAAATGTGAAAGTGATTTACTTGCCACCTAACATGGCTATGGAATAGGGTGCAACAGCAGAATTCAAGGCTTACTATAATATGAGTTTTATAGACATCTCAATGATGAGATCTGGAGGCTTGTATATTCAAATATGAACCTGTATAGTTAACCTTGAATGATGTACAGTTCCCATATATTGTCATGCATAGTGCTGTCTCCATGCAGGCTTCATTCAGAGTGTTCTCTCTGAGTTGATTATAATGTGACTCTATACATAATTATGTGGGTGGTGCCAATCGCCATTCCACATTAAACCTTGCTCTGCCAAATGCCTTTACATTAAATTGGCATGCAGCCACGTACAACATTGTACAACACTGCCTGCATTGTACCTCCTTCCAGCTCATCAAGCTGGAAGGTTATACCAAGAATCATAGAATTTTGATGCTCTAAAACATCCTCCATGGTATCCACAATATGGCTGATTTGTGGGATTAAGTCATGTTGTCATTTCTGAATGGTGTATGGTTGAAGAGATGGCCGAGTGTGCCAGCCACGGTACGATGTTGGGTGGAGTTCAGTAGGTCTTACTAAGGTATTTGTAGTTTTAGGTAGTTCACTGTTGCGTATTTATTAATCCTAGAAACTATATCCATAGTTTTGTGAGGGCCACGAAGAATCCAGCACGAGTTTCAAGGATACAAGAAATAATATTTATTTACAATAACATATATATACATAACAGCAGCAACCTCACTTGCTGCTTACTTCTTCCTGCTAGTTCCAAACTGGCCAGCTTTATTTATACAGGGAGTCTGCTAATGATTTCTCCGCCCCCCTCATTGGGGAAGCTCATACTCCCACAGGATTGTGGGATTGTCATTAGCCCCCAGCCAATGGTAAGCAGGCAGGTTATAACATCCCTCCCCCCCCGAAGTCCAAGGAATCCACCGAAGACCCTGGCGAAGGATTGCGTCGGACTCGTTTTGCTGCAGGCCGGACACCATTTCCATGAGGCGCTGGATCGGGCAGCGTGTAACGAGACGGAGACCGGCGCTTCCGTGATGAACGGCATAACGGTTGTACATCCACGGCCCGTGGATTCCCCCTCTGATGCGTCCTGTGTCTCCATCTCGGAGTCAGAGTCTGCTGCCTCTGTCATCTCGGCGTCTCTATTCCGCACGGTTCTGTAACGACCTGCGCAGGCTTTGAGTGAGGCACCAGAGGAAGATTGGGAGGACTACTTTCCATTGTCTCTGGTCTCAGCGGCTGTAGAAATGAGCTCCAGGGGCGGGGAATCTTTGGAAAGGATAGCCTTCCTGGGACACTTACGGTGGTGTTCTGCACCCAGTCACCTGACCCAGGTTTTTCATGCTGTGTTTCTTTTTTCCTATACACAGAGCCCGCCCTGGGCCTGAAGAATGAGCCAAGCTACTCATGAGCAGCCTGCTTACAATGTACACATGTAAGTGAACTTGGAGATTGGTGTTCCCGACATTTCAGGTAAGTGCGGGTTTCTTAAGAATAGTGATAATGAAACCATTGTTGTGGGCCAGGGTTTAGAGAACCCCAAAGTGTATCATGGAATTCACCTGACCCACAACTTTAATAGATTGTGGTCTGGGGAGCACACGGTCCACTCTACAGGTGTGGTACAGCAGAAATGGAAAAGTATTTTTTAAAGCAAAACAATGTTTATTCTATGAACTCAAGTTAACCTTTTTAAAACATACAGTGAACATCTTAGCAACCATTAATTCAAATAAAACCCCCAAAGACTACAACACTATGTAATCCTTTAAGCTTTCCTTTTAACATCCATAAGACTTAAAAACAAAACCTTTAACAGAATCACCTCAGGTTTAACTTCACTACTGAGAACAGTTACCACGTTGAAATCAACAAATGGACATTCATAAGCTTGCAGAGATTCACACACATCCTGCTGTGATTGCAGCTTCTCCAAAACTAAAAAAAATCAAACCCACTCTGCAGCACAAAGCCTAAAACGAAAGTAAAAAGCTGACAGACAGCTCAGCTCCACCCACTCTCTGACATCACTGCAGCAATAAATACCCATTCCTTAAAGGTACTCTCACTACAGATATTTATATACACACCCAATTATAAACACCCATATCTTAAAGGTACTCTTACATGACAGTAGTGATAGATGGCAGTTAGTTTATCATGGTCTTTACAGGGTGGATGAACTCTGGGTCATCCAGTGTTTTTTTCTCCTTTTGTGCAATTTGCTGCGATGCACATTGGATTGGAAGATGGCTCTTTCTATTGTGAGGGTATAATTGGGAGTATTTTTTGCATTTGGCTGTGTGGTGCGCTGCTGTCAATGGATAGCTGCCACTCAATTCCAGCATCATGCTGGCTGGGGATAGCAACGTTTGCCCTGTGGCCTCAGGGTTTATCTCTCCAACTGACTTTGGAGATGGAGGTTGAGGCTCTTCTCATTGCTGTTCCCCTCTTAACTATCATCTACTTGTGGTGCCGTGGTAATCATCTGAGTCATTGGCTGGTCTGACCAGCGAGGAGCTTCTATCACCCATATTGAAAATGGACAAACCTGTTCTTCAAAGAGAAACAGCAATTCAGAGCTGAATTATAGATTTTCACAGTAACTTCATTGCAATGTTAATGTAAGCCTACTTGTGACAATAAAGATTATTATTATAATTGAGTCTGCACCAACCTGCCAAAAGAACATCCTACCTCGGCCCACTCACTCGCCCTATCCCCATAACCCTATCTAACCCTTGGACACGAAGGGGCAATTTATCATGACCAATCCACCTAACATGCACATTCTTGGACTGTGGTAGGAAACCGGAGCACCCTGACAGACACGGGGAGAAAGTGCAAACTTCCCTCAGACAGTCACACAAGGCAGGAATTGGACCTAGGTCCCTGGTGTTGTGAGGTAGCAGTACTAACCACTGTGTCACCATGCCATCCATAAGGGCGCCCCATACAAAATCCCAGCTGAGAGTATCTTTTTTGTTGGAGCTTTCAGGAACTTCATTTAATTTATGTATAATTTACAGTGGTGGTTGGCTTGCCATCTTCTACTGCTTTGAGGAAATCCAGAGCTACACAGGCACAGATAAAAAGACGGTTATGGATAACATCCATCAACTTAAAGTTTGTTTAGAACCTTAATGATTCCAAAATCATGACTATGACCAGAAGTCAGATTCCTCTGGGCCCATAAGATGATGTGCCTGTTATTTATAGCAAGAGGTGTCTCAGCCACAGTTTTTTGTCTGATAGAACCATAGCAATGGCTCCCATGTCCAATTTAAAGTTTGTGAGATGGCCATTAACTAAGATATCTGTATTTCTGAATGAAAATCCAGGGTCTTTTAATCTCACCCAAGAAGCATGTTTGCGAGTCCATTTGGCGTTCTGTCTCAGTCTCGTAAATGCTCTTTAGATCATCTGTGCACTTTGATGTTTTAGCTTTGCACAGCATTACAAAGTGTCCTATTCGGTTACATTGAAAGTATCAGGCTGAAGTTGCTGGAAATTGATCATATTGGTGGAACGCACTTTGCTCCACAGCATTGCCATGGTCGTTCTATTGGTCAGTTAGGGTTTTGCCCCCCTTGGCCCCGTTTCTGTGCTGTTTCACAAACCGGACAGGAGGGCTTACTTTGTACCACAGTTTGTTTTCTACCCTTAATATGGGTCAGTGCTGTTTTGACATCCTGGGCTTGTGTGCGATTGATTCCAGCCCCACAGGCCAGAGTCCCAACACAAGTGAATAATTTGTATAAAATTCCCGAAATCATTCGCTCTTGGCTGCCCAATAATTTATAGACACCAGGTTTGTAAGTTGAAACACAATAACTGTTTATTTCTAACAGAAATAAAGATGAAATATGTAGTAATTACAAAGGAATAACAGCAAGCTAACCTGTACCCACCCATTCAGCTGTCCTGCACTCTACGCACACACAGACAAGACAAACAAACACAGAGGGATGGAAAGGGGTAAAAATAATAATGAAGATAAAAAGAAAGATTAGATTCCTTTCTTCTGATGTTGAATTCCTTGCCTCAGCTTTCCTCCCAGCATGCTGAGTGATCAAAGCCACCAGTGTACAGTTCGTGATGATCTTCTGGCAGTAACACTCATTTAGTATTCAGAGGCAGTACTTTTTCTTCTGAAGAGACATTTTAGCCTTTATTAAACTAAGTCTTCAAACCAAAGGTCAACCTTGAGACTACTTCTCTCATAAGACTCTTGGTCTTGCATCAAACACAGCTCCCAGCCCAAGTTTTTAATCTCAATCCTTTGCAGTTTTGCTAAAACGATATCCGGCCTTACTGGGAAAGAAAAGCGTTCTTACACTGCATTTTTCAAAGAGATTTCATCATATCAGAAGATAAGATCAGAGAAGCTTCATCCAGCTTCTGAACTGAAAGCAAACTACAACCCAGCCTTACTGGGGAGAGAGACATTCCAGAGTAATCAAAACCAATCACCATGGGCTCTTAGCAAAGCCCAGAATCCCGAGCCAATTCATTGGCCTCCAGCCAAGTCCATCAACTGGATCATTACTGATACCAGTCAAATCATTCTGGAATCTGCGTGTTTGAATTAAAGGCAGCACAACCCTCTGGAATCTGCTTGTTTGAATTAAAGGCTGCATCATGCAGATTGCTTTCTTAAAGTCACAGGTCACTGTTTCTGCATGAGTTAAAGATACAAGTTGTCTTTAAGACGCATGTCCATAAATCACCCACAGGTCAAAATTATAACAGCAAAAAATAAAAGAAAGGGGATAACAGGAAAAAAATGGGGTTTAAATAGAAGGATCCTCACATTGCAAAAAGATTTCAGATTGCCTGATAATCTGGATAGCTGACTCAAGAGTTAAAGCTTACTTCACATGAAGCATGTCTGTAAGTGCATGATCAACCACTCTGACAACTATTCCATCCCCGATTAGCTGAGATTTCAGGTCACTGTAATCATTGTAATCACTGGAAGGGCAGCACGGTAGCATAGTGGTTAGCACAATTGCTTCACAGCTCCAGGGTCCCATGTTCGATTCCTGGCTTGGGTCACTGTCTGTGCGGAATCTCCCCGTGTGTGCGTGGGTTTCCTCCGGGTGCTCCGGTTTCCTTCCACAGTCCAAAGATGTGCAGGTTAGGTGGATTGGCCATGCTAAATTGCCCTTCGTGTCCAAAATTGCCCTTCGTGTTGGATGGGGTTGCTGGGTTATGGGGATAGGGTGGGGGTGTGGGCTTGGGTAGGGTGCTCTTTCCAAGAACAGGTGCAGACTCGATGGGCCGAATGGCCTCCTTCTGCACTGTAAATTCTATGATTCTATAGTGTTTAACTATTCATTAATGAAGGGGTCGACAGGTTCTCCTGACTGCTGGGCACGTTTATTAAATTTAGCCCTTTTAAGGATTTTGTTCCTTTTGAGGTTGAATGATTTTAAAACTTCATGAAATTTTGCAGATGATTAATTGATTCCTTTTCCAGCTATTATATTGTTGGCTATCAGGCCTATTGAATAAAGCAGTGTGTTAACTTGTTCAGCTTCTGTCCTACTTATCGAGACCTGAAGCAATCATGGATCTAAGGAAGAAGAACAGAGGATGCTGGTAAAACTCAGCAGGTCTGGCAGCATCTTTAAAGAGAGAAAGCCGAGTTAACATTTTGAGTCCTTTGGCTCTTCATAACAACTCTAAGAAATCTCTTTCTCCAGAATCCCCAGTATTGTGATTGATCTGGGCCGTGGATAAATTCAAAATGATCTGCAAGTATGGATTTAACATCCAAACTTATTTTTTTTTAATTCAGCCTTCAGAGGTTTCCAAAAATCCAGGATGATCCTCCTGCACACTTTTTCACATCTGGGGCGAAATTCTCCGTTATCGGCGGAAAGTCCGCCGATCGGCGCACAAAACGGCGCAAATCCCACTTGCGTCACGTCAGAAAAATGGGTCGATAGTCTCCGGCCCGAAATGGGCTAGCAGCGACGTGACGGGATCCGCGCTTGCGCAGTGGTTCACGCCGTGCAGCGTCATACGCGCTGCACGGCGTGACGGCTCATAAGGCCGCGCTGCTCACCCCCACCCGACCGCAACACCCGACCGCAACACCCGACTGGATGGCTGGACGTCGCTCAGCCCCGAGGTTCGAGTCACGCGATGTGGAGGCGCTCCTGGACGCGGTGGAACAGAGGAGGGACGCCCTGTATCCCGGGCAGGGCCGCAGAGTTGCCCCACGCCACAGCCGGCGTCTGTGGAGGGAAGTGGCAGAGGCCGTCACCGCTGTGGCCCTGACACCACGGACAGGCACCCAGTGCCACAAGAAGGTGAACGACCTCGTCAGAGCAGGCAGGGTGAGCCCCCCCCATATCCCCCCCTCCCCCATATCCCCCCCTCCCCCATATCCCCCCTCCCCCATATCCCCCATATCCCCCCTCCCCCATATCCCCCATATCCCCCCCATATCCCCCCTCCCCCATATCCCCCATATCCCCCCTCCCCGTATCCCCCATATACCCCCTCCACATATCCCCCCTATCCCCCCTCACCCATATCCCCCATATCCCCTCCCCCATATCCCCCCTCCCCCATATCCCCGCTCCCCCATATCCCCCATATCTGCCCCCATATCCCCCCTCCCCCATATCCCCCATATCCCCCCTCCCCCTTATCCCCCATATCCCCCCTCCCCCATATCCCCCATATCCCCCCTCCCCATATCCCCCATATCCCCCATATCCCCCCTCCCCCATATCCCCCATATCCCCCCTCCCCCATATCCCCCCTCCCCCATATCCCCCCTCCCCCATATCCCCCATATCCCCCCTCCCCAATATCCCCCCTCCCCATATCCCCCATATCCCCCCTCCCCCATATCCCCCATATCCCCCCTCCCCCATATCCCCCATATCCCCCCTCCCCATATCCCCCCTCCCGCATATGCCCCCTCCCCATATCCCCCATATCCCCCCTCCCCAATATCCCCCATATCCCCCCTCCCCATATCCCCCATATCCCCCCTCCCCATATCCCCCATTTCCCCCTCCCCCATATCCCCCATATCCCCCCTGCCCCATATCCCCCTCCCCCATATCCCCCCTCCCCCATATCCCCCCTCCCCCATATCCCCCCTCCCCCATATCCCCCATATCCCCCTCCCCCATACCCCCTCCCCCATATCCCCCCTCCCCATATCCCCCATATCCCCCCTTCCCCATATCCCCCATATCCCCAAGTGAATCCAGCCCTAACCTTAACCTCTGCAATGCACACGCAACCAATGGCGTGCATTCATATACCTGCCTAACAGTGTTGCCTTTTACCCCTGCCACCACCCCCCCCCCCCCCACAGGAGAAGCGCGCACACAACAATAGAGAGCATGTGAGGACTGGAGGAGGGCCCGCTGATGAGAGGCCACTGACCGTACACGAGGAAAGGGCCCTGGAACTGGCTGGCGGACCTGAGGACCGGGAGGTTGCTGATGCAGAGGTCGGGGGCGTACTAGCGAGTGAGCCACCGACAGCCCGTCCCCATATCCCCCCTCCCCTATATCCCCCTCCCCCGTATCACCTGATCACTGCCTGATGTCTAACCATGCATGCTTCATTGTGTATCGCAGGACCAAACGTCCAGGCACCCATCCCCGTAGATGCACACCGCCCGCAGGATGCCCCTCGGAGACCACAGGAGACGGAGAGACCCGCACCCTCCAGCATGCGACGCCCGCAGGATGCCTCTCGGAGACCACAGGAGACGGAGAGACCAGCACCCTCCAGCATGCGACGCCCACAGGATGCCCCTCGGAGACCACAGGAGACGGAGAGACCCGGACCCTCCAGCATGCGACGCCCGCAGGATGCCTCTCGGAGACCACGGGAGACGGAGAGACCCGGACCCTCCAGCATGCGACGCCCGCAGGATGCCCCTCGGAGACCACGGGAGACGGAGAGACCCGGACCCTCCAGCACGCGACACCCGCAGAATGCCCCTCGCACACCACGGGAGACGGAGAGACCTGGAGCAACAGGGAGACAACACCCCCGTCACGTGCGGGAGCGACCACCCAGCGATGAGGGGGGCAGCCACAGGCCCCCGTCACATCCGAGCCAGGACACCACTACCCAGGACACCACTACCCAGGACACCACTACCCAGGACACCACTACCCAGGACACCCCTACCCGGGACAGCACTACCCAGGAAGACGAAATACCGGACAGTGACTCAGAGTGGATGGGTGGAGACGAACCCCCACCCCAAAGTGCCATGGACTCAGTGTGGGACGAAGAGCACGACACAACGCCACTGCTGTCACCAACACCCTCCACCATCGCAGAAACACTCACCACGGTTGGGCACTTTAGTGATGAGGCGTCTGGTGCGCACAACACAGCCGTCCCGGTACAGCAGGTGGAGGCAGGAGCAGCAGAGGGACCGGGCGGTCGGAGGGCAGCCCAGGCCAAGCGAACATCTGCCGCCCAGATGGATCACGGGTTCCTGCAGTTACCACACCCACACATAGATCCGATGCAACCACCGACCCGGAGACGAGCGAAGAGGGTGACGGGCGGCTTGCTGCGGCTGCGGTCGCAGGTGGAGGAGTCCACCCGCGTCCAGGAGCTGGGAGTGGTCCCGGTCATGCGTGCCACCCAGGCTGACACCGCACGGGTGGCGTCCGCGGTGGAGGCAATGGTTGCGACGGTGTCAGACATGGGGAACGGTTTGCGAGGCCTGGGGCCTTCCGTGCAGGCGGCGTCTGTGGCCCAGGAAATGGCTGCCCTCTCACAGGAGGCCATGAGCCAGTGCCAGCGCCAGATGGCAGAGGCGCTCAACGCCATAGCCCAGTCTCAGCAGGCCATAGCCCAGTCTCAGCAGGCCATGGCCCAGTCTCAGCAGGCCATGGCCCAGTCTCAGCAGGCCATCGCTGAGGGCATCGGCGCCAGTGGCCATGTGCGAGCCGGCGTCGCACTGTCACAGACAGGGTTTGCCAACACCCTGGGCTCCATGGCTGCAAACCTGCAGACCCCTGTCGATACCAGCACGGGCCTCCAGGACTGGCAGCGCCAGATGTCGGGGGGGCGTCGGATGGCCAGTCCGTTCCCATCCCCCACCCATGTAGAGGCCTGGGGGCCATCGGGCACCCAGAGGGAGGAGGAGGTGGTGTGGTCCGTCCCGGCTCCCTCTGTAGGGGAGGTCCCGGTACACCGCGACACCTCGGACTCCCCCCCCCTTCCGTCCCAGGTGCATCGGGTGGGCAACGGGCAGGACAGGCTGGCAGCTCGCCATCCCAGTCGCCCGGGCCGCAGCCTGGCCCATCTAGGCCAGGACGCCCCAGGAAACGGCCGCCAAAGTGATCCAGTGTCAGAGGGCAGGAATCACAGGAGTCCACCTCCAGTTCTGCTGTACCGTCTGGGGAACCACGTAGACGTAGTCAAAGGGCCCGTAAGGCCAAACAATTAGACACTGAGTAAGTTGGCACGGGTGCAGGGCACAGATGAGTTTTAGGGGCTAGGGCACGTGCATGAACTCCTTTGGTTATTAAAGTCAATGTTACACCTACAGAAGCTGCCTTTGTGCTCTGTCCAAAGTGTGCGGGCATGTCATGTACGTTGAGCGCAAGTGTGTGTGTGAGGGGTAGTCTTACCTCAGCCCCAGGTGAGTCTGCCCCCTTCCCCCTGGGCCGCCATCAACATCCCCCGGGCAGAGGACGGGACCGTGCGCTGCAGTGTCACAGCCGCATGCAGGGATGGTCCGGGTGGATGGTGGTACTGTGGCCATGGGTCAGACATAGTCCAACGATGTAGAGCCAGGAGCTCATCGCAGGGCGGGTTGTCATCATCCTCCATGGCCTGCGATAGACACGCGTCCACCCGCAACTGTGTGAGCCCGGCCCGTTGTGCCGCAGGTGGATCGGCAATGGGGGAGGGGGTGGTGGTGTGCATGCGGGTAGGGTGGGTGGGGTTGGGGAGGGGGGTGAGGGTGCTGGGTGGGTGGATGGGTGGGGGGTGTGGGTGGTCGGCTGTTGCCATGGTGTGCGGTCTGTGGCCATACTACCCGATTCCCACGCCCATCTAGTCAGTGAAGTGGGCGTCTATTAGTCTGTCCCGTGCCCGCTGGGCCAGCTGGTAACGGTGGACAGCCACCCGCCTGTGCCTACCCCGTCTGCCCTGACCATTGCCCCCATCCCCCTCATCTGGGGAGGACTGGGCCCCTTCCTGCTGCTCCTCCACTCCGCCCTCCTCTGCCTGCGGCACATCGCCCCTCTGCTGGGCTATGTTGTGCAGGACGCAGCACACCACAATGATGCGGCCGACCCTATCTGACCGATACTGGAGGGCGCCCCCAGAGAGGTCCAGGCACCTGAAACGCATCTTCAGCACGCCAAAGCACCTCTCGATCACTCCCCTTGTCGCTACATGGGCATCATTGTAGCGGTTCTCCGCCTCATTGCGTGGCCTCCGTATAGGCGTCATCAGCCACGATCGCAATGGGTAGCCCCTGTCGCCCAGCAACCAGCCCCTCAGCCGGGGATGGCGTTCCTCGTACATGCCGGGGATGGATGACCGCGACAACACGAATGAGTCGTGTACACTGCCTGGGTGACGGGCGCAGACGTGCAGGATCATCATGCGGTGGTCGCAGACCACCTGTACGTTCATCGTATAGGTCCCCTTCCTATTAGTGAACACGGCCCTGTTATCTGCAGGTGGCCGCACGGCGACGTGCATCCCATCGATCGCGCCCTGGACAATGGGGAACCCGGCCACGGCAGAGAAGCCCACGGCCCGGGCATCTTGGCTGGCCCGGTCCACGGGGAAGCGGATGTAGCGGTGCGCCATGGCATAAAGGGCATCTGTCACTGCCCGGATGCACCGGTGCACCGAAGTCTGCGATATGCCCGACAGGTCCCCATGCGGTGCCTGGAATGACCCCGTTGCATAAAAGTTCAGGGCCACCGTAACCTTGACGGACACGGGGAGAGGGATTCCCCCGCCAGTGCCACGCGGTGACAGGTGTGCCAGCAGGTGGCAGATGTGTGCCACGGTTTCCCGGCTCATCCGGAGTCTCCTCCTGCATTCCCGGTCCGTGAGGTCCTGGTATGACTGCCGGGGCCGGTACACACGGGGCGCCCTCGGGTGCCTCCGTTGCCGTGGGGCCGCGACCTCCTCCTCCCCCTCCTCGTCCTGTCGGTCAGGTGTCCCTCCAGCCTGGGCGGCTGCCGCCTGCCCCTCTGCGGCAGCCTGCGCCGCCTCTCTGGCACGCTCCTCCTCCTCCTCCTCATCCAGGGCAACATAGACATGAGCGGCTGCCACCACGGTGGCCAACATCGCTGGATGATCTGAAAACATGACGGCCTGGTGGGGGGGAGGGGAACGACGACATGTCATCATTGCCCATTTCCCCTCCTCCCCCCAGCCAGGTGGCATGGACCGCATGGGTCCAACTGTTGGAGGCTGGCACCTGGCCAGGTGGACCAACTCACTTGCCCTCCCATCACCCTCCTCGGCACGGACCCCCCCCCAACCTCCACCCCGGCACGGACCCCCCCCCCCCCAACCTCCACCCCAGCACGGACCCCCCCAACCCCCAACCTCCACCCCGGCACGGACCACCCCCAACCTCCACCCCAGCACGGACCCCCCCTCCCAACCTCCACCCCAGCACGGACCCTCCCCCAACCCCCAACCTCCACCCCGGCACGGACCCCCCTCCAACCCCCAACCTCCACCCCAGCACGGACCCCCCCCAACCCCCAACCTCCACCCCGGCACGGACCCCCCCAACCTCCACCCCAGCACGGACCCCCCCCCCCCCCAACCTCCACCCCAGCACGGACCCCCCCCAACCCCCAACCTCCACCCCGGCACGGACCCCCCCCAACCCCCAACCTCCACCCCGGCACGGACCCCCCTCCCCCAACCTCCACCCCAGCACGGACCCCCCCCAACCCCCAACCTCCACCCCAGCACGGACCACCCCCAACCCCCAACCTCCACCCCGGCACGGACCCCCCCCCAACCCCCAACCTCCACCCCGGCACGGACCCCCCCCCCCCAACCTCCACCCCGGCACGGACCCCCTCCCGGCACTCCCCCGGAGCCCAGCCTACTCTAACCACACCCCCCCCCCGCCGCACACACACACACACAAGCCGAGACACACCTCTCCTCACGCAACCTGCGGCCACACCATTTCCTGCCCAGAGCCAACCCCCCAGGCCGTCACTCACCTCCTCGCTGGTCGGCGTGAGCCTGGAGCACCGGGTCACGCCGATGAAAAGGAGGTTTGATTGACATCGACGTGAACGGTCATCACGTCGACGGGACTTCGGCCCATCCGGAAGGGAGAATATCGGCAGGCCGAAAATCGGCTGCCTTGAGCAGACCCGTGACATTCTCCGCGGCAGCGGCGCCATTAACGCCCCGCCGACATTTCTCCCTTCGGAGACTTCGGCGGGGGCGGGATTCACGGCGGCCAACGGGCATTCTCCGACCCTCTGGGGGGTCGGAGAATGACGCCTCAGATTTTCCCTTTCCTGCCAGTTTTGTCAGGCTTCCGCAGTAATGGCATTCATGATCTGAGCATTTAATTTTTTTAAATGCTTGCCCTGATCGACTGATTAGTCTTCCCCACTTTACGTCGGTGTCCTGTGTCTTTGAATCTTTAGCTAGGTTTTTTAATTACTCAGCCGTAATTAATTTTTATTTCTTCGGAGAGAGTTTGGCAGCCATGTTTTCATAGGCTTACTCAGGAATCAGGGGCGGTATTCTCCGTCCCGCCACACATGTTGTCTGGTGCAGCACGCCTCTGCCGGCAGCGGGATTCTCCGACCCACCATCCGGCCAATGGGGCTTCCCATGGTGGGCACCTCCACATGTCGGGAAATCCCGGGGTATGGGTGCACTGCTGGAGTAACAGAGAATCCCACTGACGGAGAATCCAGTCCCAGGTTTCTTCAACTGCCACTTAAATGGCAATTTCTGACCACTGCAGTATTTAACTTCTTTCAGCACTTGTGTTGTCCAGGAATTTAATTTTTTTTAGCTCACTCTTGTTAAGCGAGTTGACTCTGCACACTCTGGGTATTGAAGCTGGACTTCCATCGGATTCAATCGAATCTTCTCTCGCAGGAAGGATTTTATTTTCTGCCTTCAGCTACCAAGCCTTTCTTTGGAGTTTCTCTCTGCTACATTTTCTGTTTTTTGTGTTTTTGCTCCTTGAGCTTTTCTTCATGTCAGAATGCTTCTTTAATTTTTGTCTTCAGTTTTTCAGGTTTTTAATTTTCTTCTGCAGTTTCTGGGAGGTTTTGAGTCATTCTATTCACTGCCACCATGTTGTAAAGTGCTGGGTGTGGCTCGGTTATTATGGTATTCACAGTCTTAGGTAGTTCAACAGTAATTATTTATTAACTACACGAAACTAAATATACAGGTGTAGTAAAGGTCCAAACTCGGACCTCTCTCCATGCTTGCTTCTCCACATGGCTCAGTCCAAAACTACACTAACCTCTCAGTGCAGATCATGTGTTCTCTAACTTGCATCACTTGTGCGTGGTAATGCACTGAGTCCTTCATTAACACTTTATGTGCCAGACTCTTTCACTACTTAAGCGAACAGGGGTGGGGTCACACAACACTGTTCCTGAGGTTCAGTGTGAAATTATCACCTTGGCGAAGGAAATTGGCTTTGATGAAGTGGAGGAGGCCAACAAGATGGAATTGGTTGAATCCCATGGAGAGGAATTGTCCAACAAAGATTTAACGTAACTGAGTCAGCAAAATTAAGAGGAGGATCACACTGAAATACCACACCCACAATTTTTGTCAATTAAATGACTGTCAAGAGCTTTCTAACTTGTGGAAGAGGCAATGGAAACCTTCATGGATGACAACCCAGAATGTGTAGTGCCAAAGTGAACAGGATAGTCAATGATAGCAGTAACTGCTACAAGGAGATCTACTGGCGGAAAAAAAAAGAAAACTGTCCAGCAGCCCTTGGATGATTTTTTTCTAGGCTGTTGATGATTGTGTTCTTTTGTCCCATTAACTCCACTAAGATCTGGTTGTTCAACATACACTGCCCTTACGTCAAAACCAAAATCTCTTCAACTTCGGTCATCAACTTCTGTATGCAGAAAAACCTTGTGTTTGCGCTCACTCGGAAAGCATGTGAGAAAATTAGCCTTTCACCAAACACCTGGAAAACTAAGGTCCTCTTCCAAGCAACCCCCACATGACAACATCTTCCCTTGTCGATTAAGATCAACGGCAAGATCCTGGAAAAAATGTATCATTCCCCATGTCTTGCCAGCTTCACCCTGACAAAGGCAATCATAGACAATAAAATTTATCATCACCTCCAATGTGCCAATTCAGCCTTCAGTTGACTGTGGACAAGCGCATACCAAGATAGTGGTCATGGTTCACCAGGTAACAGTAAACCCTGCACTCATGACTTCCTGAGACTTGGGAAACCTGCAGCGTGTACCTAAAAGCATCACCAGTGGTGCCTTTGCAAAATGCTCCAAATTCAGTGGCATGAAAGGCAGTCCCATCAGCAGTGTCCTCTCTCAAGCCAAAATGGTCAACGTTGAGGCGCTCATCACTCAAAACCCCCTCCACTTAAATTCTTTCAAGATGTATTCGAAGCCTTCCAGAATAGGTCATACATCCCCGCCAACTCATGGTAACTGAATGAAATGGAAGAGGCTCATTTGGGAAGGCACCGAAACACATTGAGAGATTTTGTTGGGAATGGAGAGAGGTGAAGTCGACACTTTGGAGAGATTGCCCAAACCTCCAAAGAACAGATCTACCTGATCTTCCAAGCAACACTTGCCCCACAAATTCCTGGGGTATTGGAACCGGTTCTGGGGGAGTTGGGACCAGTACAAACCGGACGGCCTACACCAGGGCAGGACTGGAACAAATGTCTTGGAGGGGGGGGGGGTTGCTAGTGCTGTTGGGGAGGGTATAAACTAATGTGGCAGGGGGGTGGGAACTGATGCAGGAAGTCGCAGGGAAGTAAAACGGGGCCAGAAACAAAAAGCAGGAAGGGGGAAAGTGTAAGGCAGAGAAGCTGGAGTCAAATATCAAAAAGGGCCACAGTACAGGGTACAGTGACTGAGGAGAGGGAAAAGGGAGATGGTCAATGCAGGATTGAGGGTGTTGTACCTAAATGCGCACAGTATACGGAACAAGGTAAATGATCTTGTTACGCACATTTAAATCGGCCGGTACGATGGTGTGGGCATCACAGAGATGTGGCTGCAAGGGATCAGGGCTGGGAACTAAATATCCAAGGATATATGTCCTATCGGAAGGACAGGCAAATGGGCAAAGGGAGTGGGGTTGCATTGGTAGCAAGAATGAAATTAAATCGATAGCAAGGAGCGATATAGGATCAGAAGGCATAGAATCTCTGTGGGTAGAGTTGAGGAATCGCAAAGGTAAAAAGATCCTGATGGGAATTATGTACAGGCCCGCGAGCAGTAGTCAAGATATGGGGCAGAAAATAAATCAGGAGATAGAAAAGGCATGTAAAAAAGGCAACATTACAATAATCATCGGGGACTTCAAAATGCAGGTGTCCTGGGAAAATCAGGTTGGTTGTGGATCCCAAGAAAAGGAATTTGTGGAATGTTTAAGAGATGGATTTTTCAAGCAGCTTGTGACAGAGCCTACGAGGGAACAGGCAATTCTGGATTTGGTGATGTGTACTGAGGCAGACTTGATTAGGGAACTTAAGGTGAAGGAACCCTTAGGGAGCAGTGACCACAGTATGATAGAATGACTGGAGACAGGAAGGGTCCCAGAAGACTGGAAAGTGGCTAATGTAACATCCATGTTTAAGAAGGGAGGGAGGCAGAAGACGGGAAATTATAGGCCGGTTAGCCTGACTTCGGTCATTGGTAAGATTTTAGAGTCTGTTATTGAAAATGAGATCGTGAAGTACTTGGAAGTGCATGGTAAAATAGGTCTGAGTCAGCGGGCTTTGTCAAAGGGAGGTTGTGTCTCTCACATCTGTTAGAGTTCTTTGAGGAGGTAACA
This sequence comes from Scyliorhinus torazame, assembly GCF_047496885.1. Classification (NCBI taxonomy): domain Eukaryota; kingdom Metazoa; phylum Chordata; class Chondrichthyes; order Carcharhiniformes; family Scyliorhinidae; genus Scyliorhinus; species Scyliorhinus torazame. Next base: position 177,872,533 of record NC_092710.1, on the reverse strand, counting down.
AGGAAGTTAGATAAAGGGGAACCAGTGGACGTGATTTATTTAGATTTCCAGAAGGTCTTTGAAAAGGTGCCGCATAGGAGACTGTTAAATAAGTTAAAAGTCCATGGTGTTAAGGGTAAGATCCTGGCATGGATAGAGGATTGGCTGACTGGCAGAATACAGGGAGTGGAGATAAAGGGGACTTTTTCAGGATGGCAGCCGGTGACTAGTGGGGTGCCTCAGGGATCTGTGCTGGGACCACAGCTTTTCACAATATACATAAATGATCTGGAAGAAGGAACTGAAGGCAGTGTTGTTGAGTTTGCAGATGATACAAAGATCCGTAGAGGGACAGGTAGTATTCAGGAAGCAAGGGGGCTGTAGAAGGATTTGGACAGAAGGATTAGGAGAGTGGGCAATGAAGTGGCAAATGAAATACAATGTGGAAAAGTGTGAGGTTATGCACTTTGGAAGGAGGAATTTAGGCATAGACTATTTTCTAAATGGGGCAATGCTTAGGAAATCAGAAGCACAAAAGGACTTGGGAGTCCTTGTTCATAATTCTCTTAAGGTTAATGTGCAGGTTCAGTCAGCAGTTAAGAGGCAAATGCAATGTTACAGCACCAGGGATGTACTTCTGAGGCAGTATAAGGCTCTGGTCAGACCCCATTTGGAGTATTGTGAGCAGTTTTGGGCTTCGTATCTATGGAAGGATGTGCTGGCCTTGGAAAGATCTTGGAAAGGGTCCAGAGGAGGTTCACAAGAATTATCCCTGGGATGAAGAACTTGTCATATGAGGACTCTGGGTCTGTGCTCGGAGTTTAGAAGGATGAGGGGGATCTTATTGAAACTTACAGGATACTGTGAGGCCTGGATAGAGTGGACGTGGAGAGGATGTTTCCACTTGTAGAAAAAACTAGAACCAGAGGACACCATCTCAGATTAAAGGGACGATCCTTTAAAACTGAGATGAGGAGGAATTTCTTCAGCTAGAGGGTGGTGAATCTGTGGAACTCTTTGCCGCAGAAGGCTGTGGAGGCCAAATCACTGAGTGTCTTTAAGACAGAGTTCGATAGGTCCTTGATTAATAAGAGGATCAGGGGTTATGGTAAACAGGCAGGGGATGAGAAAATATCAGCCATGATTGAATGGTGGAGCAGACTCGATGGGCCGAGTGGCCTAATTTGGCTCCTATGTCTTATGGTCTTATGTAACAGAGATTCAGGTCACGTATTGGACTTATCAGGTATTTCAAGACCCATCGAACCGGAGTGGCAGCAAATCATCCTCGATCCCGAGGAACTGCCAAAGAAGAAAGATAACTGACGAGTCTTATCTAACTTGAATTTATACATGATGTGGAGATGCCGGCGTTGGACTGGGGTGACACAGTAAGACGTCTTTCCTGGTGTTGTAAGACTTATTGAATTTATACAGTATTTCTTTTATGTTTTGTGATTTATTTTATTTTACAAGTTATTTCAGCTTGGAATGCACAGCACAGTACATGTGTGATACAGTATTTTGACTTGTGGATTGTTTTTTCCGAAAGGGCATAAGTCTGGTTCTGACATTGATTCCTATGGGAACCTCTGATTCACTTTAAGTAATTTCACTTGAGGAACACAACTGGGACTTTAAGTGAGGAATTACTATATGGACTGCAGGTACAATGAATACTCAGAGAAAAGCATCATTAGTTGGTAAGGTCACTTGGATGTAAGTGCTCCGCTGGTACACATTTTCACACAAATATTAAATAAGCTCCTCGAATTGCAAATGACACTTTGTAGATGGAACCTGCTTAAGAAGAATGCATTTCAAAGTTCCATTTCTGAACTTGTTGCCTTTTTTTTCCAAATGCTGCATCTTCCTACTTTTATAGACAAGGTGTGGAAAATATGAGGCATGTCACTTTGGCAATGACAAAGCTGTGTTCTTCTGCACTATAGGTATCATTCTTCACATATATCCCTTAGGCGACCTTGCCGCATTCCAATGTCTCAGGGAGCCAAATGAATGGAAGCTATTTTCATTTCTTTCATTGCTTTAAACAGCAAAGACAAAGTACTGGTAATTACACATCAGACTTTTTTGGGCTGCTGAGTAATTGCTAGTATCAAGTTAGTTCCAAGTTTTTAAAGCCAGCTGCTAGCACATTTCAAGAGATAATATTCACTTGCAGAATCTAATGCCTGTTGCATAGCATACTGCTTACAAACCTAAACTCTCTGCTCAGGATGTCAAAAAATATCACTTCACATGCATATTTGCCATTAAAACATATTCTTATAATTATCCTGTTAAAGTCTATCGTGACTATTCTTGCAGGCAAACTAGTATGCAAAAGGTACATTTTGAAGGACTTTTTTCAGCTTTCCTTCAATAGAAATACAAATAAGATATATAGTTAAGACTATTAACATAATCTTATTCTTCCAGAATGCAAGTAGTTTTGATCAGCCATTGTAGGTACTGGGACTTATTTATATAAGCAAATTCACGGTCAAGAGGGAGAAATTACAGGCATTGTTATAATATGAAAACAATAGATAAAGTAAATAGTCTGTGTGTCAAAGGACTGATTTCAAATGAAATTGGAATAATATAAAAGTTACTAAAGGTTGCATGATCCTCCTGTATATACAACAGTATAAAAAGGCAAATAACTTGTACTCTGTTTTGAGACAAAGCATAATGAGGCTATTAGACAAAATGCCCTAGGGTTTGACATGTTCTACATTTCAGCTTTTTACCAAAACAGTTTGTACTTCTGTAATGTATATTGACCCGCTAATAGATCACACACTTGTATTTTCCTGACGTTTTGTAACTAGATGAGATAAGATACTGTTTTACAGCACATTGTGTAATTCAGTTGTCTTGGGGGATTGTGAAAGAAGTGTGAGAATATGGTTCATGCAGCCTACGTTTTTTGTAAAAATGTTGGTAGTTTACCAAAAAGTTTAATCATTTAGCTAACTGCAGCCATCTGTAAGGAGCACTGTGATTACTTAATAATTCAAATCACAGAAGCATCAAATCAGGGAACATGAGGAACAACTCGATTGTACATAGCCTAAGGAAGTCTAGCTGAAGGTTCTGAAACCTGATTGCAACTGAATAATTAATCATTGCTATTAACCACTAAACTACATCAACTGGGATATTCTTGGAATCCAACCTGGAGAACTATGCAGCCTAAAGAAATAAATCTTTGCTGTTACTCCAGTGGCTACCACTGATTTGCAGGTAGCTATCACAAGCTAAATACATCCATAGATTGACTCAGAGGTGCTTCAGAGTTGTACAAAAGGGTCATCATTAAAAAATTACTTTCAAATGACAGGGAACTAAGACTAAAGTTTGCTACTATGTAACTTTATTTTGTGTATTCCTTGTGTTGCCCCTGTTTTTTTATTGAAGATATATTTTTACTTTTTTCACTTTTCACTGTGAGAAATAAATATTTTGCCATAATAATTGCTTAGCCAGTAGGTCCAGTGCAGGTGCATAGTGGGACCTTGCACATAAGTCTTTTTTTTTCTGTCTTTAGTTCTGCGAGAGTTTGCTTGTTTTGTTTTCTTTCAGTAACTATGTGGATGAAGTTTGCTGATGCATATAACTTGTGTATGCCACTCTGCCAGTGACCGTTTCCATGCTCCAAACCAACCCTGCAACCAGACTTGAAAACAAGACTGGTCTGAAATGGTCCATTTTAAATAAATGTTGCATTCTTCAAGATGTTCCATTCCTGAGCTAGAAAAAATAAAACTCTGATTAACAATTTTTTGACGTAAAGGAATCGGAATTGTTTAGTGTGATATTTGGAACAAATGTATAAAATTGTTTCACCTAAATTCCTCTTCCAGTTATTTAGCAAAGGTCATAAACCCATTTGACATCTCCGTAATTTTACTAAATGCAACCTCTTGTGTTAAATACAATTTCTGTAGTGCAGGAATAAAGGATGCAAGAGCTGAAGAATAGTGTGAACCACCTACCCCTCCAAAGTCCACCGCCAGGAAATCTTAACCCCTGGACCTTATTTGTATGTCCCAACTCTAACCCCTGTCCAAAATTGACAGGAATCATGTGACTGCTGTTATATTACACTTTGTGGTAATATGTCGTTACTCTTTGCCTCGTGATCCAGAATGATCTGACGGTGTGATGATCAAGAAACCACCAATCTTTAACTTGAAGCAAAATTGATTTATTAAATAACAATTAAATTAAATTGAGTTTGCACACTCTACTGAGCTGTAACTATTAATAAAGTAAGACTGAGTCTGTTAAACTATAATCTATGATTAAGTATTTTTTAAATATAAATTTAGAGTACCCAATTATTTTTTCCAATTAAGGGGCAATTTAACGTGGCCAATCAACCTATCCAGCACATCTTTGGATTATCTTTGGGGGTGAAACCCACGCAGACACAGGAGAATGTACAGACTCCACACGGACAGTGACCCAGGGCCAGGATTCGAACCCGGGTCCGCAGCGTGATAGGCAACCATGCTAACCACTGTGCCACCATGGTGCCCCATCTATGATTAAGTATTAACTAATGAAGTCCATGTGCTAATTAACTCTGACCTAAACTAGTCCTTGAGTTGTGATCCATCTCTCTCCTCTGCTAACGCTATCCAAGATTCCCTGAGCTTTGATATTTATACTGGGACCTGTTGGTGCCCTCTCGTGTTTGAATTACACTGAGATGTAATAATTAACCCTTTAATGTTATGCCTATATACATAGCATTACATCCACCTTTTTTAAACATTTTTTTTCTATGTACAACAAAGGACAAAATGTATAATTATATAATTACATTACATGATATGTATGTATCTTTGTAACATATTAACAAATGAGTAATGATCACAAAGTTCACTGTAAATTATTTACAAATTCAGTCTGTTTGATCTTCTTCTCCTGGTAGATCTTCTTAATACAAGAGGAGGTGACGGAGAAGTTTTAACAGTTCTCTGTGAGTAATCACAAACTTGAGTATTGGTTAAAGTATCATGGAAAATACTTTCATGAAATTGAAAATCTGGAAATATTTTATTGAATTGCTCGAGTTTCAGTGGTGCTCGGCGATTTCGTCGAACTACTGTTCCGTCAGCAGTCTGAGCTATGTCTGATAACTTTTGCAGGAGAAGACCAACCTCCATCAGGTACCTTGATCCTGACGGTATCATCTGGAAACAATGAGTCCAGAGTGGTTGTATGCTGGTCATAATATATTCTCTGTTGTTCATGCTGATGTTTCATCTTACAAAGAACAAAGAACAAATAAATGTACAGCACAGGAACAGGCCCTTCGGCCCTCCAAGCCCGTGCCGACCATACTGCCCGACTAAACTACAATCTTCTACACTTCCTGGGTCCGTATCCTTCTTCTGTATCACAGATAGATGATCTGGATTTGGTAGAGATATAGATAGTAGAGTTGTTCTCAAATCTCTGTACATTAACATCTGTGCAGCTAATAGTCCAGTTGAAAGAAGAGTCGCTCTATATGTCTGTATGATAGTAATGCTAGATAGATATCTGACAAAGAATCGAAAACTTTGTTAAGAAGTTGTTTGATGATTTAAACTCCTTTCTCTGTTTACCATTCGACTGTGGGTAATGCGGACTCGACGTGATGTGAGCAAAGTTGTACTTTCGAGAAAATTCTGACCATTCATTATTGTCGAAGCATGGCCCATTGTCAGACATGACAGTGGTTAGAATACCATGTCTGGCAAAAGTTTCCTTACTTGCTTTGATTACAGATCTGGATGTGAGATCTAATAACTTCAGGACTTCTGGATAACTCGAATAATAGTTGATTATAAGGACATAATCACAAACATTGCTGTGAAACAGATCTATGCCAACTTTAGCCCATGGAGATGTTTCCAAAGCATGTTGTAGCTTCTCCTTGCATTGCGAAGGTCGAAACTTCTGACATGTTTCGCATCCAAGTACCATAATTTCACGATTGATACCTGGTCATTAAACAGTTTGTCTGTTGCATTTTTCAATGCCAAGGTGACCTTCATGAATTTGGTTGTGAATCATGGGTCAGAGAGACACTGGAATTACTATCCGATCAAGCTGAAGTCACAGTCCATCTACGACTGTCAAATCTTCTTAAATATTCCTGAACTTCGAACATTGCCCTTTTGGGCACCCATTGTTGATTTGGTGTATGACTCATTCAAGCATTGCATCCTTATTTGTGTCTTCACAGATGAGGTTGATTTTCACATCCGAAGCAGGAAGATTTTCAGCTGACAGCTGTACTTGAGATTTTACATGCTGAATGAATTCAAAAGGTTCACTTTCTGAAGTGATCGAGCGTAATAAAGCATCTGCAATTATGAAGTCTTTTCCGGGAGTATAGATAAGGTTGAAGTCGTATCTTCTGAGCTTTATCAAAATTCTTTGGAGTCACGGAGTCAAATCATTGAGATCCTTTATATGATATGTACAAGTGGTCTGTTCCAATAGTGAAGGTAGGAAGTCCAAAGGCATAGTCATGGAACTTTAATACGCCTGTAAGTAAACAAAGACACTCTTTTTCAATCTGTGCATATCGTCGTTCTGTTGGAGTCATCGCTCTGGATGCGTATGCAACAGGTAACCAAGACGAGTTATCCTTTTGCAACAAAACTGCTCCTATTCCGTCCTGATTAGCATCAGTCGGAATTTTCATCTCTCTATTCGGATCAAAGAACGAAAGAAGAGGTGCAGTTGTTAACTGAGATTTTCAGTCCAGCCATTCCTTTTGATGATCGGTTGTCCAATCAAATGTAGTATGGTAGCAGAGTGGGGAGCACTGTTGCTTCACAGCGCCAGGGTCCCAGGTTCGATTCCCGGCTTGGGTAATTGTCTGTGTGGTGCCTACATGTTCTCCCTGTGTCTGCATGGGTTTCCTTCGGGTGTTCCGGTTTCCTCCCACAAGTCCCGAAAGACGCGTGGATTGGTGACTTGGACACTCTGAATTCTCCCTCTGTGACCCGAACAAGCGCCGGAATGTGGCGACTAGGGGCTTTTCACAGTAACTTCATTGCAGTGTTAATGTAAGCCTACCTGTGACAATAAAGATTATAAATAAAACAATGTTTCAAGATGAAATTTAAGGGATTCTGAATCAATTTCCCTGGCGCTCAATTTCTCTGAGGCCAATCTCACATATACTAACCAGAATGGATGTGACTGTCAGCAGGCATATAGTCTGACCCTGGGCAACTCCACAATCATCTGCATCTCGAATGGCTATGTCAAGGGAAGATTTGGGCCCTGTAATTATGGAAACATCCAGAACCATACTTTTTGGTACCTGACCCTTGTTCGCAATGGTTCCTACTGGCTTTGTGGGAATAGTGCTGACAAGACACTTCCCGTTGATTGTACAGGGACGTGCACCATTGGCAATATTATCCCCGAGGCCTTCGGGGTCAAACACCTTGCCATTCTCTCCCTCCATAACCACCTGGGACCTCTGGGGTGTCCTAAAAGATCAATCTCGAACCCACTGGTTACCTGTAATACCAGGTTTCACCAATTTGCACAAACCCGTATCCCAGGCTTGGAAGTCTCGGAATTAGAAAGGACTATCATTAACATCTCTGCCACTATGGAAATCATTGAGAACAGAACCGTGGATGCCATCCAGGGGTTGCAATCAGAAATTCAATCACCTCTAAAGTGGAACTCCAAAATTGAATGACTCTTGATTTCCTATTGGCAGCACAAGGGGGAGTCTGTGCAGCATTAACGAATCTTGCTGCTTTTATGTCAATGCAGACCAAAGAATCGAGACGGATGTGAGCGACATATAGGAACAAGTTCGCCTCCTCCATTCTGTGGCCCAAGAAAAGCCTTTTGATTGGTGGGGATGGCTCCCTGATATTGGTGGGTGGTTTGGGGGATTTCTAAAGACCCTCCTCAAGTATCTCAGGATCGGCCTTGCCCTTCTCATCCTCCTTTGCATAATCATACGGATCCTCCTTTGTTGCGTTCACCCTGGCTGCCGATTAAGGACACATAAAGCCCCAGTTAAATATCCAGCAGCCCAGCTCTTTTTTCTCCTCAATGATCACTACCTTACGGACAAGGAAGCACGGAGGCTAGGGGAGATAGAAATTGAGTAAGATCCTAAATTGTCTTTGAAGGACAAAGGGGGAAAGTGTGGATTCCATGATATACTGTTTCTTAGCAAGGGACATGTGTTCGTATGAAATCCATAATATCCTGGAGAAACAAAGGACGTAAGTTAGAATGAAATCCATAATAAACTGGTTCTTAGTGAATGACGCAAGTCAGTGCATCTTTTTGACTTCATTGCTCTCCACGATGTTCATGACTGTTGCACCGTTATGTGTCCCAGAGCCTCTTCATTTCCTGCGTCTCCTGATTGAAAATCACAAACTACTGCTTGAAAGACTGTTAAAAAGCTGCACAATGAGCTTAATAATTGAAGGTTTGCGGGTTGGCCTCCACCTTCTGCCCTCCCTTTGAAATTTCTGTCACATTTCAGGGGCATGGGGATCCAGTGACGTCCTCTGACAATGCTGTTGTGTTATGTGATATCACAGTTGTCATGATGTACACAAAACATCTAGTTGTTTAACTGTAAAGATGATTTATTAACAAACTCACGGAAAGGTAACTGACAGATCATGATACAGACAATGGCTACTAAATGAATTCAGTGAATTTTCCTGGAGCTACTCTAAGTACGACTATTCTCTTGTACCTCTTACTACCAACTGGCGGGTATCTCAAGTCACGTGATAGATGTCCGATGCCACAAGCTGGTTGGAGATCACATTGCTAACTATATATACAGTACTGTGCACAGGCATATAATCAAAAATGCTATTTTCAATGAATGCCTTCACCCATGCTTGCCCTCAGGAGAGATTGAAAATCCGCCTATTGTCTCTCTTTCATCTTCCTACTGCTTCTTGCACCTTAGCTTACTTTGGATTTCCCTCTCTCATCTTCCGTTTCTCACTCAATATATTTCTCTTTTTGAATTGGAGGTTGTCATAATGCCTCACAAAACTATTCTCCTTTCCACCATCTCATTGCTCCAATCACTATTCTACCTCATCTATTTGAATTCTTACCTTCCCCTTGCTTCACTGTCAATCATTACAACTTTAATTTCCACCACTTGCCCCACTCATTCACTTAGAGATGGGTCCTGAAGAGCCAAAGGCCAACTTCTCCTCAACATCTGCAAATTTCTATCCATTTATTCTATTCTTCCCCTCTCTTCTTAAATCCTTCTCTCAAAAAATTAGTTTACTTTCAGAAGTTGCCACTTTTAATAACAAAGACATGAAAAAGAAACTGCCTGCATGCATCATTCTCTATTTATGACTTATTAGTTCTCTCTCACTCCACCTTGATCAACATCCCATGAATAGTGAACATTTGATTCTCTAATTCACAGTCCTGAATGATTAGCAATGTGCTTTTCTGATTGTTGGTTGAAATGGAGATAAAACACAGGTGGGGTTAATTAACTGACTTCCAAGTTTATTTTTTGGAGAAAATTGAAGTAAATATAAATGAAGTAAACATCGGCTCACATCTTCCGGTATCCAGATCATTGGAGACAGTATGACCCAAGATGACCCTCCAGGGTTATAATCTCTGGATTACTACCCGAGCCACGTGCCAATTGGCATAGGGTTGAGAAAATTAGAGAAGTTAACACGTGGCTAAAGGAGTGGTGCGGGGAAGAGGGATTCCATTTCATGGGGCATTGGCATCAGTACTGGGGCAGGAGGGACCTGTACCGTTGGGACAGTCTTCACCTGAACCATTCTGGGACCAGTGTTCTAGCGAATAGGATAAATAGGTTGGTCACAAGGACTTTAAACTAGCAATTTGGGGGGGAAGGGAAGTGTAAAGCTATGGACAGTATAATGTTTAATGGAGATCAAGGCAGCAGGTTACGTGACAGGTTATTATGTAGAGATATGGGTTCAAAGACAAGGAAAATTAGGAGAAAGGGTAAGAGGAAAAATAAATTGTGAAAAGTTACTGATCAAGGTGTTAGGATTCATAACAAAGACATAAAAAACAGCATAAGTGTACTTTACCTGAATGCTCGTAGTATACGAAATAAGGTAAATGAGTTGATGGCGCAAATCATCATGAATGACTATGATTTAGTGGCCATTACTGAAACATGGTTAAAAGATGGTCACGACTGGGAGTTAAATATCCAAGGGTATCAGACTATACGAAAGGATAGAATGGACGGTAAGGGCGGTGGTGTAGCTTTGTTGTTTAAGGATGGCATCCGGGCAATAGTAAGGGATGATATTGGTGCTATGGAGGACAAGATTGAATCAATTTGGGTGGAAATCAGGAATAGTAAGGCGAAAAGGTCACTGATAGGAGTAGTCTATAGGCCGCCAAATAGTAACAGGATGGTAGGGCAGGCAATAAGCAAAGAAATAACGGATGCATGTAGAATTGGTACAGCGGTTATCATGGGAGATTTTAATCTGCATATCGATTGCGTTAACCAGGTTGGTAAAGGCAGACTTGAGGAGGAGTTTATAGAATGTGCCCGGGATAATTTCCTGGAACAGTATGTAATGGAACCTACAAGGGAACAAGCGGTCCTAGATCTGGTCCTGTGTAATGAGGCAGGATTGATTAATGATCTCATAGTTCGGGATCTTCTTGGAAGGAGCGACCACAATATGGTGGAATTTAAAATACAGTTGGAGGATGACAAGGTAAAATGAAACACTAGTGTTTTGTGCTTAAACAAAGGTGATTACAATGGGATGAGAGAAGAACTAGCTAAGGTCGACTGGGAGCAAAGACTTCATGGTGAAGCAGTTGAGGAACAGTGGAGAACCTTCCGAGCGATCTTTCACAGTGTTCAGAAAAGGTTCATACCGACAAAAAAGAAAGACGGTAGAAAGGGGAAAAATCGACCGTGGATATCTAAGGAGGTGAGGGAGAGTATCAAATTGAAGGAAAAACATACAAAGTGGCAAAAATTAGTGGGAGACTAGAGGACTGGGAAGTCTTTAGGGGACAACAGAAAGCTACTAAAAAAGCCATAAAGAAGAGTAAGGTAGACTATGAAAGTAAACTGGCTCAGAACATAAAAGCAGATAGTAAAAGCTTCTACAAATATATAAGACAAAAAAGAGTGGCTAAGGTAAATATTGGTCCTTTGGAAGATGAGAAGGGAGATTTAATAATAGGAGACGGGGAAATGGCTGAGGAGCTGAACAGGTTTTTTGGGTCAGTCTTCACAGTGGAGGACACAAATAACATGCCAGTGACTGATGGAAATAAGGATATGATAGGTGAGGACCTTGAGATGATTGTAATCACTAAGGAGGCAGTATTGGGCAAGCTAATGGGGCTAAAAGTAGACAAGTCTCCTGGCCCTGATGGGATGCGTCCCAGAGTGTTAAAAGAGATGGCTAGGGAAATTGTAAACGCACTAGTGATAATTTATCAAAATTCACTAGACTCTGGGGTGGTCCCAGAGGATTGGAAAGTAGCAAACGTGACACCACTGTTTAAAAAAGGAGGTCGGCAGAAAGCGGGTAATTATAGGCCGGGAAGCTTAACTTCGGTTGTAGGGAAAATGCAGGAATCTATCATTAAGGAGGAAATAGCGGGGCACCTGGAGGGAAATTGTCCCATTGGGCAGACGCAGCATGGGTTCACAAAGGGTAGGTCGTGTCTGACTAATTTGGTAGAATTTTTTGAGGCCGTTACCAGTGCAGTAGATAACGGGGAGCCAATGGATGTGGTATATCTGGATTTCCAGAAAGCTTTTGACAAGGTGCCACACAAAAGGTTGCTGCATAAAATAAAGATGCATGGCATTGAGGGTAAAGTGGTAGCATGGGTAGAGGATTGGTTAACTAACAGAAAGCAGAGAGTGGGGATAAATGGGTGTTTCTCTGGTTGGCAACCTGTAACTAGTGGGGTCCCTCAAGGATCAGTGTTGCGCCCGCAGTTGTTCACAATTTACATAGACGATTTGGAGTTGGGGACCAAGTGCAATGTGTCAAAGTTTGCAGACGACACTAAGATGAGCGGTAAAGCAAAAAGTGCAGAGGATACCGGAAGTCTGCAGAAGGATTTGGATAGGTTAGGTGAATGGGCTAGGGTCTGGCAGATGGAATTCAATGTTGCCAAGTGTGAGGCTATCCATTTTGGGAGGAATAACAGCAGAATGGATTATTATTTAAACGGTAAGATGTTAAAACATGCTGCTGTGCAGAGGGACCTGGGTGTGCTGGTGCACGATTCGCAAAAAGTTGGTGTGCAGGAGCAACAGGTGATTAAGAAGGCTAATCGAGTTTTGTCTTTCATTGCTAGAGGGATGGAGTTCAAGACTAGTGAGGTTATGCTGCAATTGTATAAGGTGTTGGTGAGGCCGCATCTGGAGTATTGTGTTCAGATTTGGTCTCCTTACCTGAGAAAGGACATATTGTCACTGGAGGGAGTGCAGAGGAGATTCACTAGGTTGATCCCAGAGTTGAGGGGATTAGATTATGACGAGAGGTTGAGTAGACTGGGACTGTACTCATTGGAGTTTAGAAGGATGCGGGGGGATCTTATTGAGACATAAAATTATGAAGGGAATAGATAGGATAGATGCGGGCAGGTTTTTTCCATTGGTCGGGGAAAGCAGAACTAGGGGGCATAGCCTCAAAATAAGGGGAGGTAGATTTAGGACGGAGTGTAGGGGGAACTTCTTCACCCAAAGGGTTGTGAATCTCTGGAATTCCTTGCCCAGTGAAACAGTTGAGGCTCCTTCTTTAAACGTTTTTAAGAAAAAGATAGATGCCTTTCTAAAGAATAATGGGATTCGGGGAGTGGAGCTGAGTCCACAAAGATCAGCCATGATCTCATTAAATGGCGGAGCAGGCTCGAGGGGCCAGATGGCCTACTCCTGTTCCTAATTCTTATGTTCTTATATTCTAAGATACACATCAAGACCCTGCAGTGGACCTGGTGTGTGGACCTTCATGAGAATTATCTGGGAAGTTTGAACTTCCAACAGATGATTGCCCTGCTCTCCGGGACCCTCTGAAAGTCTCCAACTCTGAGTAAGAGTTACTTCCCTGGATAGTTATGCAGGAAATGTTAAACAGAAATATCCTAGTTAATTCCTGGGTAACTACAACTGACAGCCCAGTTACTCACACTGAGCCCCTCCAACTCTCCCACTGACCCACTGATTATCTGTGTGACCCTCAACGACCCCGCCAACCTGATCCAACTTGACTATCCACTGACCGGACCTGACTACTCTCTGAGCCACCTACCGACCTCATCCACCTGCTGCCCTATTACCTGACATCCTCCCACCCTACCCATCTGCCACTCTACATCCCACCACCCTACCTACCCTCCCACCTACCACCTTACCCACCTGTGACCCTACTACCCTACCCATTTACCACCTTACCCACCTAACATCTGACAGACTTTTCCCTCCTACCCATCTGCCACCTGACCATCCTACCCACCTGCCACCTACCCATTAGCCACCCTATGCAATTGTCACCCTAACCACCTGCCACCCATGACCCTACCTACCCACCACCTCACTCACCTACCCACCCTATCCATTCACTAACATTCACACTGGACATTTAGCTTAACTTACAGGAGCCAGCGCCCACAAAGGTGGGTGGTTGGGTCCTCTGCAATGATTCTTTTCACTACTCTCCATGAGGTCTCCTATGCTGAGGGAGTTTGTCTGACTGCTGAATAGAAAGAGGCCTTTCAGATGTATCCAGGGAAGTGATCAGTTTTTGACTGATCAGTCTGGGATATAGCCGTTCTGCTGATTGGAAAATATGGGGCATGGTTTATTCTATTTGCCAGTCAGCTCACCCTCTGATTCCTTTGTTTCCATTTCTCTTTTTCAGTTTAATACACTTCTTAAAGTATATTGAATATAAAACAGAAGATACAAATGTAACACAAGAAGGCTATCTTCTCACATTTACGAAAATGGTCAATATTAATTTTACCTGAGTAAAGATTTGGAGGTCTGTCTCCCTGTTTTTCAGCGAAGAGTTCAAGAAATGTATATCATTGCCCTGGAAAACTAGCTACACTGCACATGTTCAGACAAAAGATCCTAATTCAGCTACCATAATAGAACATCCGATAACAAGCCATCAACATGAAACCAGTTTATCTCTGCACAGATGCTGCCAAACTTGCTTAGTATACCTCGATATTCTGATTTTATTCTTTAAGTCCAGGGACCGCTCTCGTAAATTTGCACTGTAATCCTTCCAAGCCTAGCGTTCCAGTGCCGAAGACTGAATGCCAGATGGGGTACAAAAGAAGCATCAATTCCTCACTTTTGAGTTTTAAATGGGATCGAGTTCAGACTGACCTGACAGCTAGAAGACTTCCTTAGATGCTCGCTAATTTTTGATAACCATGGCCTAATGGACTGCCTGCTGAGGCACCATTGCTGTTGCTACAAAGATGGCAGCTACCAATAGGTTGGTTATTATAACCCGCAGGGAGGCCTCGGGGTGTGGACCATTTGGTTCCCCGTGACCTCCACAGAATACGAACCTCCCAGTAACCTGGCAGGGCTTCCCCTTTAATGAGGGGAGCCCTCACAGTATAAAACCCCAACTTGGGTGCAGGCTGAGGAGGGAGACCCTTCGGGTAGAAGAGTATATGAGCATTTGTGTATAGTTAATAAGAATATCGTTTGCACCCTTCTTGCCGTTTCATGCATATTCTCTCGGCGTGCATACTACATAGGTGTTCAGTTTGTTTTGTAGAGCCTATTCTTAGATAATCAGGACCACCTTGTATCAATAACCAGGATCATAATGCATTAATAGCCATGATTCTATTATATTAATAATCAGAATACTATTGCATCAATAATGAGGATCCTATTACATCAATGCTCAGCGACCTCCTACATTAATAATCAGAATCATATAACATTAATAGTCTGGATCTCATTGCATAAATCATCAGCATCCTAGTACATTAATAATCAGGATTCTATTACATTAATAATCAGAACCAGATTACATTAATTATATGGTTCCTATTGCATTAATAATCAGCTGTCTATTGCATAATAACCAGGAAATTATCACACTAGTAATCAGGATCCTATAAAATTAATAAACAGGATGCTGTTACATTAATAATCAGAGTCCAAATACATTAATAATCTTGATACTTTTTCAGTAAACAATGACCTATTGCATCAATAATGTGGATACCATTACATTAATCAGAGTCCTATATCATTAATAATGAGCAACGCAACAACTGAAGCCTCCCCCCCTCCCATGCACAACAGCTGGCTCTGGCACATGGCTGCCTGTGAGAGGGCAGCCCTGTCCTGGGCCATGGATGACGCGTGCACATGAACCCCCATGCCTTGCATAACCTGACCCATGGCTGAAACCGTTGCACCCATTGCCTCCACTGCTGACAACATCTGTGCATTGTCGGCCTGGGTGGCAGCCATGACCGGCACCACTCCCTGCTCCTGGACTCCTCCACCTGCGTCTGCAGCTGCTGGAAGCCGGCCGTCAACCCGTCGTCTAGTCCCTGAGTTTCTAACTACATCGGGCCTATGGGTGGGTCTGGAAAGTCCAGAAACCTGGGAACCGTCTGGGCAGCAGCTGGTTGCTGAGGCTGGGCTGCCCTCCGGCCGTCCGGCCCTTGGCTGCTCCTACCTGCACCTGCTGTACCGGTATGGCTGTGTGGCGCGCACCAGTCTGTGTCCCAGAGGCCTCATCACTAAATTGCCCAACCGTCGTGCGAGTCTCTGCGATGGTGGGGGGTGTGGGTCAGTGCAGTAACGCCAAGTCTGGGTCGTCATCGGACCCAAAGTCTGGGGGCTCCTCCGTCGAGCCTGGGGCCGGTGTTCTTTCTGTCGCCCCATCTGAGGGGCACGTCCGGTCTGTCCGTCATCTTTGTGTCACTGTCCTGGTTTAACGCCCTCTGTGCATTACTGTCCTGACTGTCGTGAGCGTCAGTGTCCATCGTCTTCATTTCGGGGCTGTCGCTGTCCTGTGTGTCCATCCTCTGTTCATCACTGTCCTGTGTCTCAGTCCTCTGTGCATCCGATTCTTGTGTCACAGTGATGGAGGAAGGCCTTCGTTGTTGTCTGCCCTCCGCGCCGTGGCGTGCGTCCCTGGGGGCATCTGGACCTGGCACTTGTTGGGGCCAAGCAGGCGGTACGGGACGATCGGTGGCAGGTCCTGCAACACATATATCGCTACACACGCGGACTGGGGCGAGAGGGTGTAGTGGGGGTGGGGATTGGGGTGAGGGTGTGTACTGGGGGGGGGGATTGGGGTGAGAGTGTGTACTGGGAGGGTGGGGTAAAGGTGTGTACTGGGGGAATGGGGTGAGGGTGTGTGCTGGGGGGGTGGGGTGAGGGTGTGTGCTGGGGGGATGGGGTGAGGGTGTGTGCTGGGGGGTGGGGTGAGGGTGTGTGCTGGGAGGGGTGAGGGTGTGTGCTGGGGGGTGGGGTGAGTGGGTGTGCTGGGGGGTGGGGTGAGGGTGTGTGCTGGGGGGTGGGGTGAGGGGGTGTGCTGGGGAGGTGGGGTGAGGGTGTGTGCTGGGGGATGGGATGAGGGGGTGTGCTGGGGAGGTGGGGTGAGGGTGTGTGCTGGGGGGTGGGGTGAGGGGGTGTGCTGGGGGGTGGGGTGAGGGTGTGTGTGGGGGGGTGGGGTGAGGGTGTGTGCTGGGGGGTGAGGGTGTGTGCTGGGGGGTGGGGTGAGGGTGTGTGCTGGGGGATGGGGTGAGGGTGTGTGCTGGGGGGTGGGGTGAGGGTGTGTGCTTGGGGGTGGGGTGAGGGGGTGTGCTGGGCGGATGGGGTGAGGGTGTGTGCTGGGGAGGTGGGTGAGGGTATGTGCTGGGGGGGATGGGATGAGGGTGTGTGCTGGGGGGGTGGGGTGAGGGTGTGTGCTGGGGGTGAGGGTGTGTGCTGGGGGGTGGGGTGAGGGTGTGTGCTGGGGGGTGGGGTGGGGGGTGTGCTGGGGGGATGGGGTGAGGTGTGTGCTGGGGGGTGGGGTGAGGGTGTGTGCTGGGGTGTGGGGTGAGGGGGTGTGCTGGGGGGATGGGGTGAGGGTGTGTGCTGGGGGGTGGGGTGAGGGTGTGTGCTGGGTGGGGTGAGGGTGTGTGCTGGGGGGGTGAGGGTGTGTGCTGGGGGTGTGGGGTGAGGGGGTGTGGGGTGAGGGGGTGTGCTGGGGGGATGGGGTGAGGGTGTGTGCTGGGGGGGTGGGGTGAGAGTGTGTGCTGGGGGGATGGGGTGAGGGTGTGTGCTGGGGGGGATGGGGTGAGGGTGTGTGCTGGGGGGGATGGGGTGAGGGCGTGTGCTGGGGGGGTGGGGTGAGGGTGTGTGCTGGGGGGATGGGGTGAGGGTGTGTGCTGGGGGGGTGAGGGGGTGTGCTGGGGGGATGGGGTGAGGGGGTGCTCTGGGGGGTGGGGTGAGGGTGTGTGCTGGGGGGGTGAGGGTGTGTGCTGGGGTGGGTGGTGAGGATGTGTGGTGGGGGGGATGGGGTGACGTTGTGTGCTGGGGGGATGGGGTGAGGGTGTGTGCTGGGGGGATGGGGTGAAGGTGTGTGCTGGGGGGATGGGGTGAGGGTGTGTGCTGGGGGGGTGAGGGTGTGTGCTGGGGGGTGGGGTGAGGGTGTGTGCTGGGGGGTGGGGTGAGGGTGTGTGCTGGGGGATGGGGTGAGGGTGTGTCCTGGGGGGGTGGGGTGAGGGTGTGTGCTGGGGGGGATGGGGTGAGGGCGTGTGCTGGGGGGGTGGGGTGAGGGTGTGTGCTGGGGGGATGGGGTGAGGGTGTGTGCTGGGGGGGTGAGGGTGTGTGTTGGGGGGGATGGGGTGAGGGTGTGTGCTGAGGGGGGATGGGGTGAGGGTGTGTGCTGGGGGGATGGGGTGAGGGTGTGTGCTGGGGGGGGTGAGGGTGTGTGCTGGGGGGATGGGGTGAGGGTGTGTGCTGAGGGGGGATGGGGTGAGGGTGTGTGCTGGGGGGATGGGGTGAGGGTGTGTGCTGGGGGGGTGAGGGGGTGTGCTGGGGGGTGAGGGTGTGTGCTGAGGGGGGGTGAGGGTGTGTGCTGGGGGGGATGGGGTGAGGGTGTGTGCTGGGGGGGGATGGGGTGAGGGTGTGTGCTGGGGGGTGAGGGTGTGTGCTGGGGGGGATGGGGTGAAGGTGTGTGCTGGGGGGGGATGGGGTGAGGGTGTGTGCTGGGGGGGGTGAGGGTGTGTGCTGGGGGGGATGGGGTGAGGGTGTGTGCTGAGGGGGGATGGGGTGAGGGTGTGTGCTGGGGGGATGGGGTGAGGGTGTGTGCTGGGGGGGATGGGGTGAGGGTGTGTGCTGGGGGGGTGAGGGTGTGTGCTGGGGGGGTGGGGTGAGGGTGTGTGTTGAGGGGGGGGGTGTTGTAGGCCGGCAGGGGACTCTCACTTGCTGCTGGCAAGGGGCAACCTCCCGGTCCCTGCCTCCGCCAATGACGTCCAGTGCCCTCTGCTCGTGTACTGTGAGGGGGTGCAGTACAGGTGAACCCCCTCCAGTTCTCGCACACTCCCTGTGGTTGTGGCCGGTCTTCTCCGGGGGGTGGTGGGGAGGCAGCAAAGCATCAGAGTTAGTCGGTACACAGCATCCCTCGCAGATGTCACCTATATGATGGCATGGGAGCACTGGGCAGCCGGCCACGGTGGATCTCAGGGGTGTGCAGCCCATGAGGGTCAAGTGGGGGTTTTGGCAAACCTGCTGGCTGCTGGGGGGGGGGGGTGTTTAATGTCACATATGTAGGTGGTAGGGGTTGGGTGGTGCTGGGGTCACGTCTCGGTGTCCTCAGCCTGGCTGCCCTCGTCAGGTTGTGCATCTTCTTGCGGCACTGCTCGCCCGTCCGTGGGGTGTCCCCCACCGCACTTTCCGCAATGCCCACCTCGCGCCAATTCCTCTGGACTGTGTTGGCAGGGTGCCAGTGGCCACGTCTATGGCACAGGATCGCCCTCCTATCTTCGACTGCGGCGAGCAGCGTCTCTAGGTCATGGTCACGGAACCTCGCGGCGGCACGTCGGGGGGGGCGTCCATCTCGCCGGTCTTGGGACTTTGCTGCGCTCGTGCACATTTTAAGTGACGTGGCGCCGTGTCATTGGGGCGTCGCGTGAATGATGCCGGTCTGGCGCCACGCCCCCCGCGCTTCTCGGCGCCCCCGTGCTGGCCGCTTTTGCGGGCCAGAATTAGTCGTCGGGTCGGGCCGCTGACGCCGTCGTAAAACGCAGCGGTATTTACAATGGCGTGGGCACTTTGCCGTGGGATGAGAGAATCCTGCTCCTTATTACCCAGTGTTCCACTTTTGAGGTTTGCACTTTTATCTTAACTTTCCTGGCACACACTATGAGTTTTGTAGCAGAGATTTAATAACAAACCCTTGCTATTATAGATATTCTTGCATGTTCAAATTTCCGCATAATATGTTTCTTTTTAAAATTGCAACCATTTTATCAGCATGTTCGGTCTAGAAATATTTTTTTTATTCATTCTATTGGGAAAATGGTTGATTTATGAGAATGGTTTGAACTGTATCATGTCACTTTTTTGGAATGATTTTTAGCTAGCTCTCCAACAGAATCATTCATTCTTCATCTTTGTCTTTTTCTAAACTACCTCTCAGTCATCGCACAGCTGGTCCATATCTCCCTTCCTCTCCAAGCTCTCCAGAGTCCCTGGCTTCTTCAATATCTCGCCTTCTATTAGTTCTTCATCACATTCTGGGTACTATTTGTTTTTTTCCCAAAATTCATAGGAAAAGCATATTTCTTCCATTGAATTTGTCAGACCGGTGGACTGTATCATCTCTCGGCACTTACTAAATTCTGGGCCGGATTCTCCGTTTCTGTGTCGAAGTGTTGGCGCCAGCGGAGAATCCTTGGACTTTCACGTCAGAAACGTCCGCGTCATGCCTGCAACGATCCTGCTACCGGTAAGGAGCTAGCACCGGCATCGCATTGATCACCCTCGAAACTAGCGAAAAACGGTACGGGAATCGTGGGGTCCGTGATGGACACTCGCAGGCTGACAAGCTGCAGGCAAACTTAAACAATACAGCCCCCTCACCCACACACACACACTGATCTGGGCCAAAAAGATGAGACAGGTTGTGCTGCAGCACCCATATAGCTGATGGGTTGGTTGGGGCCAGAGAGAACTCAGGGTACCTCTGGGGCATCCCAGGGCACCAGGGCACCAGGTTAACAGCGGCGGAGGTAATGGTGTTGTGTACACGTCCACCCCGACCCCACAGCCCACCAGCGGCACGGCCGTCAGCGAAGGATAGCAGTGCTGGACACTGTCCATCGCCTTCTCTGTCTCTCAGCAGCCACTACGCCAGGTTCATGATTTGTGTGAGCACACATGGACGGCACCGTCAGGAACTTGGCCCATCGGAGGCGGAGCATCACAGGTGGGCCCACTAATGATATACAAACGGTGTGTCAACTACGCGCGGCGTGCGTCGCACTGACGCCATTTTCGAGGAGGCGGAGCATCATGATTCGGCGTCAAACCGGCGCCTGCCCTGATTTCGGCGTCAGTCAAAGGAGATTCCCGCCCTCTTTCTTTCATGCAATTAGTTCCAGAAGGAATGCTTGGAATAGCAAGATATTTCAAACTATGGATGTGAAACCTAGATGTTAGGGATTGAGTATATTAAAAAAAGTCTCGAAAAACAGTCTCACTGAAGATAGTTCATCGAATATACTTGATAGGAGAGACAAGTTATTGCATCGACTCTCCCCCCCTCACCCCAAAGTCCTGAGGTCCCTCTGTCGCTGGAGGTGCTGGAGGTCTCCTCTGCTGCTTTGCCCTGGCTGTGTTTCCAATGGCTTTGGGGTTGGGTCAGGCTGTGTGTAACACCCCGGAGAGCATCGCTTCTGTGCCAATCATCTGGGGGATCGTGTCGGTGACCTCTCCATGACCAACCTGACATCCAAGGTTATGGATGATTCCATCTCCATGTCTGAACCAGGATCTTCCATCTCATGTATATTTGTGTTATGGCCCTTGGGGAATATTGCTCTCTGGCTCATGAATGATGGGAAAGAGGGACGAAGGGCTGATTCATCTGGCAGTGCTGGCTCTGGTATAGGTTTCTTATCTTTGAGATAGTCCACATGTCTGCATACTGTCCGGTTTTGACTGTGTAAGAGATTGGTCCAGTCTTCTCCACTATGGTCCCTGGTATCCATCGGGCATTGTCCCCAAAATTCTGGAGGTATTTCGTGTCCCCTAGCCTGAACTCTCTGTCCTGCTTCCAGTGGTACTGGAGATCTTTTTCTGGAGATTTTGTTTCTTCTCCACCTTCCCAGCAAGATTGGGAAACATTAGGCTTAGACGGGTTCATAGTCTTTGGCCCATCAGTAATTCTGGCAGTCGTCATATGCGGAGTGGTCTGTGTCCAATAGTTGAACAGGAAAAGCACCAGTTTTGTCTTAACTGACCCTTTAGCTTGTTTTTGCCTGACCCTTTTGAAAGTCTGTGCCGCCGGCTCAGGCAAGTCGTTCAAAGAAGGGTGATATGGGGCAATCCGAATGTGTTTCGCTCCATTCGCCTGCACTGAACTTCAAGAATGTCTCGCTGGTGATAGGGGTGCTGTTATCGGTGATGAGCATCTCTGGGATACCATGGACACTGAATGACTGGTGTAGCTTCTCTATGAATCATAGAATCATAGAATTTACAGTACAGAAGGAGGCCATTCAGCCCATCGAGTCTGCACCAACCCTTACAAAGAGCACCCTACTGAAGCCCACGTAACTACCCTATCCCCGTAACCCAGTAACCCCCACTGAAGGGTGAAGGCCGAGCAGCTGGGTCTCGTGAATCTAGTGCTTAAAAGCTGGCTCGGATTGGGACTGGCATGATCGCTAGTACCAAGTGGGACTTACGTGCTGTATGCCGTGTTGCAATCTTTACTTTTGTTTGCCAAATAAACCTTTAATGTTTCACCTTCTCGGGACTCTTGAAGATTTTATAGTAAAAAAGATTAAGATCTGCACTGGAGTTTAAATCATATTTGGCATAAGTGAAAAAAAATGTAAAACAACAGTGTTGTCATAGGGATTTTTATATTAAGAAGTTTTCATTCGACCTCAGATTCTGCTTGATCAATCAGACCTGCTGGCAAGTTGGCTCAAAAAGCATGTCAGTTTGTTGGAAACATAATTCAACAGACCCTGTCAGATTAAAAATTGTTGGCTCACTCTCATGTTAGGAAACAAAAAGGTTACTCGTTGAAGGCAGCATAAAGTTTGATCTCCATTGAGAGCCCCTTTCCAATGTTGAACTGTTGCTATGCTGAACATACCAGCCTTGAACAAAAACAAAATCAAAACTGTAGGGTCACAAGTTCTGATCCTTCTAACTTGCTGTGTATTTCCAGCATTTTCTGTTCTTGTTTCGAACTTCTACAGGGTGTCTTATTGTTTCCTCACAGGTGTGAATGAAATATTTCCTATCCATGGATCAGATTGACATTTTGCAGTAAGTTCTCAACTTTTTCCAACCCCCATACAGGAAATATGTTCAACTCAACCTGTGCTGTTCTTAGTTCATACTTCACCAATGACAGATCCATGACCCCTTTAACTTCTGTGCCTCAGAAGAGAGGAGCATGGAATTTATGTGAAGGAGACAGCTGCTTGGAGTCGAAAATGTGATTTTTGTTGTTCCGTTCAGATTTTCTTTGTACTGCACGAGTATTCCCTTCCAAAATTCAAAGGGAGAGAATAACACTTCTCAGATATGAGGAATATATTCAGCTTCCTTTTAAAGTTAAGTATCATCAACCGAAACTAAATCCTCTAAAACCACCACATTTGAACAATAATACCTGGTAAAAATATCTGAATAGTACCATAACACAAATATTCACATTGAGTTATGTGACACCACTTCCACTATTCCCTACGCCCTATCAAGTGTGCTTTTGAACTCAAAGCTTCTTTTCTGATGCAACATGGTTATGAATTTGTCTTGGGTGGGCATGCAAAATGGGTAACAGTAAATTAGCCACATGTTTTTCATTCTCCCCGATTCACTCGTGCCCAGTTTGCACATTTGCCTAAGACTGTGGGGATACAGTGAGGGAATTGGAGCTAATTGGATTGTTCTATAGAGAGGCAGCATAATGGACTTGATACACTGAATGGCATCCTTCTGTGCCGTAATGACTCTTCAGGCTGAACCTTCAATTGATGGCAGGGGCAGGAATGGGACAATTGGGATTTACATATTGCGTTCTCGGATGCTAGCATTGGACTTTGCTGCTACCGAAATGCGGTGCAACTTTCCAAGGGAAAGCGGGAGAGACGTTGTCTGGAACCCAACTATCCTCTAATTAAGCGCCTGTTAAGTTAGTAGGGATTTTCAATTGGCAATCAAAGGGACACAACAGGGTGATGCTGGCATGCACACAGTGAAGAGTCATCAAGGCTAATGAAGCTACTTGTCAATGAATATAAAAGCTGGACACATGCTCAGATGCTCAACCAGTGGCAGAAAGTTGCCATCGTGAATGGTGAGGCTGCTGGCCTCACCTGAGGAAGCCCCGCTGAACAAACTACCAGCAGCTCATTGACTGGAAATGGGAGTGGGCTGCTCTAATATTGGGCAGAGCAATGAGCAGGACTTCCAGCTGAAGCATCCACCTGGCCAAAAGACTAGAAGGACACCACAAGCGGCTGCAAGGAGATGCCTGTACTAGCCACGACAGTGCCGAAGGAGGTTGCATCAATTCGTACAGATTGTCTGAGAGATTTGTACAATGGTGCATAGTGACCAGATGCCGCCCAGAACTTTTATGCATCCAGGTAATTCCAAGGATCAGCTGTAGACTAGGGTGACATTTTGCAATAGGTAGCTCATCACACTATCATGGAAGTCTTGGATTCCCTATTCCAGAGATCGGGATTTAAGTTCATTTTGAGATAGATGGGTCAATGCAAGCTCAGAGGGTAAGAAATGTTATTGCCATTGATGGATTCCCTCATGTCCAGGGAAACATTAATTTCAACCAGGTAGCCACCAAGGTACCGATGGGCTAGTGAAAAAGTTTCCGTTCAATGAATGTGCAGCTGGTCTGTGACCACGAGAAGTGACTCTTCCAGGTCTGTGCTCCGCTCCTGGACAGCTCTCATTATGCTTTTATCCCTCAAGAGTCCCAGATGCAGTGCCACGTAGATCTTTGAAGCATTTTCTGCACATCCTGCTGGTGACTCCCCAGCTGGTGGCCTCTATTGTCCCTCTATCTCTGCTCTTTTGCTCGCTCTTGGCACATTTCTTCTCCTGGATGCTGGGAACAAAATATCTCTCCTGTCAGATACCACATCTGTTAAAGCTTCAAGAGGGGCATCTATTAACTGTGGAGCAACTAGGGGACGCACTGTGCCTCTGCTGCTCCATTGATTCAGTGAATGGCAAACCAAGTCATGGCTGCCATTTGCCTTTCCCAGTGTGGCTAATTGGATGTCAAACTCACCCTGCCTAATAAAGCTCTTTAAAATTCAGAATTGTGTCACATCACTGATGTTGATGCAATGTGAGTTTGGGGCTCTCCAATGATTTTAACTTCCCCATGTTATCAACCTAGAAGAGGCAATGGTGTAGTGGTATTGTCACTGGACTAGTAATCCAAATACCCAGGCAATGCTTTGGGCACCCGGGTTCAAATCCTATCACGGCAGATAATGGAATATGAATTCAATAAAATCTGGAATTAAAATCGAACGATGATTATAAAATCATTGTTGATTTTTGTGATCTGGTTCACTAATGTCATTTCGGGGAGGAACCTGCCGTCCTTACCGATCCACAGCTGGTTTGTGGCCTACAGATCCACAACAATGTCATTGACTCTTAAATGTCCTCTGAAACAGCATAGCAAGCCACTCAATTCAAGGGCAGTTTGGGATGGGCAACAATTCATAGAATTTACAGTGCAGAAGGAGGCCATTCGGCCCATCGAGTCTGCACCGGCTCTTGGAAAGAGCACCCTACCCAAGGTCAACACCTCTACCCTATCCCCATAACCCAGTAACCCCACCCAACTCTAAGGGCAATTTTGGACACTAGGGCAATTTATCATGGCCAATCCACCTAACCTGCACATCTTTGGACTGTGGGAGGAAACCGGAGCACCCGGAGGAAACCCACGCACACACGGGGAGGATGTGCAGACTCCGAACAGACAGTGACCCAGCAGGGAATCGAATCTGGGACCCTGGTGCTGTGAAGCCACAGTGCTAGCCACTTGTGCTACCGTGCTGCCCCTAATATTGATATTGTTCTTCATAAAAGGGAGGTTTTACTGAAAATGAGGATGGATTTCCTGAACACTTCTGTTTGTTCTTTCCAAGAACAGCTGTAAAAACCCCAGAAGAATGACATAAATTTAAGCCATTCTGCACAAGGTTTCCATGGTTCTTCTGCTGAAATTACAGGAGATGAGCGGATGAACAGGAAGACCCCAATGGAAAATCATTCTGACATCTGGTGGCTAGAAAGCTGTGTGTACTGCAGAATACGATAGCTACTGTTTTGAACCAGAAGACTCCTCAGCTTCTTCAATTTGTTGAAAATATTTCTTTAGATATTGCACAATAATATTGCCTGCTTGATGAATTGAACAGGGTCACGCCCACATTCTCCCTTTGTCACATTCAATGACGAAGAGTAGCAATGAGTGCAGGAAGGTTTCCATGGCTCCCAAAAGATTAAGGATCATGTGTAAATCTAGCATATTTTAATTCATTTATTTATTGATATTAAGGGGCTGATTTAGCACAGGGCTAAATCGCTGGCTTTGAAAGCAGATCCAGACAGGCCAACAGCACGGTTCAATTCCCATACCAGCCTCCCCAAACAGGCACTGGAATGTGGCGACTAGGGGCTTTTCACAGTAACTTCGTTTGAAGCCTACTTGTGACAATGAGCAATTTTCATTTTCATTTTTCATTTCATTTCCTGGTCAAAGTTGTCAGTTGCTATCTAGAATTGAATCTATTTATTAGGCATTCTGAGAGAAAGTAGCTTCATATAAATAATTTCTAAAATACAGCTTCATTTATTGAAAATGTGCAGTAGTTATGTTGACCCTTATCTAAACTGTGCAATATACTTACTGGCTGGTTTGGGAGGTAAATGAACTATTTGGCTGCTTTTCCTGGCAGCACTATAAGTGGAAGGGAGCAGTAAAAGAACATTAGGAAGACGGAAAGTGTTTACTTAAATCCGAGCCAAATTGTGAAGAGATTTTTTTTTAATAAATCATAACTTGTCAATGACAACTACAGACTGCTACTAGTTCATTCTTTAAGCTTTTCAAATAGTCTTTACTTCAGATTTTAACATCCTTTCTTGAAAAAGGTCACGAATAGAAGAGATATGTAATTCTATATTCTATGAAATCATAATTATGCTCAGCTAGTAAAAGAGACTTTGAGCATCATTTTCGGGGTAAAATGGTTTCACCACTGTCTTTATGGATGTCATTTTATTCTTTTGACAGATCATCGATCATTGACAGCAATCTTTGGACTGTATAAAGGTACTCCTTTAGCAGCTAGTAGGTTACAAAGATGGTCTTTGATATTGTCAGTACACTCGTACAACATCCAATATTGTAAATCAGAGCAACATGTAAATGTTGTTGCTTTGTCAAGAACACCATTACCAGTCAGACAATAACCTGAAGAAAATTTTGTCAACATCCTATATTTCTCACTCGTGGATAATGTGACTATGAATTCAACTCAAGCACAGAGATATTAAAGAACTGATCCTGTGATTGGGAAGGTTATGGACATGGTCAAATAAGGAACAATGACAAATGTTCATCATATAAATCCAGACCCATGCCTGTCATCAGACAAAAGATTGACGTGACTGTTCAGAATGGAGTTTTATTATTCCTCCGTGCTTGCACAGTAAAGTCCCGGACAAACTGCATGAGGGACATACTTGTTTGGTGAAGATGAAGGAACTGGCATGCAATTATTTTTGGTGGCTTGGATTAGATGTTCAAATCAGAGAGAAAGTGGAGCAATGTCAGTCCTGTGTAAAACTAAGAAATACTCCACCATTGCAACCATTACAGCCGTGGGAATGACCAATACAGTCATGGCAGAGAAGGCACATAGACTATGCAGGCGAAGTGGAGAGTCATATGTTCCTAATGATTGTGGATGCATACTCTAAATTGCCAGAAGTTGTTATCATGAAATCTACAATGATCGAACAAACCATTGAGGAGCTCGATGAAATATCGCAAGATTTGGGAAACCAGATCAGTTTGTAAGTGACAATGGTACTCAGTTCACTTCGAGGGAGTTCGAGAGCTACTTAAAAGGCAACAATATACAGCACATAAAGTCAGCTCTGTAACATCGTGCAACAAATGGGTTGGCTGAACGTTTTGTTTAATCATTGAAACATTTCATCAAGGCATCGAAGGACCAAGGTACATTGGCAAGGAGAGTAAACAAATTCTTAATGTCTTACCAGAACATGCAACAACACAGACAATTCTGCTGTTCAGGAGGAAGCTGTGAACACAGTTTGACTTTTTACTACTACCTAAACTTCAGATTGTCAAACGGCAACAACAAGCACAGCTTGGTAGGAGAGAATGAAACTCTAAAAAGCGAATATTTAATCAAGGAGAGTGAGTGCTAGCCAGAAGCTACACCACCAACGAGAAATGGGTATCTGCTGTGATACTAGCGAAGACAGGTCCAATATCACACAGTATACAGATGGATGATGAAAGAGTTTGGTGATATCATGCTGACCAGCTAGTGAAATCACGGAAACTTCTCAAGACGTATTTCCCTTGGACAAAATACACAGTGATATTTTGGAACAGGGGCCAGACACAGAGACAAGTTCATATTTTGTTTCCGAGAACTTCCAAATACCTATGAAGATGGACACTGGAGTAACCTCTCAGGAAGTACCACTACTGAAGAAAAAGTGGACACTTCCGATGTTTTGAGTAACCAGGTTCTAGAATGCCAAAGACAACCTAAAAGAAATAGACATCACCTGAGAGACTACCTGATTGAGTTGTGTATGTGTATAGAGGTGACGCATAAGCGCGTCTGTTATAAAAATGTTAAGCAGTTGTCGTTGCACCAAAGAAGTAAAGCGGGAGGGGTGTTACACATCAAAGAATACATTCCTGCTGGTGAAGCAGGGAACTACAGACCTTTCAGGCTTACATCAGTAGTGGGGAAAATGCTAGAATTTATTACAAAAGGATGTGATAAATGGGCACTTGAATAATAATGATCTGATTGGACATAATCAAGAAGGATTTATGAATGAGAAATCATGCTTGGCGAACCTTTGGAGATGTTGAGGATGTTACTAATAGTATTGATAAAGGGGAGTTGGTAGATGTAGGGTGCAATTTACTGGCTGTTCATGCCGGCGGGATATTCCAGTCCCGCCCACGACACGTCCCCGCCCCTGGTTTCCTGGTGATGAGGAAATCCTGTTGACAACGGCAGGGCCAGAAAATTCCGCTGCCGGGCTGCCACCACCGCCGAAAAACACGTGGCAGGTTGCTCAGTAAATCCCACCCGTGGTATACTTGGATTTTCAGACAATTTGATAAATTCCCCCACAGGAGGCTGGTTAGCAAAATTAAAGCACGTGAAATCGGAGGTAAGAAATTGGCCTAAATTACGGGCTGACTAATAGGCAGAAAATAGAGAGTAGGAATAAACAGGTAATTCTCTTATTGGCAGGCTGTGAGTAGTGGGTACTGCAAGGATCAGTATTTTGGCCCCCGCTGTTCACAATATATATCAATGATTTGGATGTGGAGACCAAATGTAGATGACATAAAGCTAGATAGCAATGTGTGTTGTGAGGAAGATGCAAAGCAATTTCAAGAGTATTTGGACAGACATAGTGAGTGCTCAAGAACATGGCAGATAGAATAAAATGTGGAAAAATGTGAGGTCGTCACTTTGGTGGCTGGAACAGATGTGCAGAGTATTTCTTAAGTGGTAAAGATGAGAAAGCGGTAAAGATGAGAAAGTGTAGAAGTACAAGCGGACCTGTCAATAAGTTCCTCCAAGCTATCATGCATTTATTTAGGTACGTTAGCTTTTATCACAAAGTTGTGAATTTTGCTTCAATTGTATAGAAGCTTGGTTAGACCACACCTGGAGAATTGTGTGCAGTTTGGCCCCCTTGTCTTAGGAAGGATGTTATTGCCTCAGAGGGAATGCAGCAGAGGTTCACCAGGCTTTTTCCCAGGGTGGTGGAACTGCCCTGTGAAGCAGGTTGGGAAAACTGGGCTGTATTCTCTGGAGTTCCAAAGAATGAGAGGTGACCTCCCTGAAACTTGCGGAATATTTACAGGGATAGAGGGTAGATACAGGTAAGATGGTTCCCCTGATTGGTGATTCTAGAACCAGGGAATACAATTTCAAAATAAAGAGAAAACCAATTAGGACTAAGTTGGGGAGAATCTTTTTTCCTCAGAGGGTTGTGAATCGGTGGAAGTCCATACTCTAGAGGACTGTGGGAGGTCAGTCATTGAGTATCTTTAAAGTAGAGAATGATACATTTCTAAATACCAATGACATAATGAAATGTTGTGGGGAAAAACATATTAAACTGGTTATTAGCCATGATCATACTGGATGATGGAGTAGCATTGATGTTCCAAATGTCCTACACCTGCTCCTAATTTTCGATTTCTTATGCTCCTGGCCCAGTCTCCAGTCTTATCTCACTCCCTCTCCCTGAACTCCGAAAGGTGATCTGCAGCAACAATGGATTCTCCAGCCTGGAGATTCCTGCTTAAATCTAGGCCCTGCGACTATTAGTGTCTATTCCTGCACAAACGTCCCAGCAAGTAGACTTAGGCTACTCGAGCTCTCTGCTGCTTCTGATGCTTTTAAAAGGCTGAAGTTTGTATATTTCTCATTCAAATATGCAAAAATCACTGACCACCATCACTGCCAGCATGTTGCATTCTTCTGTTTCTCACAAATATACCAATCATTAGAACAAGGATTGGTGAAATAATAATAGCAGTTTAAGCTATCCTTAAAGGTACATGCACATCACATCACACCACAGCATCAAATGACAACTTTATATTTAAGCAGTGTTACACCTGTTTCAAGGTCTTGTGTGCAAGGGGTATCATCCATGCCTTTGAGTCAGAACCTTTGCGTTCTCCCACCCCAGAACTTAATGACCAAAATTGATGCATTCATAATGTGGTATTGTTATGGGTCAGGGTTTAGAGAACCCCAAAGTGTATCCTGGAGTTCACAACTTTTAATAGATTGTGGTATGGTGAGCACACGGCTCACTCTACAGGTATGGTATAGCAGAAAATGGACCAGTGGGTTTTTAAAACAAAACAATGTTTATTCTATGAACTCAAGTTAACCTTTCTAAAACAAACAGTGAACATCTTAGCAACCAGTAAATCAAATCCCCAAAGAATACAACACTAAGTAATCTGTATGCTGTTCTTTTAACATCCAAAAGACTTAACAAACCTCCAAACAGGAGCACATCAGGGTTTACATTCAAGACTGAAAACATTTATACTTCTTCTGAATTCACCAAATGATCCATAGATGGTTTTTGGATGGCAGAGATCAACAGCAGTGCAGCTCACAGACACACCCAAGCTTTTCTCAAACTGAAACGAAAAAAGCAGAAGTAGAACTCAACTCCACCCACACTTTAACATCACCCCAGTAACATGAGCAGCTCCATTTATTAAAGGTACATTTCTTAAAGGGTACTCTCACATGACACCCCCCCCCCCCAAGAAAACAAAACCCATCAACTTCAAGATGGTTTCATTTTTCACCTTTTCACCATCCTTTAAGAAATGCACACAGTAAATATACTTTATCGTTTCAAAAAAATACAACACACGCAAACAGGTATAATAATATAGTCCATTTTCTTTTCCCATTCTTCTTCCTCCAACTGAAATTCGTCTCGATTACCAGTCTCTTTGAACAAGAAGGTCTCTACACGATCTGTTCAATGCTCTACGCCTTGGCATTCCTCTTTAAAGTCAGATACTTTAGCTTAATCTGATCATAGAGTCCCTTGCAATACTCCAACACAGGAGCATTGGTTATCACAGCTTTCAGGCAGTCAAATGCCTGTCGAAAGGCCGCTGTCCATTGACATTTTTGACGTTTCTTAAGCAAGTCCATCGGGGGAGCAATCACGCAACAAAACTTTTGCACAAATGTTCGATCAAATCCACTCATGCCAAGAAATCGCATGATTTACCTTCGTCTCGAGGGTATCGAAAACTCCTCAAGGAAAGTGATTCGGGCTTTTCCAAATTCACTTTTGGCTAGGTTTATCCCCAAACCTGCCTCCTGAAGTCGATCGAATAACTCCATCAGATGTTTAAAATGTTCTGTCCATGTCTGGCTGAAAATTACCAGATCGTCGATGTATACCGCACATTTGGGTAATCCTGAAACGACTTTGTCAGTTGACCGTTAAAATGTGGCTGGGGTGTTTTTCATGCCAAATGGCATAATTTTGAATTGGTATCTACCATCTGGAGTCACAAAAGCTGAAATCTCCTTCGCCCTTTCAGATAAAGGTACCTGTCAGTAACCTTTAAGTAAATCAAATTTGGAAATAAAAACTGATTGTCTCACTTTCTCAATGTAATCCTCCAAACGTGGGATAGGATAAGAGTCTGTTCTTGTAACTGCATTAACCTTTCTATAGTCCACACACAACCTTTGGATACCGTCTGGTTTAGGCACCATCACTATGGGTGAGCCCCATTGGCTGTAACCCACTTCAACTATGCCATTTTTAAGCTTACTTTCAATCTCTTTGTTAACTTGTGCCAATTTTAAAGGGTTAAGTCCGTATGGATGTTGTTTGATTGGAACAGCATTGCCCACATCTACATCATGTATTTTAGTACTTCCCAATTTATCTCCACAAACTTGCACATGTGATATCAATAACTCTTTCAGGTCAGTACGTTTTTCCTCTGGAAGATAACTCAACAATTTATCCCAATTTTTAAGAACATCCTCATTTTCCAATTTAATTTGAGGTATGTCAAATTCACAGTCATCTGGATTTCGTTCGTCACTTTGAGTTAGAATCATTAAAACCTCCTCCTTTTTCTCTCCTTCCCTTTCAAAGTACCTTTTAAGCGTATTCACATGACACACTCGG
This sequence comes from Scyliorhinus torazame, assembly GCF_047496885.1. NCBI lineage: Eukaryota > Metazoa > Chordata > Chondrichthyes > Carcharhiniformes > Scyliorhinidae > Scyliorhinus > Scyliorhinus torazame. The sequence goes on along the minus strand of NC_092710.1, from coordinate 177,840,258 downwards.
TGAGTCTTACTTCTGTCTGGTGTTTTTACCACATAATTCACCTCACTTAATTCCCTTTCAATCTGATAAGGCCCACAAAATCTTGCTTTTAAAGGTTCACCGACCACTGGTAACAACACTAAAACTTTATCTCCACTGGCAAAACTATGAACTTTGGATTTCTTGTCCGCTACCCGTTTCATCACATTTTGTGCAACTTTTAAATGTTGCCTAGCCAATTCACCTGCTCTGTTTAATCGTTCCTTAAAATTTGACATGAAATCCAATAATGTAAATTCTGATTTCTCACCCACCAATTTTGTCTTAATCAATTTAAGTAGTCCTCTTACCTCATGACTAAAAATTAGTTCAAAAGGACTAAATTTGGTTTAGTCATTCGGTGCATCCCGAATTGCAAACAGTACGAATGGAATTCTTTTATCCCAATCCTCTGGATAATCGTGACAATAAGCCCTCAACATTGTCTTTAATGTCTGATGCCACCTTTCTAACGCTCCCTGCGATTCTGGATGGTACGCAGTTCATTTAAATTGTTTTATTCCTAAGCTATCCATAACTTCTTTGAATAACCCTGAGGTAAAATTTGATCCTTGATCTGATTGTATTTCTATGGGTAGTTCATAATAGTAAAGAATTTAAGTAACTCTTCCACAATCTTTTTAGCTGTAATATTACGTACTGGAATGGCCTCTGGAAACCTAGTAGACACATCCATTATAGTCAAAAGATACTGATTCCCACTTTTTGGTTTAGGAAGCGATCCTACGCAATCGATTAGGACCCTTGTAAAAGATTCCTCAAATGCTGAAATGGGTATTATGAGCGCTGGTTATATCACTGCTTGAGGTTTCCCTATCACTTGACATGTGTGACATGATTGTCAAAGTTTAACTATATCTTTATGTAGTCCAGGCCAATAAAAATGTTTCTGGATTTTAGCTTTGAGTTTTCCTTATCCCCAAATGACCTCCCACTGGTACCTCATGTGCTACTCGCAACACCTCCTTTCTATACTCTACCGGCAATACTACTTGATGAACTTCTGCCCACTTTTCATCCGCCTGCATATGTAAAGGTCTCCATTTTCTCATCAAGACATCACTTTTACGGTAATAACACTCTGGTATACACTCAGATTCTTCTTCCGTGTATGCTTTCTGATACATCCGTTTTATTTCTAGATCCTATTGTTGTAACTCCGCTAATTTTCCTGAACCAAAAATATCCGCCTCATCTTCCACCTATTCTTGTTCTTTTTCAACCGTCTGATCAAAAATCGTTTCTGACAATTGCACTTCAACGTCATCTTCACTCTTTGATTTCTCCTCTTGTCTTAACCTGTGACTTTGCGACCTTGTTACTACACAATCTGGAAAAATCCCAGGATATTCGCCCTTTAACACTTCAGTTGTCTGATGTTCCACTGGCTGATCAACCACAGTAGGCATCACTCCCACCTGCGATCCAGCTATATCATTACCCAAGATAAACGGTATTCCTGGACAAGATAGTTTCTCTATTACTCCTACTACCACTTCACCACTCTTCACTGGACTTTCCAACCTTACCTTATATAATGGCACGCGACTCCTCTCACCCTGAATTCCACATATTACCACCTTTTCTGGCAACATTCTTCCCAAACTACATAACTCCTCATCTCTTACCATTAAAGATTGACTCGCTCCCGTATCTCTTAAAATTGTGACTTCTTTACCTGCTCCTCCTGATACACATGAGTAAACTTTACCCACACAAGTAAATTCTTTAAAGAGATCTGGCACCTTCTTATCAATCACCTCTTGATCAGGCTGTACAATCTTTTGCACCTCCTTTGCTTCACTTGGGCTTTCCTTTACCACTTTAACAAACTCCACTGTATTATCCTGTTTTACCTCATCAGCCTTCCCAGTGCTTTTCTTCAACCACCAACACTGTGACTTGACATGGCCTAGTTTATTACAGTGAAAACATTTGAAACTTTTCATTTCTTTTCCACCCTCCAGGATTTCCTTTTTAATCTGAGGTACACTCTCCGTATTATGTCCCATCAAATCACCTTTACCACTTGAGTATTTCTCATATCCCCAGTTTCAATCCCTCACAGGCTGAAACTGATGTAGGAAACCAAGCTTTGATTTATGAACTAATTCATAATCATCTGCCATTTCTGCTGCTAATCTCGCAGTTTGAACCTTCGCTCTTCCACATGAGTTCTCACTACATCAGGAATTGAATTTTTAAACTCCTCCAAAAGTATAATTTCTCTGAGAGCTTCATGCGTTTGGTCTATTTTCAAAGCCCTTATCCACCTATCAAAATTACTCTGTTTGAGCCTTTCAAACTCCATGTATGTTTGACCAAATTCTTTTCTTAAATTTCTAAAGCTTTGTCTGTAGGCTTCAGGTACTAGTTCATATGCACCCAAGATGGATTTTTTCACCTCCTCATACGTTCCAGATACCTTCTCTGGCAGTGATGCAAACACTTCACTAGCTCTACCTCCCAGTTTTGTTTGAATCAGTAATACCCACATGTCCTGTGACCATTTCATTTGTTCAGCTACCTCTCAAATGAAATGAAAAAGGCTTTCACTTCCATCTCGTCAAACCTTGACAATGCTTGGACATATTTAAATAGATTCCCACCAAGCCTTCGCCTTTGACGCTCTTTCTCACTATCCTCATCACTATCATCCAACTGTACGTTTCCCTTTACGTCTTCCAATTTTAACTGACTGTCATGTTTCATGGCCATTTTCTGAAGTTCAAACTCTCTCTCTTTGTCTTTTTCCCTGATCTGTATCTCTCTTTCTCTTTCATTTTGTTCTGCTAGGGCTATTCTTTCTTTTCTCCTTTCTTCTCTCTCCTTTTCTTTTTCCTCTCTCTCTTTTTCTTTCCGCTCTCTCTCTTTCATATTCAAGCTGCTTTAATTCTTTCTCATGTTCCATTTGTTTAATTTGCAACTGAATATCTGCCATTTCCAATATGTCAAACTGTATCTCAGGCAATTTTAAATGCTTAGCCACCGCCATAATTACCTCATCTTTTTGCATTTTGTCAGGTAATGTTAACTGCAATGTTTTTGCCAAATCTAACAGTCTGCTTTTAGTCTCTGTCCGTAAGGTGCTGCGTGTGACCGTCTCCACCCCCAAAAACTTCTGAGCCTCTGAAAGAGCCATTGTCTACAACACACTCCCCACTTGAACTAAAATACCACACCTGAAAAGCAACCACAATATGCTCACCCCTCACTGTCTTTAAGTTCACTCAGCCAATCCAATAGATAGACTTTTATCCCCCTCGAGCCCCCAATTGTTATGGGCCAGGGTTTAGAGAACCCCAAAGTGTATCATGGAGTTCACCTGACCCACAATTTTTAATAGATTGTGGTTATGGGGAGCACACGGCTCACTCTACAGGTATGATACAGCAGAGAATGGACCAGTGGGTTTTTTAAACAAAACAATATTTATTCTATGAACTCAAGTTAACCTTTCTAAAACAAACAGTGAACATCATAGCAACCAGTAAATCAAATACACCCCCCAAAGAATACAACACTAAGTAATCTGTATGCTGTTCTTTTACCATCCAAAAGACTTAACTAACCTCCAAACAGGAGCACATCAGGGTTTACATTCAAGACTGAAAACATTTATACTTCTTCTGAATTCACCAAATGATCCATAGATAGTTTTTGGATGGCAGAGATCAACAGCAGTGCAGCTCACCGACACACCCAAGTTTTTCTCAAACTGAATCTAAAAACACGGAAGTAGAGCTCAGCTCCACCCACACTCTGACATCACTCCAGTAACATGAGCAGCTCCATTTCTTAAAGGTACATTTCTTAAACACCCATTTCTAAAAGGGTACTCTCACATGACAGTTTGTTACAGTTCATTCAGGGTGTCTGGATCACTGTGGCCACATGCACCTCGACAAGCATGTTGAATTCTGGAGCTATGTAGAGAGTGATAGTAGAAGCTCCAACTTACTCAAGGAAGCCTGGTGGAATATTCCATGGGATAGGTCTTGAGCATCTAAGGGTTCACTGAGGTGCCCACCCCCATTTCCACCCTGTCCCCACAACATCTGCCACAATGATTTTAAAAACCAGATGGCATGATTTCAAACCAGCCTCAGAACTTCACTGCAACATCTCATCTGAAGGACAGCATAACCACCAAGCAAATCCTACATTACTGGACCCACAATTTACTCACATATAAGTCAGGCTGTGGCCTAAATTCTGGCCTTGAGGATGTTCCTTTATGTGTTACAATGGGAGGACACACGGCAGCTCATGGACTTTCTGTCCTTTAAGTCTTTGTAAAGGTCCAGTACAGCCTTCGAGATTAATAATTAAAAGTATCTAAAATATAATGTAAGCATTAAAACTAATTGCTTTCTTGTAAATTGAAAAGATTGAGGAAATAACGGAGAAAGAGGAAAAAGCAAATACTTTTTGAAGTACACTAAATATATTTTAACTGGGGATTTACTAACTATGGCCTCTTACATGTGATATTTTGTACCTGCAGAAACATCATAAGTAAAAAATCCACATATGAAAATCTCTTTTAGTTATGACAAGCATACCGGTTATTAGCTTGTGGTTGGCATCCAGGAACCTGAAATCTAAAAGATGGGTAAACATCCGAGTATAGGTGCTGAGGTTCACTATCCTAGGCACTCGCCCACTGACCTCCTTTATTTTTTGATTACATAAGTGGAGTTTCAACTGCAACATAAGCACTTCTAGTTATGCATTTTGGTGTCCTTCAGATTCTACAAAAAGAACCCTTCAAAAAGCAAAGAGACATAGATGTAATTATTTTTACAGAAGGTTAAATTCAATATGCTTGTCAAAAAACAGTTCAGCACATGTGATGCCACAAATGGCAGTGGTTAGTACTGCTACCTCACATCACCAGGGACCCGAGCACAATTCCAGCCTCGGGTAACTGTGTGGAATTTGCACTTTCTCCCCGTGTCTGCATGGGTTTCCTCCGAGTGCTCCAATTTCCTCCTACACTCCAAAGATGTGCAGGTTAGGTGGATGGGCCATGATAAAAATTGCCCCTTCTTGTGCAGGGATATACAGGTTAGGTGGGGTTACGGGATAAGTGCTCTTTCAGAGGGTCGGTGATGACTCAATGGACCAAATGGCCTCCTTCTACACTGTAGGGATTCTATGAAATGGGATATGGATTTCCCAGCTTTTGAATTTATTCTGATTATGCTGCCAAAGCCTTTATATTAAGACATGATTTCTGTGTTGAAAAAGAATGCCTTCAGCAAAATCAGGCACTTATTTAAAAAAGCAAAACCATCTATGAACCCAAATATAAGTTGAAAACTCCCACCTCTCAAAGCATAGGCAGTGTTAAATTTCTTTAACTCAAAATGATTATCTTGACCAATTTAAAAAAATACATGTTGTTGACAAACCCAACAAGGCAGGTTTACAAAAGCACTTCTAGTTATGCTTTTTGGTGTCCATACAAAATACAAAAGATACAAAAGTTTGAGGTCACGTACTAACCGACTCAGGAACAGTTTCTTCCATGCTGCCATCAGACCTTTGAATGGACCTACCTCGTATTAAGTTGATCTTTTCTCTACACCTTGATTTAACTGTAACATTATATTCTGCAGTCTCTCCTTCCTTCCCTATGTATGGTATGCGTTGTCTGTACAGCATGCAAGAAACAATACTTTTCACTGTATACTAATACATGTGACAATAATAAATAAAATAAAATCAAAAGGTTTCATATCAACACCAAGCAAAGAAACCTCAAACTCATGGACCCAAATCAACATAATGACATTGTCACCTTTAAAGGTATATGGTTAAGATTCAGATTTTTAGGATTTGTTTTACCAGTTGGTGATTATTTTTCTTATCTTCATTGTTCACATATCTACCTATCCAGCCTGTAGAAATATATATTTCTGAAGTTGCCTTTCTACATCCCATGACATCTCTTTTTCGCTCACCTGGTCTGGCCTTCATTTGACGGCAGACTCACAGCAATGTGGTTGACTTTCAAATGCCCCAATGAAATGTAGGGATGGGCAATATGACCCAATCACCAATGCCCACACCCCATAAATGAATAAAAATGCTGAGCCTCACGCCCCCTCCCCTTCCATCTGCCCATCTTTCCCCAGTCGACCCATAGCACTGCAGCCCATTAAAAGCCACCATTTTGGCCTGGTTGGTAGATAGCTCCCTGAAAGCGATGTGGTGCTGACTGAAAAGTCTGGTGCTGATTCCTGCGAGAGCTGTACAATGCAATGTCAGTGAACTAATCTCGAAGTCCTGAGCAAAGTGCAAGTCGCCAGGGGCATACCGTTTCTGTACCGTTGTGAGGGTGATTCTAACAAGCAGGGCTTATAATGAGATGGAAATATATTGAAATGATGTTCCCAACATGCTGCCTACCATTGACAAGTGGAGCAGATGCGCAACCTGTTGCAAGTCTCCCAATGAGCTTCCTGATGACCCAGGTGAGGTGTCATCCCAGACCCGGCAGGAACATGCAAATTGCCCATGAGAGCTGTTTTGAATCTAATTTATGAGCAGGATGCCCATAAATCTTAAGAGATTCCACATGCTGAGAACAAAGAGAGAACCTCTTTAAAAATAACTATGGTTAGCAAAACAGCTCCTCTGAGTTAATGGAACCCCTGGAGAGCAATATAAATAAATAACCTTAATCCTCCCTTTGAAACTGCCTGGATTTGTCAATCAATTATATTGACCGACGGTTTAAAGAGTTTAATGCTGCAGATAGGAACACTTTCACTTTATTATCAAAGAACTGTATTTTTGAGATGCTGGGCTGCTGACTCCCTGCTGCCCGCTGCTGGTAGCAGAGTCTCCGATGCGGCAGAGAATCAGGCGTCCCGGAAAAATTGGGATCAGTACCAGGCGATGCTCTGGCCCCCTACTGGTGGCAGGATCAGGGTTCCAACCCGCGCACCAGTGGGAGAATTTAAATGGATGCAAATGGCTCTTAATGACCCTTTTGCATCCACTAACGGGACCAACACCAGAATCGCTGGGCCTGCGTGACTCTCAGATCCTCTGGACCAGAATACATGAACGGGATTCACTACCGGTATAACAAAATATGAACACAATGTTTACAAGTATCAACCACATCAAAGAGAGTTAAGTGCTGTCAATTTCTAGCTCAACACTTCAAAATCACTCAAGCATGAAGAGGCATGATTGGAATACATTTAACTCTCTTTGATGTGGTAGATTTTTGTAAACATTGTAGTTGCAGCACTTAGAGTTAGTCAGCCATGAAGAAGATGAATGAAGCAAGGCTCACAGCTGCTCTTTGGAAGCTGTCAATCACAACACGGAAAATAAATGAACGAATGGCTTGCAGCTAAAGGATCTTAGGGGTTTAAAAATAGGTAACAGCTGAATGGAAATGTGTTGCTTCCAGCTGACTGTTACAACTGTAATTTCTTTCACTGCTCCTGTCTGAACTGCTCTCAGGTTTCTTTTGTGGGTTGTTCTGTGGGGGGGAGGGAGTTTAGTTTGGGGGTCCCTATGAGGGTTCATTTATTTAAGAGTCTCTGGGTCGTCCCTTTAATTTGGGGAACTTTGGGGGGGGGGGTTTGGTTAGGGGGTGCCTGTGGGTGGTCCCTTTAGTTAGTGGGTCTCTGTGGGAGTTTTCCCTATTTAGGGGATCCCTAGGGGTGGGGGGGCAGTGTGTGTTGTGTCACCCAGAAGATCAGGGGGTGGGAGGCTGCTTTGCAATGCGGGTGGGGGGGGGGGGGGGGAAAGCGGTAGAGAGATGATTTGTGGTGTGACGTGGTGGGGTGGCCAGCCGTCGTACTTCGCTATCGGGCTGCCCGCTCAAAATGGCGGCCTGATAGCGGGATTCCCTCGAAAATCTCTCGTATTCTTTGCCATGTATAGGGCACATTAGGGGCCTATCAACTACCCCCAGCAGCATTTTCTGACTCATGCTATTCCTAATCTCCACCCACTTATTAGTAGTCCTTTGCTAAATTGTAAATCAGTCCCAATGCTGAGTTACTATTATTCTTTGCAGCATTAAAGAGGCGTATAACCACATAGCCGTGGATGGCTAATCGGTTCATGCGGAACACACACATCTCCTTGTTGTAGGTTAGGTTGAGGAGTTTGATGGTGTGGAGAAATTTGGAAAGGTTAGCGTCGTGGTCCTGCTGGTCGTGGCCGCAGATGGTAACGTTATCCAGGTATGTGAAAGTGGCCGTACCGGTCAACCATTCGGTCCATCTCCCGTTGGAAGACCGAGACCCCATTTGTGACGCCGAAGGGAACCCTAAGGAAATGGTAAAGGCGGCCGTCCGTTTTAAACGCGGTGTACGGTCCGCCTTGCGAATGGGGAGCTGGTGGTAGGCAGATTTCAGGTCCACTGTCGAGAAGACCTGGTACTGTGCAATCTGATTGACCATATCAGATATACGTGGGAGGGGGTACTCGTCGAGTTGCATGTACCGATTGATGGTCTGACTGTAGTCAACGACCATCCTGTCTTTCTCCCCCGTTTTCACCTCTACCACTTGGGCTCTCCAGGGGCTGTTGCTGGCCTTGATGATACTTTCCCGCAACTGCCGCTGGCCCTCAGACCTGATGAAGGTCCTGTCCTGGGCTCTGTACCGTCTGCTCCTGGTGGCAACTGGTTTGCAATCCGAAGTGAGGTTTGCAAACAGAGAAGGCGGGTCGACCTTAAGGGTCGTGAGGCCGCACACAGTAAGGGGCCCGCCATATTTCAGGGTTAGGCTCTGAAGGTTGTACTGGAAGTCCAGGCCGAGTAGCAAGGCAGCGCAGAGGTTGAGGAGGACGTAGAGCCGGAAGCCACTGAACTCTACGCCCTGGATGGTGAGGGTGACAATGCAGTACCCCCGGATCACCACGGAATGGGATCCGGAGGCCAGGGAGATTCTTTGGTTAATGGGGTGTACTGCGAGGGAGCAGCGCGTTACCGTATCGGGGTGGATGAAGCTCTCAGTGCTCCCGGAGTCCAGAAGGCAGGATATCTCATGCCCGCGACCTTCACCTTTGTCGAAGCGGTCGTGAGGTTGTGCAGTTGGGACTGGTCGATCGTGACGGAGGCGAGACGCGGCTGGTCGTCAGCAGTTGCAGGCGATGAGTGTCCTGATGAGATGCCCAACAGGCAGGTGTCCTGAGGTAGGGAAGATGGCGGCGCCCACGGGCCGCATGTGTTGTGAGGTGAGCAAGATGCCGGTGCCCACTGGCCGCACGTGGGGGGTACAGGGACAATAGCGATGATTGAGCGGGACTGCAGCAAAATGTCCTTTCTTGCCACAGGCCTTGCAGAGCGCGCTCCGCGCCGGGCTGCGCTACCGGGGGTGTTTTGTCTGTCCACAAAAATAGCACTTGGGTCCCCCGGGGTTGGTTGGCAGCCGCACGGCGCAGGCGTGGGATTGGCTGGGGGTGGTCGCTGATGGGGTCCATGATGTGGTGACTGCTGGCAGGGTCCACGATGCCCAGGAGGGGTGAGCCATCTGGTCGGGGGCATACGCCTGTACGTTGCGTGAGGCGACTGTGAGCGAGAACGCTAGTTCTTTGGTCACCGCGAGGTCAAGCGTAGCCCCGTTTAAGAGGCGCTGGCAGATGTAGGCCGACCCTATACCCGTAATGAACGCGTCTCTCATTCGCAGGTTAGAATGTTCAGCGGCCGAAATGGCCTGGCAATCAGTCTCTCACCAGGGCGAGCAGAGCATGCCAGAAATCTTCCACAGAGTCACCGGGAAGTTGGTGCCGCGTGGACAGGAGGTGCCTGGCGTAGATCTTGTTTGTCTGCTGAGCGTAGTTCTCCTTCAGTAGCGCCATGGCCTCTGCGTAGATAGGCGCGTCCTGGATGAGGGGAAAGACATCGGAGCTCAGCCGCGTGTACAGAATCTGGAGCTTCTGTGCTTCTGGGATTGGGTCTATCGCAGATCCGATGTATGCTTCAAAGCAAGCTAGCCAATGTGCGAAGTCCTTTTTGGCATTATCTGCTTGAGAATGCAGCTGCAGGCGATCCGGCTTGATGCGGAGATCCATCTTTGTAAAATCTCTGTGTAATAAATTGATGCACTATCAATTACGACGAGACTGGAGTAGAGAGTAATCGAGGCTTTATTACACAGAGATGTGTGGCCTCCTACAGCTGCTGCCAAAATGGCTGCAGTTCGGAGAGCACATACATTTATACTCCGCCTACTGGGCAGAGCCAGCAGGCAGGGATCTACCCCGTACTTGTAGTAAAGGGGCTTTACCGTAATACCCTCTTATGCACTGCAGTATATACAATATAATACAACAGTGGTGACTACCACACAGCAAAATCACACACGTGAGTGATTAGAATGCACTGAGTGCACTTTCATCTCTTTGATGTGGGCAATGTTTCCAAACATTGGGGTTTCACCACTTAGGCCACTGAAGTGTGAAGGGATATGAATGGGTTAAAGCTGCAGATGTTTTTTACGAGCTGTCAATCACAGACCACTAATCGAACAACATGAATGAATTGCAGATAGTCAATCTGTGGGAACCAGAGGCAGACCCAGCTGCTCTCCTTCGAGGAATGGACATGTGGAGCTGCAAGGTAAGTATTTCAGCTAGAATGCTTCCCACAGCCCCCGTCTGGACTACTCTCTAGCTTTCAGACAGGGGTTGGTTTTCTGGGGAGGAGGTCTGTGGGGAGGTGGGGTGGGGGGGATGTGCCTGTGTGTGAGTGTTGGGGGGCTTTGGAGGGGGTTCCTTTAGGCATGGGGTGCTGGGAGGGATCCCGCTATCACAGGGTTCCCTGGAGGGGTCCCTCTATTAAAAGAGTCGCGTGGGGAGCTGTGTCGGATCACCCCTGTACTTGGGGATATGCGAGGGTGTGTCCGCAGTGCAGGACTTTCCCTTCATGGCAGGGGGATGTCTGCCCCATTGTTCAGCTCTTGGCCTCCACGGTTGAAGGCCTGAGTTCCATGGTGCAGGCACTGATGGGAATCCAGGAGCGTCAGCGCCAGAGGACAGCGGGGTTTCTGGATCTCACTCCAGCTGCCCCTCCATCCCGTTGAAAACCCAGGAAGAAAATCAGCAGGAGCGCAGCTCAAGGCCTTCCACCCAGGAGACCTTGTGGGTGAGAAGCACATCTGACACCCCACTCCATGTGAGCAACACCCCTGCTGGGCTCTGAGGAGGACAGCACTCAATTACCAAAGTAGCTCGAAAATAGGCCTGGTGTCTAAAGGTGCAGGCTCCCCAGGAGACACCTGCTAAGGTTGTCTCAGGCTACAGGGTGTTGAAGTCAGCAGTCTGCCTGAACCACAGTTGGGATCCTGTGGATACACCTAGATGTAGTGGAAGGATGAGGAAGAATAAGAAACGATAGGCACTCCGCGGGCACGGGTGAACCTGGGCACTGGCAGAGATAAGTCACCATTATAATAATGCACTGTATTAAAAATCACTTTGTTCATCCGTATGGATCCTCCACACTGTCATTTCATGATGCCAAGCTACGCCAACACGCGCACCAACTGGGTACTTCCTCCCTGCACAGTGTGGGAATTGCAGTTCAATACCATTTTCCACATTGATGGAGCAGTAAAGCCACACAGTCCAGGCATAGGTTCCCTCAAGCAACCCACCCCCAGCCTCAATCCATGGAACATTCACTTACAAGCAGGAGTCAGACATATCGCTGAGGATGAGAGGAGCATCGCTCTGTCCTCCCTCACTGCAAGTCATCATCATTCTCTTGAAGTGTCTGATCAGTTGTTTTAGCAACCTGCCATAATGTAGCCACCATCACGATGACCTCCTGCAGGCAGCATAGTCGTGAAATGATGTCAGACCCATGGTGGGAGAGGCCCTCACACCATAGTCTTGGTTATCCCAAACTGAGAGACTATGAGGGCATCCCTAGCCCTGCCCCATGCAGGCCCTGGCAATTTACCAAGGTCCTTCTTCCTCCTCCTCCTCCATGGGTTGCCTCTCACTGCCCTCCTCCTCATCCAAGGAGATGTGGTGCTGCTCCATGTACTCCTGGTCCAGCAGTGCCATGTTGTGCAGAGTGCAGCAGACCACTGTGATGCAGGACAGCATCTGGGGGCTGTATCGGAGGGTTCCCCCAACTGGGCCAGGCACCGGATCTGCATCCTGAGTAGTCCAATCGCCTGCTTGATCTGCATACGTATTGAGACATGCGCCTCGTTATAGCGAGTCTCATGAGTGCTTGTGGCCTCTGCACTGGCATCATCAGCCACCTCCTGAATGGGTACTCCCTATCCCCGAGGAGCCATCCCTCCAACAGCTGGTCTCCCTCAAAAGCGGCTGGGGTTTGCAAGTGCCCCAAGATGTAGCTATCATGGTCGCTCCCCGGGAAACGGGCACACACTTGCACAATGCGCAATGCATGGTCACAGATGATCTGGAAATTGAGGGAGTGGTATCCCTTGCGATTCATAATTGTCGCCTCATGCCGCCATGGGGCGCGCAGAGCCAAATAGATACAGTCGTCGATGCTGCTGCTCGATAAATCGCAGTCCTCTCAGGATCTGGGATATCCACCATTCAAATCCCGCTATTTCCAATGTGCCTCACTCCATCCCCTGTCACACAATAGGCACTTCCCCACTGTTGCCCCTCTCAACTCCATCTGAATGAAACACTTCAGCCCTTGAGAGACTCATTTGGCTGCGTGACTCCCCCAAGGGTGAGGGAAGTTCACTGTATTCAATAGACCTGCGCTTTAACCTCATAGGGAAACAAGACTTAAAACATCAAAGCTAAATGTGATTAAAAGGGTCAATAAGACATCCCACCCTTGCAGTGTCCAACTGGCATGGAAAGTCTTGAGGGTGCCAGTGGACATCCCGTGCTTTCTTTCCAAGGACACCCGGCAGGTAGAGCAGCAGCCAGTCAGGTTGGATGATCCCTCGATCGCCGGCTACCTGGACCTGTTGATGGCGAGTTTGATAGGCCCTGAGGCAAGTTTACAAGGAGATCCTCCTCCTTCTCTATCGGAAACAGATAGGGAGGTGGATTTGAGACCAGGAACTGATGGACCATGATGTGATTGAATGGTGGAGCAGACTCGAAAGGTTGAATTGCCTACTTCTGCTCCTAATTCCGAAGTTCCGATGTTCCTATTCTGACTGATATGTATTTGAGATTACATGATACCAACACATGATACCAACACACTGGCCCAGACAAATTGAACATACAAAATGTAAAAAATTTAGGAACAAAAAATTAATATCGCAGAAGAGGAACATTTGGTTCATCGTGTTTGTACCAGCTATTGATCAGAAAACTGGGGTCGGTTGGACCTCTACAAACGGGATGGTCTACACCTGGACCAGAGGGGTACCAATATTCCGGGGGGGAAATTTGCTAATGCTCTTCAGGAGGGTTTAAACTAGTTCAGCAGGGGCTTGGGGACCTGAATTGTAGCTCCAGTATACAGGAGGTTGAGAGTAGTGAGGTCATGAGTAAGGTTTCAAAGTTGCAGGAGTGTACCGGCAGGCAGGAAGGTGTTTTAAAGTGTGTCTTCTTCAATGGCAGGAGCATCCGGAATAAGGTGGGTGAACTTGCAGCATGGGTTGGTACCTGGGACTTCGATGTTGTGGCCATTTCGGAGTCATAGATAGAGCAGGGACAGGGATGGTTGTTGCAGGTGCCGGGGTTTAGATATTTCAGTAAGCGCAGGGAAGGTGGTAAAAGAGGGGGAGGGGTGGCATTGTTAGTCAAGGAGAGTATTGCGGTGGCAGAAAGGGCGTTTGATGAGGACCCGTCTACTGAGGTAGTATGGGCTGAGGTTAGAAACAGGAAAGGAGAGGTCACCCTGTTAGGGGTTTTCTATAGGCCTCCGAAAAGTTCCAGAGATGTAGAGGAAAGGATTGCAAAGATGATTCTGGATATGAGCGAAAGCAACAGGGTAGTTGTTATGGGGGACTTCAACTTTCCAAATATTGACTGGAAACACATCAGTTTGAGTACTTTAGATGGGTCTGTTTTTGTCCAATGTGTGCAGGAGTGTTTCCTGACACAGTATGTAGATAGGCCAACGAGAGGCGAGGCCATATTGGATTTGGTACTTTAGTGATGGAAAGGGATAGGTATATACCGCAGGGCAAGAGTTATTTCTGGGGGAAAGGCAATTATGATGCGATGAGGTAAGACTTAGGATGCATCGGATGGAGAGGAAAACTGCAGGGGATGGGCACAATGGAAATGTGGAGCTTGTTCAAGGAACAACTACTGCATGTCCTGTCAGGCAGGGAGGAGCAAGAGAACCGTGGTTTACTAAAGCAGTCGAAACACTTGTCAAGAGTAAGAAGGAGGCTTATGTAAAGATGAGACATGAAGGTTCAGTTAGGGCGCTCGAGAGTTGCAAGTTAGCTAAGAAGGACCTAAAGAGAGAGCTAAGAAGAGCCAGGAGGGGACATGAGAAGTCTTTGGCAGGTAGGATCAAGGATAATCCTAAATCTTTCTACAGATATGTCAGGAATAAACGAATGACTAGGGTAAAAGTAGGGCCAGTAAAGGACAGGAGTGGGAAGTTGTGCTTGGAGTCCGAGGAGATAGGAGAGGTGCTAAATGAATATTTTTTGTCAGTATTCACACAGGAAAATGACAGTGTTGTCGAGGAGAATACTGAGATTCAAGCTACTAGACTAGAAGGGCTTGAGGTTCATAAGGAGGAGGTGTTAGCAATTCTGGAAAGTGTGAAAATAGATCAGTCCCCTGGGCCAGATGGGATTTATCCTAGGATTCTCTGGGAAGCTAGGGAGGAGATTGCTGAGCCTTTGGCTTTGATCTTTAAGTCATCTTTGTCTACAGGAATAGTGCCAGAAGGCTGGAGGATAGCAAATGTTGTCCCCTTGTTCAAGAATGGTAGTAGAGACAACCCTGGTAACTATAGACCAGTGAGCCTTACTTCTGTTGTGGGCAAAATCTTGGAAAGGTTTATAAGAGATAGGATGTATAATCATCTGGAAAGGAATAATTTGATTAGAGATAGTCAACACGGTTTTGTGAAGGGTAGGTCGTGCCTCACAAACTTTATTGAGTTCTTTGTGAAGGTGATCAAACAGGTGGATGAGGGTAAAGCAGTTGATGTGGTGTATATGGATTTCAGTAAAGCGTTTGATAAGGTTCCCCATGGTAGGCTACTGCAGAAAATACGGAGGCATGGGATTCAGGGTGATTTAGCAGTTTGGATCAGAAATTGGCTAGCTGGAAGAAGACAAAGGGTGGTGGTTGATGGGAAATGTTCAGACTGGAGTCCAGTTACTAGTGGTGTACCTCAAGGGGCCACTGCTGTTTGTCATTTTTATAAATGATCTGGAGGAGGGCGTAGAAGGATGGGTGAGTAAATTTGCAGATGGCACTGAAGTCGGTGGAGTTGTGGACAGTGCGGATGGATGTTACAAGTTACAGAGGGACATAGATAAGCTGCAGCGCTGGGCTGAGAGATGGCAAATGGAGTTTAATGCAGAAAAGTGTGAGGTGATTCATTTTGGAAGGAATAACAGGAAGACAGAGTACTGGGCTAATGGTAAGATTCTTGGCTGTGTGGATGAGCAGAGAGATCTCGGTGTCCATGTACATAGATCCCTGAAAGTTGCCACCCAGGTTGAGAGGGTTGTTAGCTTTTATTGGTAGAGGGATTGAGTATCGGAGCCATGAGGTCATGTTGCAGCTGTACAAAACTCTGGTGCGGCCGCATTTGGAGTATTGCGTGCAATTCTGGTCACCGCATTATAGGAAGGATGTGGAAGCATTGGAAAGGGTGCAGAGGAGATTTACCAGAATGTTGCCTGGTATGGAGGGAAGATCTTTTGAGGAAAGGCTGAGGGACTTGAGGCTGTTTTCGTTAGAGAGAAGAAGGTTAAGAGGTGACTTAATTGAGGCATACAAGATGATCAGAGGATTGGATAGGGTGGACTGTGAGAGCCTTTTTCCTCGGATGGTGATGTCTAGCACGAGGGAACATAGCTTTAAATTGAGGGGAGAAAGATATAAGACAGATGTTAGAGGTAGGTTCTTTACTCAGAGAGTAGTAAGGGCGTGGAATGCCCTGCCTGCAACAGTAGTGAACTCGCCAACACTAAGGGCATTCAAATGGTCATTGGATAGACATATAGACGATAAGTGAATAGTGTAGATGGGCTTTAGAGTGGTTTCACAGGTCGGCGCAACATCGAGGGCCGAAGGGCCTGTACTGCGCTGTCATGTTCTCTGTTCTATATTCTAACTTACTAGACCAACCATATAAATACTATGTTGACAAGAGCAGGTCAGAGCCTGAGTATTCTGTGGGAGATATTTACTTCCTGGATACCTGAAGCTTGTCCATTATCGACAAGGCAGAATGACCCAGCTAGCACAGGAAATCACGGTAAACAGATTTTAGAAGAGAAATCTGCCCATTTACCTGCACTCCGATGATGCGACAAACCTTCCTTTCGGGCTTCCAGTGCCTTAGTCTGTGCAGGCTCCAGTGTGGCACAAGAGGAGCCCCTGAGCCCTGTCCCATTATGACGGGGCCAGCTTGGGAACACCCATTGAGGGCAGGCATTTATCAATAGATTTAGATAGAACACCAACAGGCAACTTTTTTAACAAGTGTTTTAAAGGTATGTAGAAGTTTTTTTAAACAATGGTTTTTGCTCTTTCTTTTAAACAGGCATTGCTGGTGTTGTTGATTCTTGATTCTTTTAAAGAAATTTTTTTTAAAATTATGATTAAAGGTGATTATTTATAAGTGAACATATGTTTGGTTATTTGTTTTAAATCTGTGAAACTATTTAAATCTGCAATATATTATTATATAACTTTAGATGTGGCATGCTTAAAAAAAGAAGGCAGAGAGTTGGGATAAAAGGTTCTTTTTCGGAATGGCAACTGGTGACGAGCGGTGTCCCGCAGGGTTCAGTGTTGGGGCCACAGCTGTTCTCTTTATATATTAACGATCTAGATGACGGGACAGGGGGCATTCTGGCTACGTTTGCCGATGATACAAAGATAGGTGAAGGGGCAGGTAGTATGGAGGAGGTGGGGAGGCTGCAGAAAGATTTAGACAGTTTAGGAGAGTGGTCCAAGAAATGGCTGATGAAATTCAACGTGGGCAAGTGCGAGGTCTTGCACTTTGGAAAAAAGAATAGAGGCATAGACTATTTTCTAAACGGTGATAAAATTCATAATGCTGAAGTGCAAAGGGACTTGGGAGTCCTAGTCCAGGATTCTCTAAAGGTAAACTTGCAGGTTGAGTCCGTAATTAAGAAAGCAAATGCAATGTTGTCATTTATCTCAAGAGGCTTGGAATATCAAAGCAGGGATGTACTTCTGAAGCTTTATAAAGCATTAGTTAGGCCCCGTTTAGAATACTGTGAGCAATTTTGGGCCCGACACCTCAGGAAGGACATACTGGCACTGGAGCGGGTCCAGCGGAGATTCACACGGATGATCCCAGGAATGGTAGGCCTAACATACAATGAACGTCTGAGGATCCTGGGATTATATTCATTGGAGTTTAGGAGGTTGAGGGGAGATCTAATAGAAACTTACAAGATAATGAATGGCTTAGATAGGGTGGATGTAGGGAAGTTGTTTCCATTAGCAGGGGAGACTAGGACCCGGGGGCACAGCCTTAGAATAAAATGGAGTCACTTTAGAACAGAGATGAGGAGAAATTTCTTCAGCCAGAGAGTGGTGGGTCTGTGGAATTCATTGCCACAGAGGGCGGTGGAGGCCGGGACGTTGAGTGTCTTTAAGACAGAAGTTGATAAATTCTTGATTTCTCGAGGAATTAAGGGCTATGGAGAGAGAGCGGGTAAATGGAGTTGAAATCAGCCATGATTGAATGGTGGAGTGGACTCGATGGGCCGAATGGCCTTACTTCCGCTCCTATGTCTTATGGTCTTATGGTTTGTATGTTTTCATTTAGATTATGGTCATAAGATTTTAAAAGTGCCCCAGGGCTTTTTGCTGTCACTGTCCTTCTAACATATTTTTTTTGATTAGTGTCTATGGAATCACTGAAGTTCAGAAGAAAGCCATTTGGCCCATCAAGCGTCCACTGACACTCTGAAAGCACACCTCAGCCAGGCCCACACCCCCATCATATCCCCATAAACCCACGTAACCGTTAGGCACTAAGGGGCAATTTAGCAAGGCTAATCCACCTAACCTGCACATCTTTCGGCTGTGGGAGAAACTGAAGCATCCAAAGGAAACAATGGCGGAGAGGGTGACATAGTCGTTAGCACTACTGCCTCTCTGCGCCAGGGACTTGGGTTCAATTTCGGCCTTGGGTGACTTTCTGTGTGGACGTTGTATGTTCTCCCAGTGTCTTGACTGAAAAATTTCTGTGTAAATAAAACGGTGTAAAAACTCATCTAAAATCCAGGTAAGTGGCCCAAGTTAGTACTCCGGCTGGATTTTTCATTTTGCTGCTCCATCGCAGCAAAAGGCTTCAAGCAGGCAAAATAAAATGGCTGGGGGTTTACACGCCGCATGTTTCCAGCACGCATGCCTGTACACCCGCACCTCCGGGTCATCACGCCGTGCACATGCGGCGCACCAGTGACTTAAGTTGCTGTCCGGAGAGGAAGTTATGGGCCAACAAATCAGGGGTATGATGGCATATTCTACACTTGCCTGAATGAGCATTGCTCCAACAACACTCAAAGAGTTGGACAACATCCAGGAAAATGCAGCCCACTTGAGTGGCACCCCATACAACTCCTTAAATATTTATCCAGTGCACAGTGGCAGCAGTGTGTACCATCTAAAGGATTCACTGCAACTATTTGCCATGACTTCTTTGATAGCATTTTCCAATCCCACACCTCTATGACTAAGAAGGACATAGATGGAGAGACATGGAAGTACCACCACCTGGAAGCACCCCTCCAAGCCACATACCATTCCAACTTGAACCATATCACCGTTCCTTTACGGTTACTGAGTTAACATCCTGGGACTTCCTTCCTAGCAGCACTGTGGGTGTATGTATGCCACACGGATTGTGGCAATTCGTGAAGGGAGGTCACCAACACCTTCTCAAGGGCTATTAGGGATGGCCAGGGACACTGACATCCCATGAAAATAATTTTATAAAGAGTATACCAGCCACAGAAACATAGAAAATAGAACTAGTAACATTTACAAACATAACCATCACTATTAAATCACTGTGCTATTGAATTCTAGCCCTGTGCACACATTCCCCCCTCCCCACCACCTTGAATTTATTGATGGCATATGGTTTGTTTTAAATGCACAAGATTCAGATTTACATCTGGCTTCTGAAGACTTAAGTGCTTTATTTGGGATAACATATACCTGCGAAAATAAACAGAAGGCAGCATATGGGGAAATGTATGGACAAGAATTTGAATATTTATCTGTCCCTTTGTACTGTTTTAGGTATGTTCATGGATGTGCGGTGAATAGTCCAGCTGTTGTTGGACCATAGCCAAGCTATAACTAATGTTATATATTTTTCCTTGTTGGCCATGAATGAAACGTGGGACACATAATTGAGGCTCGGAATGCGGGGTGTTAAACGAGATACCACGGTGTGTATGCATGCATAATTATATTCAGCTTTCCAAGCTTATAAGCTCTATTACAACATTTCCTTTCCAAGCACAAAATACCCTAATGATGGTTGTTGTAGCCAAAGCATTTTGAAAATAAAGTTTTATCATCTGAGCTTCGAGCTAGCAAAAACTCATTATATTTGCCAGCCCAAAGTCATTACAGGTTGTTTATAAAGGGAGTCTTGCCATCAGGACCACTTTTAACAAGTTAAATGGTCGCAAAGAATTATAATTAACTGCAATGTACATTTGTTTTGCTCCACTTCGTTAAAGATTTTGAATATTTTTGGCTAGAAAAGAACTGAGAAACTGTAATTGAGTTGTGGCATGTAGGTGTTAAATGGAAAAACATAATTAAGGGAATAGAGTTGGAAAAGTTACTGAACCCCACACTGTGATAAAACTAATTTATCATTGTATCTTTAGGAATGTTAACTCTGCTTCCTCACTGTCAGCTCAGAAATTCAGTCAATGTCCTATATCTAAGCTGATAGTATGAGAGATACGAATTTAATATCAATATAAAAGCAAAATACTGTGGATGGAAATATGACCTAAAAACAGAAATTCGAGGAAAGACTCAACAGGTCTGTTTGCATCTGTCGAATGAAAAACAGGGTTAACAGTTCGAGTCCATATGACTTTTTTTCAAGGCTATCCCCTGACTGGAATAGTCAAGTATAGTGGCTGCACAAATAGGGTCAACATTGTGTTGGTCTTGATTCTGCCAATGTCAACCCCATTGTCAAAAAGGTTTTTAGTTGTAATTTCAGTACCTAATTTTGTTGCGCCTGAGATCTTACAGGTTTATTTTAAATAATGCATGTTAATCTTTCCTGGATATTGTCAGGACCATTTCCATCTGGGGAACTAAGGATCGGCAATTGATCCAAAAATAATCGGCTAAAAATTGGATAAGACCTGTTCATGGGTGCTGGGAATGTGATGTACGATTACCCTTTGCCTGATGAAGTGATGCAGGCAGCATGTGAACTTCATGTTGCCTGTTCATCTCTATAATCCTGGCGTGAAGCTCAGTGTTAAGCTCACCGCTGCATGTTTAGCGCGGTGGCCCAGGTTTGTATGAGGCCCGCTTCAATTAAAACTAGCTTGCACTTCCTTAAGCCAGTCTGCACCTCTTAATGGGGTGTTGTGTTCTGGCTACAACAGCTGCTGAAACTTTGGGACTGTTTCCATGTAGGCAGAAAGAGGAGCAATGAAGCAGCAGCTTAGAGAGAGGGCTTCTAGGTTTTCCTGATGCAGCACACACGGCCTTTGTGGTGGAGGTGAAAGGAGGAGAGAGCTGATGTTAGGATTTTCCACCCCGTTTTGAGTGGGCAGGAATGGCGGAGAATTGAGCGGGAGGCCCTAAACAGCTTTAACGCACCCCCTCCCCCCCCACCAATAACTCTTAAAGACAGGATCCCCATTTATGTCTAATTACCAATGCAGATCAGATAGTCCCCGCTTGTTGGGCTATCACAAAATATCCCCACAGTGAGCATCTGGAAAACAGAACCCACCAGAGACACACAGGTGTGTACAGCCCCCAGGGTGGATAGGATCATGCCCAAACAATACCTTGGCACTGCCCATGAACTGTCCTCGGGCATTGTGTCAGGGGGCAGTACCGAGGGGGTTTCATTGGGAAGGTACAGGGGTTACCATGTATGTGGCTGTGAGGGGTGGGGAGGTGTGACCGTGGGGGAGATTCCACTGCGGGGGGGGGGGGGTAGGGATTCTGTGGTGGAGGAGGATTCCATGGTGGGGGTGGTGGGCAATCTGTGGTCTGTGGGTGGTGATTTATTTTTCCTATTTTTATGTTTTTTACATTGGGGTACCCATTCCGGTCTTTCAAGAACATACATTGCTGGCAGGACAGACTCACTTGACTTTACCTGGTTGGAAAATGACAGTGACTTTCTCACTCAGGTTAGAGTGGATATTTGGAGAAGGTGTCCACCAACATCACTATGTGCCTTCACCAGCTGCTTTGAAGAGCAGGTTAAAATTGAAGTTTATAAGAGGTAGGTTTGGACACCAGGGCTAATTAAGTCACCGAGTAAATTTTGACTGTCTATCATTTCAGGTTTTCACTGGATATATAAGGTTAGAATTGACCCTGAAGGTATTGAACTAAATATGAGACTTGTCTAAGGAAATATACTAGTCTATTACTGTAACTTGATGGTATAGATTTGTTTAAAAATAATATTATTGAATAACAGACAAGCACTTACTGACCAGAATCACAAATGCATAAAGGCCAGTTGGGCAAGGTACTTGAAGCTGCCTTCATCCACTGAATGGTACTTCAACATAAATTACAGTTTAAAGGTTAGGGCATAAAAACTGAAGGAAAAGACTAAGATTTAAAGGTCAGTTCCTCACTTCACAATCTTGACCAAGTGACTTGTATGGCGTGAACAAATATTCTACATTTATATGCAAGAAGGTTTCCCGTGTCCTGTCAGTGGGCCAGGCGTACTTGCTGTGAATACAAAGTTCAAAAATTACATTGCTGAAAGCAAAGAACAATTACTTTTTATTCCTATTTTTAAAAAATTATTTCACTTAAAACTATCTTTTGATTTACCATAATATCCTATATTTTGTCAGATTAATTTTATCAGGGTAACTTCAAAATATGAGATATTATGGTAAATCAAAGGATAATTTTAGCTGAAAGATTTTAGAGAAATAGGAAAAAACAATCATTATCCTCTATAAGGTAATAAAATCATCTTATCAGTCAGCAAGATAATGCACAGTTGAGAACAGTGGATGTTGCTCCCTATTTTACAAGACCAATTTATCCCGTAAGTGACCGAGACCTCATAACTCATGATATCATCAACCCCTTCCTTATCTACAACAGTATGTTTACAAATGTGCAGCCCAAGTTAAAAGGATGGAATGTTTTAGGGAGTACGCTTGTGATTCCTCAATGTGCACTCTTGCCAGGCAATACTCCAGACCAGAAATACACATTGAAAACATAATTTCTTGATGTTTTGTACCTATTTCTTCATTACGTTTTCTTGCTCAATCTGTAATGAAAATAAAATACTTTCAATTAATTGTATGTTGGATGCAATGAAAGAATGACTGTGTTCCCATGTGAGTAATCAAGGCAGTGGGTTCTTCAGCACTTCCTGTGCACACATAAATCAGTGACCCACGTACATTGCCAGTCCTAAGCACCCGTCTAGGTGCAAAATGTGAAGGGGCACAATGAATACCTTGTATTAAAATTAACACTCTTCGTTAACATTCATAAAAATGCTATTGTAATGAGAGTCAGAAAGGGAAACTCTTTGAAATTAAAAAATTGAAAATAAAATAAAGTCAAAGTTAGTATATGTAACATTTGTGAATCATAATACTGGATCCAGAAGCACAAATCAAATTTGTGACCAACAGTCCAATGTAGCCACAGGGAGTGTCTAAATCAATCTGAAGTCGGGGTTGAATCTATTCAGGTTGAATGTAGAAACTCCCTATTTGAAGTAAATTGAATTTAAGAAGTAATATAGGAAGAGTTTTAATAAATAAGATCATATTACTTTTAATTTAAAGACAGAAGCAGTTATTTTTAATGTAATAGATAATACGCAGCATTTTTCTAAACAATAGCTAAAATCAACTCTCATATTGCCATATTATTTTAATAGACTTCCTAAAGTTCAATAATACATCCCATTCTTAGCTTCCATTGCTCGAGGTATATGAGGCTGTCTTCAATAATGTTTAAAGCTCGCAAATATTTTCATTCAGAAAGGTTATTATCCCAGATCATCATAAGTCTTGCCATGAAATGAATCTTACAGGGCTTTTCTTTTACTTGTTGGTGGTTTGAATTTTCTTACAAAGGTAGATCATTGAAAACTCATCAGTCATCCATGAACTGTATGGAAACAATTAAATGACTGAAGTATTTTATTTAAAGCACATGTACACAGCAAAATATACAGAATAATAGCAAAATAAATTATAAAAAGGGTGGGTTGGACACCATTAAATACATACCATTTATAATTTTTTTTCTTTTCATCTCTCTTACTCTTTGATTTTATTTCTCATACCGTATATACTTATCTCAGATTTGCCTTTGACTTTATCTGCCATTGCTGATGAGCCTTTTGTAGTATTCTGTTGTTTGCTGTCTTACTTTTTTATGTTGTATTCCAATCGCAGCAAGTTGTGGCCTCCGGATGCTGTCTGTGCAATGATCATGATTTGAAAACGCCGATTAAAGTTTTCAGGTGGCAGCTTGCCTAATGGCTTAGTGGCTAAGTATAGTGCAGAGTACTGAACCATACAAGCAAGAGTTGACACAAAAGGGCTAAGTTGTCTGAGTCAGGTTGGTGGAATGATAGCTTCACTATCCCTTAAGTAAGGAGGCAGTGGGTGGGAGGAGGGGTGAGGGGAGGGGTACTAAACTATATGGAAATATGCACCTTTAATCGATTTTTTAATCTATCTTTTTTTAAATTTAGAGTACCCAATTCTTTTTTTTTCCAATTAAGGGGCAATTTAGCGTGGCCAATCCACCTAACCTACACATCTTTGGGTTGTGGGGGTGAAACCCAGGCAGACATGGGGAGAATGTGCAAACTCCACACGGACAGTGATCCCGGGCCAGGATTCGAATCCGGGTCCTCAGCGCCGCAGTCCCAGTGCTATCCACTGTGCCACATGCCACCCTCTTTAATCTATTTTCACATTTATTTTACTCTGAATCCAGCCCAGCTGTTGCAAATTTTCCCCAAGCAGTGCTAAACTTCCACTTCCCCAGTCTCCTCCAATCAAAATGGAATTGCACCATACCTCCTACTACTTAAATTCACACACTCAACACCTCCTAATGACTTCAAAACTGGCACGCACAATATTCTGCTTTCAGAACACAAATAAGTGTTACTTTTTCTATAGCTTCTTTCACACTTCACACTGTATCTACTTCTTTTTCATATAATTATTTCACACACACTTGCTGTTCTCACTCTCAAGTGTGCAAACGACCTTAATCTGCATCACAGATTAATCTGTACAACGCTTTCACAGGCCATGTGTAACCCATTCCTCTTACAATTAAGAGAAAGCTTGATCTACAACACTGAATACAAAGCAGCATAACTGGTAAAATGTTGGAAATTCATGAAAGAATCCATGAAAGAAATGGCACAAAAACTGTGTCTTACTGGAAGAATTAAACCTTTGTTTACATTACAAGATCTACCTCCGACGATATAGCAAGCCTTCCTGACCATTTCTGATCTAAGTGGAGTCTTTCTCCCATAATAGCTAAATGATGGGTCTCTAGTCAGTCCTGAAATTATTATGTAACAATTTCAATAGAAATTTTTCACAATCAATTATTTTCCCTGGTATTTAATGTATGTTTCAATTCATTTTGTTCTAATCAAAGAGAAAGATGTAATTACTGGGAAATGGAACTGAGGGTAAAGACCACAGACCAGCTCTAATCAGTTACATTTCGATGCAAGGTGAAGTTCCATGTACTCTCGCCATAATGTGCCTTCATTCATTCACATTATTTATTATATGACTGATTTTATATTTCCATTGCCCCTACCAGTTTGGTTCCTTATGTGGGTTGACTTTGTTGTGCTGTTGCATGGACCGTTTAAAAGTTGAGTCATGTGATAGTCCATGATGTCATCAGATACTTCGGGGGCTTAGAGTCAGTTGAGGGCATAATCTAACGGATGCGTTGTGCTGGATGTGAATCCGAGCGAGCCAATTGGATCGTAGGAAAGTCCGAAATTGGGAACTGTGCTGGATTCCGATCGGTTTCCGATCCAACCGGCCTGCTCCCGTTGGCAAGATCTGGATCCCCGCGTGGCCAGAAACCAACAATCATGAATTAAGGCCAATCTCCATGTTATTAACGGGAAGGACCCCTTATGTAACTGCCTCCTGTGATCTAAGTGGCTCCCCAGCTAGCGGTCACGCGGACTCGTGTTAGCACACCTATTTAAAAACATGAAGCTAGCGCAATGGCTGTTGTGGGGATCGGATGAGGGGAGTAGCTATCTTCAAATTCGGGCAATCAGCCCAGGGGACTGGGGCTACTGCCCCAGTGCTCAGGGGGAGTGGAGGAGCCCCATAGAGAGGGGGTTGGGGGCAGCAGGAACAGGCCTGGTCAGTGGTTTAATCGTCATTGGTGGGGGTTTGCCTCTGAGCTGGGGGGGTTGAGGGGCTCAGTCCCGCATGTCTGACATGCCACCCCTGGATTGTGTACACCCACACCAGGGGCAATCTCACTGAACGCCTCCAGTGCAGAACCCTGTCCATGGTAATATATTGCAGGTCACTTTAACTCCCACTGACCGTGGCAGCCTCTGGCCACACAGCTGAAGGTTATTGCCAATAAAAAATTGACAATGTTAGTAATTTGAGCACTTCACACTGCAGGTGGTGTTTTCTGTGTGCTCCTGGGTTTGGCTGCAAAACTGCCTGAAGGCCTGGTTTCTGTTTGCTGCTGCTGCCCTTCTGATTCTTTGTCATGGAGTGAGGCAAGGGGAGGATTTGGCTACTCTACTACCCGACTAAAGAAAGGGGAGGGGTGCTTTTCTGACCCCCTCTGCCTGGCTCCGTTTTGGTTTCAGGTGATGATTGTTCCTGTCTTGAGTGACTGCTGCTGGAGCTGCAGAGGGTGAGTGAGAGGCAGAGTGGCCCGAATGCCATTTTTGTTACTTGGAAGCTGTGTTTCTGCTTGCTGCCACCTCTTTAGCTTCTGGCCTGGAGTGAGGAAAGGGAGAGAGTGAATGCAATTACTGCCACTGCTGAGAAAATAAGCAAGGTGGTGGCCCGATCCAATTGAGCAACTTGTTAGAGGTATGAAGAACTGTTTTGCAGATTGCTGGTTCTTTTATTGTACTGCTGACTGTTTCATGGTCAATGTCTAGAAGCAGTGATTTTGCTTGCTACTACCACTTTTGTGTCTGTAACCTGGGGTAGAGAGAGAGGTGCTTTGGAAAGAAGGGTGGCAGCCCGATTCAACGAAGCAATTTGCTGATGGTATGTTGAACTGTTTAGCAGTTTGTTGGAGCTTTTATTGTACTCCTGACTGTTTCATGTTCAATGTCTGGAAGCCATATATGCCTCTTCACTTCTGTGGCCTACACCAAGCACTGTGTGGAGTCAGGTGACCAGATGCCGGTACTACAGAAGGGAATGGGTGGCTCGATTCAATTGAGCAACTTGAAAGTCATGAAGAAATGCCTTTGAAGATTGCTGGTAGCTTGGTAACTGTTTACTGTTTCAGGTTTGGAGGCCCTGTAAATTTCTGGTGCCTTGTCGTACCAATGCTTGTTTATATTTAATGTTCGGAAGCCATATGCTTGCTGTTGTACTGTTGCTATTTACTGTTTAATGCCTGGAGGCTGTGGGCTTGTGTGGTAATACCAGGTATTGCAGTACCTGAGAGGTGGATGACCATTGGCTAGACCCAGGAGTCGACCATTGGCTAATTTATATAGCTCCGCCCTGAGAGGCGGAGTATAAGAACCAATGCCGTCCCAGCAGCCTTCACTTTCTGTACCGAAGCTGCTGGGAACAGTTCTAGATGATTAAAGCCTATTAGTTATGACTCACCTTGTCTCGAGAGTAATTGATTGTGCATCAATTTAATCAGCTATTACTTCTGAAAGGATGGATCTCCGCATCAAGCCGGAGTGCCTTCAGCTCAGCCCCCACACAGACAACTCCACTGCTATCTTCAAGCATTGGCTGGCGTGTTTTAAGGTCTACCTCGACACGGCCGCCGACACCCCCACAGAAAGGCAGAAAATGCACCTTCTACGCTCACGGGTCAGCCCTGCAATCTACCCTCTGATCGAGGAGGCGGTGAACTATGATGCAGCTATCGAACTGCTTGAAGGACATTACATCCATCCTGTGAACCAGGCCTACGCCCGTCACCTGCTGGCAACTAGAAGGCAAAGCCCTGAAGAAACACTGGAAGACTTCTATTGGACACTGCTAGTGCTGGGCCGAAACTGTGGCTGCCCACCAGTTTCGGGGAACGAGCACACGGAACTTTTAATTAGGGATGCTTTCGTGGCAGGTTTGACTTCCCCCGACATCCGCAGAAGGCTCCTTGAAATGGACACACTGGGTCTCACTGAGGCACGGGCCCTGGCAGGGTCCATGGATGTTGTGTATAAAAACGCGCTGGCTTTTGCCCCCGGACGCGTGGTGCCCTCCTGGGCTGCGTTGCACCCTGTCGCGGCAGCCCCCCAGACTTTTTCGCTAGCCCCGCAAGCCTGCGCGGTGAGTCGGCCTGCTATCACCGCCGGCTAACGTTGTTTCTTCTGCGGGCAGGCGAATCATCCCCACCCGCGCTGACCGGCCCGCACCACCGCCTGTAAAGGGTGCGGCAAGAAGGGTCACTATGTCGGGGTCTGCCAGGCCCGCACCGTGTTGCGGTCGCCAGCGACTATCGGCAGCCTTTTTTTCAGGTCCCGGCCGTCCAAGGCCCACTGCCGCCCTCCTATCCCCAGGCCGCGTGCGACCCACGGCCACGGCCATTTTGCCCCCTGGCCACCATGCTGGACGGGTGGACACCGCCATTTTGGCCCTCGCCGCCGCATCTTCGGCATCCCCGGACTCCATGTGCGACCCGTGGCTGACGCCATCTTGGATGGGGCCTCAGGCCCCCACCACAGCCGACTACATGCTGCCCGACCAGAATGCTCCTTTACTCCAGCTGGCCTCCGTAACTCTGGACCAGAGTCGGCCACGGACGCTAGTGAAAGCCACTACAACGATCGCCATCAACGGCCACGTGACGTCATGCCTGATCGACTCTGGGAGCATGGAAAGCTTTGTGCACCCCGACACAGTAAGGCGCTGTTCCCTTGTCACCCATCCTATAAACCAAAGGATCTCCCTGGCCTCCGGGTCACACACGGTGGAGATAAAGGAGTTCTGCCTAGCGAACTTCACTGTCCAAGGCAGGGAATTCGGCAATTTCCACCTGTACGTCCTGCCGCACTTCTGCGCAGCCACCCCTCTTGGGCTGGATTTCCAGTGCCACCTACAAAGCCTGACCTTTAAATTTGGCGGCCCTATACACCCCCCCCCCCCCCTTACTGTCTGCGGCCTCGCGACCCTTAAGGTCGACCTGCCTTCCCTGTTTGCGAACCTCACCCCGGATTGCAAACCCGTCGCCACCAGGAGCAGACGGTACAGAGCCCAGGACCGGACCTTCATTAGGTCAGAGGTCCAAAGGCTGCTGAAGGAAGGGGTCATCAAAGCGAGCAACAGCCCCTGGAGGGCTCAAGTAGTGGTGGTAAAGACCGGGGAGAAACATAGGATGGTCATCGACTACAGCCAGAACACCAACAGGTTTATGCAGCTGGATGCGTACCCTATCCCCCGTATAGCTGACCTGGCAAACAGGATTGCGCAGTACAAGGTTTTCTCCACGGTGGATCTCAGGTCTGCCTACCACCAGCTACCCCTCCGTAATGGGGACCACCAGTACACTGTCTTCGAGGCAGATGGGCGGCTCTATCACTTTTTAAGGGTTCCCTTCGGTGTCACGAACGGGGTCTCGGTCTTCCAACGTGAGATGGACCGAATGGTTGACTGATACGGCTTACCCGCAACATTCCCATATCTTGATAACGTCACCATCTGTGGCCATGACCAGCAGGACCACGACACCAACCTCCGAAAATTTCTCCAGACCGCAAATATCCTTAATCTGACCTACAATAAGGATAAATGCGTGTTTAGCACCGACCGTCTAGCCATCCTAGGCTACGTAGTGCGTAGTGGAGTCATAGGCCCCAACCCTGAACGCATGCGTCCCCTCATGGAGTTCCCCCTTCCTCACTGCCCCAAGGCCCTAAAGCGCTGCCTCGGCTTCTTCAGCTATTATGCACAATGGGTCCCCAATTACGCCGACAATGCTCGACCCCTGATCCAGTCCACAACCTTCCCCCTGTCGACGGAGGCCCGCCAGGCCTTCTGCCGCATCAAAGCGGACATCGCAAAAGCCACAATGCGCGCCATCGACGAGTCCCTCCCCTTCCAGGTCGAGAGCGATGCGTCCGACGTAGCTCTGGCGGCCACCCTCAACAAGCGGGCAGACCCGTGGCTTTCTTCTCCCGCACCCTCCACGCTTCCGAAATCCGCCACTCCTCGGTCGAAAAGAAGGCCCAGGCCATAGTAGAAGCTGTGCGACACTGGAGGCATTACCTGGCCGGCAGGAGATTCACTCTCCTCAGTGACCAAAGGTCGGTGGCCTTCATGTTCGATAATGCACAGCGGGGCAAGATTAAGAACTACAATATCTTGCGGTGGAGGATAGAGCTCTCCACCTACAATTACGAGATCTTGTACCGTCCTGGGAAGCTGAACGAGCCTCCTGATGCCCTGTCCCGCGGCACTTGTGCCACTGCACAAGTGGACTGCCTCCGAGCCCTCCATGAGGACCTCTGCCACCCGGGGGCCACTCGTTTCTTTCATTTCATCAAGACCCGCAACCTGCCCTACTCCATCGAGGAGGTCAGGACAGCCACCAGGGACTGCCAAATCTGCGCGGAGTGCAAGCCGTACTTCTACCGGCCAGAGATGGCGCACCTAATAAAGGCTTCCCGCCCCTTTGAACGCCTCAGCATGGATTTTAAAGTCCCCCTCCCTCCACTGACCGCAACACGTACTTCCTGAACGTGATTGACGAATACTCCCGTTTCCCATTCGCCATCCCCTGCCCAGACATGACCACAACCACCGTCATCAAGGCCGTCCAGGGGATCTTTACACTGTTTGGGTTCCCCGCTTACATACACAGTGATAGGGGGTCCTCCTTTATGAGCGACGAGCTGCGTCAATTCCTGCTCAGCAAAGGCATCGCCTCGAGCAGGACGACCAGTTATAACCCCCAGGGAAACGGGCAGGTCGAGAGGGAGAACGGAACGGTCTGGAAGACCGTCCTGCTGGCCCTACGGTCCAGGAATCTCCCAGTCTCCCGCTGGCAGGACGTCCTCCCGGTGGCCCTTCACTCCATCTGGTCGCTGCTCTGTACTACCACAAACCAGACC
The DNA here is from genome assembly GCF_047496885.1 of Scyliorhinus torazame. Taxonomy (NCBI): domain Eukaryota; kingdom Metazoa; phylum Chordata; class Chondrichthyes; order Carcharhiniformes; family Scyliorhinidae; genus Scyliorhinus; species Scyliorhinus torazame. Next base: position 177,809,534 of record NC_092710.1, on the reverse strand, counting down.
CCTCACGAACGTCTCCTTGTTTTCCCCAGGAAGTCCTCCTCCGGGACCTCGCTCCCAACCTGGCTAGCGACACCCGGACCCGTCCTGCTTCGGAGACATGTGAGAGCGCACAATCGGACCCGTTGGTCGAGAGGGTCCACCTGCTGCATGCCAACCCCCAGTGTGCCTATGTAGCGTTCCCCGACGGCCGCCAAGACACGGTCTCCCTTCGGAACCTGGCCCCCGCCGGAGCCCCACCAGCACCATTGCCCCCACCCCCACCCTCCCCGCAGCACCTGACCGGAGGGTCAGTACTGCCGCCGTCCCCTACCCTGCGCCGAACAAGCACCGACGCCCCATACAGGCGCCCCTCCCCCTGCCCACTTTTTGCCCCAACAGCGCCGCCTAGGGGTGGCGAAGCTGCCTGGGAGGAAGACACCACGTGAAATGAAAATGAAAATCGCTTATTGTCACGAGTAGGCTTCAATGAAGTTACTGTGAAAAGCACCTAGTCGCCACATTCCGGCGCCTGCTCGGGGAGGCTGGTACGGGAATCGAACCATGCTGCTGGCCTGCCTTGGTCTGCTTTAAAAGCCAGCGATTTAGCTCAGTGTGCTAAACCAGCCCCTTCCCGGAGTCGCAACCACCGGGGCCCCCACCAGGTTCATCGCCGAAGCTCAGATGCTCCAGAAGGACGACCAGGCCACCCGATCGACTGATTGCTGCACCATGAACAATTTTTCTGTTACCCTCGACATCACGGTACCTCCATACCTGGTCCTACCATGCGCAAGGCGACATTAACGCTGGCCATCACCCCGCCGGGTTCCTTTTAACAGGGGGTGAATGTGGTAATACCAGGTATTGCAGTACCTGAGAGGTGGATGACCATTGGCTAGACCCAGGAGTCTACCATTGGCTAATGTATATAGCTCCGCCCTGAGAGGCAGAGTATAAGAACCAATGCCGTCCCACCAGCCTTCACTTTCTGTATCGATGCTGCTGGGAACAATTAAAGCTGATTAGTTATGACTCACCTTGTCTCGAGAGTAATTGATTGCGCATCAGCTTGTTTGCTGCAGGCCCTTTTGCTTCTGTAGCCTGGAGTCTGGAACCACTGCCAGCACTGAAGAGGGGGACAGGGTGCGCTCCCATAATCTATGTTGGTGTGACTTTTCCGGTGTATTGTTCTGCTCACCACTGAGTGATTTTCCACTGATGCAGGTCTACTGCTGGGGCTGTGGGGGTGGAGGCAAGCAGAGTGCTTCACTGTTGACCATTTACTGTTTGATATCTGGAGGCTGTGTGTTTGTCTGCTGCAGCCCTCTTTTGTCTACTGTGGGGATCCTGAAAGGGGTGCTCTCTCACTCTTCTGCCATGCTCTGCATCAGTGTAACTTTCCGGTGTATTGTTGCGCTACTCCCAAGTGATTTTCCACTGATGCAAGTCTGCTCCTGGGTGCTGTGGGAGGGGGAGAGAGCAGCAGGTTGATTCAGATGTTGGTAACTTAATTGTACTGTTGTCTATTTGTTATTTAATGTCTGGTGGCCGTGTGTTTGTCTGTTGCTGTTCTTTATGACTGTGGCGGGAGTCCGGAAAATGGTTCTCTCTCGCTCTTCCGTCATACTCTGTGCTGTGGCTTTGTGTTTGTACCGATGTTTTGTGAATAGGTACCTCTGTGTATGTCATGATGCTTTTACCTTGTTGGTTAATGGTTAATGTGATTTGTGGATTGTTAATTATCCTTTTATATAAAGGTATCGTTGGCCGTTAATAAACAAAATATTCCCAAGTGGATTCCCATGGGTGGACATCCTCTGTCGCAGCTAAGTGTTACTTCCTGGCACTCGATCAGACCATGAGGCCTGGACACTTTGCCTGAACACGAGAGGCTTGAACACTGCAAGGGTAGCAATGGACAATCAAACACTCAAGACATGGGCTTCAACGCTGGGGACATCTCCATGACCAGAGAGTGGGTGTGTAAATTGGGGGTACTTGAGCCCGATGTTAGTACTGTTCTTGGCAGGGATCTAGTGTTTGGGCTCCAGATCCCTGGGGCCCCTGCTGTGGCCAGGAGTGTGTGTGCAGGAAAGGGACCCCCGCAGATCCAGTGCATTGGATGGCACCCTGAGAGATGGCAGGGAATGTAAGCCTGGGGAGGCTCGAAGGATTTGAGGGTACATGGGTGAAAGCCGCAACTGGTTGTCGGTGTCTCACCCTATCCAATTCCTTCCAGATATCATGTGACAAATAATATGGTTGACCTGACAGAAGCTACCCTTGTCATGGCAGTGGCAGTCCAGGTGGCCGAAGGCGGCGGCAGGAGCATCGACAGAGGCTAGAGGTGGCAGCCCAACACCCTGAGGACCCGATTTCCCATCAGCCTAGGGAGGGAATCAGAGGAGAGTCAGGTGACCGCCCAAAGTGTACAGGTGTCACTGGTCGTTTGAAAAGATGTCAGGCAACGTGTGCCGCAGGAGACTCCACCTCAACACAGGGATGGTGCAGTGGACTTGGCACTACATGGAGGAGGATGTTACCCATTCCTGGTGGCTGCCAAGGTCACCGCAGCCCTGAACTTCAGGTTCATTCCAGGACTCAAGCCAGGACATGTGGGCTATTGGCTGGGATATGCCATACAAGCGCACTCGGATGCCTGAGTTGCCTGGGCAATGACTATATAACTTTGACGTGGACCAAGCCTATCAAGGTGCCTGGGCTGCAGGATTCTCCACCATTCACGGGAAACCCCGGGTCCAGGGGGTAATAGATGGTGCACATGTTGCTTTGCGCACACCAGGCAGTCCAGGAGTGCCCTTCATTAACAGGAGGGGATTTCACTCGCTGGCACAGAGGGATATCGCTCCCCCATTTGCCCTTCGCTCATCCCCAGGCCTCCGGCACGGTGATCCTAGATCTGCCCCCCCTCCCCCAAGGCATACCACGTGTAGGTGATGAGTGTGAGCGAACTGTGAGCAGATTGACAGGAGTCAGATTATGGCATAGATTGAGGAGCGCCAGAGCTCAGTTCACTGCGGGTGTGTGCGACCACCACCACAAGATCATGCACGTGTGTGCATGCAAGAGTATGCAGGACAGCTACATCCTGGGGCAGTCTTTGGCATCTGTAGGGGCACCCCAGGATGACCGGCTGCCTCTTGGGGTACAAGAGGTACCTGATTGATTCTGGCTAATGATGTCAGTGCGGAAGCCGGTGACCAATGTGGAGACCTGATATAACAAGGCCCATGTGACCACCTGGGCTGTCATTGAGCAGTGCATCAGACTGCTTATGATGTGAATCCGATGCTTCAGCCACTTTTGTGTAGTACTCCAGTACAACCCAGGAGGGTCGCCTGCTTTGTTGTGGTCTGCTGTGCCCTCCACAACAGCAGCAGGGTGATGTGCAGGATGTGGAAGAGGAGGAACATGCGGACTAGGAGTGTCTGGAGGACAAGTGCAGGGATGACCCACAGGAGCAGCTGTAGGATCAAGGACAGGCGGTGGCGATGGTCCGGCATGCCTGGAGGACCAGGGGGTCCTCGTCCTCACCCGTTTTCCATAGAATGTGATTTCACCCGTCTTTCCCCCCACACCCCAACAATCACCCTTTTTCACCCTTCCCGGGTCTGTGTTACATCACTCCAGGGTGGTGGGTCTGTGTCTGCTCTGTCAGCAGGTCATTGAAAGAGCAAGAGGGTGATAACCTGCTATGAGCTGATATCTGGTGCTCCTTAATCCATGCCATAGTCTGACTCCTGTCTATCTGCTCACAGCACCCATCACCAGCACGTGGTATGCCTTGGGGGGGGGGGGGGGGAAGGGGTGGCCAGATATAGGACTACGTATCAGGCGGGCGGGGACCGGGGATGGGTGGAGGGCAAATAGGGGAGCGATGTCTCTCTCTGTGACTGGGTCACGCTCTGCAGCGCCTCGGCAATGTCCACCTGTGTCAGGGACATGTTCCTCAACAACTGGGACATCCTCGGGAGCACTTCAGCAATGCCTCAGCGACTGGGAGACGTTGTCAAGGCCCTTAGCGATATTCAGCACTGACTGAGCAATGACGTCGTTTTCCAGGCTTTTCACTGCAGTCACCACCCTGGCAGTGTTAGCCTCAGTGCCAGGCTTTGCTGGCGCCATCTCCTGCATTCGTAGTCTTTGGGACGCTTCCAATCAGTCATGGACCCACTGGAGTGTCACTGACATCCCCTTCTGGGGTGGGGGGGAGGAAATCATTTGCAGTTACACCTGTATAAATAGAGCTGGCCAATGTAGTACTGGCTAGAGAGGAGGAAGCAGTGGTGAGCTACTGCTGATGCTGTGTATTTATTATTGTCAATTTATTTTCTTTTTGTCTCATCAAACACGTGCTGGATTCTTTGTGGCCCTCACAAAAATACCCCATAAAACTGTCCACTACTTTCACCCACTGAGTGTGTGTGTCTGTGCTGGTGGAGGCTGGGGATGACTGCTGTGAGGCCTTTATGGTGGCAACCTTGGAGCTCTCCACCAAAATATTCACTTGGGAGGCGAGGGAGGGGCCCACACCGGATGGGCCAGTCTGGCAGGTCGGCATCACCGAATCATGGTGCGGGTCTCCTTGGTGGTAAGGCTGTGTGCTGTCTGGGGTTTGCTCTGTGGGGTCAGTATGAAGTGCTGCTCCCCCTCGTTAGCTGGGATCTGTCCAGCATGATCCAGACAAATCAGCTGGCAGGACACTTATTTCTGATGTGAAACCTGTGGGGCATCATTACTGGCCCTAATTGGCATTATATATTGGCAGCGGTCTCATCAGGTTGGCTATTGGGAAAGATCCGGCAATTCCTGCTCCCTGCCACGCATAGAAACATTTCTGTTAGATCACGCCCCTAGATCTTTTACAGTTAACAATCCTCTTATAAACCTCTGTTGATTATTCCATTCAAGTCACATACTTCAGCAATTCCCTTCTTTTATCATGAAACTACAATGCATAATAGGGTAAATTAACTGCGATAAGGAACGGATCAGAAAAAATACTTTTTGAATTGAAAAGAAAATCAAAGTTGGCGATGGTCGACGTTGAGGTGGGTGAGCAATCACACCTCACGCGTAACATCCCGTACCGGGCATTGGAACTAATAAGGTTTTGGGTGTAAATTTAAAGAAAAGGTCCATTGCGATTTTAAATCGGTATTCAAGGAGTTCAGGCTGCAGAGTTCACCATGAGCAGTAAAATCAGACACTGAGGTAGAGGGGACAAAAAAAGAGAGAATTTGGCCATCACTAGCTGATACAATTGGCTATTTCACCATATTTAAATTAGGCCATTAATATAAGGGAATTTCAATATTACTGAAAGATGACGGCAAATTTTGGCCCCATGGGGGCATTTGAGGAAGACTCAGAAAACTGGAAATTATAGGCAGATAGATTCCATTATTATATCCTGGCTAATAAAATCCCACAAGATATTCAGGCAGCACGTTAGCACAGTGGATAGCAATGTTGCTTCACAGCTCCAGGGTTCCAGGTTTGATTCCCGGCTTGGGTCACTGTCTGTGCGGAGCCTGCACGGTCTCCCTGTGTCTGCGTGGGTTTCCTCCGGGTGCTCCAGGTTCCTCCCACAGCCCTGAAAGACGTGTTTGAACATTCTGAATTCCCCCTCTGTGACCCGAACAGGTGCCGGAATGTGGCGATTAGGTGCTTTTCACAGTAACTTCAATGCAGTGTCAATGTAAGCCTACTTGTGACAATAAAGATTATAAATAAAAGGTCCCCGCTTTTCTGAGTACAATTGGAAGCAAAACTCTCCAACCTGAGAAACTGGTGGCAAAACTTATAAAGACTTGGTTAGAATATTAGAAGACCATTATGCAGAAAAGTAATTGATTATCGCGAAGCGGTTTCGATTTCACCAAAGGAATCAGCTAGAAGTGGGAAGCATTGCAGTGTTCATTGCAATCCTCAAGCGCCTCGGAGCTTTGCAGATTCGGTGACTCACTTGATGATACCATGAGAGATCACTTGGTTTGTGGGTTGAGAAATTTGGTCATTCAGAGAAGATTATTACAGAAATAAATCGAAGTTTAAAAACAGCATTAGAATTTGCCGTTTCGATGGAGGTTAATGCTAAAAAGGCTTTTCAGATCAGAGCAGGCACGAGGATCCATAAACTGCTGTCATCCAGAAAACATCTACCCAGCAACAGGTGTGTCGACGCAGTGCAAAAAACAGGCTATCTAGAGGCTGATTGTTGAAGCAAGGATGTTGAAAGCAAAAATTGTGGTTAACAAGAGCTTGCTGGGCTGCAGTAAACAGTCTCTCCAGAGAAGAATATTCAAGTAAATAACAGAACAGTTCGAAAAGAAAAAATAAAACAAATATGTGGAAGAAAATATAAATAATAGTGAAAATACAGCACCTGGTTCTGATGAGGAACTGAAATTGAATTTATTTTCTGTACAAGGTGAATCAGATCAGTTCTGGGTAATTCCAAAAACTGAGTGCACAACTTGTAAAAATGAACTTCGATATGGGGATTGCTGTTCCCTTAATTTCTGAGACCATCTATGAACAGAAATTGAATCACCTACCATAAATGCCAGCAGATGTCATCCTGAGGACCTGCACTGAGGAAATAGTGCCTCTAAGAGGATGCATCAGAGTAAAAGTAGAGTTTAATGGGCAAACTGCAGAACTGCCACTTCATGTGGTCCGAGGAAGTTTTCCAACTCTCTTTGGACACTCTTAGTTGGAAAATATTAAATGAAACTGGAGTGCAGTAAATAGCTTAGTTGATTTAAAGATGGATTCACAGACAATCCTAGGAAAATACAGCCGTGTATTCAAAGACTTATTGAGGTCCATGAAAGGAGTACAATGGTCATTAAAGATCAAGCAAAATAGCTAGCCTATGTGTCTCAAGGCTAGAGCAGTACCCTGCACTATAAGTCCAAAGGTAGAATCTGAACTAATACCAATTTTGGATACATGAGTCACTACTCATGACTGGGCAACTTCTATGGTGCCTGTAAAGAAGCAAGATGTGACAATTCACATCTGTGCAGATTTTAAAACAATCATCAATCCAGTTCTCTGCCTAGGTCAATACCTGCTATCGTTGATTGAGGATTTGTTTGCTGGCCTAGCAGGAGGCAAAAGGTTAGCAAATGTAACCTATCGCTGGCTTAGCTGCAAATGAATGTTGCAGTTGAATTTCAATATCTACTTACTATTACCATATATAAAGGCCTTTTCCATTACAAGAGGTTAGCTTTTAGAATAATTTTAGAGCAACGGTCCATTGATCAGATCTTTAGCAGTTTACAGGGGGTACAGTGTTAGCTTCATGATATATTAATTACTGGTACCAATGAACAAGAACACTTCAGTAACTTAGAAGCCCCATTGAAATGCCTTCAGATGCATGGTTTATCTTTCCTCACACAAAGACCATCAGTCCAATATCTAGGCTATGTAATCGATAGTAAGGGTTTACAAAAGGCACCTAAGAAGATGGAAACTATAACGGAGGCTCTACAACCAACCAATGTAACAAAGTTAAGATCATTCCTAGGTTTAATTAATTACTTTGGGAAATTTGTCCCAAATCGAACAATCTTACTAAACCATTACATACTTGAAACAAGCATGGTAATGGACACCAGAATGTGAAAAAGCACACCCGTCAGTTAAACAAGCACTGAAGAAGTCAGAAGTGTTAGTACATTTCAACCCAAAGGTATCATCACAACTTGCTTGTGATGCTTCGCCTTACTGTGTTGGAGCGGTGGTGTCACACATACTACCTTCGGGGAACAAAGAGCCATAGCTTTTTTGTACCTATGTTCAGTTAGAGAAGGAGGCACTTGGTATTTTTGGTGTGAGAAAATTTCCCCAATACCTATATGGTTGTCACTTCACGTTGTTGACAGATCGCAGGCCCTTAACTGCTATTTTTGGGTCACGTGAAGGCATTTCTTCATCAGCAGCAAGTAGACTCCGACGATGGTCTTTTATGTTCATATATTCATATGAGATCCAATACCAATTGTCAGAGAGCCATGACAATGCTGATACATTTGCCTTTGCCTGCTGGTCAGATAACATCCAGTAATGAAAATATCTTCTATTGTGCGCAGATAGAACACGTTCCAGTGACTGCAGTTCAGGTCCAACGCCATACAATAAATGATACCATGATGGGGAAGGTACTGGAAATTATATTAAAGGGGAAGAGAGTGGGCATGCATCCTGAATTAAAGCCGTATATTTCCAGGAAATTTGAGTTGACAGTACAAGGCCCCCTGTTGTGGGGAATGAGAGCGATGATTCCTCCAAATTTGCGACAAAGTGTATTGTAACAATGACGGGAAGGACACCCAGGTGTAGTGTGAATGAAGGGTTGCATGGAGCTACTTTTGGTGACCAGGAATCGATGTCCAAATAGAGGAAAAAACTGGACTGTGTCAGTCATGTGTGTGGGTAAGGAACGCAGCACCGTTGTCCCCATTGTATCCATGGCAGTGGCTTAAAATGCCTTGGCAGTGTGTACACATTTACTATGCTGGTCCATATGAGGGGCACATGTTCATGGTCATAGTAGACACACATTCCAGGTGGCCTGAGGTGGTCCTGATGAATCAATGACCGCAGAGGACACTACTGAAAAACCTGATGAGATTTTCACCAGATTTGGGAAACCAGAATAAATCGTGAGCGACAAAGGTCCACAGACTACGGCTCAGGCGTTAGAAGATTATACTTAAAGGTGAATGGTATTCAACATACAAAATCAACACCTTACCACCCATCCAACAACAGTTTCGCCGAAAGGTTTGTTCAATCTTTGAAGCAGGCACTGAAAGTTTCTAAGGACCAAGGTTCATTAAATCTTTTCACAGTAACTTCATTGAAGCCTACTTGTGACAATAAGCGATTTTCATTTCATTTCACTGCTCAAACAGTTTCTTCGTGACGTATCACAACACCACACGTGCGACTACACAAAGTTTCCCAGCTTTATTACTAATGAAGAGGAAGCTGAGAAGTACTTTGGACTTCCTCTTGCTGCAGGAGTCCGAGATAGTAGAACACAATCAGCAGTGGCAGGTCATGAGCAGAGAAGGTAATTCGAGAAGACACTTGCTTAATCATGGAGAGCAAGTTTTAGCAGGCAGCTGTACTACTGGTGAGGAGTGGGTTCCTACAACTCTATTAGGAGCTGGTTTAGCACAGTGGGCTAAACAGCTGGCTTGTAATGCAGAACAATGCCAGCAGCGCGGGTTCAATTCCTGTACTGGCCACCCCGAACAGGCGCCGGAATGTGGTGACTAGAGGCTTTTCACAGTAACTTCACTGAAGCCTACTCGTGACAATAAGTGTTTATTATTAATTATTATTATTGATTCATCTCTTATACCATACAAACAGGAGATAGTGTGGAGACGACTCGCAGATCAGCTGCTGTCTACACGTTCCCAGGCTGAGAGTTAGCCTTTGGACAGTTCGCAAGCATCTAATAAACCTCTGCTGATTATGGTGTTCAACCCATGTGCTTCAGCATTTCATTTCCTTTATCCTGTAAGTGCAACACACAATACAGTTCACCATGATCACTTTAAGCTATAACATTTACATTTTCTTGACTTATCATAGTTGCTCTGTTTTTTTTTTGCTGTAAATTCCTGAAGCAGTATGTGACTGACTGTGGGAAATTTAGGTGCGCTACCAACCGACCACTCCCGACCACTATACTTTTGGGAGAATATCAGTGGAAATCCCACAGGGATGCTTAAAAAGCTTTTTCCAAAGTGGCAGCAGCAAATCGAGAGGCTCCTCCAGGAAATTCCCTGTGGATGTTTCAGGCACTCACTGCATGCTCACCTCAGTAATGAAAATAAGGAGCGCGATTCTCCGACCCCCCACCGGGTCGGAGAATCGCCGGGGGCTGGCGTGAATCCCGCCCCCGCCGTGTCCTGAATTCTCTGCCACCAGAGATTCGGTGAGGGTGGGAATCGCGCCGCGCCGGTCGGTGGGAATCGCACCGGTCGGCAGGCCCACCCCCAGCGACTCTCCAGCCCGCGATGGGCCGAAGTCCCGCCGCTGTCAACCCTCGCCAGCCGGCGTGGATTAGACCTCCTTTTGAACGGCGGGACAAGGCGGCGCAGGCAGACTCCGGAGACGTGGGGGGGGGGCACTCCGGCGCGGGCCTAGCCCTTCAAGGTGAGGGTTTGGCCCCTAAAGGTGTGGAGAATTCCGCACCTTTGGGGCGGCCCGACGCCGGACTGATCTGTGCCGTTTTTGGCGCCGGGTAGCGGACATCGCGCCGTTTGCGGAGAATCCCGCCCAAGGTCTGTCACAAGAAATAGAAGTAGGAGTAGGCCACCAGGCCTTTGAAGCCTGCCCCGCCATTCAATACAATCATGGCTGATCTCTGCCCGCCTCAACTCCTTTTCTGTGCTATTTCCCCTTAGCCTTCTATTCCTATTCTGCCAAATATTTATCCACCTCCACTTTAAATACTTCCAATGTTCCAGCCACCACCACCCTCCGGGGCAGAGAATTGCAGAGATTCACCACCCTCTGCGCGAAGTGATTTCTATGCACCTCAGTTTTAAATGACCAGTCTTTATCTTGTACTTATGTCCCCTTGTTCAAGACTCTTCCCACTGGTGAAAACATCTCACCATCTACCTTGCCAAGCCCCCTCAGGATCTTATGTTTGAATAAGGTCATCCCTCACTCTTCTAAACTCCAAGGAATTCAGACCCAGTTTATTTTGTCTCTCTTGATAGGATAACCCATGCATCCCAGGAATTATCCTGATGGATCTCCTTTGAACTGCCTCCAATGTTACTATATCCTTTTTTAGGTAAGAGGACCAAAACTGTATGCAATATCCCAGGTGAGGCCACACCAACACCCTGTACAATTGCAACAGAATCTCCCAACTTTTAAACTCCAACTCCTTTTGTCATAAATGCCATTTGCCTTCTTAGCGAATTGTTGGACCTGGCTGCTAGCTTTCTGTGATTCGTACACTATATTTCAGAGAATTTACAGTGCAGAAGGAGGCCATTCGGCCCATCGAGTCTGCACCGGCTCTTGGAAAGAGCACCCTACCCAAGGTCCACACCTCCACCCTATCCCCATAACAAAGTAACCCCACCCAACACTAAGGGCAATTTTAGACACTAAGGGCAATTTATCATGGCCAATCCACCTAACCTGCACATCTTTGGACTGTGGGAGAAAACCGGAGCACCCGGAGGAAACCCACGCACACACGGGGAGGATGTGCAGACTCCGCACAGACAGTGACCCAAGCTGGAATCGAACCTGGGGCCCTGGAGCTGTGAAGCAATTGTGCTATCCACAATGCTACCGTGCTGCCCTAGAAAACCATGATCTCTCTATACTTCACTCAGCTGCAGTCTCTCCATTTAGATAATCTGCATTTTAAGTCCTCCTACCTAAGTGCAAGACCTCGCATTTCCACACATTAAACTCCATTTGCCAGGTTTTCACCCAGTCACACAATCTATCGATATTACATTGCAGAATCAAAATATCCTCATTACCTATTTCCGTACCATCGGCAAATTTGCCAACCTTACATTCTATTCCTTCCTTCAGGTCATTAATGTAAATGATGAACGATAGCGGGCCACGACCTTCACTGTCCTCACTCAGGATGACAACACACCTACTCCTCTACATGCCCATGCCAAGGCACGAGGAAGCCAGTTGGACAAAGATTGCACAGTCGATCATTGTTTTTTTGTCCAAATAGGAAGGAGAAATGTCTGGATCTAACCCTTGAAAACCATGAAGGGTATGTAGGGAATAAAATTAATAGAACCATATGTGCAATGATGTTTACAGCAGAGAAGAGATTATTTTGTATTGTTTTAGTATACCTGATGGTGAAGTATAGAACAGGAACCAATGAGTTATACCTTACAAGCATAAACCTCTTAGCATAATCCCAGTTTTAGTCTGTGCCTATTTTTGTAGGGACACGAGTGAATCCCCAGTTAATGTCGATCACCAGTATACAATTAAAATAAAATTAAGAATTTGGCACTTTGCACCATATCAGCTCTCCGATAGCTATCCAAAAGTAACCACATTGTCTCATTGTCTTCTCATTTTCCACTGCTTCAAAAGTTTATCCACGGTTCCATTAAAAATTCATTGATAATTTTCTGTGGTTACTTCCTGTGGTAGAACATTCCATAGTCTGATAACGCTTTGCAAAACTATTTGTTTCTATCCTCACCCTTCATTCCTTGGTGACCATTTTAAATTAATGGCCTTTCATCTCCCCAACTAAAGTAAACATTATTGCCCTCTATATGTTGTTAAATTCCTTTCTAATTTAACATTTTTTCTGTGCACATCTGCCCCAATGGACATTGTTCTAGAACCTCATGTCTCATCTCACTGTTTCTCATCTGATATCATCCTAGTAGGTATATGGTGTGACCCCTTTCAAACAGAAAATCATTTCCATAAGAATGTTCACAAAATGTCTCTTAATGCTCTAAATGTGACCTAATTACTGGCCATACAAAGGCAACATATCCTCTTTACTGTCTGTCTGTATACAAGAAAATTAAAATGCATTTGCCCTTTTTTTATGGTTTTTGTATTCACATTGTCAAGGAATAAGGGACAATAAATTTGGCCATACAATGTCTATTATATTTGTGTTAAACACTGAAAACCCTCGGGCCTATTAAACACCCAACATGATAGGCATAAAGCACAGCTTTGTATCTGGCCAGAAATCTTGGGCAAGGACAAAATGTTGTTATGCCATGCCTCAAGCAGGCGCCAGTCTACTTTTGCAGGGACCAGGGGACAACTAAACTAGCAACTGTGTGTGCCAGAAGGAGGGAATTTCCATTTGAATTTCCTCTGCTCCACCCTCTCGACATCCAAATAACCTGGATTCGAGCACAAAAGCAAAATACTAGGGATGTTGGAAGTCTGAAAGAGAAAAAAAACAATATTCTGCAAGTCAGGAAATAACTGTTGAGGGAGAAATTCAAAAACTGACCTAAACTGACCTTCCCTCAAAACTGGAAAATTTTCACCATGTATCATTTTAAACAAGCACAGAAGGAGGGAAAGAGAATTGCAGAGGAGAGAGAAGAAGAAAAGGTTTGTGATGGTATAAAACACAAAGGTTTAAATGGCAAAATGGATGATGGAGCAAGACAAATGGAATGGGAATGCAATAACAAAAGAAAGAAAATATGGACCAAAAGATTACCAATAGCATAACCATTACCAGTGTCATGAGAATGTCACTTTAAGAAATGTTTGTCTGCTCAAGTTACTGCAGTGATGTCAGAGTGTGGGTGGAGCTGAGTTCTGGTTCTGCTTTTTAGTTTCACTTTGAGAAAAGCTTGGGTGTGCCTGCGTTTTTTTGGTTTTGTTTTAGTGTTGGAGCTTCAGCCAGCCAAAGAATGTGTAATGTTGTTCTCTCTGCCATGTAAAGACTATCTCTTGATCATTTCGTGAATTCAGAGTGATAGCTGTTCTCAGCAATGAATTTAAACCTATTGTGCTTCTGTTAAAAGTTGTTTTAATGTCTTATGGATGTTAAAAGGAAAGTTTAAGGATTACTTAGTGTTGTATTCTTTGGGAGTTGTATTTGAATTGATGGTTGCTAAGATGTTCACTGAATGTTTTTAAGGTTAACTTGAGTTCATAGAATAAACATTGTTTTGCTTCAAAAATACTTTTCGATTTCTGCTGTACCACACCTGTAGAGTGGGCCGTGTGTTCCCCATACCACAATTTAGTAAAAGTCGTGTGTCAGGTGAATTCCATGATACACTTTGGTGTTCTCTAAACCCTGGCCCATAACCCCAGCAGCTACTGTCAAATAGAATAGGAGTAGTAGTGATTATGATCTGAGTGTTGAGTCTAAAAGGTTGTAAAGTGGCAAATTGGAAGATGGGATGCTGTCCCTTGAGCTTCTGATGGAATTGACTTGAATAGTAATAGAATAATTAGAAGAGAAGTTGGATTCGATTGGGACAGACATTAAAAATGAGAGACGATCAGGGTCATGTTCGAAGACTGAATGGAGGTGATCTGCAATATGCTCATTGCTTTTGGTCCATATGCTCATTGCTTTTCAGGATCCATAAAATCTATAAAGGAAGGGGGATAAAACACTTTTTGAAAGAAAGAGAAAATGGACTGAGCAGCTAGTTCTTTAGATCATTGATGGGCAACCTAGGCGAGTGAGTATGTGCATGAGTGGCCCTCCTTCATCTCAAGTGGGCTGTAGGATTGAAACTGGTCTTGTTTCCGAATTGTGGCCCATGTAAGATTAGATATATTTAAGGCACGCCAAAAATTTAATAACGAATTATGGAAATGCTACATCATTTAAATATTAATAGAACTATCATCAACTTCAAATGGTTTTTAAAAAAAAGAAGTATTTACACTTTGGACACAGATGGAACACACGGCGCTCACAATTAGTCTGCGGGATTCTCCGTTGGCGGGATCCTCTGCTTCGCCAGCAGCGCACCCGCACCGTGGGTTTCCCATGGGCCCATTGGCCAGCTGCCGGTGGGAGTGCGCCGTGCTGGAAAACAGGGCTGGCGGAATGGAGAATCCCACCCAGTGTGTATTCGATGGTGACAGTAGAAATACCTCACTTCACTTGCCCTTGTACGTGTGTATCATTTCAGTAATACCGGTCGTAAAAAAAAGATGCGGACAGAAATCAGCGGAATGTGGCACCCTGCGTGTGGGCAATGGTCAACAAAATATCTTGAGGGTCGTTCTCAAATCACAAGAGGGCCACATGTGGCTCCTGGACGTTAGATTGTCAATATCTGTTGTGTGCTAATTGGCTTCTGGTACAGTAAAATTCTTTGATTCTGCAGCAAGTATCAGAGACTGAGAGGTACTGTGGTGATATGCCTGTCAGCGATATCAGAGATGGCTGGTGGTGCGACCTCCAACCAGCAGGTGGCAGTGCAGGCACACCATGTGGTCTGAAGACCGTGGTCATATGACAAGGCACTCCAATATAAGTGGGGGCACATCCGGCCATCAACAGATGGTTAATTATAAGACATACAAGGGAACAGGCGTGCACTAGGGGTATTTCCAGAGTAGTACAAAGAAACTCCATGATGAGTTATCTTACCACGTGTGATTTAGTAAAGATCCTGGTTTGGACAAGACACAATTCAGACTCCTTGCTAGACATCGAACACCAAACACAACAAGGTACCAGTTAAGAAAAGGTTACAGGAGGCAAGCAAAATTAATCTTAATTTTAACCCAGTGAGGAAACAAAGCATACAATGGGATGGTGTTTTCCACAGCTTAGGAAGAACAGGAAACTTCAGAGATAGCCATAAATGCTGCCTGACCTGTCTCACCACCGCAATGTGCGATTAAAATCACTTGCTATCCCTTTAAACACATGTTTTTTTAATACACTATAATGCCGGTCAGGATAACCCATGTTGTGAAGCGAAATTTGATTTCTATCCCACAAGGTGAAAATTGTCATAAATTATGAAGCGTGTAATAGCAAGTGAGTCAAATATTTCACTTCCAAGTGAAATCACTAAGTTGCCATCACAGAATATGGGTGGTTTCATTTATTTAATTATTACATTGAAAGGAAACATACATTTTAAATAACTAAAACACAGTAGGGATTAGTCTTATTTTGGTAGACGTATGTTTTGGAGTATTTTGTGGTATGTGAAGTCCTGAGAATATTAATGTTGGCTGCTGGATCTGACCAAGGAAATGCATTTAGAAACAGATAAATTGCTGCACAGAAGGAGGGCATTCAGCTCATCATGTCTGTGTCGGCTGAAAAATAATTGTTTAAACTAACTTTACTTTGCAGGTCTCGGTTCTGCTTCTGTAGGTTATGGCGCTTCAAGCACACATCCAATATTATTTTTTAATGAAATGTGGGCTTCTGCCTTTAGCATTCTTTCGGGTAGTTCCAGACGCCACTATCCACTGAGTAAAAGAGTTTCTTCTCAACTCCCCTCCAATTCTTCTGCCAATTATGATGATTATGATGTTTCATGGTTGTTGACCTGTCTGCTAAGGAAAATTTATCTTTCCTACCTATTCTATCCAGGCCCCTCATCACAATTCAATGAAGTTGTTCATGCTAATTAAAACCCTCCATTCCTAGTAATATCCTCATAAATCTTCCCTTTTATCCTTTCCAGTCTGATCGTATCTTCCTACTTGTGGTGACCAGAACTGTATGTAGTACTGTAGTACTCCATCTGTGGACTGATCAATGCTTTACAAAGTTCGAGAGTTACCTCCCTTTCATTCTATACCTCAGCTAATGAAGAGGAGAATCCAGTATGTCTTCTTAACCACCTTATCTACATGTGCTACCACCTTCAGGGATCTCTGGACGTAATCCTGTACAATTCTCAGTATTGTACCATTTGTTGCTTTATTTTCCTTCCCATATGCATTACATCGCAGTTCACTGGATTGAACTCTATTGCCACCTTTCTGACCAGTCTCTTAATACCTTTTTGTAGTTTATAGCTTCCTTCCTCACTAGTAACCACACAGCCAATGTTTTACATCGCCTATAAAAATCTTAATCATATGCCATTCAGTTAAGTTGACATTGATTAACACCACAAAAGGCAAGGGAGCCAGTACTGAACCCCGCCCATCAGAAGATACCTTCCGACTTCCGGTGGCGACCATGGAGGAGTAGGTCGCACATTCGATAGCTCCCGCCTGAAATGGACTTTCGGACCTTTTTTCCCGACTTTTCTCGGACTTTAGGGGATAGATCGGTGTAGTGGATGATATTAAGAAGGATTTCCCCTCCGATGTATGGCTAATTGGACTAGAAGTTGCCATGTGAAAAGACTCAGCCCGGATAGAGTGAAGCAGTCGGAGCTGGGACCACGGCACAGCATGGCGGAGGGTCAGGATCAGGGAGCGGTGGCTCAGTGGTCTAAGGAGCAACAGATGAAGTTTTTTAAGGACTGTTTCGCTGAGCTGAAAAAGGAAACGCTGGACCCAATAAAGGCTGCAAACGATCAAGTGGTGTAGAATCAGGCGGCCCAAGGTAAAGCGATACAAGAAATTGAGCTGAAGTTGTCCAGCCAGGAGGACCATCTAACCGTGCTGGAGCATAAGGTGGAGGTGTTGGATGAACGCCACAAGAGAATGCAGGAGAAGTTGGAGGACCTGGAGAACAGGTCCAGGTGGCAGAACTTAAGGATGGTTGGCCTCCCTGAAGGAATTGAGAAGTCGGATGCGAGAGCATATGTGGCGAGCATGCTGGAGACGCTGAAGGGGCCCGGGGCATTTTCTCGGCCCCTGGAAGTGGACGGAGCGCATCGAGCCCTCGCAAGGAAGCCTAAGGCAAATGACCCGCCGACGGCCATGGTGGTGCATTTCCACCATTTTTCGGACAAGGAACTTGTCTTGCGGTGGGCCAAGAAGGAGTGGAGCAGCAGATGGGAGAACAGCGAGGTGCGCATCTACCAGGACCTGTGAGCGGATCTGGCCAAGAGACGTGCTGAGTTTAACCGGGTGAAGGCGATCCTCTTCAAGAAGGGGGTGAAATTCGGGATGCTGTATCCAGCGCGGTTGTGGGTTACGCACGAAGTCCGGCACTTTTACTTTGAGGCACCGGACGATGTATGGTCTTTTATCAAGGAAAAGATGTTGGAAGCGTCTTAAAGAACACTTAAGTCTTGAAGGAGTTATGTGGAGGCGGTTTGTAATTTTTGTAATTCTTGTAATGGTTCAAAGAAGACTGTATGTGGTTCTGGGTTAAATATTGGGCTGGGGTGGTGGTTTGAGGGTGCTTTGTTTTTGCAGAGATTGGATGCGGAGGGGGGAGGGGGCCCCCGAAGTTGGTGCTATTCTGTGGGAGGTTGGTTCTGGTTTCAAACGATTGTTTCTGCATTGGTTTATGTTAATTTATTTTACTTGAGGTTGTTTACTTATTGGGGACTGCGATGTTTTAAAATAGTTTATGCATGTCGGGAGAGGGGTTCGAACAATAGGGAGCCAGACTGTTTGGTACCAAGGGCGGGTTTGTCGGGGTCAGCTGACTCTCGGAAGCATGGTGGGGGCTGCACACATGCTAAGATGGTACTTGACCTGGGGGATTAGGTTTCGGGGGCTGTTATGGGGGGGGGGGGGGAGGGGGAGAGGGGGAGGCTGCTTCGCTGACAGGGGAGGAACTATTATCGGAGAGCAGAAGGGAGGTCGGGGGGCGGTTGCTGCTTGTGGGGGAGCTCGGGGAAGTGGGGGGCGCGGGCCCTGGGCTGGCCAAAAAAAGGTTATGGCTAGTCGGGGGGGGGGGGGGGGGGGGGGTGGCAGCCCCCCCTCCAGGCTGATTATGTGAGGGGTTTGAATGGGCCGGTCAAAAGAGTTCGCATTTTCGCTCATTTAAAGGGGCTGAAGGCAGATGTAGCAATTCTTCAGGAGACACATCTAAAGTTTATTGATCAGACGAGATTGAGAAAGGGGTGGGTTGGTCAGGTGTTTCACTCTGGGCTGGACTCAAAGACCAGGGGGGTAGCGATATTGATCAGCAAGCGGGTGGCGTTTGAGGCTGGAAGAATTGTGGCAGATAAGAGGGCTAGATATGTTATGGTGAGTGGGAAGCTGGAGGGTGTGCGGGTGCTGCTTGTAAATGTATACGCCCCGAACTGGAACGATGTGGGATTTATCAGACGGGTGTTAGGCAAGATCCCGGACCTAGAGCCTCATGGCTTGATCATGGGGGGGGGGCGGACTTTAACACGGTCATCCATCCCGATCTGGACCAGTCAAAATCCAGGACTGGAAGGAGGCCTGCCCCGGCGAAGGAGTTGAGGGGTTTTATGGAGCAGATGGGGGCTGTAGACGCGTGGGGATTCGAACAGCCGAGGGCGAGGGAGTTTTCGTTTTTTTCTCATGTCCATAAAGTTTACTCAGGATTGATTTTTTTGTTCTAAGCAAGGCGCTAATTCCGAAGGTGGCGGGGACGGAGTATTCGGCGATTGCAGTCTCTGATCATGCCCCGCATTGGGTGGATTTGCGATTGAGTGAGGAGAGAGGGCAGCGCCCGCTCTGGAGACTGGATGTGGGGTTGTTAGCGGACGAAGCGGTCTGCGGGCGGGTGAATAAGTCCATTCAGAATTACCTGGATACAAATGATACGGGTGAGGTATCAGCAGCGGTGGATTGGGAGGCTCTGAAAGCAGTTGCAAGAGGGGAACTAATTTTGATTCGGTCCCACAGAGGAAAGGTGGAACGAGCAGAGAGGGAGAGATTAGTGGAGGAGATACTTCGAGTGGATAGGAGATATGCGGAGGCCTCGGACGTGGGGCTTTTGAGGGAGCGTCGGAAACAACATGCAGAGTTTGAGTAATTTGCCGCGGGGAGGGCGGTGGAGCAGTTGAGGAGAGCAAGGGTGGCGGTCTACGAATATGGGGAAAAGGTGAGCAGGATGTTGCCGCACCAGCTGAGGAAGAGAGAAGCAGCCAGGGAGATTGGGAGAGTAAGGAATAGGGAGGGCAACATGGTCTTGGACCCAGGCGGGTGAACAACGTTTTTAAAGAGTTTTATAGCAATTTATATGAGTCGGAACCCCCGCCTGGGGTAGAAGGGATGAGGCAGTTCCTGGATCAGTTGAGGTTTCCGAGGGTGGAGGAGGACCTGGTCGAGGGGCTGGGGGCCCCGATTGAAGCAGAGGAAATTGTTAAAGGACTGGAGGGCATGCAGTCGGGCAAGGCTCCGGGGCCGGACAGTTACCCGGTAGAAGTCTATAAGATGTTCTCAGAGGTATTGTGCCCACTGCTGATGAGGACCTTTAATGAGGCTAAAGAGAGGGGAATCATCCCCCCAACGATGTCGCAGGCCTCGATTTTGCTCATCCTTAAACGAGAAAAGGACCCGGAGCAATGTGGGTCATATAGGCCGATCTCGCTTTTGAATGTAGTTGCCAAGCTGCTGGCTAAGATTCTGGCCACTAGGATAGAAGACTGTGTCCCGATGGGTGATAGGGGAGGACCAAACTGGATTTGTTAAGGGCAGACAGCTCAATGCTAACGTCCGGAGGCTTTTGAACGTAATTATGATGCCCTCAGAAGGAGAGGAGGCTGAGGTGGTGGTAGCGATGGACGCGGAGAAGGCTTTTGATCGGTTGGAGTGGGAGTATCTTTGGGAGACGCTGGGAAGGTTTGGGTTTGGTGAGGGCTTCATCGACTGGGTGCGATTGCTCTACCAGGTGCTGGTAGTGAGTGTGTGCACGAACCGGCTGAGGTCGGGGTACTTTAAGCTACACCGAGGGACGAGGCAGGGGTGCCCCCTCTCCCTGTTGCTGTTCGCTCGGGCGAGAGCCTTTGGCCATGGTGCTGAGAGCATCAAGGAAGTGGCAGGGGCTGGTTGGGTGGTGGGGGGGGGCGGGGGTGGGGGGGAGGTGTGGTGCACCGGGTTTCGCTGTATGCGGACGATCTGCTCTTATACATCTCGGACCCGGTGGAGGGGGTGGGGGAGGTTATGCAGATCTTGGGGGAATTTGGCAGGTTCTCGGGGTACAAATTGAACATGGGAAAAAGTGAATTGTTCGTTTTTTAAAAAGATGGGACATTCTCCCGCTATCGCTGGCGGGGAGGGTGCAGACAGTGAAAATGAAGGTGCTCCCCAGATTCCAGTGCCTCCACATCTTCATCCCTAAGGCCTTTTTCAAGCGGGTAAACAAGAATATTTCAGGCTTTGTGTGGGCGAATAAAATCCCGCGGGTGAAGAAAATGTTGTTGGAGCGCAGTAGGGGGGAGGGTGGGTTGGCGCTGCCGAACTTCTGCAACTACTACTGGGCGGCGAATATAGCGATGATTAGGAAGTGGGTAATGGGGGAGGGGTCGGCATGGGAGCAGATGGAGGCAGCGACATGCAAAGACACCAGTTTGGGAGCACTGGTAATGGCACCTCTGTCGTTATCGCCAGCCCGGTACTCCACTAGCCCATTGGTGGTGGCGGCATTGAGGATCTGGGGGCAATGGAGGAGGTATACGAAGGTGGAGGGTGCATCAACCTGGACCCCAATTTCCAACAACCACAGTTTTGTGCCGGGTAGGATAGATGGCGGGTTCCGAAGTTTGCAGAGAGCAGGAATTAGATGGATGGGATATCTATTCATATACTGGAGTTTTCCCAGTCTGAAGGCACTGGAGGATAAGTTCAAGTTGCCGCCAGGGAATGGTTTCAGGTATCTGCAAGTGCGGGACTTTCTGAGGAAACCGGTGCTGGCTTTCCCATTGATCCCGCCACGGGGGATACAGGACAGAGTAGTGTCCGGTACCTGGGTGGGGGAGGGGAAAGTGTCGGATATCTATCAGGAGTTGTTGGAGGCGGAGGAGACCCCAGTGGAGGAACTGAAGGGCAAGTGGGAGGAGGAGCTAGGTGGGGAGTTAGAGGCGGGTCTGTGGGTAGACTCCCTAGTCAGGTTTAATTCCTCCTCATCATGTGCTAGGCTCAGTCTCGTACAGTTTAAGGTGGTCCACCGGGCAGACATGACAGCGGCGAGGATGAGCAGGTTTTTCAGGGTAGAAGATAGATGTGCGAGGTGTGCGGGAAGCCCAGCAAACCATGTCCATATGTTTTGGGCATGCCCGAAGCTTGGAGGATTCTGGCAGGGGTTTGCCAAGGCAATGTCCAAGGTGCTAGACACGCGGGTGGTGCCGAGTCCAGAGATAGCGATCTTTGATGTGTCAGAAGACCCGGGGGTTCATGGAGTGAAAGAGACTGACGTTTTGGCCTTTGCCTCCCTGGTAGCCCGGAGACGGATCCTTTTCATGTGGAGGGACTTGAAATCCCCGAGTGTGGAGACTTGGGTCAGTGACATGATTGGGTTTCTCAAGCTGGAGAAAATAATGTTTGCCTTGAGGGGTTCAATGCTGGGAGGTGGCAGCCGTTCGTCGACTTTCTCGGGGAAAATTAAAATGTCAACAGAAGCAGCATTCTGAAGGGGGGGAGGGGGGTGGGTGGGGGCAATATGGTTAAGGGATGTACAGAAGGGGTTGGGTGGGAAATGTCTAGTGTACCATGTTGATGTTTATGTTATTATTGTTTTGTTTGTTATTGATATAAAAATTTTGTAAATTTTGTAAATGCTTCAATAAAAATATTTTGTTTAAAAAGAAGCTACCTTCTAATCAGAAAATACTCACTGACCGTTATTACCCTTAGCTTTCTGCCACTGAATTAATTTCGGATACAACTTGCCACTTTCTCTTAGAACTGCGTGATTTTCCTTTTTCTACCATGTGGGACCGAGTGAGAAGAAATTTGCTACATCCATGTAGACTACATCAAAAACACTATCTTCATGGACCCTCCTTGTTACTTCCTCAAAACGTTCAATTAAGGTAGTCAAGCATGACTTTCCCTGAACAAATCCATGCTGTATTTGTTAAAACAATTTGGGGGCGGATGTTTGAGGGCAAATCAACATCTGACATGTGGGAGGCTTTCAAGTGTCAGTTGAAAGGAATTCAGGACCGGCATGTTCCTGTGAGGAAGAAGGATAAATACGGCAATTTTCGGGAACCTTGGATAACGAGAGATATTGTAGGCCTCATCAAAAAGAAAAAGGAGGCATTTGTCAGGGCTAAAAGGCTGGGAACAGACGAAGCCTGCGTGGAATATAAGGAAAGTAGGAAGGAACTTAAGCAAGGAGTCAGGAGGGCTATACGGGGTCACGAAAGGTCATTGGCAAATAGGGTAAAGGAAAATCCCAAGGCTTTTTACACGTACATAAAAAGCAAGAGGGTAGCCAGGGAAAGGGTTGGCCCACTGAAGGATAGGCAAGGGAATCTATGTGTGGAGGCAGAGGAAATGGGCGAGGTACTAAATGAATACTTTGCATCAGTATTCACCAAAGAGAAGAAATTGGTAGATGTTGAGTCTGGAGAAGGGTGTGTAGATAGCCTGGGTCACATTGAGATCCAAAAAGACGAGGTGTTGCGTGTCTTAAAAAATATTAAGGTAGATAAGTCCCCAGGGCCTGATGGGATCTACCCCAGAATACTGAAGGAGGCTGGAGAGGAAATTGCTGAGGCCTTGACAGAAATCTTTGGATCCTCACTGTCTTCAGGGGATGTCCCGGAGGACTGGAGAATAGCCAATGTTGTTCCTCTGTTTAAGAAGGGTAGCAAGGATAATCCAGGGAACTACAGGCCGGTGAGCCTTACTTCAGTGGTAGGGAAATTACTGGAGAGAATTCTTCGAGACAGGATCTACTCCCATTTGGAAGCAAATGGACGTATTAGTGAGAGGCAGCATGGTTTTGTGAAGGGGAGGTCGTGTCTCACTAATTTGATAGAGTTTTTCGAGGAGGTCACTAAGATGATTGATGCAGGTAGGGCAGTGGATGTTGTCTATATGGACTTCAGTAAGGCCTTTGACAAGGTCCCTCATGGTAGACTAGTACAAAAGGTGAAATCACACGGGATCAGGGGTGAGCTGGCAAGGTGGATACAGAACTGGCTAGGTCATAGAAGGCAGAGAGTAGCAATGGAAGGATGCTTTTCTAATTGGAGGGCTGTGACCAGTGGTGTTCCACAGGGATCAGTGCTGGGACCTTTGCTCTTTGTAGTATATATAAATGATTTGGAGGAAAATGTAACTGGTCTGATTAGTAAGTTTGCAGACGACACAAAAGTTGGTGGAATTGCGGATAGCGATGAGGACTGTCAGAGGATACAGCAGGATTTAGATTATTTGGAGACTTGGGCGGAGAGATGGCAGATGGAGTTTAATCCGGACAAATGTGAGGTAATGCATTTTGGAAGGTCTAATGCAGGTAGGGAATATACAGTGAATGGTAGAACCCTCAAGAGTATTGAAAGTCAAAGAGATCTAGGAGTACAGGTCCACAGGTCATTGAAAGGAGCAACGCAGCTGGAGAAGCTAGTCAAGAAGGCATATGGCATGCTTGCCTTCATTGGCCGGGGCATTGAGTATAAGAATTGGCAAGTCATGTTGCAGCTGTATAGAACCTTAGTTAGGCCACACTTGGAGTATAGTGTTCAATTCTGGTTGCCACACTACCAGAAGGATGTGGAGGCTTTAGAGAGGGTGCAGAAGAGATTTACCAGAATGTTGCCTGGTATGGAGGGCATTAGCTATGAGGAGCGGTTGAATAAACTCGGTTTGTTCCCACTGGAACGAAGGAGGTTGAGGGGAGACCTGATAGAGGTCTACAAAATTATGAGGGGCATAGACAGAGTAGATAGTCAGAGGCTATTCCCCAGGGTAGAGGGGTCAATTACTAGGGGGCATAGGTTTAAGGTGAGAGGGGCAAGGTTTAGAGTAGATGTACGAGGCAAGTTTTTTACGCAGAGGGTAGTGGGTGCCTGGAACTCGCTACCGGAGGAGGTGGTGGAAGCAGGGACGATAGGGACATTTAAGGGGCATCTTGACAAATACATGAATAGGATGGGAATAGAGGGATACAGACCCAGGAAGTGTAGAAGATTGTAGTTTAGTCGGGCAGCATGGTCGGCACGGGCTTGGAGGGCCGAAGGGCCTGTTCCTGTGCTGTACATTTCTTGTACATTTCTTTGTTCTTTGTTCTTTGTAAATAGGCTATTGTGAAGCACCTTCAACATAATAAAATATCCTCAGGTGCTTGACAGAGGCCACTGATTAACTGGGACTGATAACTATCAATATTAGGAAAATTATACTAATTTCTGTATTTTTCAGCAAATCGGGTTGATTAATATTGGTGCACAGGTCAATGTTTCATTGGTTTGTGATGTGCTAATCGTATTGAAATATACTGCACCATCTTTATATCAAATTGGCTGCAAATTTTGTCCTTATTGTAAGGAACATTTTTCAACTGGCCAAGGCTTTCTCTGCTCAGTGTCACGTTATTGAAAGTTTCATTCATGAGGATCTGCTTGTTAAGTCACCTGATGAACTTAGAAACGTTACAGACTGCATAAAAGGCATTTTCTCAAAAGGCATTTTCTCTAAGTAGTGGATGTTTCAATTCTTCAGAATAAATCTGGTTGAGCTGTAATAATTCTCAGCGTGCTAAATAAATCTTCCATTTGCCAGTTATTTATTGGATATCTGTAATCATGCATTAAAACCATGGCAAATCTAATTATCCCAAAAGATTATGACAAAGGAGTGATGATAAGTGGTAATTTGAGATTAACGAGCAGACCGGTCACAAAGTAAATCGCTGAAGCTTATTAGCACATAACTTCCGGGTTCCCCAGTGTCTCATTTAGGGCACGTCCCTGTGATGCGCTGGGAATCCCTCGAGGAAGTTCCCCATAAGAGTTTACCAAACAATTGCCAGAAGAGCTAACTTCCTCTGGACGATTAAGCTGTGCTGGGACTCATCAGACAGAAGCGACAAACCTAACTTTGGATGGTTCTGCCAGTTTTACGCTGATATATGCTCTGAAAGAGATAGAAGGAAAAATAAACTTCTAACTCCAGAGTAACTATGTAAAAAAAAAAACAGACCCAGCCTTGCATGGGACACCCCACACAAACAAAGCCACACAGGGGACCCATCACACCACCACCACACCTGACCCGACTGCACCTCCCTGTTCCCGGACCCGACCAACCCAGCGGCCCAACCCAAAACAACTCCCACATACACTGGTCTGAACTGCCAGCCCATTGTGCTCCGGTCCAACTTCCCTCCCTCCCTCTCTCCTTCCCTGACCGACCGCACTCCTGGACTGATTTCCCTCCTCCCAGGCTGGACCCCGCTCCCTCCATCCTGAACTGACCCTCCCCCGGACTGACCCCCCCCCGGACTGACCCCCCCCCGGACTGACCCCCCCCCCCTCCCCCCCCTCCTCCCTCCCCCCCCCCCCTCCTCCTTCCCCCCCTCCCCCCTCCTCCCTCCCCCCTCCTCCCCCGTCCTCCCCCCTCCCCCCTCTCCCCTCCCTCCCCCTCCCCCCTCCCCCTCCCCCTCCCCCTCCCCCTCCCCCAGCCCTCCTGGACCAACTGACCCCTAGTGGTCTGACCGAAGCCACCCTCCTCCCCGGGTTTATGTCCCCCATCCTGGATCCGCTACCCCCCCCCCCCTCGATTCCAACGCACCACCCCACCCCAGTCCAAACTATCCCCCTCCCCCTCCCGGGCACCGACCAATCCTGCACTATTCCCTAAACTTATCTTACTTGGTCCCTCTAAATTGGGGGAGTGTCTTACTGCAGCCAGGACCCACATTGCTGCTCCTGTCTCACCCAGCCTGTGTGAGGACAAGACAAAGGCACAGCTAAATCTGGCGGGAGTGGCAATCCAATGGTGATTTCCACTCGGCGTAAGTCATTGACCATTATTTTTCAACAGAATGCATGGTTTAACCACTAGCCTGCCAGCAGGTGCAGAGCAATGGCCACATTTATGGACCAGTTGTTGGTCCAAGCCCTATTGGTGTTAATTTCATCATCTTAAAGAAATTATTCTATTCAGAAAATACTGGAAAAAAATCATCTCGTCTGGCAGGATCTGTGGAGGGAGTTAATTTGTGTGATTTATTCACCATGTTGTGCCTGGTGCAAATCTGGGCACACCGGGTAAATAGCGGAAAGGTCAAAATTGAGATTTGCGCAGAGCACGAACCAGTTTGCAATTCACCCGGCCTACTCTTGCTGGCGAATACTGGATCACACCCAAAAGTGCCGAGCATATCATTAAACCTCATTTGTATTCATTTGAATCTTATGGGCGAGATTGAAGCGGCCTCCCATTAATAAACCACCACCCGAGCGAGAGTTCACATGGGCGTTTTTCAAAAACATGAAGCTGGCACAATGGCTACTGAGGGGAAGTGAGAAGGTGAGTAACCATTTCCATTTACCGGCATGCAGCTCAAGAGCACCGGAGTCGTTGCCCAAGTGCTCAGGGGGTGGGGGTCGTCACCTCGGGGCTTGGCTTGGTCAGGGGGCTGAAGCATTCCAGTTGGGGATCACTCCTGGGCTGGGGAGTGGGGGGGTGGTGAAGGGCTTTGCATCTGTGAGGCATGATGTGTTGGGTGTTCTGGATCACATACAGGTCACCAACCCTTGAAGTAGTGCAACACTATTTTATGAAAAGATTAACTATTTAAACATACTTGAACTGTGGGTAAATACGATACCAGCTTTAACTAAAGACCTTTGCCTTGTCCTAACCAGTTGATGCACTCAGCACATGGTGAATGTCTGTGTTGCAGGCTGTGAGCTCTGTGCTCCTAGCTAGCTGCTACTCGAATGAGCAGGAACTCTGATGTCCCCTGTCTTTATAGTGCGTGTGCTCTCAATGGTGATTGGCTGCGGTGTTGTGTATGTTGATTGGTCCCACTGTGTGTCCATCAGTGTGTGTCTGCATCATGATATACTGGTGTCTATTATGACAAGGCATTCAAGCCATCTTTAAATATTGTGGCGATAACATGGGCAACCACAGCTGCAGCCTGACTGTCCTAACAAACTCTCCCAGGACAGAGTCCTGCTGTGGCTTCAATCCGAAATGTCAATTTCACCCCCTTTGACTGTGAGCAGCCTCTAGCTTCCCAGCTGAAGGCTATTGCTAGTGACAAATTAGCCTTGTTAGTTATGAGAACACTTCACAGCTGCAGATTGTGTTTGTTGCTTGCTCTTGCTGGTGGCTGCAAATGCCTGTAGTTGAGAATTTGTTTGCTGCAGCCTTTTCTGCTTGCCTGCTGCCTCGTCATCTTGGGCTTACTTGCTACTTTGTGGATGAAGAGAAGGATGAAATCAGGTAGTTGTCTAGGGCAACTTGCTCGGGCAGTCGATGGAGGTTTAAAAGTCTTTTGGGTGTTGACTGTGTATTCTGTTTTGGATGTGGGTCACCTGTTAATGCCCCCTGTGTCCCAGTCCTCGGACAGGGTGGTGCTGGAAGATCAGATGCCGATACTGCAGGAGAGGAGGGGAGACAGCCCAGCTCGTCTGTACAGCCCGGAGGTTGCGTCAGGACACTTTAATGGACTGCCGTGCGGGTCGCTGGTGTTCCTTGGTTTTCTTTATCACTGTGTTTGGTCTGTGTTTGTCGGAGTGTGGTGGGGGGGGGAATTGTATAATGGATACCATGTAATTGTGGATTATCTTTTCTCCGGTTGCATCCCCTCCTGCCTCTGTGTCCTGGGAGTTGCTGGAGGCGCTGTCAGTACTGGAGAGAGGGAGGTGGTTTTCGCTCTCTCCCTCCTCCGCAATACTCCATGTCGGTGAGAGCTTCCAGTGGTTGGCTTAACCAAGTGGGTTTCCACTGATGCAGGTCCACTGTAGGGGCTGCAGGTGGGGGCGAGGGGGTGTACCCTGACTCGGCAGCTGGTGGTATTATATTCTTTTTGTTTCTTGTCTCAATTTTGCCTTTGATGTGCAGCTGGTGTCCTCGTTATATTCCGGCCTGTTTTGTGTTTTCCTTTGGCGCATACTGCCGATGCTGGTGCGGTTCCCTCTCCTTCCACTGTGCCCCCGGTTGCCGTGACGTTTTCTTGTGGTCTGTGCTGCTCGTTTCAAAGCATACACACAGGCATGCATACGCAGGCATTCACACATACACTCTTTATGCATGCACACTCTCATCGATATGCATACACTGATGTTCACTCACATACTTCCCAGGCGTAGGTCTGCTGCGGAGGGTGGGGGAGGGGGATGTGCTGCCTTGGCAGCTGGTGGCTGTTTTTGCTTTGGTTTTTGGTCTTTGGTAAATGGCTTTTTTGTGTTCTCCTTCAGTGGTTGCTCTGTATTTGATTTGGTCAGATGGGTGCGATCTTCCTCGTTGAGCCCGGCACCGAACCATGTGCGCTAGGAACATTGCAGCAGAGGCCCAAATCAGGCTTCGCGCCAGGCAAAAACTGTGGCATGGGTTAGCCATCCCCCGGCACTCGACACAATCTAGATCATGCCCTCGCTGGGCATGGTCCAGGTAATGATATTTAAATTAGCCATTAGTTCATCCGGTGAGGCCTCACCTGTGCGGATAGGTACTGGTCTCCACAAGTTTGCGGGGCCCTCAGCAACCCATACTTGGGGGCAGGGAATATAATGCCCATGTATGCAAGGAGTGGCATTGCTGATGGGTGGAAGGTGTGAGGGACTTGAGCTCATTTAGAAATCAGAGCACCCTTTCAAAATGGTGCCCTAATCTCTGCGGAGCTGGTCTCACTGGTGAGTTCAACTCCCCACTGCTGCAAACATTTCTATGGCCGCATTCTCTCAAAACATTTCTAAAATTAATTTGTAGCGGGTTTTTCAGGGAGTTTCCCACCAGTTTAGCTCACGCTTATGGCGCGATCTTCCCAAAAGGGAACAAAGTTCCTGAGTGAGTGCGTTTAGCCGCGTGTTTCCCGGTCCTCGCAGTGCTGAGAAACACATGGCTATTCAACACGACTCACTTTGAATAATGGCCCAAAACTGGTAATGGGCGGCCGAGGCTCTGTTTCTTTACAATGGGAGGTCCGCTCACCGGAACTCCCTGTTATAGCAAGTGAAAATGGGGTCCCGATCTCCGAAGCCCATAAAACGAAATCCCTGACCGTCCCCCAACCCGAACGCAACATGGGAGGGTCCCCCGGCCCGATCGCGCAGAAAATGGCTGTGCAAATATGGCACCCTGGCAATGGCCCTGCCAGTGTCACCTTGGTAGTGTCAGGCTGGCACCCTAGTGACACAACCAGGTGCCAGGCTGGACTGCCAGGGTACCCAGGTGGCACCAGGGCACCACACTGCCCAAAGGGCATGCAACTGGGCACCTCCAATCCCCTTGGAGACCCTCAAGTACCGTTCCATCTGGTCCCTGTTTTTGGGGACCAGTACCAAATGGTGCTCGCCCGAAGTCTCCAAGGCGAAGGGATTGAATCCCAAAGCCTCAGGTCCCTTGGGAATCTGCACATTAACGTAAGACTTACTACCTCGCTCTAATATGCAGATTTGCCAAAAGCTGATCCCGCCCACTGTGAGCAGGATTCCTCTTGCAACATCTCACGAGATTGCGTTCAATCTCGAGACGTTGTGATCTGTGTAGATCCTGGGAGAGGGGTCTCCCAGCTTTCACCTGCTTCGCTGCACGTGGCGAGATGCTTTGCCAGTGCAGCGTGGCTGGAAGATCACGCCCTTAGACATTTTTTCGCACTGGGGAGCTGAACTCCGAGATCAGGCTGCCATTTTGAAAGGGTACCCTGATCTCTAAGTGAGCTTGTGGTTTCCCCACACCCCCCATCCATGGGCAATGTCACTCCCCACATACATGGATACAACCCCACGCCTTGGAGAACCCTTACCCAGAGATCAGAAGCTGAATGGCCTTGACTGCTGAAGTGTTCCCCGACTGGATGGAAACATTCCTGCCTGGTGATTGTCACACAATGTCCGTTCATCATTTGTCACAATGTCTGCATGGCCTCGCCAATGTATCTAAAAAGGAAAACTATGGAAAAGATTGAAATTATAGAAGCAAAAACTATGAAAAAGATTAAAATTATAGAAGCGTGGAATTTTATTATAAAACAAGCAACAATGTGGGATAGAAATTAATCTGGACTTGTTTTGGGGTGCAGACTCACTGCTGTTCAATTTAGGATACTTGACTCTTTGCAGCAGTCCTGAGAAGGGAGTTGAAGCAGGCTGAAACTTCCTGAGCAAGGCAAGCCATAATGTCAAAATGCTTCACCCGCTCATTTGGATAACATTTCTGACAAGCGTCCTCAACGGGCATCGGGGCAACTAATTACACATTTAAGGGGCGCGATTCTCCGCTCCCACGACTAAGTGCCCACGCCATCGTGAACGCCGTCGAGGTTCACGACGGTGCGAAACGGCCCCGATCTCAGCCGATTCAGGGCCCGAAAATGGGGTAGGATCGGGGCTGCAGGAAATTCGGGGGGGGTTGAGTTGCTAAAGCAGCGTCGTCAGCACGCGCCGGGCATTGGCGCCGCATAAAACGGCGCCCCGTCATCCGCCGCCTAACTGGCGTCACCCGCGCATGCGTGGTTGCCGTCCTCCCCGAGGCAGCCCCGCAAGAAGATGTCGGATGGATCTTGCGGG
Source organism: Scyliorhinus torazame (assembly GCF_047496885.1). Classification (NCBI taxonomy): domain Eukaryota; kingdom Metazoa; phylum Chordata; class Chondrichthyes; order Carcharhiniformes; family Scyliorhinidae; genus Scyliorhinus; species Scyliorhinus torazame. The sequence continues at coordinate 177,778,482 of NC_092710.1, read as the reverse complement.
GCTCGGTGGAAAGAAGGTCCTCCTTCAGAGAGACCGGCCCGCCAATCGGTGGGCACCGATCGCAGGCCAGACCCCTTTTGAGTACAACCCCGGTGAAAGAACCCCCCTCGCCCCCCCCCCCCCCCACAGGCCGCACCCCCCCACCCCCCCAGCGTTCCCACCGACAGAGACCAGGTGTGGATGGCGCCGGCGAGAAGCCGTCTTTTTGGGCAGGCCGCTCGGCCCATCCGGGCAGGAGAATAGCGGGTGTAGCGGAGAATCGCCATTTTGGGTATCCCGGGCGATTCTCCGGCATGCGCCTCGCAGAACTCGACGGGGCCGTTCCCGCCGCTTGGGTGCATCGCGGGAGGGCGCCAGACCGGCGTCGCGAGGAAAAATGGCGCACCAGGCGATTCTCCAAACCGGCGCTGGAGCGGAGAATCGCGCCCAAGGTGTCTGTTTACAAATTGGGTTGCAGCCCATCACACTGCTAAATTGAAGTGCTTGCTGCCAAAATTATACTCAAAACATGGACAAAGTTCGCACCAATTTCTCCCCAACATGTGTGGAGCTCAACTAAATGGGAGAATGAAAGAATTGCAGTATTATTGCAACATAGTTGTGACAGAATTAAAATATTGCTTTTAGTTGTCAAGACTCTTCGCAAGTTTATATTTCACAATGCTTCGATCTTTGTGAAAATTAGCATTGTGCAGTTATACAAATAGAGTTAATTAAACATAACTGAATTTCTTTAAATTTTACACATTATTGATGATAAGGAAATTGAGATTAATATTAGTCAGGAATAAATAAGTCATTTTTTTATAAATGGTTTGGTTTTTGGTGCTGCATGATTACAAATGCAACCTTGAATATTATAATAACTAATACAGCAAACTGGATCCAAAACAATGATCATACTATTGCTACTCTCACCACCACGATAACAGTCACAAGTACAACAATCGCAACAGTAACATTTTCTTCAGAAGCACATCTCCACTTGCAAGATGTCCCTCGGACGGTGACAGGCAGTTTCAAACGCCACACCATAGGATCAAAGTAGAATTGTTTCTGCCCCGCTAATTCATCTGAATGGAATAATGTTCCTTTAATGAGAGCATGTTCCTTTTTTCAACACTAAGCCATTGATGCTTTAGCCATTGTTCCACTTAGTCGACATGTTATTTGGCTAATATTGTGCCACTTATGTGCTGATTCTACTGCGGAAATTACAGAATGTAAAAAGTTGTGCACAAGGCCTAACCTTGAAGTGCACAGGGAATTCTGGAAAGGCAAGCGGAAGTAGACGATAATTTGTTTTGAATTAGGCAGTTAATATCCTAAAAATACCTATTAATTACAATACTATACTTGAAGGAGAAATAAGTTGGATCTGACGTAAGTTGTGCCATTGCTCATGGAAAAAAGATCATCATGAAGCAATCAATCAATCCACCTTTGATTAAAGACAGACTGCAGGATTTGTGCAAATGTCATTTATGTCATAAATTGCTTATTAGAAATTGTGCGGATGGCACTTTAATTCTGTTCATGTTTCTTTAAATATATGTGTTTTGAAAATGTTAACCCCCCCCTGATAATGAAGATTTACAACTTTGGGTTTAACGAGATGACAAAAAATGTAATTTCTAAAATTCCCCAAATGCGTTGTAATGAAAGTTGTAGTCGCTTTTTCTTTCTTTCTGAGCAGTTCTGATTTAATTAGCTTGAACTACACATTCACAAATAGTGTGTTTAACACAACTAAGTTGGCTAAACCAAAGCATTTGATCAACAATAAATCTGTCAGTCCAATTGTGAAATGTACAAAAAGATGATGTGCCGAAAAACCTTATGAGTAATCCTTCAGCTCTCTGCCCGAAGGCAGGACCAAGGTGATTATTTGCTAAACCACAGCATATTGGTGTGATGTTTTACTACGGGTAAAGAGGCAGGCCCCGAGTCTACCTCAGCCAGAATGGGGATCCAACCCTGTGCTAGCCATAATCCAATTGAAACACTCGCCGTCCAGACAAATGGACTAACCTGTCCCCCAAAAGTACCTTATGAAGGCGCAGGTTAGGAAGGAACGATGTGGGTGCAGTAATACTGCTGTACGACATTCCTGTATTTAAATAACCAGCTCTGTTTAACAGTCACATTTCTTGATCTACCTAAAACAATATCATGATTGTGGCAAAAAGTGAAGTCTTTCTTACTTGCTTCTTTATACTTTGTTCATGTGTCCCTTTTTGGCCTGAATTTTGTACATATTGTGTGCACATGATAGGCAGACTTGAAAGTGCTCTGACCTCCAATTCCAGCTGCAATTGGAACTCCAATGTGACCAAACATTGGCACAACACTGCCGGCAGGAGCGTGGCAGGTAGCCGGGCCAATGGGGACCCAGCGGGGGATTTAAATTTAGCAGAGGCTGAAGGTTGTCAGGAGTTGGTGAAGACCCTCCAGAGCTGTCCAGGATAGACTGAAAAAAATGGCATCAATTATGTCCTTAGCACCTGCTGGACATTCCAGGTGGGAGGGCAATGTCAGTGAAAGCACTGTTGGAGACCAGGACCATGCTGACTTCAAGGCAGATGATGTGCCTCTGGGGCTGTCCATCAGGCGACAGATCTTGGATGTCCAAAGGAATGCGTGGGGAGATCTAGCGGAGATCCCTGAGGGTCTGCATACGATGGCAACTGTCATGCAAGAGTCCATGCGGAAGTTGAGTACTGCGTTGACCATGAGCACAGAGTTCACAGCCGCTTCCATTGAGAGAGTGGTGACTCATGGAGAGTCCATGAAATTAATTAAAGGTTCCTGGAGTTGCGCTCAGACCTGCAAACCCTCAATAGGCAATTAACGTAGGAGGTCACTGCTGATGTAAAAGATAGATGAGGCACCTGGTGTCTCTGCTAGGCACCCATCCATCATTGAGCAGGGAGGTCCAGACGTGCCACACACTGGTGAGCAATCTGCCTGTCATCTCTGTGGGCTCCTCTCTGTGCTCTGGATGAGGGCAGCAACTCCTTCAATCCTCTGCCAGCGACCGTGGCATCTGATAAGGCCGCAATGACTCAGGAGGTCCCAGGCATGGAACTGGACGCGCCCTCTTAGGCAGAGCCTGCTCAGGCTCCACCAGCCAGAAGGCAACTGCTAAGGTCATTAAGGCCGACACGACAGCAGAGTCAGCAATATGCCTCTCATGCAGAGTCAGTGAGGGGATAAAAGGCGCAGCACCTGCGAGTGTAGGTTTAAGGCATTGTGAGCACAGTAGAGGGTTTTCATGGTGACATTCATTAATTTAGCACTGTAATCGATTGTTTTTGTGTAGCTGTTTATGTTTTATGCCTTGTTTGCATCCCTGTTTAACATATAAATCAAGCTTTTGAGAACATGCTGCATGTCCTTCATGTTGCGCATAGGTGCCTTACGGTGTCAAGAGAAGCAAACTATAATAACCAGCAGGAGACTTAGGGGGTGGAATTCTTCCCCCCCCCCCCCCCCCCCCACGCCGGGTGGGAGAATCGCCGGGGCACGTGTCCCGCCACGCCACCCCTATGCCCGCACGCGATTCTCCCACCCCCACCAAACCGGCGTGGCGAGAATCACGGCTGGTCGCTGGGAGAACCGCCGCTTGCAGTTTGCAACGGGTGAGCGGCGATTCTCCGGCCCAGATGAGCCGAGCGGCCTGCCCAATACGACGGGTTCCCACCGGCGCGTCCACACCTCGTCGCTGCCGGCGGGAACAGTGAGGTAACGCTCGGGGGTGGCGACCTGTGGGGGGAGGCAGGGGGGTTCCTGCACCGGGGGGGGGCCTCAAATGGGTTCTGGCCCATGATCGGTGCCCACCGATCGGCGGGCCGGCCTCTCTGAAGGAGGACCTCCTTTCCTCCGCTGCCCGCAAGATCCATCCGACATCTTCTTGCGGGGTGGCCTCGGGGAGGACGGCAACCGCGCATGCGCGGGTGACGGCAGTTACGCGGCGCCTGCCGCGTCATTTACGCGGTGCCACTTTTACGCGGCCCCAATGCCCGACGCATGTAAATGACGTGACGCCGCTCCTAGCCCCCCGGCGGCAGGAGAATAGGGGGCTGGGAGCGGGCTCCGACGCCGGAGTGAAACACTCCGGTTTTCACTCCGGCGGCGGCACTTAGACTCCCGATGGGAGAATTGCGCCCGTGGTGTGGGAATGGTTGTTTTCCCCGTGCTTCTCAAGGAGTAGGAGCTGCCCCTCTTGGGGCGGGGTTACTTACTCCGTACTTGAATAAAAGGTCGGCCAGTGTGGAACCGACCGACAGAGAGAGTACTCGGTGAAGTTTAACTGGGCCTCACGTATACACTTATTGTTTAAATAAATGGTCTTTTACTTTTACTCGCTGTGAACTTGTCAGCCTTACCAAACTGGCGATGAGTGTAAACCTGGAGCTGTTGATGTGCAACCTATTTGACTGAGTTTCCCACATTGATGTTTTTTAACCACGGTGCGGAGTTGGGTAATTCACAATGCCTCTGTTTGGGCTGTTGGATGTTTTTGACCCCGGTATGGAGACCTGGAGTTAGTTCACAGAGTGGATGCACTACATTTTCAGAGCAATAAGCATCAGAGAAATGAGTGGCAGTCCGTAATTCTGCTGATGGCCTGTTGAACGCACACGTTTGGAGTGATCCGGGGCCTTGTGTTTCCGGCGACGCCCAACAGTGCAATTTGACTAGCTTGTCAGATTGGTGGAACACCATTTCAATCTGAACCCATCTATCATCATTCAGTGATATAGATTCAGTATGGCAGAGATGTCCACCGGGGAGTCTGTTCCAGAGTTTGGTTCAAGATTCCCCAGCATACACCTGGCAAACAAAGAACAATACAGCACAGGAACAGGCCCTTCAGCCCTCCAAGCCTGCGCCAACCAATGTACCTGCCTGAACTAAAACTGTCTGCACTTACGAGTCCGTATCCTTCCATCCCAACCTATTCATATATTCGTCGAGATGGCCCATAAATGCCGCTATCGTACCTGCTCCCACCCCCAGGCAGCACGTTCCATATATTTACCACCCTCTATGTAAAACATTTGCCTCACACATCTGTTCTGAACTTTTCCCCATGCACTTTAAACCTATGTCCCTCGTATTTAACTCTCCTACCAAAGGAAAGAAAATCTGACTATCCACTCTGACAATGCCACTCATAATCTTGTAGACCTCTATCAGGTCGCCTCTTGACCTCCGTCGTTCCAGTGAGAACAGACCGAGTTTATCTAACCTCTCCTCATAGCTAATGCCCTCTGATGCGCAATCAATTACTCTCGAGACAAGGTGAGTCATAACTAATGGGCTTTAATCTGCTAGAACTGTTCCCCAGCAGCTTCGATACAGAAAGTGAAGGCTGCCTCGGATGGAATCTGTTCTTATACTCCGCCCCTCAGGGCGAAGCTATGTACATCAGCCAATGGTAGACTCCTGGTCTAGCCAATGGTCATCCACCTCTCGGGTACCGCAATACCTGGTATTACCACATTCACCCCCTGTTAAAAGAAGAGCCCGGCGGGGTGATGGCCAGCGTTAATGTCGCCTTTCACATGGTAGGACCAGGTATGGAGGTGCCATGATGTCGAGGGTAATAGCAAAGTGTTCATGGTGCAGCAATCAGTTGATCGGGTGGCCTGGTCGTCCTTCTGGAGTGTCTGGGCTTCGGCGGTGATCCTGATGGGGGTCCCGGCGGTTGCAACTCCGGGAACATGGTGTCGTCCTCCCAGGAAGCTTTGTCACCCCTAGGCGGCGCTGTTGGGGCTAAAAGTGGGCAGGGGGGGGTGCCTGTTGGTGCTTGTTCGGGCCTAGGCAGGGGCAGCGGGAGTACTGACCCTCCGGTCAGGTGCTGCGGGGAGGGTGGGGGTGGGGGCACTGGTGCGGGAGCGTGAGGGGCTCCGGCAGGCGCCAGGTCCCAAAGGGAGACCGTGTCTTGGCGGCCATCAGGGAACGCTACATAGGCGTATATGGAGTTGGCGTGCAGCAGGTGGATCCTCTCAACCAACGGGTCCGACTTGTGCGCCCTCACATGTTTCCGAAGCAGGATGGGTCCGGGTGTCGCTAGCCAGGTTGGGAGTGAAGTCCCTGGAGGAGGACTTCCTGGGGAAAACAAGGAGACGTTCATGAGGTGTCTGATTTGTGGTAGTACAGAGCAGCGACCGGATGGAGTGAAGGGCCACTGGGAGGACTTCCTGCCAGCGGGAGACTGGGAGATTCCTGGACCGTAGGGCCAGCAGGACGGTCTTCCAGACGGTGCCATTCTCCCTCTCAACCTGCCCGTTTCCCCGGGGGTTGTAACTGGTCGTCCTGCTCGAGGCGATGCCTTTGCTGAGCAGGAATTGACGCAGTTCGTCACTCATAAAGGAGGACCCCCTATCACTGTGAATGTATGCAGGGAAACCGAACAGTGTAAAGATACCCTGGAGGGCCTTGATGACGGTGGTTGTGGTCATGTCTGGGCAGGGGATGGCGAATGGGAACCGGGAGTACTCGTCAATCACATTCAGGAAGTACGTGTTGCGGTTGGTGGAGGGGAGTGGGCCTTTGAAGTCCAGACTGAGGCGTTCAAAGGGACGGGAAGCCTTTATCAGGTGCACCCTCTCTGGCCGGTAGAAGTGCGGTTTGCAATCCGCGCAGATTTGGCAGTCCCTGGTGACGGTCCTGATCTCCTCAATGGAGTAGGGCAGGTTGCGGGTCTTGATAAAATGAAAGAAACGAGTGACCCCCGGGTGGCAGAGGTCCTCGTGGAGGGATCGGAGGCGGTCCACTTGTGCGGTGGCACAAGTGCCGCGGGACAGGGCATCAGGAGGCTCGTTCAGCTTCCCCGGACGGTATAAGATCTCGTAATTGTAGGTGGAGAGTTCGATCCTCCACCGCAAGATCTTGTCGTTCTTAATCTTGCCCTGCTGTGCATTATCGAACATGAAGGCAACCGACCGTTGGTCCGTGAGGAGAGTGAATCTCCTGCCGGCCAGGTAATGCCTCCAATGTCGCACAGCTTCAACTATGGCCTGGGCCTCCTTTTCGACCGAGGAGTGGCGAATTTCTGAAGCATGGAGGGTACGGGAGAAGAAAGCCACATGCCTGCCCGCTTGGTTGAGGGTGGCCGCCAGAGCTACGTCGGACGCATCGCTCTTGACCTGGAAGGGGAGGGACTCGTCGATGGCGCGCATCGTGGCTTTAGCAATGTCTGCTTTGATGCGGCTGAAGGCCTGGCGGGCCTCCGTCGACAGGGGGAAGGTTGTGGACTGGATCAGGGGTCGAGCCTTGTCTGCGTAATTGAGGACCCACTGTGCATAATAGCTGAAGAAGCCGAGGCAGCGCTTTAGGGCCTTGGGGCAGTGAGGGAGGGGGAACTCCATGAGGGGACGCATGCGCTCAGGGTCGGGGCCTATGACTCCACTTCGCACGACGTAGCCTAGAATGGCTAGACGGTCGGTGCTAAACACGCATTCATCCTTATTGTAAGTCAGATTAAGGATATTCGCGGTTTCGAGAAATTTTCGGAGGTTGGTGTCGTGGTCCTGCTGGTCATGGCCGCAGATGGTGATGTTATCAAGATACGGGAACGTTGCGCGTAAGCCATACAGGTCAACCATTCGGTCCATCTCTCGTTGGAAGACCGAGACCCCATTCGTGACACCGAAGGGATCCCTTAAAAAGTGATAGAACCGCCCGTCTGCTTCGAAGGCAGTGTACTGGCGGTCACCATTACGGAGGGGTAGCTGGTGGTAGGCAGACTTGAGATCAACCGTGGAGAAAACCTTGTATTGCGCGATCCTGTTCACCAGGTTGGCTATACGGGGGAGAGGGTAAGCATCAGCTGCATAAACCTGTTGATGGTCTGACTGTAGTCAATGACCATCCTATGTTTCTCCCCGGTCTTTACCACCACTACTTGAGCCCTCCAGGGACTGTTGCTCGCTTCGATGACCCCTTCCCTCAGCAGCCTCTAGATCTCCGACCTGATAAAGATCCGGTCCTGGGCACTGTTCACAGGGCGGATATAATGTCCTTCTAGCAGCTCGATCGCTGCAGCATAATACTCCGCCTCCTCGATCAGAGGGTAGATCCCAGGGCTAACCCATGAGCGTAGAAGGTGCATCTTTTGTCTTTCCGTGGGTGTGCCGGCGGCCGTGTCGAGGTAGCCCTTAAAGCACGCCAGCCAATGTTTGAAGATAGCAGCAGAGTTGTCCGCGTGGGGGCTGAGCTGAAGGCACCTTGGTTTGATACGGAGATCCATCTTCTCAACTGAAGTTGTAGCAGATTAAATTGATGCGCAATCAATTACTCTCGGGACAAGGTGAGTCATAACTAATAGGCTTTAATCTGCTAGAACTGTTCCCCAGCAGCTTCGATACAGAAAGTGAAGGCTGCTGGGACGGCATTGGTTCTTCGCTCCGCCCTGAGAGGCGGAGTATATGTACATCAGCCAATAGTAGACTCCTGGGTCTAGCCAATGGTCATCCACCTCTCAGGTACCGCAATACCTGGTATTCCCACACCCTCCATACTCCATATCAGGCAACATCTTAGTTAACTGCTTCTGTACCCTCTCCAAAGCATCCACATCCTTCTGGTAGTGTGGTGACCAGAATTGTATACAATATTCCAAATGAGGCCTAACTAAGGTCCTGTACAGCTGCAACATGACCTGCCAATTTTTATATTCAATGCCCCGACCGATGAAGGGCAGCATGCCGTATGCCTTCTTGACCACTTTATCAACATGCGTTGCCACTTTCAGTGATCGGTGGACATACACGCCCAGATCTCTCCGCCTGTCAGTACTTGCAAGAGTTCTACCATATATTGTGTAATTCCTACATGCATTGGACCTTCCAAAAGTGCATTACCTCACACTTGTCCAGATTAAACTTCATCTGCCACTTCTTCGACCAAGACTCCAACCAGTTTATATCCTGCTGTATCCTCTGACAATCCTCTTCACTATCCGCAACTCCACCAATTTTTGTGTCGTCTGTGATCGAAAACAAGCTGGATGAACTTAACGGATGGGCTTACCTCTCAGAGGGATGTAAAGGAGTGCTGTGTACTCTGTTTCACAGAGACATGGCTTGCCCTTGCCTCACCAGCTGTGCCATACAATCTGACGACTTCTCAAAACACCGGTTGGACTGCATGGCACCATCGGGCAAAGCGAAGGGTGGAGGTGTTTGCTTCCTCATCAATCTTCCTGGAGCAGAGTTTGTGGCATCTCACGGAGCTGGGGCCATTTTGATTGTCTGTACCTTCTCACCGACCGGGTGTCGGCCATCTCGGTCCACCTGATATCTCAAATATACCACACATCGCACACAAGCTGAAATTGCCTTCAGCTGAGTCTGGGGACATTGGCTCAACTACCGGCTCTTCGCCTAGAGCCCTGAGTCACAGTGACATTCGGTCTGGGCCGCGTGGATAACAAGTGAGGAGCGACGCTCCAAAACGTTCACGCTTTCTTGGGAAAGGGAGATCTGCAGCGACTGCTGAAAAGTTAGGGAGACTTCACCCAGAAGCTTTTTCTCAGTTTCCATACTATTGATACCGCAGACCAAGCGATCGCTGAGCATGTTGGACAAAACTGTTCCATATTCTCAAAACTCAGCTGTCATCTGTAGCCGAGAAACAAATTCGGTGATGGACTCACCGGTGAACCTTTCTGCCGTATTAGAACATAGAGCATACAGTGCAGAAGGAGGCCATTCGGCCCATCACGTCTGCACCAACCCACTTAAGCCCTCACTTCCACCCAATCCCTGTAAACCAATAACCCCTACTAACCTTTTTTGGGACACGAAGGGCAATTTAACATGGCCAATCCACCTATCTGTATGTCTTTGGACTGTGGGAGGAAACCGGAGCACCCGGAGGAAACCCACATAAACACGGGGAGAACGTACAGGCTCCGCACAGACAGTGACCCAGCGGGGAATCGAACCTGGGACCCTAGCACTGTGAAGCCACAGTGCTAGCCACTTGAGCTACCATGCTGCCCATCGGTATTAAACCCATCTCTTTGAATGATTATCGATGGGGTTGGGTTAAAGTGTTGCACAATCCATGTTACGAGCTGATTGAATGTTTGTTTATCTGGTGGCGCTGGGTATGTGAGATTCCAGATAATTCTAAATGTGTGCAATACAGGCCGTCAACAGTATGACCGTCTGCCGCTCATTCTCAGTGATATTGTTGGCCTGGAAGAAATAACACATTCGTTTAGCGTACCAGTCTTCAACACCACTTCGCAAAGACCGCTGATCGCATTGGCAAGGGAATTAAAACTGGTTGTACCAACAAGAGCTAAGCAGGTGGAGGTAATTGAAGTGATTACTCAACATTTAAGTTTGAAGGAAAAACAGGCAATACACCTAAATCAGATTGCCAATCAGTAGAATTGGCTAAAATAGATGAAACAGTTGGAACTGCAGCAAACACCAAAAAGTGAAAGAAATGGAAGTGATGAGGTTGGAAAATAAAAGAAGAGAGAGAAAGAAAGGAAGAGAGAGAATCCAGCTTAGGGTACTGGAAGGAGGTGAGAAGCTACTAGAACATGGAGGGGAGCTTAGTCCTAGAATGGAACTCAGTGGCGATATGTTTACATTTATACAGACTTTCCCAAAATTTGTAGATAAGGAAGTAGAAACATTGTTTCGGACTTTTGAGAAAATAGCAACCCAAATGGAGTGCCAAAAGTAAAGTGGACATGACCTCTGCAGAGTAATTTGACGGGACGAGCACAGGAGGTTTATGCTGCCTTGTCAGAGCGGAATTCGAAGGATTATGAAATGGTTTTAAAAAGGCAATTTTAGATGCATATGAATTGGTTCCGATGCATATAAGCAAAAATTTTGGAATTTGAGGAAACAGCCGGGACAGACTTAGGTAGAATTTGAAAGGGTTAAGCAGGACAATTGTAATAGATGGGTACAAGTATTGAGAGTTGTGCCTACTACCTATGAGGCTCTGAGAGAGGTCATTCTTTTAGAGGAGTTTAAGAAATCCTTATCTTCTATGAAGGTCAGAGGGTACAAACTGCTAGGCAAGCAGCAATTATGGCTGACAATTATGAAATGAAATGAAAAATGAAAATCGCTTATTGTCACAAGTAGGCTTCAAATGAAGTTACTGTGAAAAGCCCCTAGTCGCCACATTCCGGCGCCTGTTCGGGGAGGCTGGTACGGGAATTATGAGCTAATCCATATATTTAAACCATTGTTCCATCATCCCATAATTTTGAAAAGGATAGAAAGTGGGAGAGTAAGAGGACAGCAGGTAGCCAAGGTAGAGAATGGATTTCTGGGAAGGCCACGAGATCTCCTCCTCAGATCAGAAAGGAAGGTACTGGAGGTGGAAGTGAGACTTGGAACCCAAGGAGTCACTATTGTGATAAGGTGGGATGCATTTGTTTGGCTGGTTGGAAGCTGCATGGAAAGCCCATAGGAGTTGTGGAGGTTCATGGGGAGGATTCTGAAAAGGGTGCAAAAGTGGAGAATTACACGGCGTAGACATTCGCATTAACTGGACTTAGGAGACCTAAGGTAAACACTGCAGTGGGAGCAGGTGTCAGGAATGAGGCCAATGAGAGATGTGCCGGTTTTCTGGGGGATGGTCATCCCGTTTTCCTCAACTGATGTAGCCAAGCCCATAATAACTTAAAGGAACACAGGGGCTACCCAAACTCTTGTGCTGGAGAAGGATTTGGGTTTCCCTCCAGAGAGGTTAGTGAAATCTGAGGTATTTGTGAATGGGCTATGTGAAAGTTGCATTCCAGTTCCCTTGTATAAAGTACAATTGGAGAGTGATTTAGTGCTCGGTCCAGCAGTTGTCGGATTGGTTAAGGAATTCCCAGTGGAACGAGTGGACTTACTTTTGGCGGGAGTGAAGTTTGCAGCTTCACCCATGGTTACAGTGAGTCCGAAGGAAGTACCTCAGTTATCCCCATTATCCTCTGAGATGCCAACAGTAGGTCATGTGGGAGCTAGAAAAACACATTGACAGTGAATGACTCAGAGAAAGAGATGTGGATCGCTGTTCACCACATGTCAAATGACAATGGTGGTGAACCAGGTCCGAGGAGTCAGACGAGGGTCTTTGACTTCGATATCAGTTCTGATTTTGAGGTACTGGTAAACCGTTGTTGCAAGAGTGATGTCAGGGAGAAGTGGTACTGATTACGAAGTGATAATAAACAGTTGTTACCAAGTAGACCTGTCACTATTTGAACTTTTTTTGAATAATCTTTATTGTCACAAGTAGACTTACATTAACACTGCAAAGAAGTTACTGTGAAAATCAGAATGTCCAAATTACCTAAGAGCACGTCTTTCGGGACTTGTGGGAGGAAATCAAAGCACCCGGAGGAAACCCACGCAGACAATGGGAGAATGTGCAGACAGTGCACAGACAGTGAGAACTCTCGTCTGACAACTTCTCCCTGACATCACTCTTGCAACAACTGTTTACCAGTACCTCAAAATCAGCTGGGAATCGAACCTGGGACCCTGGCGCTGTGAAGCAACAGTGCTAAACACTGTGCTACCATGCCGCCCTGATTTAGGACCAAGTCTCGAGGCTCAGACTAGGAATCAGCAAAATCATGGCCTCATGCAATCCTCTGAGTGCTGGTGACATCTGATGGCCCTGTCTCCACCTGCTGTGGGTCAGTCAGTGCCGTGTGGCCACCAGTTTGTGATCCCGAGGCTACTCTAGTTCCAGGTCAGATGGAGACTGTAAGCAATACGCATGCAAGGGCAGATGATGAGGATGCATGACGTGGTGGTTAGAATGCAAACTCCAGTGGAGATGAGGCCACATGGAGATTGGAGGGGCGTGAGAGTGAGTGGTGATGTCTCTTGAGACGGCAGCAAATGAAACCCTTGTGGATGTGTGATGGGCTTGTGAGGGTGAGTTGACAGGGATGAGATTGTTGACTTATCCTGGCAGAACGGAAGAGATCATTCATCATCTCCTTGCACTGACCACCACTGCAACCACTTCCCGAGCTGTATTGGTCACCTTGTTGCAAGTCCTGTGGCCAGTGCAGGAGTAGAGAGCATCAGCTCTCTGAGGTGGGCCTCAGCTGCTTCTAACAGGCGCACCAGTGGGGTGTCACTGAATTTGGATAGACCATGCTTTCTGCTTTTGGGAGCCATATCTTCACTGGAGCTGTCCTATGCTGCACAGAGTGTAAACGCTGTTCAGTAGTGTAGTTTAAAGGTAGGCCCCAGAGTTAGGGAGCACAGGATTCTCAGATTTGGAGACTGGATTCTCAGATTTGGAAACTATGTCCTGATGCTGGCGTGGGAATTGTGGCATTTTACAACCCAAAAAAACAGCGCAAAACGGCCACAGATCCTCTGTCTGGTGGGGGGCCAGCAGGCACGCAGCGTAGAGCACCGGGCTCCAGCTGTCGCTCTGGATGGAGAATTGCCAGGTCCATGGCTGCGCATGCCCATGGCGGAAGCCTGCAGCGGCCGTTCCGTGCAACGTGGCACCGGCCGGGCACGGACCCGGCTTGCCAAATAGTGCCCTCTTTTGGCCAGGCTCGCCAACCCTCGACCATCCTCCACCAGTGCCCACAGCCCCTTCCAAAGCCCCGCCTGCCCGCGGATTGGCCCTCCCCCGACTGTGGCATCGCTGGACTTAGTCTTCAGCCGCCATGCCGAGTTCCTGAAAAAAATTAGCATGAGAGACCCATGTCAGGAACTCGGCCCAATGGGGGCGAAACATCGGGGGGAGGGCCTCGGGTAACATCCTGACATGTGGGTGGTAAGTGGAAGCCTGGAAGCAAAAGCGGCGCCGTCCCTGATTTCAGCGCCAACGTGGATTCTCCGGCCAATCGCCGAACACGATTTTGCGTCGGAGACGGTAGAATCCCACCCAACATTTGTGGATAAGTAATTAATGCAGTCTGAATTGCATGATACGGCGCAAAAACCTGCCATTATGTCCAGCGGGTGGAATGCCATTTTTTTATGCGCATTTGTCGGAAAATCCCAGCCAAAGTTTCTGAAGTAGAATTTTTGGCACTCTCCTCTTTTTCCTCTGCCACTTCTATTATTGTACCCTTGCCTTTGAATACCACTTCAACATTAGTTCCATCACCTGTAAACTGCCCATACATGCCCAATTCTGCACCTGAAGCACTGCTAGTGAGCTGACCTCAAAAACGTCAGGTGCAAATAGTACAGCCCCTTTTGAGTTGATCTAAAATGCACTTCTCAGCATTAGTGGTTAAACTGCATCCACATTGGAAAATGTAGGTTAGTAACCCTGGAGGAAGTTCATTAATACATCCGAACACTGCCACCCACTCCAAGGTTCCTGGAGTCATCTCAACGTGTGTTAAATGCACTGGATATCACAGTGCACATTTGCTTTGAACCTTTTATGTCAAACACTAATGTTTCTGAACAACTACACTTGAGGCCCAGTGAAGTCATTATGCAAAACCTCAGCAAAATAACTAGAAGTGCCCCAATGCAGACCTCTTTACATTGTAATTATGGAGTTTAACAAGCTGTTGCCATGATCTTTTACAACTCTATTGCCATAGACCCTCATTAGAATTTCAGATTGGCAAATGAGCCGAAACATGCATTTAATGAGGATTCTGTTCTAGGTCAGGGTCATGGGCTTCAGTGAACCAGCTGCATTAAATCTGTCATGTTTTATTGCTAGAAGAGATTTTCATTTCGCATTTGTAAGTTGCCTTTGATTTAAAAAATGAGAGCAATTTATTTAAAAATCGATGACTGTCGAATATGTAGATAACATTTAAACAAATGAAACAATAGGCGCCCAAACATCTGCTGGACTGCTTGTGTGCCCTTCTGCAAAGTGCAATGTTGCTCTATTAGTACTTTAAAAAGAGCTGTCTAAAACATTCAGTTCAATATCAGATTAAGATTGATCTGCTAAAATACTAATTATATTTGTTTACTTTTTAATTAATGGGATGATTGCAGTAGAATACCATGATGGAGAATTTCATAGGTTCCAGTGTCATGGTGAAACAGCTTGGAAGCATAGGTTGAGCAGGGTCATTTCAGATTGATGTTTTAAATTTGTGATCAAGAGTCCTCACTAGACAGTATATATCAGAAGAGCATCACTCTGTCATCGGGTCAATATATTCTTAATTTAAGGATTATGGGCTTCTAGAATCTTTTTGCAGGTTCCAGGATCAATCCTGTTGTGGTTAACTCTTACCATTTTTGAGACTGTTAAGGGTGGCTGTAGTTTCTCTCACCACAATTCCTGCTTATTATAATATTGCACAGTGAGGCCAGAATTTTACATTGCTCGGGCGGCATGTGCCTGACCCGGAAGCACATGAAATCACGCAAGTAAACGTGTGGTCCGCATCCCAACAACATTGTGCGATATTTTGTTGTTGACAGCACGTGAGAGTTGGAAGTGCGCCTGCCTACATTCAAGCAAGAAAGTTAGCCCATTAAGCGGCCAACTTGAATGCAATGTTACGTGACCCATCTGCTTTTACATTTGGCAAGCGGGCTGATTGGCCAGTCGACCTTTACGTTTTAGCTGTAACCGCGATCCAGTGCAGGATGAAATGTCAAGGCTGTGGTGTCTGGGAGCTGAGATTTGTGTTTGAATTTTCAACCCAGGCACTCTTTGCAGCGTTTCTCCACTGCAACGTTTTTTTATAGGTTTGCAGCTCCCTGAGGGTGCACATTAGAAATGTCAGTCTGCACCCTTCTTTTACTTGGCGTCCGCCCTCTTCCTGCCCTCTCCAGCAGTGCTGAGCCTTCTCCAGCATGTGTTCCATTCTGGCTAACCATTAATTGGCCAGCCGGCATGAAATCACATTCACAACAGATTGCAGAAGCACATTTCATGCCCATTTTCAGGCCTACTGAGCATGCGCCCAATGGGCAACAAATTCGGGCCAAGAATATCAGTTCAAGGTCAGAACAGGATCAGTCTGTCCTGCCAAGTCACTGCAGCCCATCACTGATCATTACTGTCCAGTTATGCATTCAGAATGGCTATTTGTGGGCTAAGAAATCACCACTCATGTTAAAGGAGTCATGAAAGGAAAAAATAATTAAGAGAGTTCTGAAGATTGTTTTCAATAATTTTTTATTACAATTTGGGACTCCCAATATCTGTAATCCCTCATCCCTGGAATGAATCCAGTAAATTTCTTCTGCACCCTCAGCACCCCTTTCTGTATAAAACCCTCTAGATTCTTCCTTGAGTTTGGTCCATGTTGCGCAGTGGTTAGCGCTGCTGCCTCATGGCACTGAGGTCCCAGGTTCGATCCCAGCTCTGGGTCACTGTCCGTGTGGAATTTGCACATTCTCCCAGTGTTTGCGTGGGTTTCGCCCCCACAACACAAAGATGTGCAGGGTAGGTGGATTGGCCACAGTAAATTGCCCCTCAATTGGAAAAAATGAATTGGGTACTCTGAATTTATTTTTAAAAAGTTTGGTCCATAATTAAACCCAAGACTCTGGTTCATGCCAAACAGGTTCTTTACATCTTTGTTAAATTATTTATACTTTCATGGGATATGCACAATGCCAGCATTTGTTGCCCATCCCTAATTGCCCTTGAGCAGACTGGCCATTCAGAGGCCAGTTAAGAGTCGACCATATTTCTGTGATTCTGGAGTCACATGTAGCTCAGATGAGGATGGCAAAGTTTCTTCCCGCAATGATACTAATGAACCAAATGTTTTTTACGACAATCAATGATAGTTTAATGGTTCATTATTACTAGTTTTCAATTCTCAATTTTACTAATTGAATTTAAATTCCACCGGCAGTGGTGAGAGTTGAACCCATGTTCCCCAGAGCATCAGCCTGTGCCTCTGGATTCCTAGGCCAATGACATTACCAGCACACCACCATCTCCTCTATTTGTAACGTTTTATAGCGTTTTAAATAGTTCTATTTATTTTGTACATAATCTAACGTGTGAGTAATCTTGATTTTGTTGAAGAAGTTGAAAATCTTCCCTTTCCCAGGGCTGCTATCTCTCATAGTTATCAAAACAAGAGCTTTTGAGTTTGCTCCTGAGATGTTTGCTGATTTTTCTTGCCGGCTGTCTTTTAATGTTTTGGACGAGCTTTGTTTGCATTTTCCCAATGGTTTAGAAACCACAGATCCGACAGAAACAGCAGTGGCTACATGTGTTTGATCTTCTGGAAAAATCAGCCTGGCCTCACCTTAATTCCAGCGGCCTAGAGTTGATCTACACATTGAGCCTTTCCCAGCTTCTTTGAAGAGGTTGTTGTTGGAGCCTTTAGCAAATAGAGAAGATGACAGATAAGGCATTGTAGTACGGTAATTCATTTTCACTGTGTTTGTAAAATGGAAACCGCATAGTCAAAAGAATCAAGAATTAATATCATGGTCAAGAAACACGGGATGGTGCAACCGTAATTCAAAACCAACAAGCTTTGCTTTTTTAACATCTAATGCCAGGTCAAACATAAGGAACTGTGACTTTCAACTGTTGCGCAGTGTGCTGACTCTGTTTGAGTTGAGCTGATTTACTTCCATCCAAATGATGGATGAGTGGTATAATATGTACTGAGCATGTCTAGTTTCCAGGCAACACAAGGGCACCCTCGCAGGACAAACAGTGTTTCTGCTTTATTTCAAACATTTAAGCTCCTAATGAAATATATTTTGCAGTTGGAATGCTGGGCAAAATCTGCTCCTCTTGCTGGCACACACCTTTTCAGTGCAAAGATTTTGACACAAATCTTTAATCACTTCGAAGATGTAATATTACATAAATTTCAGTAGATTTTTGCATTAATAGTACATTCCATGTAATAATTTGTCACTACGCTATCATGTCAAATTTCCTCATTTTGAATGGTGCTTAAATGAGGTAAATGGAATAAAGTTTCACAAACTCCATTCCAGATATAAATATGCACGCAGCTGCATAATAATTCCAGATAATTCTCGCTGCAATATCTATCATTTTTTTCCAGAAAAAGTTGAAATTCTAACATAATATGGTGTTGAGATTGTTTGGCATCTCCCCATGGAGTTCAAAAGTTCTGCTTTATACAAGAATAATAATTCTGAAAAATGCTTAATACCTAATGAAGTGTTGTTAAACTTTATCATGAGTGGCTTTGCATGGAATAACTAGTGCAAGGTGTTTGAAGGATGAATGTGAATCGAACTGTACAAGGATTTGCTCCATCATTTCAAAATGAAACCCACATAAACTAGACCCAATGGATAATAAGTCACTCAGTCTCTACCATATCCGAAGTGGGGAAACCCAAACTGGCAGGACAAGAAAAAAGTGAACATATACAAGTTCATCTACTGTGCACCCATGAAGTTGATTGTGAGTGTTAGCATTTAGGTGAAGCAGAATCATAGAATCCCCACAATAGGTGAAGCAGACTCTTGGAATCCCGACAATGCAGAAGGGAGCCATTCTCCCCATCAATACTGCACCAACCTACCGAAAGAGTATCCTAGCTAGGCCGACGCCACCACCCCATTCCCATTACCCAGTAACCCCAGCTAAATTTTTGGACATCAAAGAGCAATTTAGCAAGGCCAATCCACCTAACCTGTACATGGTTGGACTGTGGGAGGAAACCAGAGCAGCCGGAGGAAACCCAACCAGACACTGGGAGAACGTCGAAGCTCCACACAGTCACCCAAGGTCAGAATTGAACCCAGGTCCCTGGCACTGGGAGACAGCAGTGCTAACCATTGTGCCACCATGCCACCCCACTTCCATAGCGCAGAGGGCAAACGATAATTGGACAAGCTACAATGATGTAATTCAGTCCCCATTTTAATGGTGCACCTTTTGTCCTCATAGACCACAGCAGGAACCAGCTACTCATGGGCCCATCTGAGTTTGTAAATCCATACTGTACTACCTGGAATTACAATGCCATATTGACTGACTTCTGCTTGGATTAGATATTACAGGTGGGTTTAACCAGATTATCCTTCCCAGACAAGTTCATGTATGTGTGCACATATGTAGGTGTGCATATGTAAACAAAAATGTACTTGCAGTTAATAGTGCATCATGAGGATGGAAATCCATGTTCCTCTAATTCTGACATCTTGTGCATCAGGAGTTTTAATTGCTCCACCATTGGTGGCTGTGTCTTCATTTTCCTGGCCCGCCAAGCTCTACAATAACCTCACTACCACTCTTCATCTCTCTATCTCACTTCACTTCTTTAATTAAGACATTTCTTATACTTAAATCTGTGAACAAGTGACATGAAGCATGCTGATGGTATTCGTGAGGGTATCCCAACTTGGAACCCTGGCTTGGGGGGGTAGGTGTATAGTTTTGTTTTTGTAATGGTGTGAGGTGACAAATAAAATCCCAGTGAGAATAAGTAGCCCAGTTGTTATGTAACAATTATTAAAGACATTGATTACAGTAAAGGAAAAACACATACACATTAACAGGGCTACTCTACTCTTACAAAAATTAAGGTATATGAATTACTAAGCACACTCACACATTTTATGTAGAGAATATCCCTTGTTTTAAATCTTTGATCCCTGGATTCCTATTTCCCAAACAACATCCAACATTAAGTTAACGCCAGTTTGTAGTTACCACACAATACAGGGATGATAATCAGGTCTGGGAAATGTCTTGTCTTGGTCTAGCGAAGATATTTAATCTGCTTTTACAAAGGCTTTTTGCACTACTTTGGTTCTAAGACTTTTGAGGCTGTTAGATGGAAAACTTGGCCTTCAGGCTTGATGACTCTACCTGTCCCTGGGCAGGTCACAACCCATTACGTTTTGTTAAATTCTTTTTACTGCTGCTGCTAGGCAAATTCATGCCACTAAGCTTCTGGTCAACTTGCCTAATATGGCTTGGTGTCATATTATGTTTTAGAATATTCCTGAGAAGTGCTTTAGGATTTTTCATTCCATAAAGGTGTTATTTAAATATGTTGTTGTTGCTGTGAATAGAGCAATAGAGTACAATAGGAAATAAACTTCTTTGCAACAAGGATGTTGCTGAAAAGAGGGACATGTTGCCAAAGGTTTTCATGTTGCACTTATCAGGACAAATAAAATAATGCCAAATTACAAATGATCACAATTTAAACTACAGGAAAAAGGGTACTGACTGGTTGGGGAATACAACTCCGATGGCCAAAGCATTGTCATGGAGGAAGCAACAGGGAACTGCAGGCTTCTAAAGCTCCTGGGTAATTCAAAAAGGAACAAGGTCTGAACATATTCTTCTTGTTTGCAGAGAATGGGTCCCTGTGTATGAATGTATGCTGCTTCTAACAAGCATACATATGAGCTCGATCTTAAATTGTGCCAGAAGCTTCAGCAACATGCTTTCTTTACACAAATATTCCACAATGAAATATTACAATAACAAAGTTGTTCTCAGAACGACTACTTTATGTTAACCATATCTATTACCAATACTATACAGAGGCCACATATTTTACAGTAGAAATGATTTTGGTGGATTTATGATGGAGACTCTTAATTTAGCTATTTGCTTCTTCTTAAAAGCACACTCTATTCAGAGGTACAATATAATGCTACTTTAATTTTTACGATATTTCCCGTAAGTGATTTGTTTTACACATAGAATACATTTGTAAACAAAAAGTGTGAGACCGATCTTTCTGTGGTAAGTTTGTACTCTTTGTTACAGTAGCCTTAATTCAGTTCTTTTTAGTCCAGCAGTGTTCACTGTGGTGAGCAACCAAAGTCTGTGTAATTAAGGATTGGGTCTCCTACAAAAGCAGAATTCTATCCCTTTCTCTATTAGTTTATCTTCAGTTGTGGATTTCAGCCAAATAGTAAACACACGGAGCTGAAGAAAGTGTCAAATGTAATTGAAGACTATTTATAATCTCTTCCTTGTTGTTAAAGATAGTTTCTTGGAGAAAGGAATAATAATATGGAAAAATATTTCAAATTTCAGTCAGAAAAGTCATACAAATGTAAAACCAAAATGCATCTAATTGGTAAAACCCGGACTGTTTTAAGCACAATGAAACATTGATGTTGTGGTATTTGGGAGTAGTGTGCTGATACAGTCCTCAAACCCAAATGAAATGGATTGCTTCTGTCAATTAACACCAATTTCATAAAATGTTTGAGAATGGCAGTTAACAAGAATACATTTCTTCTTTCAAATCATAATGTCCAGAACTAATTGCAATGCTGATTTGTAGGACAAAATGCAGATTCCAGGGTGCATGTTCGAAAGCAGGATACTGTGAAGAGTACAATAAAATGATCTAATTTTGTGAAAAACCTATCTTGCTTTTCAACTCATGTACCTAAGTGATTGCTGTGCTCATGGAGTCTTGTACAGCAATCAATCATATGGTCAAGCCAGTCAGTCAGAACAGGATGTTTTCCCTGCAGCACGGTAGCATTGTGGATAGCACAATTGCTTCACAGCTCCAGGGTCCCAGGTTCGATTCCGGCTTGGGTCACTGTCTGTGCGGAGTCTGCACATCCTCCCCGTGTGTGCATGGGTTTCCTCCGGGTGCTCCGGTTTCCTTCCACAGTCCAAAGATGTGCAGGTTAGGTGGATTGGCCATGATAAATTGCCCTTAGTGTCCAAAATTGCCCTTAGTGTTGGGTGGGGTTACTGGGTTGTGGGGATAGGGTGGAGGTGTTGTCCTTGGGTAGGGTGCTCTTTCCAAGAGCCGGTGCAGACTCGATGGGCCGAATGGCCTCCTTCTGCACTGTAAATTCTATGATAATCAGAATGCCCAGTTTAACCCTAATAATTAATACACACTACAGGAAAGAGAGAATTATAGACCCATTTTGTGGAATTGTATAATTGTTTATATATTTTACCATGTGTCTGTTGTCTGTGAAAATTCTACATTTTAATGTAATATAATTAGACAGGGCTCTTTTTGGACACAGGAGAAATGTGGAAAGCATTCTAATGCCTCACTTATCCTATAGATTGTGTCATCAAGCAGCCCAGCGTTTGGTCTTGCCATAGTGTGAATCTACAGAGTAAAAGATCAGTAAACAAAGTATGAAAGAGGAAGGTTAAATAACTTGTACAAAATATTTCTAAGTGAGGAAGCATCATTGTATAAATCAATACATCGTCAAGGTGTTGTTGCAAGTCTGAAACTGTGCATTGAACCATAAAACCTGAACATGTTGTGATGAATATCTATGAAACCTGAAAGCAAAACGTGTTTTAAAAAGTTAAAGATATATTATTTGGGGAATCCCCAGTGAATCTTTGCAAGCACACAACACAGAGTGAAGTGTCAACCATGATTCCATTAGATGATATCCCAATTGTCTATGAATGCATGTGAAAAGAGCTAACTTAATTTATCTTGAACTATGAACATGTTAAGATAGTATCATGGCAATAATGGACCGGTAACATTCACGTATATTTTTTAGGATTTGGATGTATATTCAGGTAATAATGCAATTAATAATGATATTTATCCAGACTTTGTGGGAAAGCTAGAAACATAATAATGATGAAGTGGAGATGCTGGCATTGGACTGGGGTGAGCACAATAAGAAGTCTTACAACACACAGGTTAAAGTCCAACAGGTTTGTTTTGAATCACTAGCTTTCGGAGCACTGCTCCTTCCTCAGGTGAATGAAGAGGTAGGTTCCAGAAACATATATATAGACAAAGTCAAAGATGCAATATGATACTTTGAATGCAAGTCTTTGCAGGTAATTAAGTCTACAGGTCCAGACGGAGCAACTGGAGAGAGGGATAATCACAGGTTAACGAGGTGTGAATTGTCTCAAGCCAGGACAGTTGGTATGATTTTGCAAGCACAGGTCAGATGGTGGGAGGTGAATGTAATGCGACATTGAATCAAAGGACCCGGTTGAGGCCGTACTCTTGTGTGCGGAATTTGGCTGTAAATTTCTGCTCGCCGATTCTGCGTTGTCTCGCGTCCTGAAGGCCGCCTTGGAGAACGCTTACCCGAAGATCAGAGGCTGAATGTCCCTGACTGCTGAAGTGTTCCCCGACTGGAAGGGAACATCCCTGCCTGGCGATTGTCACGTGATGACCGTTCATCCGTTGTCATGTAAATGATGTTCCCTTCGTCATGTAAATGATGAACACCATTTGTGCAGCTGTGCCATTAGCTTTTCAAAAATGACTCATACTGTTTTTCATAAAGTTCTGGCATTTGTGCAATAATTGCGCATTAAACTCACCACAGAAAATTAAGTCCAGTAATTAGTAAAGTTCATTTTAATGCTAAGATATATGTTTATGGTTGTCAAACAAATTTTATTGCCAGTAAAATGAACAATCATAAATATGATTACATTCTTTGAGGTTTATTTTTGAAGATTTTAAAAATGTCAAATTTCAAAATATTTACTTTTTATTATCCTTTATTCAACAATCTCTTCTTCCAATCTTTATTTCCCTTTTTCTTTTTCTTTCTGTGATTTGACATTGAATTCACCCTCAATTTAATCCACCACCCCTTCTTAGTCCTTTCTCTGTTCGTATCTCAATCCTTTAATCTCATTGGTAATAGAGGTACATTGTTCATCCCATTGTTCACCAATGTCACAACTGCTGCATCAGCTCCTTATGCCTCATTATCAGCTTGCACTTGCAAAAATCTATAAAAACTAAACATAGATGAAGACATCTAACAGGACATGACCAAAGATGTGCAGGTTAGTTGGATTGGCCATGCTAAATTGCCCTTTAGTGTCCAGAAGGTTAGATGGGGTTATGGAGCTAGGACAGGGGAGTGGGCCTAGGTGAGGTTCTTTTTTGGAGGGTTAGTGAAGACTTGATGGGCCGAATGGCCCCTTTCTGCATTATAGGAATTCTATGGATACCTTGCTCCAGCAAAATCTGGGCCCTTACACAAGAACATAAGAAATAGGAGCATGAGTAGACCATTTGGCCTGTCAAGCCTCCTCTACCAATCAATGTGATAATAGTATATTCACACCCGCTCCCCATATCCCTTAATTTCCAGAAAGACTAAAAAATCGATCTATCCCAAACTTAAATATAATCAGTGATGGAGTATCCACAATCTCTTGGCGTAGAGAATTCCAAAGAATCAGGACCCTTTAAGTGAAGTAATTTCTTCTCATCTCCATCTTAAATGATTTGCCCTTATCCTTATTTCTCGAGACTGTGGCCCCACATTTCAGATTCCCTGATCAACAGAAACAATTTCTCAGCCTCTATCTATGAAACACCTTGAGAATTTTGTAGGTTTCGATGAGATCCCCTCTAATTCTTCTAAACTACAGAGAAAATCAGTCTAATTTCTTCAGCCTCTGATCGTAGGACAGCCCCCTCATCCCAGGGATCAATTTATTGAACATTAACATTTCCAACGCACGTATCCTTAAATAAAGTAAAAGTAAAGTCAACATGGTACTGATTGACCAGAGGTTGCTTTCCCTTATGAAGGGTAGAGCTGATTCATGGTGATTTAACCTGAGGATCACCACACCTCATGCGAGGGGCAAGGTTGAGAACATGCGGCCTACATGGATAACCTCAGCCGGTACGGGGATTGAATCCATGCTATTGGTCTTGCTCTGCATCACAAACCAACCATCCAGCCAACTGAGGTAAACCAGCTAAATATGGAGACCAAAACTGCAAACAGTATTCCACATGTGGTCACACCAAACACCCTTTAGAACTCTAGTAAAACTTAATTTATTCTTGTACTAAAATCCTCTTGCAATAAAGACCAACATGCCATTTACCTTCCGAATTACTTGCTGCACCTACAGAGTAATTTTCTGCATTCCTTACATGTACACATGCAAATCTCTTTGAAAGAAGAGACATGCAAGTCTCTTACGAACAAAGTGAGTAACTTCACACTTCCCTACATTATACTCTATCTCTAAGTGAGTGGCCTTGTTGCCCATCCACTTAATGCTAGTTTGGTATCATCAGTAAACCTAGATAAATTAATCTCTCTCTCTTCATTTAAGTTGTTCATATACATCGAAAATAGCTGAGGCCCCAGCCCTGATCCTTGTGGCATTCCATTATCCATTGCCTGTCAACTTAAAAAAGCCCCAGTTATACACACTCTGGGCGGGATTCTCTGTCGGCGGGATTCACTGCTTCACCGGCAGCGCACCCATGCCCGCAGATTTCCCGACGGCATGGGGTGGCCACAATGGGAAATCCCATTGGACGGCTGCGGGGACGGAGTAACCCCCTACCAGCAAGGGCATGCAGTCCAGAAGGCAGCTCACCACCACCACCTCCTGGGGCTGGGGCTGTTTTAGCACAGTGGGCTAAACAACTGGCTTGTAATGCAGAACAAGGCCAGCAGCGCGGGTACAATTCCCATAACAGCCTCCCCAAACAGGCGCCGGAATGTGGTGACTAGGAGCTTTTCACAGTAACTTCATTGAAGCATACTTGTGACAATGAGCTATTATTATTATTATTATCATTAGAAAACGGGTCTGGCTGGATGGAAAATCCCACAATCTCTGTTTTCTATTCTTTAACCAATTCTCCATCCAAGCTGAAATATTACCCCATCTCCTGACCCTTATTTTGTCTATTAACCTTTTGTGTGATACCTTATCAAATACTTTTTGGAAATCCAGGTATATTACATCTACTGGTTCCCCATTATTTACCCCATTAGTTACATGCTCAAAAAATGTTAATACATTTATCAAGGGCTTCCCTTTAATAATTCAGTCTAATGTAACAGACCATTATAGATGAAATTATAAAACATACTTCCATAAAATAATTCAGTGACCACCAGAATAAGTGGCATCGGGGGAGGTGGCTAGACCTTATTTCAAAAGATGGAACAGTTTTGCAAGAAAAGGGATATGGCAGATGCTGGAAATTTCAAATAAAAACATAAAAGTCTGGAAATACTCAGCAAGTCCAGCATCTGTGGAAAGAGAAACAGAGTTAAGATTTCAAGTTGATGATCTTTCATCACAACTGAGTCATCAGAATATTATGGCCATGCTTTATTCTTCTCTCAACATTTTAGCCTTTCATATGTAAAGATTGGTCCAGTTTCACATTACCACAATAACCCATTTGTAGGAATTAGCATTTTATGCAGCCAGAACTTTTATTTAACAAACTGCGCTGCCACGACATTCAGTGCAACGCTTTAAAAATTCTGCTTCCCATATCATCGTGTTAGGTAATATTTCTCATTCTTTACATGCAAAAAGAGGTCACTTGCATGGCTTAAGTGGAATGTTTCTTACCACTGATTCAATCTTCATTATGGTTAACTCAGAAAATTGGGTCCAAGCAGCTGATTACATTTTCCCAGATTCTGCCAAAATAGTTTTCTCCTGATATTCAAAAAATATTCCCCCTGCCATCTTTGTTGATGATAAAGCTGAATGGCACAATACTAATGTAATAAATAAAGAGATAGTATGCAATCTAAACTCAAGATCAATGCGCAGATCGGGTTTTATTAATTTCCCAAAGAGCAGGATTTTGGAAACTATACTCGAGTTTCATATTACCCCAATAATTCACAACCACTGGCATAGACTTTGTGGAAGTTAATATTGTTGATCTAACCACAGCATGAAACAATATTATTTGTTAGGGTGATACCAATTAATTGATCCCATCTTGCATACATTTCACCTTACATGCATAGGATTTAGCCTTACAGTCAGTAGATGAACACAGTTTTCTAATTATATTGGATGTTTTCTTTCCTCTTTTACTTGATATTTTTACATCCATCTTTTCTGTGTCTCTCTTTCTACCCAGATAATTACATTTCTGTCTTTTTGTCCCACAGTTTCGCCACTCGATCACTATTATTGCATGCGAGCAACTGTGGGAGCTGCCATCCTCACATGTACAATCAACCCGCCAAAAGAACAATGGAAAGCCAATAAACTAAAAGACAAAGAAACCCTGCAATAGAACAACAGTAAAAGGCGCACAGCATTTTATTTTAAAGAAGGAATTTCCAGAATGCAACACAGGACAAACTGAGTTTGTCAGAATGGACATGCATATGTGCATATATACATGTGTCCAACAGGTTGATGTGATGCATCTGGTGTGGGTGAAGCGTGTTGACATACTTTCCACTTTTGTGTGTGATGCACTATCAATTACGATGAGACAAGAGTAGAATGTAATCGAGGCTCGTCATAATTGATAGTGCATCAATTTATTACACAGATGTGTGGCCTCCGACAGCAGCTTACGAAAATGGCTGCTGTTCGGAGAGCACACACATTTATAATCAACCTACTGGGCGGAGCCAGCAGGCAGGGATCTACCCCCCGTACCTGTAGTACAGGGGCATTTCCGTAATACCCATATATACAAAATAATACAATAGTGGCGACTACCACAGTGTGTTAGTTTGTTTTTAGTTTAAAGCCTGCACTAGCAGCAATGAAAAACAGAGAGCCACATTTGAGAGACTTTGTACATACCCTCTCAATTAGCCAGTTCCAGCTGTCCCTCCTTGTGGTGACACATGGAAACTGGGTCCCAGGCTAATCCTTAAGAGGGACTCTAAGGAGGTTTGGCCTCCAGACCTGCAGTGTGGATTAGCCCTGGCATTTGTGAGCCAAACTCCCAAATGTGGACGAATAGCACCACTGCCTTATGGATACCTCCGGAGAGTTGAAGGTCAAGGGAGTAAAAACCAACAAAAAATTGAGTGAATCCTAAAAGATTCTAAATATGTCTAAATATGCCATCTTTCTGGCAACTCCTGCAACCAAGCCAGTGCCAGAAGTAGTGCTTTGGATACCTCTGAACTCATTGCTGATGAGAGGGGGACCCTGAACTTTGGACAGCATAGTTTCTCCATAAATTTTGTCCAGACTTGTATCCTGGAGAGTGTCCAATTTCACTGCAAAATAGTAACATAAAATGGGGGACGGCAGTTAAGAGTGATAACCCAACTCGACTGGCATAGAGAACGGGTGCTACAAACTGTCTCCAAAGTGGAAGGGACTGGTGTGTCCCAGTGGTCAATAACTACCCACATTTTTAAAAATTAATTTACGGGCTGTGGGCGTCGCTGGTTAGGCCAGCATTTCTTGCCTATCCATAGTTGCCCTTCAGAAGGTGGTGGTGAGCTGCCTTCTTCAACCGCTGCTGCCCTTCAGATGTAGGTACACCAACTGTGCTGTTAGGGAGGGAGTTCCAGGATATTGCCCCAGCGGAGTGAGGGAGCGGTGATATAGTTCCAAGTCAGGGTGGTGAGTGACTTGGAGAGGAACCTCCAGGTGGTGGGGTTCCCAGTTATCTGCTGGTCTTGTTCTTCTAGAGAGCAGTGGTCGTGGGTTTGGCAGATGTTGTCCAAGGAACCTTGGTGAGTTACTGCAGTGTGTCTTGTAGATGATACACACGGCTGCCACTGTTCGTCGGTGATGGAGGGTTTGAATGTTTGTGGAAGGAGGAGCAATCAAACCGGCTGCTTTGTCCTTGATGGTGTCGAGCTTCTTAAGTGTTGTTGGAGTTCCACTCATCCAGGCAAGTGGAGAGTATTCCATTACACTCCTGACTTGTGCCTTTAAGATAGTGGACAGGCTTTGGGGGGGTCAGGAGATGTGTTACTTGCCACAGGATTCCTAGGGCGGGATTCTCCCGCAACTGGCCGGATGGCCCGGCACCAAGAGCGGCGCGAACCACTCCACGCTTCTGGGGACTAGGCTGGCGCTGGAGGGGTTGGCGCCGTGCCAACCGGTGGCAAAGGGCCGGCGCGAGTTGGCGCATGTGCAGAACCGCCGGCGTGGTTCCGCACATGCTCAGACCGGTCGGTCTGTTCCTGCGCATGCGCAGGGGGGGTTCTGCTCCGTGCCGGCCATGGCGGAGCCCTACAGAGGCAGGCGCGGAAGGAAAGAGTGCCCCCATGGCACAGGCCTGCCCGCAGATCGGTGGGCCCTGATCGCGGGCCAGGCCACCATGCCCCCCCTCCCCGGGCCGGATCTTCCTGCACCCCCCCCCGAGGACTCATCTAGCCGGCCTACAAGCCAGGTCCCGCCGTGATGGACCATGTCCATTTCACGCCGTCGGGACTGGCCAGAAACAGATGACCGTTCAGCCCATCGGGGCCCGGAGAATTGCTGGAGGGGGGGGGCCGCTGCCAACGGCCCCCGACCAGCGTGGCGTAAACCCTGCCCCTGCCCGTAAACCGGCGCCGGAGAATACGGCAGCCGGTGTCGGATCAGCGGGGCTGGATTCATGCCGCCCCCCCCGGGGATTCTCCAACCCGGTAGGGGGGGTCGGAGAATCCCGCCCCTAGTCTTTGACCTGCCCTGGTACCCGTAGAATTAATGTGGTTAGTCCAGTTCAGTTTCTGATCAATGGTAACCCACAGTACTTTGATTGTGGGGGATTCAGCAATCGTAATGGTTAGATCCTCTCTTGTAGGAGGTGGTCATTGCCTGGCATTTGTGTTGCATAAATGTAACTTGCCACTTGTCAGCCTAAGCTTGTCCAGGTCTTGCTGCATTTGGACATGTACTGCTTAATTTTCTGAGGAGTTACGAAAGGTGCTGAACATGATGCAGTCATCCGCAAATATCCCCACTTCTGACCTAATGATGGAAGTGAGGGCATTGATGAAGTAACTGAAGATGGTTGTGCCTAGCACGCTGCCCTGAGGAACTCCTGCAGTGATGTCTTGAAGTTGAGATGATTGACCTCCAACCACCTCAACCATCTTCCTTTGTGCCAGGTATGACTCCAACCAGCGGAGAGTATCCCCCGATTCCCATTGACTCCAGTTAGCTATAGCTCCTTGGACCCATACTCGGTCAAATGCTGCCTTGATGTCAAGGGCAGTCACTCTCACCTCATCCCTGCTTTCAGCTCTTTTGTCCATGTTTGAACCAAGGCTGTGATGAGGGCAGAAGCTGAGTGTCCCTGACAGAACTCAAACTGAGCATCCGTGAGCAGGTTATTGTTGAGTAAGTGCCATTTGATAGCATTGTTGATGACTCCTTCCATCACTTTTTATGATGGAGAGTCGACTGATGGGGTAGTAACTAGCTGGGTTGGATTTGTCCTGCTTCTTGTGCACTTTCCATATTGCCGGGTAGATGCCAGTGTTGTCGTTGTACTGGAACAGCTTGCTGAGGTGCGGCAAATTCTGGAGCACAAGTCTTCAGTACTATTGCTGGGATATTGTCAGGGCCAATAGTCTTTGCAGTATCCAGTACCTTCAACCATTTCTTGTTATCATGTGGAGTGAATCATATTGGCTGAATGTTGACATCTGTGATGCTGGGGATATCCCGAGAAGACCGAGGTGGATCATCCACTCGGCATTTCTAGCTGAAGATTGTTGCGAATGTCTCAGCCTGGTCTTTTGCACATATATGCTGGGATCCTCCATCATTGAGGATGGGGATATTTGTGGAGCCTCCTTTGTCGAGTGAATTGTTTAACTGTCCACCACCATCCACGGCTGGATGTGGCAGGACTGCAGAGCTTAGATCTGATACGTTCATTGTGGAATCGCTTAGCTCTGTCTATTACTTGCTGCTTCTGCTGTTTGGCACACAAGTAGTCCTGTGTTGTAGCTTCACCAGTTCGACACCTCATTTTTCGGTATGCCTGATGTTGCTCCTGGCATGCTGTCCTGCACTCTATATTGAACCAGGGTTGGACCCCTGGTTTGGTGGTAATGGTAGATATGTCAGGCCATGAGGTTACATATTGTGGTTGAGTACAATTCTGTTGCTGCTGATGGCCCACAGCGCCTCATGGATGCCCAATCTTGAGTTACTAGATCTGTTCGAAGTCTATCACGGTGGTAGTGCCACGCAACACGATGGAGAGTATCCTCAATGTGAAGATTGGATTTTGTCTCTACAAGGACTGTGCAGTGATCACTTCTGTTGTGTTCTGTTACCTTGTCTAGCAATGATTCAACAGAACTGCTGGTGGCTAAGTCAGAATGATGTTTTATTTATATACACGTGGTTAAGTAATGATACGAATCGTATACAGACCAATTTATTACAGTTTCTCTAGACTCTCCTGGAATTCAACTTATTTGCAACTGTCTTTCTGTACTCCTTACAACCTTCTAATCAGAGAGCTATGTCACATGACCAATGTCTCAAGACCGCATGGCGGATACCGCCACCTACTGGTGGGAGGTCTCACTGCTGAATACATGGAATATTGTCTACAGGCATATCACCACAATTTCTACCGATTCTGTCATGGACAGATGCATTTTCAGCAGGTAGATTGGTGAGGATGAGGTCATGTATGTTTATCCTTCTTGGTTCCCTCACCACCTGCTGCAGTCCCAGACTAGCAACTATGTCTTTTAGGACCCAGCCAGCTCGGCCTGTGGTGGTACTACCGCGACACTCTTGGTGATGGACATTGAAGTCCCCCACCCAGAGCATATTCTGTGCCCTTGCCACCCTCAGTGCCTCCTCCAAATGGTGTTCAACATGGAGGAATAGTGATTCATCAGCTGATGGTGGACGGTTCGTGGTAATCAGCAGTATGTTTCCTTGCCCATGTTTAACCTGAAGCCATCAGACTTGATGGGGTCCAGAGTTAATGGTGAGGACTCCCAGGACATCTCCTTTCTGACTGTATACCACTGTGCCGCCACCTCTGCTGGGTCTGTCCTGCCGGTGAAACAGGACAGGCCCAGGAATGGTGATAGTGTTGTCTGGGACATTGTCTGTAAGGTATGATTCTGTAAATATGATTATGTTAGGCTGTCGCTTAACTCGCCTGTGAGACAGCTCTCCCAAGTTTGACACAAGCCCCGGTTAGTAAGGAGGACTTCGCAGGGTCAGCAGGGCTGGGTTTACCATTGTTTCCCGTGCCTGGTTCGATGCCGGGTGGTCCGTCCGATTTCATTCCTTTTTTGTGTTTTCATACCGGTTAAAGTCTCGTGGCTTGCTAGGTCACGAGACCTCAAGACTTTACTAGACATCAAGATGCAAAGTAAGGTGCTGAACCACCATGGTCCATTTACTTCAATGGCTGCTTGGAGCTGAGAGTCTCTGTTCAACAAGTGGATGGAATTCATTGCACCACACAAACAAACAAAAAGAAGGAGAATGCCAACTTTTTAATTGATATGCTGGAATGTCAGGATCATATGCACAGGACTGACAGAGGACTTGCAGCGAGTTGATAATATGTACAAGCCAACTGTGATCAACTTGGGTTTGATAGGCTGAATATTGCCATTGCTTCCTGATAAGAGCCGAGGATTGCCGAGAGTGGGTCACTGACAGAAACACATTCACTTGGCAGCGGAAGAGTTCAGAGCAAAGTATGAGCAAAGAAAAAAAAAAAAGCAGGTGCCAAGTGAGGGCAAACCAAAGCTTGCTTTTATCTGGTGTAATATATTTCAATGTAAGGAACTCACTGCTCTCAATGATAAAACCCACCACAAATGGTTCAGAATATGTTTACCACATCTGCCTCTCAACTCAAATAGGGCCAATTAACCTTATGATTATCTGTGCTCTTACACACGCCCACTAGACCAGCAGAAGACCAGTTCTACGCGGAGATTGATATTGCTTTCAACACAATCCCTCAGTCCGAACCACTTGAACTATTGGGGGATTTGAACAGACTGTGAGGCACGGTCCTCCTGGCACAGGCATCATTGCTTGAGAAAAATAAATGAGAATGGACTATTGACCTCTGCTGCTGCCATGAGCTTTCTTTCAGGACAAACCATGAATAAGCAGACATCCAAGATCAGGGCATTGGCACCGGCTGGATATGATCATCGCCATATTCTCAAAACACACAGCTACCACAGCGCTCACTGTGATACAGATCACTCCTTGACACACATTCAGGTGAGGATGCATCTCTTGAAGCTTTCTAATTCAAAGCAAAGAATGCATCCCCATATCAATATCAGCCATACTACCCACTTAGTTTAAAAAACTGTTCCCCGATTTGATTAAACAGGCATTCTCTGACACGCAGAAGCGAAATGAAAAACACTTTAAGATACCATGTATAAAACCACACCCTCAGCAGAGAAGCTGGAATGGAAATTGCTGACTGGGTTGAGGCTAACATTATAAGTGCTGAAACCTTACATTGAAGCCAAGCAATCCAGGACTGAAGAGCTCATATCTGTCCAGTTGGCTGTGGCATCACTTAGCTTTCTATTACTTTCTGCTTATGCCGTTTGGCACACAAGTAGTCCTGTGTTGTAGCTTCATCGGGTTGACAGCTCATTTTTAGGCAAGCCTGCTGTTGCTCCTGGTATGCCCTCCTGCACTCTTCATTGAGCCAGGGTTGATCCCATTTCTTCTTAATAATTGTAGAGTAGGTGACATGCGGGCCATGGGGTTACAGATTGTGGTTGTACACAATTCTGCTGCTGCTGACGGCCCACAGAGCATCACAGATGCCCAGACTTGAGTTGCGAGACCTGTCCAAAATCTATCCAATTTAGCATCGTGGTTGCCCCGCACAACACAGTGGAGGGTATCCTCAATGTGAGGACAGAACTTTCCGCAAGGACTATGCAGTGGTAACTCTTACCTATACTATCATGGGCAGATGACTCTGCCGGAGGTAGGTTAATGAGGTCAAGTATGTGTTTCCTTCTAACTGTACAGCTACAACACTGGCATCTACCAAGCAATATGGAAAGTTGCCCAGGTGTACTCAAGAAACAGGACAAATCCAACCCAGCCAATTACCACCCGATCAGTCTACTCTCCATCGCCTAAAGTGATGGAAGGAGGTATCAACAGTGCTATCAAGCGGCACTTTCTCAGCAATAACCTACTCGCGGATGCTCGGTTTGGGTTCCACCAGGTTCACTGAGCTGCTGCCCTCATTACAGCATTGGTTCACACATGGAGAAAAGAGCTGAATGCCAAGGGTGAGGTGAGAGTGACTGCCCTTGACAAGGAGCAAAACTGGAGTCAATGGGAATCGGGGGAAAACTCCTCACTGAATGGAGTGATACCCGATACAAAAAAAGATGTTTTTGTGGTTGGAGGTTAATTATCTCAGTGCCAGGACAGTGCAGGGGGCAGCACGGTAGCACAAGTGGCTAGCACTGTGGCTTCACAGCACCAGGGTCGAGGTTTGATTCCCCGCTGGGTCACTGTCTGTGCGGAGTCTGCATGTTCTCCCCGTGTCTGCGTGGGTTTCCTCCGGGTGCTCCGGTTTCCTCCCACAGCCCAGAGATGTGCAGGTTAGGTGGATTGGCCATGATAAATTGCCCTCGGTGTCCAAAAAGGTTAGGAAGGGTTATTGGGTTATGGGGATAGGGTGGAAGTGAGGGCTTACATGGGTCGGTGCAGACTCGATGGGCCGAGTGGCCTCCTTCTGCACTGTATGTTCTATGTTCTATGTTCCTCAGGGTGGTATCCTAGGCACAACCATTTTTAGCTGTTTCTTCAATTACCTCCCTTCCATCATAAGGTCAGATGTATAGATGTTCACCGATGACTCCACAATGGTCAGAATCTTTTGTGACTCCTCAAATAGTGAAGCAGTTCTTGTCCAAATGAAGCAAGACCTGGACAATATTCAGGCTTGGACTGACAAGTGACCAGTAACATTTATGCCACACAAGTGCCAGAAAAGGGCAGCACAGTAGCTTGATGGTTAGCACAGTTGCTGCACAGCTCCAGGGTCCCAGGATCGATTCCCGACTTGGGTCACTGCCTGTTTTGGAGTCTGCACGTTCTCCCCGTGTGTGCGTGGGTTTCCTCCGGGTGCTGCGGTTTCCTCCCACAGTCCAACGATGTGTGGGTTAGGTTGATTGGCCATGCTAAATTGCCCTTAGTGTCCAAAAAGGTTAATTGGGGTTACTGGGTTAAGGTGGTGGGGTGGAGGAGGTGTGTGCTTGAGTAGGGTGCCCTTTCCAAGGGCCAGTTTAGACTCGATGGGCTGAATGGCCTCCTTCTGCACTGTAAATTCTATGAAATTATCATCTCCTACATAAGAGATGGTAACCACTGCCCCTTGACATTCAATGGCATTACCATCACAAACTCCCTGGGCGCGATTCTCCACTCCCACGCTGGTTGGGAGAATCGCCTGGGCCGCCAAAATTTCCGGGGCCGCCGGTCCAACGCCCTCCCGCGATTCTCCCAAGCGGCGGGAACGGGCCAGTCGTGTTTCGCGGAGAATCGCCGGAGATACCCAAATGGCGATTCTCCGGCACCCCCGCGATTCTGAGGCCCGGATGGGCCGAGCCGCCAGGCCAAAACGGCGGGTTCCCCCCAGCGCCGTCCACACCTGGTCGCTACAGTCGTGGGCTGTGTGTGAACGCTGAGGGGGCGGCCTGTGGGGGGGCGAGGGGGGATCCTGCACCGGGGGGTACCTTAAATGTGGGGTGGCCCGCGATCAGTGCTCACCGATCGTTGGGCCGTCCTCTCTGAAGGAGAACATCCTTCTTTCCGCCGCCCCGCAAGATCCGTCCCCCATCTTCTTGCGGGGCGGATGTGGACAGGACGCGGATGACGTCCGTCATGCGGCGCCGGCCACGTCATCTAATCGCCGCCGCTTTTACGCGGGCGACAAGGCCTCGCGCGGGTAGATGATGCGGCCCCGATACTGGCCCATTGTCAGGGCCTGAATCGGTCGCGACCAGGGCAGTTCCGCACCGTCGTGAACCTCGACGGCGTTCACGACGGCGCGGCCACTTCAGCGTGGGGGTGGAGAATCGCGCCCCCTCAGTATCAACATCATGGGGGGTTACCATTGATCAGAAACTGCACTGGGGTAGTCATATTAATACTGTGTCTACCAGGGCAGGTCACAGGCTAGGAATCCTGCAGCGAGTAACTAATTTCCTGACCCTCTCAAAGCTTGTCCACAAACTTCAAGGTACAAGTCGAGTGCGATGGAATACTCCCCATTTGTCTGGATGAGTGCAGCTCCAACAACACCACCCAAGACAATGCAGCCTGGTTGGTTTCTACCCCTTCCACAAACATTTAATCCTTCCACCATTGATGGCAGCCATGTGTACCATGTACAAGCTGCCCTGCATTAACTCATCAAGGTCCCTTAGGCAACATCTTCCAGACCCACAACCACTAACATCTAGAATGACAAGAGAAGCAGATACTTGGGAACACCACCAGCTGGAGGCATTTTACCATGTGAGCAGAGGTCGGCCATTTAACCCTGCTGCAGAAAATTAACTGCCCACCGAACTGCTCACTGTGATCTATTCTTTCCATGACAATGCAATGGGTAATATCAGCTATGATGGGACAAGTTCAGAACCCTTTGAGACCCGCAGTGGGGAATTTTGATCTGGCACTGACACTCTTTAACATATTCTTCTCTTTGCTGCTGTTCTATTCCTCCAGGACATCTACAGAGTGTGGCTATTTTCATCCCAGAACTGATCGGAAGCTGTGCAGCCTTTCTTGTCTAAGATCCAAGTCTAAGTGCCAAGTCTTCATCAGAGAATTTCTCCATGCTGATGATGCTGCACAAACACTCCATATTGAGGAACACCTGCAGCAACAAATAGACAGACCCCCCTCCTTGCACATGTTTGGTTTGACCATCAGATTCAAGAAGATAAATGTTATGATCCAAGATGTTGCCATATCGCCATCTATCAGCATTGACAATGAGCCGCTGGACTGATGTTGATAACTTTGCGTATCTGAGCTCTAAAATCACCAGTTTTCTGTCATTTGATGCTGAAATCAACAAATGCATCATAAAAGCTGCTGTTATTATGTCAAAGCTAAGAAATAAATTGTAGAAAAAAGCAACCTGAAAGAATATCGGCAGAGTGGCACAGTGGTTAGCACTGCTGCCTCACAGCGCCCGGAACCTGGTTTCAATTCCGGCCTCGGGTGAATGTCTGTGTGGAGTTTGCACATTCTCCCTGTGTCTGCATGGGTTTCTTCCGGGTGCTGTGGTTTCCTCCCACTGTCCAAAGATGTGCAGGTTAGGTGGATTGGCCATGCTAAATTGCCCCTTAGTGTCAAATGGTTAGGTGGGTTTATGGTGATAGTGCGGCTGATTGTCCCTTGTGGGGTGTTCTTTCGGACGGTCAGTGTAGACTCGATGGGCCAAATGGCCTCCTTCTGCACTGTAAAGATTCTATGATTTTAATATACCGAACAGTCTGTCTACCAAGCCTTTTTCCTCAGCACACTCCTTTACAATAGTACAATCTGGAAAACGTGTGCTAGGCATAGAAAATACTGAGCAGTTCTACCTTTCTTGTCTCAGATGTATCTTCAGTATCTCTTGACAAGATAACACCACTGACTCAGAGGTCCTGGAGCATGCTAATACCATTAGCATACACTCACTGCTAAGGCAGCAATGCCTTGGCTGGCTCGGCCATGTTCATTGGCTGTAAACCCAAAGACAGTGAATTGTCCATTGGATCACAACCTCCTGAGTATCCACTCCTCCATGAAAAGAACAAGTGTAAGCGCGATATGAATATGGTGGATACTGATATTGAAAATTGGGAGACGGTCACTGTTGGCCGTGACCTCTGGAGGCTGATTGTTTTGAGGGGCACTGGAAGAGGTAAGAGGGAAGGAGAAGCTCAGCTGGCTGAGAGGAAAGCCCAGAGAAAACAGAGGCCAGAAAATCATTTACTTTCTCAGTGCACTATCTTCCTCTGAAGCAAATGGGCAGAGACTGCCAAGTCAGAGTGGGGCTCCTGAGCCATACCAGGTAATGTTTAACTGTGTTAACCTCCATGGCGCAAACCATCATCTTGCAAAATGATAGGGTGCCACATGAGTGGGATTTACATACATTATGCACTGGACAAAGTATGCCATCAAATCCTCCAACAGTCAGAGCTGGCTTCACCAAAGCAACAATCAGCTACATCCAATATATCCCAGCAGCAAGGAAACTCTGTTGGCAACAGCGGGACAAGAAGATACTGCCGTCAGGGCCAATAATGGGACGCCTCTGCTGCTACGAAACATGTGGCGGGGTTGCACAGAAAAACCGGCCGTTGCATTTTTCATCATTGTAATACAGCATATTGAACCAAATAGTGAAATGTGAAATTTCCATTCTGATCCCTCCATATCTATAATGTTGTTTGATTAATAACTGCAATGTTCCATTCAGCCAGCGAACAATAAGATGCCATTTTATTAAGATGTCTTTGATGTTTATTAAAAAGTGGCAACTGATGACAAATGGTACAGTGCTAGCTTATTTATTTTAAATGGGGTAGCTTCTCTGCTGAAACAGCAGATCAAGACTGTGAACCACATAAAACATTAAGCTATTATTGATGATGGTAATTTGTAGGCTTTTATGCATGTATTTAGAGGTTTACTTAGCTTTTAACATCTTAATTTGATGACAATGATTGACTTCTACTTAATTAAGTCAATGGGGTATGATTTCTGAAGACAGGAGTGTGTATGTTAGAGTTTTTATGAACCAAGGCTTGCTCCAGCATTCAGCTTACTTACATTCATGTCAAGACAATCATTGGCATGATAAAAAGCTTTGACATACACATGTTTTCTCATTCATTATTGCCTGAGTAAATGATACGAATGAGCCATTTCAATCTGAATCATATCGTTGCTCAGCTTCGAGAATGTAACAAGACTTGACACTTTAACTGAAAGCAGACAGTTCATGTCAAAAAATTCTGAACTTCCTAAACTCTGTCTGCCCTTTGCATTTGTCAGCAAGTCAGCTTATCATGTACATTAAAATGATGCAGAAGGCTAAAGTAAAATTTGCCGTGGCTCCAGTCCCTTGGTGATGTTACATTGAATCTTTGTTTTGGCTAAACATACCCAAAGACGAAGGAAAAGAAGTAATTAAAGATTGAAGTAGATTTCAAATTTTTAATGTAATTACTTCCAAAGTTATTACATTAATAAAAACAGAATGTGCAAAAAAAATGACGGATGAATAAGAAGTAAGACGTTGACTGCGACAGGTTTCAGATTTGCCACAAGTGGTACAAAGAACTGAATGAGAAGTGTTATTTTTGAAAAGCAGTCATTCAGTGGCACCAGCAGGAATAATGACCCATGTGGGCAGACTGAAATTGTCGTGCCAATTTTTGTCCCAATTGGTACTCCTCATAGACTCAAAGAGATGTGTTGTCGACCCTGACTCCATGTTCTCCTACTTCCCCAAATTTAAGGCTCAACTTAATACTTTAAGGGATACTTTAAGGCGGGTTTGGTTCCAGAGTACAGTCATCAAATTTCTCCTACTCCCTAATCAGCATCTCACCCATCATTGCTGGTTCAATGTTGGCAGCGCACCTCCTATTCATAAAATTAGCACATGAAAATTCCCTACTCTTTGTGTTTCTGCAAAGCAAATGAAGAATTGACACTTGATTAGAACCATAACATGGGAGAAGTAATATTTTTTCTTGAGGTTATTTCCTCCGGGTGCTCCGGTTTCCTCCCACAGTCCAAAGATGTGCAGGTTCGGCGGATTAGTCATGCTAAATTTCCCCTTAAGGGTGGGCTGCAGGAATAGGGCAGGGAATTGGGTCTAGGTAGGATGGACGTTTGAAGGGTTGGTGAAAACTCCATGGGCCTTCTGCACTGTAGGGATTCTATGATCTTATACACACACACACACACACACAGACACAGACACAGACACAGACACACACACGACAAAGATGCCAAATTTCCTTAGTTTCCAGAGGAGGTTTAGGCACTGGTGTGCTTTATTGGTTGTGCCATCAATGTGGGTGGACAGGAACAGTTTTTGGTGATGTGCACACCTAAAAATTTGAAGCTGTGAGTTCTGAATTTCTGAACCTAGAGTACCTGAATTAATCTATCTGTGGGAAAACCAGCTCGGTAGCATTGATGCAGACAGGGGTGTGTATGATACTTCACTTCCTGAAGTCAATGACCAGCTCTTTAGTTTTGCTGATGTTAAGGGAAAGATTGCTGTCATTTCACCACACCATTAGTTTCTCTGTCTCCCTCCTGTACTCTGACTCATCGTTGTGCAAGATCCGACCCACTATGGTCGTGTCATCAGCAAACGTGCAGATGGAGTTGGAGAGTAGCAGGTTGTGGTCTTTGTTTGCAAACTGTACTGGTTTTTCTGCAGGCGTTCTGGAGAGAAACAATGAGGAAAGAGAGTAAGAGTCAAACTGAAACTCCTTGGGACTGGACATGTCCACTGGAATACCATCCAATCACCACACATTACCGGGCAGAATACAGCCTTTTGGGTCCATTCATTGACCACTAACCAATCATTCGGTCCCATCCCATCTCTTTCTCTGCTGCTGTCAACTCTGGAGATTCCTATTCAAGCCAGCAGCAACTGGTATTCTCTCCTGTAACTTCTGAATTCTGCTGGAATTGAAGATACATGTCCATTCAGCAACCATGGATCAAAAATAATAATGGTAAAATAAAAGAAAGAGGAAATAAGAGAATAAACAGGAAGGACCCTTACATACTTCCCTCTCTAAAAGAATGAAAAAGGAATTGGTTTCCTACCAGAGAGTTCTGTAACAGTGACCCGGGGCCAGATTCGAACCCGGGTCCTTGGCACCGTGTCTTCGATTTTGAAGAAATTAGTGAACAGGGGCGAGATTCTCCGACCCCCCGCCGGGGCGGAGAATCGCCGGGAGCTGGCGTGAATTCTGCCCCCGCCGGTTGCTGAAGTCTCCGGCACCGGAGATTCGGCGGGGGAGGGAATCGTGCCGCGCCGGTTGGCGGGCCCCCCCGCGCGATTCTCCGGCCCGGATGGGTCGAAGTCCCGCCGCTAAAATGCCTGTCCCGCCGGCGTAAATTAAACCACCTACCTTACCGGCGGGACAAGGCGGCGCGGGCGGGCTCCGGGGTCCTGAGGGGGGGGGCGCGGGGCGATCTGGCCCCGGGGGATGCCCCCACGGTGGCCTGGCCCACGATCGGTGCCCACTGATCCGCGGGCGGGCCTGTGCCATGGGGGCACTCTTTCCCTTCCGCCTCCGCCACGGTCTCCACCATGGCGGAGGCGAAAGAGACTCCCTCCACTGCGCATGCGCGGGAATGCTGTCAGCGGCCGCTGACGCTCCCGCGCATGCGCCGCCTGGAGATGTCATTTCCGCGCCAGCTGGCGGGGCACCAAAGGCCTTTTCCGCCAGCTGGCAGGGCGGAAATTCATCCGGCGCCGGCCTAGCCCCTCAATGTTGGGGCTTGGCCCCCAAAGATGCGGAGCATTCCGCACCTTTGGGGCGGCGCGATGCCCGTCTGATTTGCGCCGTTTTGGGCACCAGTCGGCGGACATTGCGCCGTTTCCGGAGAATTTCGCCCCAGAAGACACTGTTTGCAGATATCAGAGGAAGTTCTAAAACCAAAGATGCGAACCTATCAATGGAAGAAGAACGGAGAGAAGATATAATAAAGATAATGAAACTGTATAGGCAAAGTTGTAGGGACATATCGTGGGGTGAGAATGAAATTTCAGGGCATGGATGTTTCATTATAACGTAAGCAAGACATAAATCGCAAACACATATCCTTCCAAACCATCCTCATCATGTAACTTCCCTTTCCAGTCGGTAATTAATCAGCCCATAAGTCGGTGACAAAGTATCCGCAATCACATTATCCTTTCCGGGAATGTGTACAAATTTAACATTGAACTTTTGTAATCATAAACTCCGAGGGAATAATCTTGCGTATCGGGTTTCAGACCTCTCTATACACATAAGTGGATTATGGTGTGTATAAACTAAGCTTTGTTATTGTCATGTCGGACATTTACTTGAGGGGCTAGCAGTAAGGCTATGGCTTCCTTTTCAATGATGGAATACTTTCTTTGGCATGGACGTAGTTTTTCTGAAAAATACCTCACTGCCCTATCTATTCCTGCCACTTTGTCCTAGCACTGCCTCTACTCCCAGGTCACGGGCATCTATTGCCATTTTAAATGGTTGGGAAATGTCAGGGATGGCCACATGGCCATCAATCTTTCTAACATTTTTGCTTGTTTCCGTTACATGTCCAACATGCATTCTCTCTAACTGAGCCAATTTCCAGGGGCTGGATTCTCCTTAAGCCGACAGCGAAATCGGATAATGCGATCGGGTGGAAAATAGCTTTAAGGCAGTCGCAAGTTTGACGCCAAATTGGGATGCTTCGACACCCCCCCCCCCCCCAAAATGGTGTAAATACGGTGCTCGCTGCGCTGCCTGAAAGTACAGTAGGCATATCATTAGCGGGCCTAACACACGATACCCCGGGGCCTCCGCAATTCACCGCCTCCGATGGGCCTATTTCCCGACAGCATGGTTCACTTGTGGTGATAAAAATCATGAACCTGGCGTCCTGGCTGCTGGGCAAGAGACAGGAGCTCGGAAATGGTGTGGAGTGACTGCGGGCTGCCGGCTCGGACACCGGCCGTGCTGGCTGCAGCGCAGGGGCCTCTGCCAGGGGAGGGGAGGGAGGGTGGGCCGAGCAGCCGGGGTGTCCCCCCACAGGACTGGGGGGTGCTCAGGCACCGACCGCCATCACAGTGGCCACCTTGCTGAACACCCACACAGTGACACCGGCCGTTTGGGTGCGCATCCGAACATCCCATCCAACCAGCAGACACCCGCCGGGGGATCAGCCAGGGTCAAACCGACGGCAGCCCCCAGTGAGGGCAGTGCCAGCCAACGGTGCCCCTGGCAGCAGGGATGGGCGCCAGGAGCGGGGGCACCGAATGGGCAGGGTTGGGGGGGTGGACATGCATGCGTGGTGCCTGCAGTGCCAAATGGGGCCACCATGTAGCCCATGGCACCTAGTTGGGCACGGGTGTATGCGCCATGCTAACATGTGGGCCTTTCACCCCCTGCAGGCAATAATGTCTTTTGGACATCAACCCGCGATGCTGGCATCTCTGCATGAAGCCCTGTGGCAGCATGAGCGGAGGCTGCTCAGAGAGGAGGCGGAGGCTGCAGCATAGGAACGGGCTGCAGAGGGGCAGGAGGCAGCCGCTCAGGCTGGAGGGCCAGCCGCCCAACAGGATGAAGAGCAGGAGGTACCGCAACCATCTGTCATTTGAGGATCTGGCGGTCCCGGCATGCAGACGGAGACTGCGGATGAGCAGTGAGACACTGCGATACATCTGCCAGATGATGGCACACCTGACACTGCAGGGATTTGGGGGAGGACACCCGCTCCCGGTGACTGTCAAGGTGACAGTCGCCCTCGACTTCGACGCGACGGCGTCCTTCCAGTCGCCGAGTGAGGACCTGTCCAAGATTTCACAGGCATTGGTCCCAGGTGCATCCGCGGCATCACTGACGCCCTGTATGCCCAGGCGGAGCACCCATCAGGATGCCCGGGCAGCGGGGTTTGCTGCCATCGCCGGGATGCCCCTGTTCCAGGGGGTGATCGATGGCATGCATGCCACCATACGGCCAGCGGCAGATAACCGCCGCTGTACACTAACCGAAAGGGGTAACTCGCCATGGACATTCAGCTGATCTGTGACCATCAGATGCACATTATGCACGTCTGCGCCCGATACGCGGGCAGTGTACATGACCCCTTTATCTTGGCGCACTCGGTGATCCCCGACATGTTTGAGGGGCACCCCCCCCCGGCTGCAGCGCTGACTGCTGGGCGATGGGGTTACCCATTGCAATCGTGGCTGATGATGTCTATACAGAGGCCACCGACTGGCAGGGAGACCCGCTACACTGATGCCCATACAGCGATCAGGGGTGTGGGCGAGAGGTGCTTCGGGGTCCTGAAGATGCGTGTCGGGTGCCTTGACCGCTCTGGAGGGGCCCTCCAGTATGAGGCGAGGCGGGTCGCCCAAATCATGGTGGCCTGCTGCGTCCTCCACAATATAGCCCAGCAGAGGGGCGATATGGGACATTGGGCCTGGCCAGGCGCGAGAGCCTGCACAACGCCATCGACAGGGCCAGCACACATGGGACGCCCTCAGCGCGACACACTTCATCGACATAAAGGGGTCGTCTTTTGTACAGTGTGTGCAGGAGGGTTTCCTGAAACAATATGTTGACAGGCCAACAAGAGGCGAGGCCACGTTGGATTTGGTTTTGGGTAATGAACCAGGCCAGGTGTTGGATTTGGAGGCAGGAGAGTACTTTGGGGGCAGTGACCACAATTCGGTGACGTTTACGTGAATGATGGAAAGGGATAAGTATACACCGCAGGGCAAGAGTTATAGCTGGGGGAAGGGCAATTATGATGCCATTAGACGTGACTTGGGGGGGATAAGGTGGAGAAGTAGGCTGCAAGTGTTGGGCACACTGGATAAGTGGGGCTTGTTCAAGGATCAGCTACTGCGTGTTCTTGATAAGTAT
Source organism: Scyliorhinus torazame (assembly GCF_047496885.1). Classification (NCBI taxonomy): domain Eukaryota; kingdom Metazoa; phylum Chordata; class Chondrichthyes; order Carcharhiniformes; family Scyliorhinidae; genus Scyliorhinus; species Scyliorhinus torazame. The sequence continues at coordinate 177,734,200 of NC_092710.1, read as the reverse complement.
GTACCGGTCAGACAGGGAGGAAGGCGTCGAGCGAGGGAACCGTGGTTTACCAAGGAAGTGGAATCTCTTGTTAAGAGGAAGAAGGAGGCCTATGTGAAGATGAGGTGTGAAGTTTCGGTTGGGGCGATGGATAGTTACAAGGTAGCAAGGAAGGATCTAAAGAGAGAGCTAAGACGAGCAAGGAGGGGACATGAGAAGTATTTGGCAGGAAGGATCAAGGAAAACCCAAAAGCTTTCTATAGGTATGTCAGGAATAAGCGAATGACTCGGGAAAGAGTAGGACCAGTCAAGGACAGGGATGGGAAATTGTGTGTGGAGTCTGAAGAGATAGGCGAGATACTAAATGAATATATTTCGTCAGTATTCACTCAGGAAAAAGATAATGTTGTGGATGAGAATGCTGAGCCCCAGGCTAATAGAATAGATGGCATTGAGGTACGTAGGGAAGAGGTGTTGGCAATTCTGGACAGGCTGAAAATAGATAAGTCCCCGGGACCTGATGGGATTTATCCTAGGATTCTCTGGGAGGCCAGGGAAGAGATTGTTGGACATTTGGCTTTGATTTTTATGTCATCATTGGCTACAGGAATAGTGCCAGAGGACTGGAGGACAGCAAATGTGGTCCCTTTGTTCAAAAAGGGGAGCAGAGACAACCCCGGCAACTATAGACCGGTGAGCCTCACGTCTGTAGTGGGTAAAGTCTTGGAGGGGATTATAAGAGACAAGATTTACAATCATCTAGATAGGAATAATATGATCAGGGATAGTCAGCATGGCTTTGTGAAGGGTAGGTCATGCCTCACAAACCTTATTGAGTTCTTTGAGAAGGTGACTGAACAGGTAGACGAGGGTAGAGCAGTTGATGTGGTGTACATGGATTTCAGCAAAGCGTTTGATAAGGTTCCCCACGGTAGGCTATTGCAGAAAATACGGAGGCTGGGGATTGAGGGTGATTTAGAGATGTGGATCAGAAATTGGCTAGCTGAAAGAAGACAGAGGGTAGTGGTTGATGGGAAATGTTCAGAATGGAGTACAGTCACAAGTGGAGTACCACAAGGATCTGTTCTGGGGCCGTTGCTGTTTGTCATTTTTATCAATGACCTAGAGGAAGGCGCAGAAGGGTGGGTGAGTAAATTTGCAGACGATACTAAAGTCGGTGGTGTTGTCGATAGTGTGGAAGGATGTAGCAGGTTACAGAGGGATATAGATAAGCTGCAGAGCTGGGCTGAGAGGTGGCAAATGGAGTTTAATGTAGAGAAGTGTGAGGTGATTCACTTTGGAAGGAATAACAGGAATGCGGAATATTTGGCTAATGGTAAAGTTCTTGAAAGTGTGGATGAGCAGAGGGATCTAGGTGTCCATGTACATAGATCCCTGAAAGTTGCCACCCAGGTTGATAGGGTTGTGAAGAAGGCCTATGGAGTGTTGGCCTTTATTGGTAGAGGGATTGAATTCCGGAGTCGGGAGGTCATGTTGCAGCTGTACAGAACTCTGGTACGGCCGCATTTGGAGTATTGCGTACAGTTCTGGTCACCGCATTATAGAAAGGACGTGGCGGCTTTGGAGCGGGTGCAGAGGAGATTTACCAGGATGTTGCCTGGTATGGAGGGAAAATCTTATGAGGAAAGGCTGATGGACTTGAGGTTGTTTTCGTTGGAGAGAAGAAGGTTAAGAGGAGACTTAATAGAGGCATAAAAAATGATCAGGGGGTTGGATAGGGTGGACAGTGAGAGCCTTCTCCCGCGGATGGATATGGCTGGCACGAGGGGACATAACTTTAAACTGAGGGGTAATAGATATAGGACAGAGGTCAGAGGTAGGTTCTTTACGCAAAGAGTAGTGAGGCCGTGGAATGCCCTACCTGCTACAGTAGTGAACTCGCCAACATTGAGGGCATTTAAAAGTTTATTGGATAAACATATGGATGATAATGGCATAGTGTAGGTTAGATGGCTTTTGTTTCGGTGCAACATCGTGGGCCGAAGGGCCTGTACTGCGCTGTATTGTTCTATGTTCTATATGTTCTATGACTAGTGGGAAAGAGAGGATCGCTGGCCAGGAGCACCACCATCTCACACTCTCTCACCTCCCACAACACCAATCCCGCTCACCTCCCACACCACCAAACAACCCGCATGCGCACCCCCTCTGTTATACATACCTGCGGCGCGACGAGCTGGGGGCACTGGGTTGGCAGTGACAGCGTGTCTGGTCCATTGAATGGAGGATGATGACAATGTGCTCTGCAGTGAACTCTGTGCTGCACATCGTTTGACAATGTCTGACTCATGCTCACAGTAGAACCTTCACCTGGGTGATCCCTGAATGTGAGCTGGCCCATCCATCACATGGCCCTGTTGAATCGCTGGGGAGGGGTGGAGAGGGGGGGGGGGGGTGGGGGGGTCATGGTCCACCCACGTGCCTTTACTTGTCTCCTACCCCCCACTCCCACTGGCCAGCATTGACTGCCCCACCCCACACCCATCAGACAGAGCACAGAGGCAAGTTTGATCGGTGTGAACATGTGCCTATTGTGAACAAATATATAGTCTGTGCCCTAGCCCCTTTAACTAAACTGTGCCCTGTACCCGTGCCAACATTAACTGGTGTCTAACATTCTGGCCTTACGGGCCCTACCACTATGCCCAGGTGGTTCCCCAGGTGGTACAGCAGGAGTGGAGGTGGACTGCTGTGTCTCCTGCCCTGTGACAAGGGTCCCCGTTGGTGCACATCTCCTGGAACGGCCTGGCCTGGATGGGCCCAGCTGCTGCTCGGGCCTCCCGGGAGGCGTGGTGCCTGCTGCCCACCAGATGCACCAGGAACAGAAGAGGGATGGGGAAGTCCGAGATGCTGCGGTGTTCCGACACCTCCCCTGTGGGGTTACCAGCGCAAGCCCGAGTACCTCCTCCTCCCTCGTGGTGCCCAATAACCCCTGGGTACTCCATGGGATGGGGGTGCGAGCAGAACCATCCCCTGAGAACCCCCCCGCCACCTGGCGCTGCAGGTCCTGGAGGCCTGCTCTGATCTCGACAAGGGTCTGCATACTCGTGGCCATGGAGCACGGAGTGAATCATCTCCATCTGGGACTGCACCATGTCACACTGCACTGTGCCACCACACTGTGAGTGAGTGTGTCATGTCCCTCTGGGTGTGGGCGACATCCCTCTGCGTGTGGGCCACCTCCTTCAGAGTGTGCGCCACGCCGGCCTGTGCCTGGGCAATGCCGCTGACATTCTCAGCCATGGCCTGCTGTGACTGGGCCACACTAAGGAGCACCGCTGCAATCTCCAGGTGGCTCCGGCACATGGCTGCCTGTGAGAAGGCAGCCTGTCCTGGGCCTCGGTCCCCGCCTGCACAGAATGCCTAGGCCTTGGACACGCTGACCCATATCCGACACCGTCACCCCCATTGCCTCCACTGCAGAGGCCACCTGTGCAGTTTCGGCCTGGGTGGCATGCATGACCGGCACCACCCCCTGCTCCTGCACGCGGTTGGACTCCTGCACCCGCAGGTGCTGGACGCTGGCCGTCATCCCCTCCCGTAGTCCCTGGGTTTCTGCCTGCATTTCCACTGTGGGTGGGACTGGATGTTCCAAGAGCCCCCCACCCAGAAGATTGTGCAGTTTCTTCCTGCATCGGATGCCAGACCGGACGACGTTGCCCATGGCGCTGACTGCATCTGCCACCTGTGCCCAAGTACGACGAACGGTGGCGTCTGGTGGCCTTACTCCCGGGCCGGGGTACAGGATCATCCTTCTCTCCTCCAAGGCGGCCAGAAGAGTCTCCAGCTGAGCGTCCCGGAACTGTGGCGCTGCTCTCCGTCCGGTCGTCTTCTTGACTGGGACGGTGTGTGTTGGGAGATGGATCGTTTAAGTGCGACTGCAGCGTATGAGTCTCCTGTGCGGCAAGAAGAGACCCGGCAAATCCGGTGCCGTTTCGCTTGAAAACGGTTGCATTTCACACGACGACGGTGCCAGCCCATTTCGAGTTGCTGAATCATTGCACCTGTTGCCCCGTTTTTGCCGTCGTAAAAAAACACAGTTTTCACGCCGGCGTCAAAATCGGAGAATCCAGGCTCCAAGTGACTTTCTGGGTTCAGAGTTTCTGATGTCTATATCATGACGAATTAACAGAATGCCCCACGGTCTGTCCGTGCAACTTTGCCTGCTCGGTTTCAGTATCTTTATTACATCTTCTCTCTGTTCTTCTTCCATTGATAGGTTTGCATCTTTGGTTTTAGAACTTCCTCTGATATCTGCAAACAGTGTATTCTGTTCACTCATTTCTTTAAATCAAAGACACGGTGCTGAGGACCTGGGTTCGAACCGGGTCACTGTTACTGAATTCTCTGGTGGGGAAACCGATTCCTTTTACAATAAGAGAGTTTGTGCCTTAAGATAGTTCTGGGTTTGGCTACATAAGTTGATGAAAATGGGGTGATCTTCACCTTAGATGAAAAGCCGGCACATCTCTCAACTACCTCATTCCTCACACCAGCTCCCACAGCAGTTTTTACCCAAGGTCTCCTGATGTCAGTTGAAGCTACAATCGACCCGATAGTATTCCTCACTTTTGTTCCCTTTCCAAAATCCTCCTTATGAACTCCCACAAGTATCCCATAGGCTTTCCTTGCAACTTCCAACATGCTGAACGAACGTCCCCCACCTTGTTACAATGAAGGCCTAGGCTTCCGAGTCTCACCTTCACCCTCAGTATCTGGGCTGAGGAGGAGATCACCGAGCATTTCCAAATATCCATTCCTTTCCTTGGCTACCTACCTTCCTTTTATTCTTCCACTTTTCAAAATTATAGGCTGATGGAACAAAGATTTAAATGTATGGATTAGCTCAGAATCATCAGCCATACTTTCTACTTGCCGAGAAGTCCTCGCCCTCTGGTCTCAACATGGGTTCTTATCATGGAAGTGATGTACCTTCAATCCACAGAGGCAGCAAGAGCGAGTGAACATAAGGCTTTATTAGTCATGAACTTGCCTAGCCAGAGTCAGTAGTACAGATGAATGCTGCCCACAAGAGGCCGGCCTATATATGCCCCAGTGTGGGCGGAGCCAGAGGCGGAGCCATACCTGGGTTACAGTACAGTACCTGGAAGCAATTCATATCACCACTTCCAGGTCATAGGTCACAGGTTATGATATCATGCATGCATTATGGTGAATACATTCACCACATTCACCCCCTGTTAAAAAAAATCAAGTCCAGCGGGGATGACGTGGGATCATTACAGATTCAGTCTATCTGGAGCCCTGATCGTTCTCTTCGACCTCCACAGCTCTGGCAGTGCGGCGGGCACAGTTGTCGCAGGTGGTGACTCCAGGGGCATTGTGTCTGGAGCTTGAGCCTCAGTCCGGGGTGTCGAAGACGGTTGGCGTGCAGAGATAGGGTGGGGGTGATGTGTGGCGGCAGTGTTGGCGCAGGACAATACAGGAGACCCAGGTGGGCATATGGGATGCTGTGAGTGGCGGCGGGCAGCTGGGATGGGGGGGGATGTAGGCGGGGGGCGCATTGGCAGGGGAACCAGCTGGCGTCAGGTCCCGTAGGGAGACCGTATCTTGCCATCCGTCCTGCTGCGCGATGTAAGCATACTGGGGGTTAGCGTGGAGCAGCTGGACCCTCTCGACCAGGGGATCGGTCTTATGGCTCCTCATGTGCCTCCAGAGAGGGACTGGTCCTGGAGTTTTCAGCCAAGATGAAAGCGAGACCCCAGAGATGGACTTCCTGGGGAAGACAAACAAACGATCGTGAGGGGTCTCATTCGTGGCCGTGAAGAGGAGCGATCTGATGGAGTGGAGGGCGTCAGGGAGGACTTCCTGCCAGCAGGGAATTGGGAGACTTTTAGACCTAAGGGACAGAAGAACGGCATTCCATACCGTCGCGTTCTCCCTCTCCACCTGCCCGTTTCCCTGCGGGTTATAGCTCGAAGTCCTACTCGAGGCGATGCCTTTGCTGAGCAGGTACTGACGCAACTCATCACTCATGAACGATGTGCCCCGGTCACTGTGGACGTAAGCAGGGAAACCGAACAGCATGAAGATGCTGTGCAGTGCCTTTATGACGGTGGCTGAGGTCATGTCGGGGCAGGGGACGGCGAAGGGGAAGCGGGAGTACTCCTTGATGACGGTGAGAAAGTATATATTCCGGTTGGTGGAGGGGAGGGACCCTTTGAAGTCGATGCTTAGGCACTCAAAGGGCTGGGGGCCTTCACCAGGTGGGCCTTGTCTGGCCGATAGAAGTGCAGTTTGCACTCTGCGCAGACTTGGCAATCCCTGGTCATGGCCTTGACCTCCTTGGAGGAGAAGGGCAGATTGCGGGCCTTAATGAAGTGGGTAGGCCGGGTGACCCCCGGGTGGCAGAGGTCATTGTGGATAGCCCGACGTCGGTCATCTTGCGCGCTGGTGAATGTGCCGCGGGACAGGGCATCTGGGGGCTCGTTAAGCTTCCCAGGACGATACTTGATATCGTAGTTGTAGGTGGAGAGTTCGATCCTCCACCTCAGGATTTTATCATTTTTTATTTTGCCCCGTTGTGCGTTGTCAAACATGAAGGCGACCGACCGCTGGTCGGTGATGAGGGTGAACCTCCTACCGGCTAGGTAGTGCCTCCAGTGCCACGTGGCTTCCACTATGGCTTGTGCTTCCTTCTCGACCGTGGAGTGTCGGATTTCAGAAGCATGGAAGGTCCTAGAGAAGAATGCTACTGGCCTGCCCGCCTGGTTGAGTGTGGCGGCCAGTCTGACGCATCGCGCTCTACCTGAAAAGGGATGGACCCGGCCACCGCGGCCTTGCTTATGTCAGCCTTGATGCGGCTGAAGGCCAAGCGGGCCTCATCCGTCAGGGGGAAACTGGCGGTTTGAATCAGTGGGCGGGCTTTGTCCGCATAGTTGGGAACCCACTGGGCGTGGTAGGAGAACAGCCCCAGGCATCGTTTTAGGGCCTTGAGGTTGTGGGGAGGGGGGAGTTCTGTGAGGGGGCGCATGCGGTCAGGGTCGGGCCCTAGGACTCGGTTCACCACGACGTAGCCGAGGATGGCCAGTCGGGTAGTACGGAAGACACACTTTTCTTTGTTGTATGTAAGGTTGAGGGATTGGGCGGCTTGGAGGAACCTCTGAAGGTTGGCGTCATGGTCCTGCTGGTCATGGCCGCAGATGGTCACGTTGTCCAGGTACGGGTATGCCGCCTGCAAACCGTACTGGTCCACCATTCAGTCCATCGTTCTCTGGAAGACCGAGACCCCATTAGTGACGCCGAAAGGGACTCTGAGGAAGTGGAAGAGTCGGCTGGCTGCTTCAAAGGCAGTGTAGTGGCATTCTTCTGGCCGGATTGGGAGCTGGTGATAGGCCGCCTTCAGATCGACCGTGGAGAACACACGGTACTGTACAATCTGGTTGACCATCTCCGCCATGCGGGGGAGGGGATACGCATCCAGTTGCGTGAACCGGTTAATTGTCTGACTGTAATCCACAACCATCCGTTTTTTTTCCCCGGTCCGGACGACCACCACTTGCGCTCTTCAGGGGTTGTTACTGGCCTCTATGATCCCCTCACTCAGCAGTCGCTGGACCTCTGACTTGATAAATATCATGTCTAACGAGCTGTACCGCCTGCTCCTGGTGGCAATGGGCTTACAGTCCGGAGTGCGGTTCGCAAAGAGTGACGGGGGGAAACCTTGAGGGTCGCGAGGCTGCATACTGTGAGGGGGGGGCAAGGGTCCGCCGAACTGTAAGGTCAGGTTTCGGTGATTGCACTGAAAATCTAATCTGAGCAGTAGGGGGGCGCAGAGGTGGGGAGGACGTAGAGCTTGAAACGAGTATACTCTGCGCCCTGTATTGCGAGGTTGGCGATTCAGTGCCCCCGGATCTGGACCGAATGAGATCCGGAGGCAAGGGAGATTGTTTGTGAGGCGGGGTAGGTGTGGAGGGAGCGGCGGCTTACCGTGTCGGGGTGGACAAAGCTCTCCCTGTTCCCGAAGTCGAAGAGGCAGGGGGTCTCGTGCCCGTTGACCCGGATGACCATCATGGAGTTCCTCAGTGGTTTCGGCTGCGACTGGTCGACGGTCACCGTGCCCAGCTGTGGGTAGCCTGCGTGGTCGGTGGAGGCGCACGTGTCAGTCGGGGTCGAAGATGGCGACCAAGATGGCCGCCCCCATCGGTCGCACGTGTCAGTCGGTGCTGGGCCGGCAGCCAAGATGGCGGCTCCCATGAGTCGCACGTGCCGGTCGGTGTTGGGGCCGGCGCTGGGCCAAGGTGGCAGCCCCCACGATTCACACAATGCTGGTGACGTGTCAGGGGAGGGCGTTCCGGGCAGGCACGCAGCCACATTGTGGGGTCTGTGGGGCTGTGAGTCCATGGGTCGGGCCTGGTGCGCTTTCGATTTCTGGGCCTTGAATCGGCCCAGACAGACTCTCACGTAGTGCCCCTTTTTCCCACAGTCGCTGCATGTCGCCGTGCGGGCTGGGCAACGCTGCCCTGGCAACAGAAGTAGCATTGCGGTTCTCCAGGCTGGGCTGGCAGATGCGCGGTGCAGGCCGGCGGCGTAGGCGAGTCTGACGAGGGCCGTGACGGTAGTGTCCAGGAGGGGGTCGCCGGGCCCGGGCCCTCGAGGAACACGCTGAGGTTATGGTAGGCCACCTCGAGCGAGGTAGCTAGCTTTACTGTGTCCCGCAGGTCAGAGGTCCTGTTTTCCAGCAGGCGTTGCCTGTTATAGTTCGAGCGGACCCCCGCTACGTAAGTGTCCCGGATCTGTGAGTTCATATGCTCCTCCGTCGTCACATCTCCATAGCTGCAGTTTCTTGCGAGTAGGGTCAGGGTTTCCAGATACTCGTCTAACGATTCTCCGGCGCGTTGACGGTGAGTAGTGAGGAGGTGCCTAGCGAACACTTCGTTCACTGGCATCACGAAGTGCGGCATGAGGGTTGGGACCACTTCCTCATACGTGGCCGCTTTTTCAATCATTATCGAGATTCTATGGCTCACCTGAACGTAGAGGAGTCGCAGTTTGAGGGTCTCCGAGGGAGCCGTTGCTGAGGAGTCAATGTCGGCCTCGAAGCATCAAAGCCAATGTTCAAATATTTCCTTGGCTTCGGACGCGCGGGCGTCGAGTTCGGGCCTGTCTGGCTTTAGAGCGGCTTCCATGGTGCTGTCTATGACTAATAAATTGATATACCTTCAATCCACAGAGAGGCAGCGAGAGCGAGTGAATTTCAGGCTTTATTAGTCTTGCCTAGCCAGAGTCAGTAGTACAGATGAATGCCACCCACAAGAGGTTATGGTATCATGCATGCATTATGGTGAATACATCACAGGTTATGTTATCATGCATGCATTATGATGAATACATTCACCACAGGAAGGAAGGGAATTCTTAGGTTTCTCAGAGAATAAACTCTCTCAGAGTCTCATATGCAGTTTCCACCCCAATGCTCGTACCATCTATCAAAATTATTCTGCTTAACACTTTCAAAATCTGTTCCGACTGTCTCAAACTCCAAAACTTTTGCCTATATGTTTCGGGACATTCCTGTGCCCACCTCGCCAATTTACTTTGCATGGATAATGTCCACTTTTCTTTTGGCCATTCCATGTGTTTTGGTATTTTCTCAAAAGACCTAAAAAAGGTTTCTACCTTCTTCTCTTGAATTTTGGGAAGGCCTGAATATATTTAAACACATCATCACTGGGTTCTGCTCGAGGATTAAGCTCCCATCTAATTACTGGCAGCTCCCCACTAATTTTGAGTACCTTATTCCAGAAGTCTTTCTCTTTTGCTTTTTCCTCTCTCTCTCTAATTCCAACCTCCTCATTTCCATTCCCTTTTTCCTTTTCATTATGCTTCCTCTCCATTTCTATCTGTTGCATCTCCATTTAGTTTCATTTTTCTCTTTGCCTCAGTTCCATTTAGCTTTGCTGCATCTCCATTTTTCCATTCTTTTTAATTCCCTTCCCTGCTCGAACTGCAACCTAGTTTTCTCCAGCTCAATTTCCCCACCAGAAAATGTTGTTCATGCTATACTACCGCATGGGCTCTCCTGCGTTTCAAGCATCTCTTTCAAGTTTAAATGTTCAGTAATCACGTCAGTTATCCCCACATTCGTAGCCCTAGCTGGTGCTTCTATTTTTAATTCCCTTGCCAATTTGACTAGCTTGTCTTTCACAAGCTCTTGTAAATAACCCAGAGATAAGTCATCCACTTAAATAAAACCCTGAGCAGCTTCCAGACCCATCCTGTTAGATGATGAATAATCTGGTTTCTCTGTTTTTGTTTAATTTGGTACTGTAACCCAAACTTCACTGGCTACCATTCCAGCCATTCCAAGCCTGAGCCCCAGTGTTATGATCCCCTGGACTTGTGCAATTAATTCCAGCCCCACTTGTCCTGGAGCCACAACACAAGTGAATTAACCAATAATTCCTAGAAAAATATCCCAACTCTTCGGCTCTTAGCTGCCTAATAATTACTGTCGCCAGGTTTGTAAATGTAAGCACAATTACTGTTTATTTATAACAATAGCGAGAATGAAATATGTAGAAAATACAACTGGTCAACTGTTCACTAACTCCTAACTCCCCACTTTAACGTGCACCCCTACCTCTATATATACACACACATACAAGACAGAGAAACACACAGGGGAAGAAAGGGTAAAAAAAGCAAGTAAAAGAGAAAAGCATCTTTGTTTCATATTGTGGTTTTTGGCACACCTTCCTTTACAGCAGGTTTGCAAGTTAAAGTCTCTGTCTGCAGTGTATAATATTCTTCTCTGTAAATTCATTCATCCAGGTTCTCAGCAACTTCAGAACTACAGTGGTCGCAGTCTTTCCGGAGAAAGAGTAGCAAGTTCTCGTCATTGTTTGCAGCCTGTACTGGTTTTCTTGTAGATAGATTCATTCAGGTACTCTGTAGGTTCAGAAAGGCAGCAATCACAGGCTACCGGGAGAGAAACACGGAGGAAGAGAGCATGATCTTGACTCTAAACTGCCAGGAGTCAATCTGAAACTCCTTGGATTCCTGAAAAGCATTCCACTGGGATAAGATCCAATCACCACGAGTTACTTGACAGAGTAAAACCTTTTGGGCCCATTCATTGACCAGCAATCAAACCGAGTCCCAGACCATCCCTTTCTCTAGTACAGACACATCTGGAGCTTCCTGTTCAAATTGTTGCTAACTTTGCTTTAGTTCAATTGCTCTGCTTTATCACCTTTGCTCTTGAGTCGCCAGGTATCTTTATGATACCGCCACGTGGTTCAAGTCCAAGTAATGATCAATAATTCAATACACCGATTAGTAAGATTTAAATCAAAGCACATTTATTATACACAGTAATCGCTACTCATGCACAAATTCTAAGTTTAAGCTACTTCTACAACTAACAGGCCTACACTTAACTTGGAACCGGCCCACCAGGTCAGGGAAACAAATGGCCTTTCGTTCGGGTTCTGAGCCTGCGGGATTCGAAGTTGGTACCGATTGATAGCTAGGAGCGCCTACCTCGTAGCGAGCGTTGAAGTAAGACTTACAGTTTCGATCAGCTGCTGAAGAGTGAAGAGCTGGAGAAGTGGTGGAGAAGAGCTGAAGAGAAGAGAGCGATTTGAACTTGGGGCTCAATTCTTCTAGTTCCCAGGGGCTTCCCGCCTTTCGGGGCGGACCCTGTACCTGGTCCCAAGTGATTGGACTTTGTGGGCGGTCTTGAGGTGCTCGTTTGCCTCCTTTTGTGTAGGCTCCCGCTGGCGCTGAAGAGTCTGGTTTTGCTTTGTGTGTCTAAATGTTGCTTATTGTTCCCGGGGATTGCTCATTACTATGCAGATGGCTGTTGTTTTGTTATGCTGATGGTTGCTGGTATCGATAGTGTCTGGTCTTTCCAGAGGTAAATACACAGCCAACCTGCAGCTGCTCATTTTTGTCCTGTTGTCTGACTGTCCCATCAGCCTTTGCCGTTCGCCATTTTGAATCGGGAGTTGGCCATTTTAAGTGGCTATACACCCTCCTTGTGATCCTAACGCGAAGCGTGAAGGATCACATAACTATGTTGCTTTCCATTCCCTGACCTGGGGGGGCACTTCCTTCATGACCTCTGCACTGACCATAGCTATGCAAAAAAATGTTTAACTGACAATTTTAAGGGTGCTATGTCAAACAGGGACATGCATTACAAAACAATAAACTGGGAACCTCTAACTATTCTTAATACACTACACTCACTTAAACATTTCATTATCCTAACTTCTTCAACCATACAAACAAAATCATAGCAGTTTATACACAGTTTTCCTGGCCTGGCAGTCAAGCTCAGGATCGTACAATTTGCTCATGAACAGTTCTTTACATTTCTTTATTTACAATAAAACCGCAAATGAATGCTCTTTATTATATATCACGGGGGTCGGGGGTCTGGGCGTACCCGAAAATAGGGGATCTGATCCTTTATACCGGAGTTCGAGCGCGGTAGGCTCTCCTTCTCCATTTCCTTAGACGCATAGTCTGCACGGTGCAGCAGAGTATCGCTAATACCAGTAAGGTTTCTATTACATATGACAGATAGTACCAGGTTATAAACCTGGCACACCAAGATGGTGTGTGTCGCTGGTGACTGGGCTCTGGGTACTGTGGGGAAGTGAAACATTAACGGCTGGGGGGCTTGAGGTCATGGGGTTCGCGGTCACTCGCAACCAAATGTCCATTATTATGGTGATGATCCATGTGGAGGAAGTCCTCATGGCTCTTCTCTTTCCTTTTCTTTTCTTCTCTTCTCCGGTCCTGGAGCTTCTGGAGTTCTGTGGAAACAAGCATAGTGTATGTAACTATCTTTGTTTAATATCTCGTACGATAGTGTGTCTGTCCTTGAGTGCCAATTACTCCCTTTATAATTGGTCACTATGTGTGACTCCCTCATTCTTTTCTTTTCAAAAATCGAATTTTAGGACAAGACACACTTCCCAATAATGAACCAGTGCGAGCCGTCTCGCAGACTGTGCGATTTACCATCCAAATGTTTCAGGATGTAAATAGCATGTGGTTGGCAACCTAAGGGTTACCTGAAACAAAACAAAACTTTTTGAACTAAAATTTCCAAAATGAGGTGCGCATGGGCCGCGACGGGTAAGAGTTGGATGGAGTCCCCAGGTAGGACGGCTACCAATGCCGTGTCTCTCCTACCCGAGCGTAGTTGACCAGACGGGGGGGGGTTCCCAGGCAGGGCGGGTCCCAAGCCGTTTCTCCACTGCCTGAGCAACCGACAAGAACGGGCAAGAAATGTAGTCATCGTGGTGGGGCTGCCATAGTGGTTCTACCTTCAAACCAGAAAGGCAGTTACGAACGGGCATCTGGTACCTTAACCAGTCTCTGCAGACAAGCTAGTTCTGCTGAACTAGTGTCTGGCAATAGTGAGTCTCTGTCGGCAAGTCCTCAGAGGTTTCGGCCGAATCGGCGTGGTGCAGTGAAATTTTTTTTTCCTGTCTGACAAACAACATTTAACAAACGTACAAACAACATAAAACATTCTGCAGGTTCCATTATAAAGGACACCACTTCTCCCAAGCGGTTCCTTTTAAAACATCATCTGGACACCTCGGTTCTCGGTTGCGAACAGGGTCGCAAAGGGGTTCTCGGTATGGGAGTCAGACCTAAGGTCGTCATCTTCTCCCGGGTGCCAAACTCTTGAGTGTATCAGGGCTGAAATGGCTGCATGGTGTGAGGTGGGGTCTCTCTCGTCGTTGCGGACGAGTCGGAACAAATTATCTCGGTGCCAATAGTTGGTGTCGAGTTGTGTGGGGACAGAATCGGGGTCGTCAGTGTAGTTCGGTGGTCAGTGATGGGGTTTGTTGAGGAATGTGATCAGGAAGGGATCACTCGGATCGTAGTCGGAATCGTTGGGTGTGGGTCCTGTTGCATGGGGATAGTAGGGAGGCGTGCTGTGGCTATCGTCCGAGTCACAGTCGCTGTCTCTGCTGCTGAAGTCTGTGGGCGTTCCGGGACGGAGTGTATATGTCGGGGGTGGAGTCGAGGTCGAGTCCGTGGCTGGGCTGGATGTGTTAGGGGATGGTAGGGTTACGTTGGCTGCGGGCGGGGCATGGTGTGCTGCGTCGAGCATGACGTGGTGTGCGTGGTTCGACTGTGTTCCATATGCCTTCAGCTGGTTTATATGGAACCACGCAGTCTTACCGTTGGGGTACTTTAATTCACACACGGAAGAGCTTACTTTGTCCACAATGGAGTACGAACCTGAGTATTCTGGTGACAGGAATGTGCTGGGGTTATATACAGAGAGCATAACTTGCTGTCCTATACTGTACTCAGTCGCATGCACTGTCTTGTCGAAACAAGCCTTGCTCTGTTTCTTTCTGGTGCCCAATTTTACTGCGGCTGCTACCTGAGTCATTTTAACATTTTCAACTAATTGCTCCACTGCTTTCTCGTGTGTGAGGGCCGTCACTTCGGGGCTGGTCAAGTCTAAACCTAATAAATATTCTGTGCCTTTCACCCATGGGGCGTCCGGTCATGAGAGTGTGTGGGGTGTAACCTGTGGAAGAAGAAATTGTATTACGCAGAAACATCAGCGCAAAAGGGAGGACTGAATCCCTCTAAAATTCTGGAGGCGTAAGCTACGGGCCTTAACTGGTCATGCCGTTCCTGCAGGGGCACGGCCGAAAGGGTGCGGTCTGTGGTCGCGACTTCTATGGCGTAAGGGGAAAGCGGGTCTGGAACTTGTAGTGCGGGGGCTGCTATGAGTGCCTGTTTTAAAGAGTCCACAGCATCCGTATGCTGCGGAAGCCATTCCCAGGGGGCTCCTTTCTTTAGGAGGTCTGAGAGGGGTGCTGCCTTGCTGGCGAAACCGACAATGTGGTTTCGGCAGTAGCCAACCAGTCCTAAAAACGACCGGAGGGCTGAAACGTTCTGGGGAAGGGGCAATTTAGCAATCGAGTCAATCCTTTTATGCTCGATCTCGCGTTTACCAGGTGTGATAATTGTTCCCAAATATATCACCTTTGCTTCCAAAATCTGGGCCTTTTTGGGGTTGACTTTACAACCGATTGAGTGTAAGAGTTCCAGGAGTTCGGACAGAAGCTCAATGTGCTCTTCCTTGGTGTCTGTCTGCAGTAGTAGGTCGTCTACACACTGAACCAGACATTCGGGACGAGAGAATTTGGCTAAACCATTTGCCAGCTGTCGGTGGAAAATGGAGGGGGAGTTGTGGAAGCCTTGTGGCAGGCATGTCCACGTGAACTGCTGTGCTTTAAAGGTGAAGGCAAATTTGTACTGGCACGCCTTTGCCAATGGAATGGACCAGAATCCATTACTGACATCCGAAACCGTAAAGAATTGGGAATTGAGTCCCTGCTTGAGCATGGTCTCGGGACTTGTTGCTACTGTGGGGGCTGCTGCGGGTTGACTTTGTTGAGTTCCCGGTAATCGATGGTCAGTCGCCATGATCCATCGGGCTTTCTCACTGGCCAAATCGGGGCATTATTAGTGGAGGCTACTGATCTAAGTATGCCCTGCTTTAATAAGCTTTCTTTTACCTTGGAGATTTCTCCCTCTGCATCTTGGGGAAATCCATACTGTTTTTGGGGTCTAGGGTCAGGTCCTGTGATTTGTACGGAGCCAGTCATCCGTCCACAGTCGTGCTTGTGGGTCGCGAATGCTGCCCTGTTCTTTTGCAGAACTGCCCTAACCTGCTTGTCCATACTAAGCGTGGTTGCGTTGAACCAAAATTCGCCTACTGCGCTAATTTTGTTTGCATACTCTCCTATGTTGAGCGTTGCGGGGGCTCTTGCGGATTTTGCCATCTTCCAGACACACTGGTTGACTGGATCAAATGAAAGATTATGGGAATTCATGAAATCGATTCCCAGAATGTGTCCTGCTGTGTGGGGCAGGTCAACTAAAACTACGGGGTGCTTGGTGGTGACGGTACCGATTTGAATGGGTACAGGGGCTGTGATGTGTCCTTGCTATGAGTGGCCTGTAAAGCCGCTGGGGGTGATAGTGGGCCACGTGTCTTTTTGAAACATGGTGGAGGAATCTATTGTGGAAATTCGATGGGCTGTCCCCGAATTTTCGCTGCAACTACCGGTCGTCCCGACCTATCCCAAAGGGTGTCGCAGACCCAACTGGGGGAGCCCGTACACCGTCAGTCCGTTCCGGTCAAGTCTATCTGATCTGAACGGGCGCTAACGCTATGAATGGGCTCTGTCTTTTTCTTACTCAGAGTGCCCGCCTGCTGGGCTCTCTGTGGCTTTTTTGGGGCATTCCATTCCCTTGCGAAGTGTCCCAACTGTCCACAGTTGTAACACTCCTGTGACTTGGGTGGGGGGCTGTTCTTTCCCTCATTCACCCATGCGGGGTTCTGGTGTGTTGTCTTTACTGCCTGCATATCTGCGCCGGCCTGCTTTTCCTCGGTATTCTTGACTGCGGGTTTACTTTGTATAGATTGCTCCCAAGCGCGGGACAATCTTTTCACTCCCCACTTCTCGTTATGGGCCTCCTCTGAGGGATCATAACTCACGCAAGCTTTCTATCCTGTTTCTGTGGCATGGGAGATAAGGGTGCGGGTCCATTTGGCCATGTTGTCTGGGGACAAATGGGCACGGTCTAAGTCTCCAAAAACTGCTGCAAAGTGGACCCACAGGCATCCAGCAAACGCTGTGGGGTGCTCGGATTTCTTTTGCCTACATTTGTTGAGGCCATCTACGGGATCACCCCGGTTATACCCGATCACATCCAGGATCGCAGTATGCATTTCTGCAAGGGTGCCTCCTCCTACATTCTGTGGGTCGGGAAGGGCTGCTGCTACTGAAGGGTCTAAACTTAAAACCGTGAGCTTTACATGCTCATGCTCATCCAGGTCGTACATGGTCGCCTGATTTTTAACTGTGGCAAAGAAATGGTGGGAGTCTGAGGTGGGGAGGAACGGTGTGGTCTTATCGCACGCGTCCCGTAATTGGGTCACTGTTAAGGGGGTGGAATATAGAAATTCCTCATCGTCCGATGTGGCTGTGTGGTGGATGGTTACTGGGTTCATTGGAGCTTGAACTATCTGCTGTGTGGGGGGTTGGGGCGCTTTTCTCTTTTGTGGCTTTCCCTGCGCACATGTTCCCTGAACATATCTCTGCGCTGTTTCGTTCAATTCTTCCCAATCAGGACCGTCTTCCTGATCTAATTTGTCTCCAAAGGTTTCCTGGAAACCTTTCTGAACAGAAAGCAGCGATTGCAGCTCTGCAATCTGCTTCCGGCACTTTGCGTGATCTAGCGTGCTTTGTCTTTGTTCTGTGGTGGCAGCATGGAGTGCTCTTAACACTGCCTTTAGGTCACTACACTGTCTCTGTAATGCTTCTACCTGTTTTTCCGTTTCTTCACATACCAGGACTGCACGTTGCGTGTCCTGATAGGCCTTTTCGTATTGAGACTGGAAGCTGCTTGGGTGCGCCAGACAAGACTGGTGTGCCCTTTTGGCATCCTCCACCTCTCCATCTTTTGCTGCCAACTTCCTTCTGAATTCCAAATTCTCCTTTTCTACCTCGCTTACATCGACCTTACTCATTCGATGTATGCCCTCAACTTCTTTCCGGAGCGTCCTAACGACCTCCTCTATGCCTCGCAATTGTGCCAAGCAGGGCATGATTGCCATCGGCTTGCGAGCTTTCCCTAAGCTCCTTTTGTGGATATCGCTCAGGTTCTCCCACCAAGTATGTCCTATACTCCCGGGACCTGATTCCTCGTTGTCACAGAATTCATTCCAAAGGGGCCATCCTTTCCCTTTGAGATATTTCCTGATCGCTTCCCCCCAAATGGGACATTGTCCCACTCTACTGCTGCTGGTCGCTGCGACCGCAAATTCCTCTGGATTCATTAGGCGCTGCATTGCCTGCATTGCCATCATTCGTATCTGAATGCTGCTCTTCAAATTTGGGACAGGAGTTTTAATCCGAATGCTGCTCTTCAAATTTGGGCCAGGGGTATTAAGGCGGTGCTGTAAATAAGGGTACGGCTTTCGTTACTTTCCGAAATACAAACTTCCGACAGTTTTGTCGCAACAAATAATCTATCAGTTTTACCTTATCGCCCTGTTAGTTACGCATGCATACACACACTTCCGAATTATGAGTATTGATCAGAACTGCTTGAACACTTGTGGTTTTCTGTTTCCAATTGGATCTCTAATTCAAATTCTGGGTTCTCCCTGAGTGGTTTTCCACTTCTAGATCGGCCGTCAGGATGTCGCCAAATAATGTTGCTAATTTTGTCTTAGTTCAATTGCTCTGTTTTATCACCTTTGCTCTTGAGTCGCCAGGTATCTTTATGATACCGCCACGTGGTTCAAGTCCGAGTAAGGTCTGTGGTGGCAGCATGGAGTGCTCTTAATGCTGCCTTGAGGTCACTACACTGTCTCTGTAATGCTTCTACCTGTTTTTCTGTTTCTTCACATACCAGGACTGCACGTTGCGTGTCCTGATAGGCCTTTCCGTATTGAGACTGGAAGCTGCTTAAGTGCGCCAGACAAGACTGGTGTGCCGTTTTGGCGTCCTCCACCTCTCCATCTTTTGCTGCCAACTTCCTTCTGAATTCCAAATTCTCATTTTCTACCTCGCTTACATCAACCTTACTCATTCGATGTATGCCCTCAACTTCTTTCCGGAGCATCCTAGCAACCTCCTCTGTGCCTCGCAATTGTGCCAAGCAGGACACGATTGCCATCGGCTTGCGAACTTTCCCTAAGCTCCTTTTGTGGATATCGCTCAGGTTCTCCCACCAAGTATGTCCTATACTCCCGGGACCTGGTTCCTCGTTGTCACAGAATTCATTCCAAAGGGGGGGGCCATCCTTTCCCTTTGAGATATTTCCTGATCTCTTCCTCCCAAATGGGACATTGTCCCACTCTACTGTTGCTGGTCGCTGCGACCGCAAATTCCTCGGGGTTCATGAGGTGCTGCATTGCCTGCATTGCCATCTTTCCTATCCGAATGCTGCTCTTCAAATTTGGGACAGGGGTTTTAATCCGAATGCTGCTCTTCAAATTTGAGACAGGGGTATCAAGGCGGTGCTGTAAATACGGGTACGGCTTTCGCTACTTTCCGAAATACAAACTTCCGACAGTTTTGTCGCAACAAAAAATCTATCAGTTTTACCTTATCGCCCTGTTAATTACGCATGCATACACACACTTCCGAATTATGAGTATTGATCAGAACTGCTTGAACACTTGTGGTTTTCTATTTCCAATTGGATCTCTAATTCAAATTCTGGGTTCTCCCGGAGTGGTTTTCCACTTCTAGATCGGGTCCCGTCAGGATGTCGCCGAATAATGTTGCTAACTTTGTCTTAGTTCAATTGCTCTGTTTTATCACCTTTGCTCTTGAGTCGCCAGGTATCTTTATGATACTGCCACATGGTTCAAGTCCGAGTAATGATCAATAATCCAATACACCGATTAGTAAGATTTAAATCAAAGCACATTTATTATACACAGTAATCACTACTCATGCACAAATTCTACGTTTAAGCTACTTCTACAACTAACAGACCTATACTTAACTTGGAGCCGGCCCACCAGGTCTGGGAAACAAATGACCTTTCGTTCGGGTTCTGAGCCTGCGGGATTCGAAGTTGGTACAGATTGATAGCTAGGAGCACCTGTCTAGTAGCGAGCGTTGAAGTAAGACTTACAGTTTTGATCAGCTGCTGAGGAGTGAAGAGCTGGAGAAGCGGTGGAGAAGAGCTGAAAAGAAGAGAGCGATTTGAACTTGGGGCTCAATTCTTCTAGTTCCCAGGGGCTTCCCGCCTTTCGGGGCGGACCCTGTACCTGGTCCCAAGTGATTGGACTTTGTCCCAATCACTTGGTTCGATTTTCTCCAATGCTGGAGCGGTTCCCTGATCGATTGGCAGTCTTGAGGTGCTCGTTCACCTCCTTTTGTGTAGGCCCCCGCTGGCGCCGAAGAGTCTGGTTTTGCTTTGTGTGTCTAAATGTTGCTTATTGTTCCCGGGGATTGCTCATTAGTATGCAGATGGCTGTTGTTTTGTTATGCTGATGGTTGCTGGTATTGATAGTGTCTGGCCTTTCCAGAGGTAAATACACAGCCAACCTGCAGCTGCTCGTTTTTTTCCTGTTGGCTGACTTTCACATCAGCCTTTGCCGTTCGCCATTTTGAAACGGGAGTTAGCCATTATAAGTGGCTACAAAACCAGCAGGAACTAATATTCTCTCATGTAACGTCTGAATTCTGCTGCTTGACCTAAAGATAATGCCCACTAATCATCCATGAGTCAAAAACAATCACAGCAAAATAAACAAAATGGAAATATGGGAATAAACTGGAAGGATCATTACAAATGGACCATTTTGAGAAACAGAATTTAAGCAAGGAAATCTGAAAGACATCAAACTAACTTGTTTCATCCCTTGTTGGCATGGAAATTTAGATAGCTTTTTCGAAACTTTTTCTTCACAAAATTATCAATTATATCATCATAGGTAAAATCTCACAAGCTTACATTTTCAACCCTCAATATTGCTGAACTTGTCAAATGGTCCTGACTCATCGTACTTCATAAATAATTTTTAACTCTTTTCAGTACATAAAAAGTACCTTCACCAGAAGCAATTGTGACTGGTATTGTTAAAAATATTTTCAGAGGGCAGCACGGTGGCACAGTGGTTAGTATTGCTGCCTATGCCACTGAGGACCCGGGTTCAAATCCCGGCCCTGGGTCACTGTCTGTGTGGAGTTTGCACATTCTCCCTTGTCTGCGTGGGTTTCACCCCCACAATCCAAAGATGTGATTGGCCATGCTAAATTGCCCCTCAATTGGAAAAAATAATTGGGTACTCTAAATTTAAAAAAAATAATAAATATTTTCAGAATGGCTTCCACATTTGGAAAGGTTGCCTGCAAACCATCACGTACAAGCCTGTACAAAACAACTGGTGATCTCGGAGCACAGAGCTCATCATTATTGATGAATTAAATGAATTATTTCACTTCATCTTCAAAAAGATTTGTGTCTCTATCCTCCGAGCAGAATTCACTTAATTTCTCACTTAAGTGAGTTTTAGCATTCTATTCTCATCAAAACATCTGTCAAAAAGCACACAAAATGAATCATGTTTTCTTCAGATATTCACTTCAAACCGGAATTGCATCATTATTGTGTCATAAATATCATTGGCAATCTCAACGATGATATTCTCTTTCCCTGTTAAAGTGAGGGGCCTGTATTTTTTGTTAATGTTAGTGCCTCTGCTTCCACCAAGCTATGGTCATTTCACATTTTCATGACAAACCTTTTGACTGAGGCTAACAATTTTGAAGCATTCAATAAAGCTGTATCAACATTTTGCAGTGATTTTCTGATGGCATTAATTCTTTGAAGTAAATGGTTCCACAAAATGGTAAAAACAATAATATCTCTCTTTTCAAACTTCTCTGCTAAGGATTTTGCTTCAGCCTTCACTCGTGTTTTTCCTGATTTCGATGCGGCTATGTCCAATAAGTTTTCCTTCATATCAATAAACTTTATTTTCACCGGCAAAACAGCATCTGCACGGGCGGACCACCAAGTGTCACAAATTCTTTTGACCGTCAAATATTTTCCATTTTCCTGCTCTAAGCGTAATTGCAGCATATTCCACAATGCATGGAAACTGAATAAAATGGAGAATGGACATGTGGTCTGTGGGAGGGATGGGGCAGTCAGTAATGCAATCACTACTCACGTTTGACAAGTCCTCCGGTGGGGCCTGGTGGTTCCTCACCTCTGCAGCATCTGCCAGCCTCTGCATGGGTGACCGCCCTGTTCTCGGCCACCCCAGTCACCTCAGGGCCTGTTCCTGAAAGAGATGAGGATTCTTATGTCCGGCACCCCGCCGTCAGCCTGGGACCTCTCCCGTCGATTGTGGGAGAGCTTTTCCTGTGGGGACACAGAGAGGGCATCGTTAGCCAAACGCGTGGTTCACAGTGGTGGGAGAGGGGCTGTGAAGGTGCGATTGGGGGAGGGTTGAGGAGGGGGGGGAAGGGAGGACTGGGAGTCGCCGGTGTAGTTGGAGGGGTGGTGGATGCTCCCTTGGGGAGAGGGGGGGGGGGCGTTGGTGTCTACTCACTCATGCTGCCCAGTGTAGATCGTTGACCTTTTTCTGGCACTGAAGGCCAGTCCTCCTGTTCACAGTCCCCGAGCTGACAATTGTGGTCACCTCATCCCAGGCAGCACTGGCTGCCTTGTTGCTCACCCTCTGGACCCCTCAGGGGAACAGGATAGCCCTCCTGGCCTCCATGGCATCCAGGAGTCTCCTCAGATCTGCATCTCTGAAACTTGTATCTGGTCCCCTCGAAGAGATTGTTGCGAGCTAGCTGGGGTTGGCTGAGCAAGTGCAGTTTAAGTGCTGCTCGATCTTGTTAGTGGGGGCTGGCGAGTACGGTCCCAGCTAATCAGCTGGTGAGCCATTATTTGTGGTGAGAAGCCCATGAGGCATCATTAAGTGGATCAATCAACATTGAATTACGTTGTCAGCGTCGCTGGGCCAAGTGCCGGGAAACTCGCGGCAATTCCCGCTCGCTACCACATTTAGGACAGAATTCTCTGGAAAAATTTCTAAGTGTTGACACCAGGACAGAATCGATAGAGGTCTGCGACAGCAAAACTGGCGCCGCTCCAGGAGCAATTCCACAACCATTAATGGGCTAGCACCGGCATCACGTAGAACCCGACTGATTCCAATGAAAAATGGTATCAGATTCACCAGGGTTGCGACTGGCGCTCGAGAGGCTGGCGAGCTGCAGCCGCATATTAGTACTCGCTCCTCACATATACTCATGAAACAATATAGCATTGGTTGTGTTGGAGCAAACCCATCCCATTGATGGGTCTACTGGAGCCAGAGGGTACCTTGGGGGTGTCCATACCACCCATGGCACTAGGTTTACAGTGGGCAGTCAGTGGCGTGTGCAGCCATGGAATCAAGCATCTTCTTTAAAGGGCACATGATATGTTCCACTAGATTGTTGGCCTCATTGTTGTGTTGAAAACCCATCAGTTCAACTGACTTGGAGCTGTCTCTAATGACTGTCATGTGAGAGTACCTTTAAGACATGGATGTTTAAGCAACGTACCTTTAAGAAAACAGTGATGTCAGAGAGTGGGTGGAGCTGTGCTTTACATCAGCCATTTTGAAGTTTCAGTTTGAAAAAGCAGCTTGTGTGTGTCTGTGTGTTTCCAGAGAGCTGCAGTTTGAAAAAGCAGCTTGTGTGTGTCTGTATGTTTCCAGAGAGCTGCAGTTTGGAGGAAAAGAGCTTGGGGAGTGTCTCTGTTTTGCAGTGAGCTGGATTTGCTGTGATCTGTGCCATGAAAGACTACCTCTGGATCATTTGGGTGATTTAAACTCATAATAGTAAAGCCTTTAACCTGATGTGACTCTGTTTAAAGGTGTTAAGTCTCTTGGAAGTTTGAAGGAACATTTTGAGGAATTATTTACTGTTGTAATATTTTCGGCGTTATCTTTGAAGTAAGGGGTGTTAAGAGAGCCAATGTTTATTTAAGATGTTAAATTGCGTTCATGGAATAAACATTGTTTTGTGTTTAAAAACCCACGTGTCCATAATTGTAATCCCACACCTAGGGAACAAGCCGTGTGCTAGGAAAAGCAATAAATACATTAAAGGGGGAGGGTGGTTGAACTCCATGATACATTTTGGGGTTCTGAAAATGCCTCACCCATAACATGAACCTTTAAAATTATTTTCTCTTTCGCTGAGGAAACGATAGTCAGAATACGAGCAACAAATGTGTGCAGGAGATAACCCAGTGTGCAGTGCCAATGACTAAGAAACCTGCTGTTGAATTCTCATCTTCAACAGCATTTATACCTGCTCTCCTGCTGATGGGACATTCCTGTCCTTGGCTGGTGTTGCCTTTTTAAATACAGCTGTCAATTTAGTTGCCCTTTTATATGGATATGAATATGATATGCTCTCAGAGTCGCCAGGATTCAAATGAAATCACCACAAGGTTGAACCGGGTATCGATCAAAAGAGCCAAACAACCAGCTAGTTAGTTCAAGATCAATGGTACTTTATTTACACACAAGATTAACTTACACATGCAACATAAACACTACTAGTTAAACTACACCTAACAACTATGACAACCTGTTAAACACTACTAGTTAAACTACACCGAACAACTATGTCAACCTGTACTTAACTTCAGGCACCCGGCTTAGGTCAGAGGAACAGTGGCCTTTGTTCGAATCTGGATCTACTGGGTCTGGAGAAGTAACTGCTGTCCAGCTGGGCTCATCCGTCTGGTAGCGAGCATTGAACTTGAAGTTGCTTCTGGTCGTGGTGCTGCAATTGGAGAGGGACATTGCCGGAGCACCAGGTCCAAAAGAGATCGAACACATGGCAGTGTCTCTCTTTATCCTTGGGGAGTTTTGTGCTCTTTTGGGCGGTCCTTAGGTTTGGACCCGACTAATTGTGCAGTTCTCGATCGCTGCCTTCGATCTGAGCCAATAAAGGGGCGGGTGCCTTGATGGCTGGGCGTGTCCTAAGCGATCATTGACCCTGCTGTTTAAGCTTCCTGAGTAAAGGGAGTGGCGCCGAAATGTCTGGACTTGTATCGGTTACCTGAGTATCAATCCTTTGTCTTCCGGAGATGGGCCATTAAAATGCTAATTGGTTGGGGGTTTCGATGCTGCCTGGATTCTTTGCTCAAAAATATACATTCAGGCTCTGTGCCTGCCTGAATATTACATTGTCCATATTTCCCTTTGGGCTTTGCGAACGTCCATGTTTCTTGTTGTAAGTGGCCATCCCAGATGGCTACAGTCCGCCCTCTTGATCCTAAACGCGAAGCATGTTGGATCACACTACTGAAACTTCTTCTGTTCTCGGGTATGCCGGGTACCCTCGATCGAGGACAGGTTCTATCCTACTTTGTCCTACGGGTCAGAACATTTACGTAAGTTTTTTCTCAATACAACACACATCTATAAAAGTTCTAAGGGAGCACTATAACATTCAATTATACATTTCAGTTTCTTTACACCAAAAAGGGGAACCTCTAACTGTCCTTACCTAAACTACACTTATGCTGCTATCTAATAACCAAAGGAACTTATATTTCAGTACAAAATAAACAATAGCAGCATCACATTTGTACTTAACACTTATGTCAATTTACAGAGAAAGTAATTTTAATAAAAAACGCGGAATTTATTCGGGAGATAAAGGGTTCAAAATGAGTGTGCGGTCTGTTGTAATCCGAGGAAAATGGGCTCTGAGTGTGTATACTGGAGAGCGGGAGGCTCTCCTTCGCCATTTCCGAAGTCTGAGTGCCTGGATGACACTGCAAATTATAGCTATAATCAATAGGGCTTCTGATTTCCGGTGGGGTGGGCGAGCAGGGCGGCCGCAAAAAAAAGAGCTCCCGCCGGTGGCCGCGATTCGCGGTGATTTCAGGGAAATCCCCGAGCCTTCACGCACCCCCCCCAACAATCGTCGGCCTTTGGGGCCGCCACGAGCAGCCAGCGGGGCCGGTTTAAAAGCCGGCGAAGAACCCCGCGCGGGTGTCGGGCGGCGGGGGCTGAGGTGTCGGGCCCGGCAGGTCAGAGCAGCGGGGGTGGAGCTTCAAAGAGGTTGAGGCGGCAGGCCCGAGCTCCATGTAGGGAGGATGCTCCACGTCGGATGGCTCCCACCTAGGAAGAAGAAGGTTGAAGCCTGGTCCCAGGTGAATGTAGAAGTTTTTTTTTTCAAAAAAGAAGAATGTCAGATTGATGAAGGGCAGGAGGGTGAAGGGGGAGAGAGGAGAAAGGATAGAAGATAAAAAACAATAAGCCGCTAAAACATGCGAAAAGCAGCGTCAAAGAAAGGAGGAAACACGGGTTCGCCGCCGAAGGAGAAGATGAGCAAAAGCAAAAGTGTTGACAGGATGGCGGAAGTCGAACTGCAAGGCGGGGCCGCACTACTTACGGTGGAGAAGATGACCGAGGTGATGGTGGTGGAGCTGGAAAAACGTTTGGTGAGG
Organism: Scyliorhinus torazame; assembly: GCF_047496885.1. NCBI lineage: Eukaryota > Metazoa > Chordata > Chondrichthyes > Carcharhiniformes > Scyliorhinidae > Scyliorhinus > Scyliorhinus torazame. Next base: position 177,708,175 of record NC_092710.1, on the reverse strand, counting down.
CACATGAAGATCTTGAGGAAAGAGATGGTGGTCGTGGTGAGGTCATTGTTGGAGGAGGCAATCGGCCCGATCAGGGTGGAGGTGGCAAAGGCATTGGCCGAGGTGAGAGAGCAGGGCGAGAAGATGAAGGAGATGGAGGAGGCCGTGACACGACACAGCGACCAGGTCACCTCAATGGGGGACGAGCTGCAGAGGGTGGTGGAGGTTAACAGAGGGCTCCGAGCAAAGCTGGAAGACTTGGAAAACCGCTCAAGGCGGCACAATTTGAGAATTGTGGGCTTGCCCAAAGGGACAGAGGGCCCAAGGCCAACGCAATACTTCGCTAAGAGGTTGGCGGAGCTGATGGGGGAGGGTGAGAACCCCAGCCTGTACGAGCTAGACCGAGCTCATCGGTCATTAAGGCCGAAGCCCAAAGTGAACGAGCCGCCAAGGGCAGTAATTATCTGCTTCCATAAGTTTTGCATGAAGGAGAAAGTATTAAGTTGGGCGAAGCAGAAGCGTGAGGTGCTGTGGGATGGTACTGTGGTTCGGATCTACCAGGACTGGACGGTGGAGTTGGCAAAAAGACGAGCGGCGTTTGGGCGAGTGAAGGCGGCTTTGTACAAGAAGGGGTGCGATTTGGTGTGGTGTACCCGGCGAAGTTGAGAGTAACATATAACACCAAAGACTTTTATTTTGAGACAGCGGAGGCGGCTGAGGCGTTCGTGAGGGCAGAAGGCTTGGGACAGACGTGAAGAGCGGAACTGGAAGAGAGACTATGGACTGTGTTTGAGCGGCTGGAAAATGTACAAATGTTATAACTTTCTTTTTACTGATTTGTATTGAAATTTACTTCTCTTTGCATTGTTACAGAGTTCAAGTTAATGGCGTTCTGTGTTGCGACGGTTAAATGTTATGTTAGTGAATTGTAGGGATTGGATTGTTGGGTTTGTTTTGGTGTTTCTTTCTCTGGGACTGGCGGAAGGGGGCGAGAGGTATTGGCGGAGGGAGCCACCGGCGCTAGCTAACGAAAGTCAGTTAGTGAACGGGGGTGAGGTGAGAGGAGGACTGCGGACGTTGGAGCCTAGATAGCAGGCTTCAATTGGCCTACGAGTCGAACAAGAGAGGGTGGAGGGAGGGATGTTGGGGGATGTTTTTGTAGGGGGGGTTCTTGGGAGGGGGGGAAGGGGTTCGATGTTAACAATGGACAGGGGCGGGTCAGGCTTATGGGGCAGGGCCCGGTGGTATGGTGATGGTGGATAAGAAAGGTGGGGGGGGGGTGAGAGACCCCCAGTAAGTATAATCACGTGGAACGTGAGAGGGTTAGGAGGTCCGGTCAAGAGATCAAGGGTGCTTGCACATCTTAAAAGTTTGAAAGCCGATGTAGCAATGCTGCAGGAGACTCACTTGAGGGTGAAGGACCAGGTGAGACTTAAAAAGGGCTGGGTTAGCCAAGTGTTTCACTCCGGATTTGATGGAAGAGCTCGAGGGGTAACGGTGATGGTCAGCAAAAGGGTACGCTTCCAGATGGAGAAGGTGGTGGCAGATCAGGGGGGTAGATATGTGATTGTGACAGGGGCATTGGAGGGGAGATTAGTGGCGCTGTTAAGTGTATACTGTCCCAATTGGGATGATGTGGGATTCGCGAGGAAGGTGTTTGGGGCTATTCCCGACTTGGACACGCATGAGCTGATTGTGGGGGGGGGACTGGAACCTGGTGCAGGAGCCAAGGTTGGACAGATCACGGCCGCGCTCGCTGGACCCATCGGGGGGGGGGGGGGGCGAAGGCGCTGGCTGGGCTAATGGTGGAAATGGGAGGGGTGGACCCTTGGAGGTTCCTGCACCCAAGGGAACGGGAGTATTCGTTTTCCTCAGCAGTCCATAAGGTATACTCGCGGATCGACTTTTTTGTGGTGGGGAAGGCTTTGCTGGCTGGAGTCAAGGGGTCGGAATACTCTGCAATTGCAGTGTCAGATCACGCTCCACATTGGGTGGATATGGTGCTAGAGAAGGGGGCAGCGCAGAGACCGGGGTGGAAACTGGATGTGGGGCTTTTGGGGGACCAAGTGTTCTGTGAGAAAATTGAAAAGGTAATTAAGGAATATGTAGGTTTCAATTGTACGGGTGAGGTGTCGAAGACAGTCGTCTGGGAGGCTCTAAAGGCGGTGGTGAGAGGTGAGGTAATTTCTTTTAAGGCCAGGGTGGATAAGGAGGAGATGTTGGAGCGGCAGAGGGTAATGGATGAGATGTTGGAGGTAGATAGGAGGTATGCAGAGGATGGGGACCCAGCGAAGCTGGAAAAGAGGAAGGAACTACAGGCGAGCTTCGACCGACTGTCCACCAGGAAGGCGGTGCGCCAACTAAGACGAGCAAGGGGTGCAGTTTCTGAACATGGAGATAAGGTGGGGCATATGTTAGCAGGTCCGCTCCAGAGGGAGGCAGCGGCAAGGGAAATTCTTAAGGTGAAGGATAGGGCAGGGAAGTTGGTGGTGGCCCCAGTGCTGATTAACAAGGTTTTTGAGGAGTTTTATGAGAGGTTGTACAAGTCAGAGCCACTCGGAGGAGACAGTGAGATGCAGGAATTTCTCGATGTGTTGGAGTACCCGAGGCTAGGGGAGGGGGACAGGGCTACATTAGAAGGAGCAATAGTGGAGCAGGAGATAAAGGATGCGATTGGGAGGATGCAGTCGGGGAAGGTGGCAGGGCCGGATGGGTTTCCGGTGGAATATTATAAAAAATTTAAGGATAGGTTGGCACCCCTGATGGTGGGGATGTTTGAGGAGGCGATAGGGAAGGGGGTGTTGCCGCAAACCTTGGGGCAGGCATCGATTTCCCTGTTCCTAAAAAAAGATAAGGATCCAACGGAGTGTGGGTCGTATTGGCCCATATCACTTCTGAATGTGGACGTAAAAGTGTTGGCGAATGTACTGGCGGGTAGGCTGGAGGAGCGCCTCCCGAAGGTGATAGGGGAGGATCAGATGGGATTCGTGAAAGGGAGGCAGCTGTTTTCGAACATTAGGAGGGTTTTGAACGTTGTTATGGCACCGGCGGAAAGAGAGGAAACAGAGGTAGTTGTGGCATTGGACGCCGAGAAGGCATTTGATCGGGTAGAATGGGGGTACCTGATGGCAGTGCTGGAGCGGTTTGGTATTGGACCAAGGTTTGTGAACTGGGTAAAGCTACTATATAAGGAACCGAAGGCGAGTGTCCACACAAATAATATCAGTTCGAGATATTTCCCACCGTGGGACGAGACAGGGATGTCCTATGTCCCCCCTGCTGTTTGCACTTGCGATTGAGCCGTTGGCCATCGCATTGAGAAGTTCGGGAGCATGGAAAGGAATAGTGCGGGGGGGGGGGATAGAGCATAGGATGTCCTTATATGCTGACGACTTGCTGCTGTATGTATCGGAGCCGAGTGCATCGATAGGAGGAATATTGGAGCTACTGCGGGTATTTGGGTCTTTCTCGGGGTACAAGTTGAACCTGGACAAGAGTGAGTACTTTGTGTTGTCTCAGTCGGGGGTGGGGGCAGCGGTGGGGGGGCTGCCATTCCGTAGAGCAGGGACTCATTTTAGGTATCTGGGGTGCAGGTTGCCCGGGAGTGGGGGAGGCTTCGCAGGTACAACATCACTAGTTTGGTGGGGAGAGTGAAAGCCGATCTGGCAAGGTGGGATGGCCTTCCTCTGTCACTGGCGGGTCGGGTACAGGCGGTTAAAATGAATGTGTTGCCGCGATTCCTGTTTATTTTACAATGCCTACCGATTTTCCTGCCAAAGTCTTTTTTCCGGGAGATTGAGGGAATCCTCAATTCATATGGGGAGGGAAGGTGCCCAGAGTGAGAAAGGTGCTGCTACAGAGGGGAAGGCAGGCAGGGGGTTTGGGTCTCCCAAACTTGTTGTACTACTACTGGGCGGCGAATGTGGAGAATGTGCAGAGCTGGGTCAGAGGGGTGGATTCTCAGTGGGTCAGAATGGAGGAGAGTTTCTGCAGGGGGTCGGGGCTGAAGGCACTTGCAACAGCGCCGCTCCCGATAGCTCCGGGGAAATATTCAGGGTGTCCAGTAATAATAGCTTCATTGAAAATCTGGAGGCAGTTTCGCCAACACTTCGGGTTGGGTTTAGGGTCAAGGGAAATGCCGATTCGGGGGAACCACAGATTTGAGCCAGGGAGGTGGGATGGAAGTTTTCGGAAATGGGAAGAGAAGGGGATTAAGACGCTAAAAGATTTGTTTCTTCGGAGTCGGTTTGCAGGATTGAGGGAGTGTGGTAGTATGTATTGGGGGTCATGTGGGACTGGAAGCCCTAATGTCATTGGCTGACAGATCCCGGGTCCTGGTTGGCCGTTGACCTCTAGCTCCACCCTGAAGGCAGAGTATAAGAAGCCGGAGTCCTCCCCCGCAGGCCAGTCTACTATTGAGCTGTGGGGCAACAGACACGCTGAATAAAGCCTCATCGACTTCACTCTATTCGTCTCACGGAGTCTTTGTGCGCTACAATTTATTAAGCGTGCCTAAAAAGGACTATGGAGCTCAGGATCATTCCGGAATGCCTGAGGATCAGTCCCCACGCAGTGAACGTGGCAGCAGCCTTCAAGCACTGGCAGACTTGTTTCGAGGCCTACCTCAGAACGGCCACCGGCCGGGTCACAGAAAACCAAAAACTACAGGTCCTGCACTCGAGGGTGAGCACGGAGATCTTCTCCCTCATCGAAGACTCGGAGGATTTCCAGACGGCGTTCGCAGCACTGAAAAGTCTCTATGTCCGCCCAGTTAACCAAATCTACGCTCGCTACCAACTCGCGACGAGACGGCAAGGTCCCGGAGAATCGATGGACGAGTTCTACGCCGCGCTGCTGATTTTGGGACGAGCCTGCAGCTGCACGTCGGTGAACGCAAATGAACACACGGACATGTTAATGCGCGATGCTTTTGTGGCAGGTATGAATTCCTCCCAAATCCGGCAAAGACTTCTAGAAAGAGAGTCGCTCGGACTCTCAGAGGCCCGGGCCCTAGCAGCCTCCCTAGACGTGGCCGCGCGTAATACCCGCGCCTACGGCCCCGACCGCGCGGCAGCCCATTGGGCTCCGTACCTGCCCGTCGTGACAAACCCCCCCCCCGGACACCCCACAGGCTTGCGCGGTTCAAACGCCGAGTCGCACCGGGGGCGCCCGCTGTTATTTCTGCAGCCAGGCGAAACACCCCCGGCAGCGCTGCCCGGCCTGCGCAGCTATCTGCAAGAGCTGGGGGAAAAAGGGCCATTGTGTGCCGGTCCCGCGAGGTCGGCTCTGTCCCGTGAGAACAGGGAGCTCTGCAAGCCGTTTACGCGCACCAACCCCCCCAGCACGCCATGTACGACCCGCAGGCGCAGCCGCTCTGGGTCCCGACCACCGCGGTCCCGGGAGAACAGGGAGCCCTGCACGCCGCTTACGCTCCCCAACCCCCCTCCCCATACCCCATGTATGACCCGCTGGTGCTACCGCTTTGGGTCCCGGCCACCACTCTCCACGGAGAAGAGGGAGTTCTGCGCGTCCCTAACGCCCCCCTAACCTCCACCCTGCGCCCCACGTCTGACCCGCCGGCGCCACCAACTTGGGTCCCGACCACCGCTGTCCCCGGTGAGGGAGCTCCGCGCGGTCCTAGCGCTCCCCAGCGCCCCATGTGCGACCCGCAGACGCCGCCATTTTGGGTCCCGGCCACCACGAGGGGAGGAAGAGCGCCGCCATCTTGGACCGCCCCAGACCTGTACGACGTGTGGGGGCGGCCATTTTGTCCACCCCCGTCGCCATCTTGTGAACCACCAGCCACGTGCGATGTATGGGGGTGGCCATTTTGTCCATCCCCGACGCCATCTTGGACGGCAACAACGGACCCCACTCCACTACTACAACCACGTCTCGCTTCAATTACGCTCGATCAAGCTCGGCCCCGGACACTCCAGACGACGACGACAACGGTGCTAATAAACGGCCACGAGACGCCATGCCTAGTCGACTCCGGGAGCACGGAGAGCTTTATCCACCCCGACACGGTAAGACGCTGTTCCCTGACCACCTATCCCAGCGCACAAAAGATTTCCCGAGCTGCAGGATCCCACTCCGTACAGATCCAAGGATTCTGCATAGTTACCCTAACGGTGCAGGGGAGGGAGTTCAAAAACTACAAACCAAACGTCCTTCCCCAACTCTGTGCCCCCACCTTGCTGGGATTAGATTTTCAATGCAATCTACAGAGCCTTACGTTCAAATTCGGCGGCCCAATACCCCCACTCACTATCTGCGGCCTCGCAACCCTCAAGGTGCAACCCCCGTCCTTGTTTGCGAACCTCACCCCGGATTGCAAACCCGTCACCACTAGGAGCAGACGGTACAGCGCCCAGGACCGGACCTTCATTCGGTCCGAAGTCCAGCGGCTACTAAAGGAGGGCATAATCCAGGCCAGCAATAGTCCCTGGAGAGCGCAGGTGGTAGTAGTGAAGACAGGGGAGAAACAAAGGATGGTCATAGACTATAGCCAGACCATCAACAGGTACACACAACTAGACGCGTACCCTCTCCCCCGCATATCCGACATGGTCAATCGGATTGCCCAATATAAAGTCTTCTCCACCGTGGACCTCAAGTCCACCTACCATCAGCTCCCCATCCGCCCAAGTGACCGCAAGTAAACAGCCTTCGAGGCAGACGGGCGATTATACCATTTCCTAAGGGTCCCTTTTGGCGTCACAAACGGGGTCTCGGTCTTCCAACGGGAGATGGACCGAATGGTTGATCAACATGGGTTGCGGGCCACGTTCCCGTATCTCAACAATGTAACCATCTGCGGCCACGACCAGCAGGACCACGACGCCAACCTCCAAAAATTCCTCCAGACCGCCAAAGCCTTGAACCTCACGTACAACGAGGACAAGTGCGTTTTTAGCACCAATCGGCTAGCCATTCTGGGCTACGTAGTGCGCAATGGGATAATAGGCCCCGACCCCGAACGTATGCGCACCCTCATGGAATTTCCCCTCCCGCACTGCCCAAAAGCCCTGAAACGCTGCCTGGGGTTCTTTTCATACTACGCCCAGTGGGTCCCCCAGTACGCAGACAAGGCCCGCCCCCTAATACAGACCACGACCTTCCCTCTGTCGACAGAGGCTTGCCAGGCCTTCAGCCACATCAAAGCGGATATCGCAAAGGCCACGATGCGCGCCATCGACGAGACCCTCCCCTTCCAGGTCGAGAGCGACGCCTCCGACGTAGCTCTAGCGGCCACCCTTAACCAAGCCGGCAGACCCGTGGCCTTTTTCTCCCGGACCCTCAACGCCTCAGAAATCCGCCACTCCTCAGTGGAAAAGGAAGCCCAAGCCATAGTGGAAGCTGTGCGACATTGGAGGCATTACCTGGCCGGCAGGAGATTCACTCTCCTCACCGACCAATGGTCGGTAGCCTTCATGTTCGATAATGCACAGCGGGGCAAAATCAAAAACGACAAGATCTTAAGGTGGAGGATCGAGCTCTCCACCTTCAACTATGAGATTTTGTATCGTCCCGGAAAGCTGAACGAGCCGTCCGATGCCCTATCCCGCAGCACATGTGCCAACGCACAAATTAACCGCCTCCAAACCCTCCATGAGGACCTCTGCCACCCGGGGGTCACTCGGTTTTTCCATTTCATCAAGTCCCGCATTCTCCCATACTCTTTAGAGGAGGTCCGTACAGTCACAAGGGACTGCCACATCTGCGCGGAATGCAAACCGCATTTTTTCAGGCCGGATGGAGCGCACCTGATTAAGGCTTCCCGCCCCTTTGAACGCCTCAGTCTCGATTTCAAAGGGCCCCTCCCCTCCACCGACCGCAACGCATATTTTCTTAATGTGGTGGACGAATACTCCCGCTTCCGTTTTGCCATTCCCTGCTCTGACATGACCGCGGCCACAGTCATTAAAGCCCTGAACAGCATCTTCACACTGTTCGGTTACCCCGCATACGTCCACAGCGACAGGGGGTCCTCTTTCATGAGTGACGAGCTGCGCCAGTTCCTGCTCAATAAGGGCATAGCCTCAAGCAGGACGACCAGCTACAACCCCTGGGGGAACGGGCAAGATGAGAGGGAGAACGGCACGGTCTGGAAGGCCGTCCTACTGGCCCTACGGTCCAGGGACCTCCCAGTTTCACGGTGGCAGGAGGTCCTCCCAGACGCTCTCCACTCCATCCAGTCGTTATTATGTACGAGCACTAATCAAACGCCTCATGAGCGTCTCCTTGTCTTCCCTAGGAGGTCCTCCTCTGGAACGTCGCTGCCGACCTGGCTGGCGGCCCCAGGACCCATCTTGCTCCGAAAGCATGTGCGGGCACATAAAGCGGACCCGTTGGTCGAAAGGGTTCTCCTCCTCCACGCGAACCCGCAGTATGCTTACGTGGAGTACCCCGACGGCCGACAGGACACGGTCTCCCTGCGGGATCTGGCGCCCGCCGGCAACACACACACACCCCCAACACCATTCACCCCCCCCCCTTCCTGCCACCGCCGCACCCCGCGACCACCCCCTTCCCAGGAGGATCGGTTCCCCTATCCTCAGGCCCGACCAAGAATAAAGCCCAAGCTGAAACCGTAAGGCTCCCGGTGACAACAACACCGATACAAGCACCACCACCACCACCGGGTCCGAGGCGATCGACACGGACGACCAGACCGCCCGACCGACTCGTGGCGTCGATCTAAATCAAAATATGGACTTTTCACAAGAACATTTTGCTTTTCTCTCTATACCCTCTGTAAATAGTTGAAACAGGACAAAATTGTACAATACTGTATTGCCATGTGAATGTTTTTTTTTCCTCCCAGGACCAGCCCTGTAAACCCTTACCACCATACGAAGCATCACCCCGCCGGGTTCATTTTTGACAAGGGGTGAATGTGGTAGTATGTATTGGGGGTCATGTGGGACTGGAAGCCCTAATGTCATTGGCTGACAGATCCCGGGTCCTGGTTGACCGTTGATCTCTAGCTCCGCCCTGAAGGCGGAGTATAAGAAGCCGGAGTCCTCCCCCGCAGGCCAGTCTACTATTGAGCTGTGGGGGAACAGACACGCTTAATAAAGCCTCATCGACTTCACTCTATTCGTCTCACGGAGTCTTTGTGCGCTACAGGGAGCTGGAAGCGAAGTATGGGCTAGAGCAGGGAGAAGGGTTTAGGTACATGCAGGTTCAGGATTTTGCCAGGAAGGAGATACAGAGCTTCCCAGAGGAACCGGCCTCCACATTGCTGGAGGAGGGGTTGACGACAAGGGGACTGGAGAAGGGGGCAGTGTCAGCGGTGTACGGAGCTATTCTGGAAGAGGATAAGGCACCACTGGAAGGGATCAAAGCAAAGTGGGAGGAAGAGTTGGGAGAGGTTATCGAGGAGGGGGGGTCTGGTGTGAGGTGCTCCGGAGAGTGAATGCCTCCACCTCATGTGCGAGGTTGGGGATGATACAGCTGAAGGTGGTATATAGAGCGCACCTCACGAGGGCGAGGATGAGCCGATTTTTTGAAGGAGTAGAGGATGTGTGTGAGCGTTGCGGGGGGGGGGGGTGGGGGGCACTAATCACATTCATATGTTTTGGTCCTGTCCAAAGCCAGGGAAGAACTGGAAGGAGGTGTTTAGGGTAATTTCCAAGGTGGTGCTTGTGAAACTGGACCCGGGTCCCCAAGAGGCCATATTCGGGGTGTCGGACCAGCCAGGGTTGGAAACGGGAGCGGAGGCAGACATCATAGCCTTCGCCGCATTGATCGCCCGAAGGATTATCCTGCTGGGATGGAGAGCAGCCTCTCCACCCAGTGCCCTGGCGTGGCGGGGGGACCTGTTGGAATACTTGACCCTTGAGAAGGTTAAGTTCGAACTGAGGGGAAGCTCGGAGGGGTTCTACAAGTCATGGGCACTATTTATTATGCACTTTCAAGAACTGGATAACATCGAACATTAGTTGGGGGGGTGGGGGGTGGGGGGGCTGTGTAGATTAAGGGTGACTATGGGTAATCTTTGATTCCTTTTTGTCATTTGTTTATGTAAACATGCGGGCTGAGGTTTGGGGGTTGGTGGGCGGATGGGATCGTTGTTATTATGGGGATTGACGTATCTTGCTGACTATTGTTTATTGTTGATGGGTGTAAATGTGGGAGAAAATGTGAAAAAGGAGAATTAAAAAAAATAAAATAGGGCTTCTACCGTGTACGAAAGGGAATACCACTTTATGATATTATCAGGCCATGTGGGGGTATCAGTGGCTGTGTCTACGTGTGGTGTAGTGTCTGGGCTAGGGGTATCGTGTTGGGTGGTCATGTTTAGGGCCTGTGTGGTGAGGGGCATAGGGGCTGATAACGCGCGCAACTGTAGTGATCCAACGACGATCATGATGCAGATCATCAGGTCCGTCTTCATTTTGTCTTTGTCTTCCTGTTTCCTGGTATATTCGTATCTTCCTGGGGGTACAAGTATAATATCTGTTATTATCTTATTGTTTAATATCTCGTTTAGCTGTCTGTTGCTCCTTAACATCAATTTCCCGTTTAGAATCGTCACCATATATGACTTCCTCATTTTGTTTTTTCTGTGCCAAGGTGGCGTGGGCCGATGTGGGATCCATCTCGTCGTTCCTTGTCAGACGACAAGAATTGTCATGGTGCCATTGTTTCGTATTCTGTAGGGCGGTAGGGGTCAGGTTCTGGTAGTGGCAAATAAATGGTCTCTGAGGGGCCAAACATATCGTGGTCGGTGTCACTGGGGCTGTCGTGACTGGGGCCTGGTCTGTTTTTCCATTGGTCGGGAATATCAAGTACGTCCATGATGCTTTCGCTGTCGCTATCGGTATCGCTAGCGGCCGAATCAAGTGTGAGGCTGAAATTCGTCTCTGGGGGCGGAGTCAAAGTCGTGTCTAAGGACGTGCTGTCCTGACTGGGGGAGGGTTGGATTGGATTGTCAGTGGACGGGTCTTCATTGTCTGCCATTGCCAGTGAAATGTGGTGTGAGTGGCTGCACTGCGTTCCAAAAGCCTTTAGCTGGTTAATATGAAACCATCCTGACTTTCCATTTGGATGCGTGATCTTATAAGTTGAGGGGCTTACTTTATCGGAAATTACGTATGGTCCTGCAAATTTGGGGGAGAGGAATGAACTCCGATTGTACAGGGAGACCATGACTTGCTGTCCGACTGTATACTCTGCCGGGCGTACTGTTTTATCAAAGCAGGCCTTACTCTGCTTTTTCCTGGCGCCTAGTCGAACAGCTGCAGCGAGCTGTGCTGCTTTAATATTCTCCATTATTTGTTGGATCGCTTTTGCGTGGGTGAGGGTAGTGACTGTGGGGCTGGCCAAAGCAAGTCCAAATAAATACTCGGTACCCTTCATGGGTCGTCCGGTCATGAGTGTGTGGGGGGTATAGCCTGTCAAACTCAACACCGTGTTTCTAATAAACATCAGTATGAATGGGAGAACTGTGTCCCATGTCGTCTTGTGCTGCTGCACCATCTTCCTAAGTGTTGCCTTCAGGGTTCTATTCATCCGTTCCACAATGCCGCTGAACTGTGGGTGATAGGCAATGTGAAACTTCTGTTTAATGCCGAAAATTGTGAGGACGTTTTTCATTACTCGTCCTCAGAAGTGCGAACCGTGGTCCGACTCAATACTACGGGGAAGTCCCCAGCGAGTAAAAATCTGCTGGGTCAGAATTTTTGCTGGTCCTTTGGCCGTGTTTGTCCTGGAAGGAAATGCTTCTACCCATTTTGTGAAGGTGTCGATTACGACCAACACATATTTAAATCCATTTCTGCAAGGGGGGAGGGGACCAATATAATCCAGCTGCATGTTCGTCCATGGGCCGTTAACAGGGAGGGTGTGTCTTAGCTGACCTTTGCGATTCTGGCTGGGTTGTTATGGGCGCAAATTAAACAGTTTTCAATGTAGTGGGTTCCGTCAGTTTTTAACTCGGGCCACCAGCAGAGAGGTCTGAGGTGGGCAAGGGTGGATTATCTCCCTTAGTGTCCGTGTCCATCGCGGAATTGGCAAATAATCTGGTTCCTGTCCTGGGTGGGGATCACATAAATACCATCCTTTAATATGATTCCCTCGTGTATCGTTAAAGTGTCTTTAAATCTATCATAGGAAGGGAAGTATCCTTTTAAAATTTCCTTTACCGTGTCGTCTTCCTTCGGTGCCTGTGCCAAATCTTGAATATTGGTCTGTGAGACCTGGACCCCATATACTGGGGCACACCCGGGGGGTTGCCAAAAGTGGCCATGTCGTGAGCCTGCTTTCGCTAGGGCGTCTGCTTTCACATTACCGGGTGGGGAGGAATGATGGCGGCTTCTAACTATTATGATTCTGTATTTGCGATCTTTAGCTTCCTGGAGAACGTATTTTAGTAATGCTGCTGAGGGTAGGGGTTTTCAGTTGGCGGATATAAATCCTCCAGATTCCCACAGGGGCAGGAATTCTGTCAAGCTGTTGCAAACATATAAACTGTCCGAATATATGTCTGCTGGGGTCGGGAACGAACCTGGGTGCTGCACAATGTATGCAGTGGCTGCTAACCCGGCTGCCTGCGAACCTAAATGTCCGGCAACTTTAACGAGATTTCCTCTAATGCGCGTCCCTGCGCGTCCTCTATATAAATGCCACATCCTGTGATCCTTTTTCCATTTAGAATTGTGGAGGAGCCATCTACATAGATTTTTAGAGCTTTATCTGTGGGCTGGGTTGTCTGTGGTCGGATGCCTGTCTTTTTCGCTAACAATTTGGGAACAAAGGGTTCTGTGTTGTGCTTGGCTGCATGATTTCACACTCATGTGGGGTTCTTGCATATACTAAATTATCGGCCAAAAACGTGTGCGTCTTTGTCCTCTTTACTGTAATGTTGCGTCCTTGTAGGAGTAGGGTTCAGCGCGCTGCTCGAATTTGGCTTACTGTGCCGTCCTTTAGCCTACCGTCTAACAGTAGCTATGTCGGGGTGTGCTCGGTCAAAATGGTTATGTGGTTGAGTCCTGTTCTGTGCGAGAAGTATTGAACAGCCCAAAAAACTGCGAGCAAGTGCCTTTCGCAGGCAGAAAATCCTTGGTCTACTGGATCTAAAACTCGTGAGGCATAAGCTACGGGTCCTAAACGATTGTGGATTTTCTGGAGGAGTACGGCCGAAAGGGTTCGGTCGGTGGTCGCTACCTCTATTGCGTATGGGGAGTGTGGGTCTGGTGCCTGCAAAGTGGGAGCTGTACTTAGGGCGCGTTTCAATGCATCCAGGGCATCCGTGTGCTGTGGAAGCCATTTCCATGGGGCCTGTTTCTTAAGGAGCTCGGAAAGTGGGGCTGCCTTTGTGGCAAAACCGTCTATATGGTTCCTGCAGTAACTGACCAGTCCTAAAAATGACCGGAGTGCTGTAACATTTTGGGGCAAGGGCAATTTTACAATTGAATCGCTCCGTTTCTGTTCTATCTCACACTTATCATGCGCTATGTCTGTAAATAAGTGACCTTTTCTTGGAGAATTTGGGCTTTTTGGGGGTTCATTTTACATCCAATTTCTTTCAGGAGACCGAATAGTTCAGAAAGAAGCGAAATGGGCTCTTCCTTGCTGTCAGTCTGTAGGAGCAAGTCGTCTACATACTGAACGAGGCATTCGGGTCAGGAAAATTTTGCTAATCCATTCTCCAATTGGCTGTGAAAAATGGAGGGGGAGTTGTGGAAGCCTTGTGGAATGCATGTCCACATGTACTGCTGTCCCTGGAAAGTGAACGCAAATTTGTACTGGCACTTTTTATCTAATGGAATGGACCAAAAGCCTTAGCTAATGTCCAGAATCATGAAAAACTTTGACTGAAGTCCATGCTTTAACATATTCTCGGGACTCGTGGTAACGGTGGGTGCTGCTAATGGAGTTACTTTGTTTAATTCTCTATAATCGATGGTCAGTCACCATGAACCATCTGGTTTTCTTACGGGCCAAATCAGGGCATTGGTCGTTGAGGCTACGGGCCAAATTACACCTTGATCCAATAAACTTTAGCTATCTCTCCCTCGGCTTGCTGTGGAAAACCGTATTGTTTCTGGGGCTTAGGATCAGGACCTGTGATGGTGACCATTCCTGGAATTTTACCACAATCATGCTTGTGCTGGGCAAAAGATGCTTTGTGTCTCTTCAAGACTTCCCTAACTGTCTTGTCCGTGGTAATGGTTTGTGGATCAAACCAGTACTCTCCCACTGAGCTAATCCTGTGTTCGTAGTCTCCTACTGTGAGCACGGCGGGGGCTCGTGCTGCTCTAGCCATTTTCCGCACACTTATTTATGGGGTCAAAAGAAAGGTTGTGTGAGCTCATGAAATCTATCCCCAAGATGTGCTCTGCTGTCTGGGATAAATCTACCAAAACGACTGAGTGCTTAGCTTTAATGTTACCGATCTGGATACCCACAGGGGCTGTAATGTGTCCCTGCTGGAGGTGTCCTGTAAAGCCACTAAGAGTGATAGTGTCTGTCGTGGACCATATATCTTGCTGGTACATCGGGGAGGAGTTTAACGTGGTTCGGGACCCTCCTGTATCCCAAAGGAACTCTACGGGGTGTCCCTGCACTGTGCCTGCAACTACCGGTCTTCCGGATTGTCACAAAGTGTGTCGCAGGTCCAAGTTGGGGAGTCGGAACACCGTCAATCGGTGCCATTTATGGCCAAATTGTCTGCATGGGCGCTGTGGATAGCTCTGGCATTGTTCCTAGGTGGGGCATTTGTGGGCTGATTCCATTGCTGTTTCGGGGGGGGGGCATTGCATTCTCAGGCGTAATGTCCCTCATGTCCACAATTGTAGCATCCGTGCTTTTTAGGGTGCTGCGTGTTATTTCTACCTTCATTTACCCATGCGGGGTCTTGGTGTGGCCTTACTGGATTCATGTTTGCATCTACTTTCTCTTGCTCTATCTTTTTCTGTAGGGATTGTTCCCAAGCTCTAGCGAGTCTCTTCAGTACCTACAATTCATTGTGTGCCGGGTCTGAGGGGTCGTAATTGGCACAGGCCTTTTGTCCTGGCTCCGTGGCGTGGGAGACTAAAATACGGGTTGATTTGGCCGTTTTGTCTGCAGATAAATGGGCGCGGGCTAAATCTCCAAATACTGCTGTGAAGTGTATCGAGAGGCATCCAGCAAATGCTGTTGGATGCTCACCTTTTTTCTGCCTTCATCGGTTGAGTCCTTCTACTGGATCTCCTCTATTGCAGCTAATGGCATCTAGAATGGCTGTTTTCATATCCTGGAGTCTGCCTCCTTCAACATTTTGTGGGTCGAGAAAGGCTGAGCTAACAGACGGGTCAAGGCTCATTACTATGAGTTTTACTTCTTCCTGCTCGTCCAGACCGTACATGACGGTCTGTTGCCTAACTCGCTCAAAGAAATGGTGTGGGTCTGATGTGGGGGTGAAAGGTTTCTATTTTATCACTGGCATCCCGTAACTGGGTGATGGTTAGTGGGGTGGTGTACACAAAATCGGGTTGGTCTTCTGTTGGGACTCTGCGCTGCATGGTGACTGGATTCATAGGGTTGAGTGCTGCGTGTGCAATCAGTAGTGCAGGTGATTCCCTTTTCTGGGCCTGGGGGGCTCTATTCTGAACTTCTGTTTCGTTCACATATCGATGGGCCATTTCATTAAGTTCCTGCCAATCGGGGCCACCTTCCTGATCTAACTGTGGGCCAAAGGTATCTCTGAACCCATTCTGAACTGAGAGCAGTGATTGCAATCTTGCAGTTTGCTGCCTGTACTTGGCATGGTCCACCGAACTCTGCCTCTGCTCCATGATGGAACTGTGGAGTGTTCGTAGGGCTGCCTTTAAGTCCTCACATTGCTTTTTCAATTATTCTGCTTGGTGTTCTGTTTCCTCTCTTACCAAAACCGCACGTAGCGTGTCTTGGTAGGCCTTATCATATTGGATCTGAAAGCTACTTAGGTGAGCGAGACAAGATTGTTGTGACCGTTTGACATCCACCATCTCCTTGTCCTTCGCTGCTAGCTGCTCTCAGAGTTGCTCATTTACTTTCTCACACTCGTGAACATTTCCCTCACTACTCCTCTCTTTCTCTTCAAGCTGTCTGAGGTGCGTCCTCACGACCTCCTCTGTGCCTCGCAATTGCGTCAAGCAGGACACGATTGCCATCGGCTTATGAACTCTGCTTAAATTCTTCTTATGGATCTCGGACAGGTTATCCCCCCAAGTTTGCCCTATACTACCAGGACCTGTTTCCTCATTCGCACAAAACTCAGACCATAGGGGCCATCCTTTCCCCTTTAGGTACTTCCTAATTTCCTCTTCCCATATGGGACACTGTTCTGCTCTGTTGGTCGCTGCGACCTCGGGTTCTTGTGCGTGCATAAGGCGTTCCATTGCACCCTAACCCATCTCTACCGTAATTTCTGTATCTGTATCGTAAATTTGGGACAGGGTGGAATAAAGCGGTGGTGCAAACAGCGGGTACGGCTTAAGCTATTTTCCGGTTTACACAACTCCCGAAAGTTTCACGAAACAAAATCTATCGAGTTTACCTTATATCCCTTGTTAGTACGCATGCAAATTACACACTTCTGAATCGTGGAGGTTTGATCGATACTGGTCTTATGCTTGTGGTTTCTTTTACTTTTCCAATTTGGATTTCCAATTCAAACATATTGTGGGTTCTCTCGGAGTGACACAGTCATTTCTGGGTCAGGTCCCATCAGATGCCGCCAATAACTGTTGCCTTTTTTACTCGCTATAAATATAGCCGTCAATAAGGTTGCCCTTCTTTTATATGGATATGAATATGATATGCTCTCAGAGTCGCCAGGTATCAAATGATACCGCCACAAGGTTCAACCGGGTATCGATCAAAAGAGCCAAACAACCAGTTAGTTAGTTCAAGATCAATGGTACTTTACTTACACACAAGATTAACTTACACATGCAACATAAACACTACTATTCACAATGTATATTAATGATTCGGATGAGGGAACAAAATGTAACATCTCAAAGTTTGCAAATGATACCAAGTTGGGTGGCAGGGTGAACTGTGACGAGGGTGCAGAGATCCTACAGCATGATCTGGACAGGTTGGGCGAGTGGGCAAATCAATGGCAGATGCAGTATAATTTGGATAAATCTGAGGTTATTCACTTTGGAAGTAAAAACAGGAAGGCCGATTACTACCTGAATGGTTGAAAATTGGGAGGGGGAGTGTGCAGCGGAACCTAGGTGTCCTTGTGCACCAGTCACTGAAGGTAAGCATGCAGGTGCAGCAGACTGTAAAGAAGGCTAATGGTATGTTGGCCTTCGTTGCGAGAGGTTTCGAATACAGAAGCAGGGATGTGTTGCTGCAATTATACAGTGCCTTGGTGAGGCCATACCTGGAGCATTGTGGGCAGTTTTGGTCTTCTTCTCTGAGGTAGGATGTTCTTGCTCTCGAGGGAGTGCGCGAAGGTTTACCAGACTGATTCCAGGGATGGCGGGACGGTCATATGAGGAGAGATTTACGAGGTTAGGATTGTTCTCGCTGGAGTTCAGAAGAATGAAGGTGGATCTCATAGAGACTTATAAATTCTAACAGGACCAGAAAGGGTAGACGCAGGGAAGATGTTACCGATGGTGGGTGTGTCCAGAACCAGGGGTCACAGTCTGATGATTCAGGGTAAACCATTTCAGACAGAGATGAGGAGACATTTCTTCACCCAAAGAGTGGTCAACCTGTGCTTT
Source organism: Scyliorhinus torazame (assembly GCF_047496885.1). Classification (NCBI taxonomy): domain Eukaryota; kingdom Metazoa; phylum Chordata; class Chondrichthyes; order Carcharhiniformes; family Scyliorhinidae; genus Scyliorhinus; species Scyliorhinus torazame. Next base: position 177,690,479 of record NC_092710.1, on the reverse strand, counting down.
CACCACAGGAAGCAGTTGATGCTGAAACATTGAATATATTCAAGAGGCGGCTAGACATAGCACTTGGGGTGAATGGGATCAAACGCTATGGGGAGAAAGCAAGATTAGGCTATTAAGTTGGATGATCAGCCATGATCATGATAAATGGCGGGGCAGGCTCGAAGGGCCAAAAGGCCTCCTCCTGCTCCTACCTTCTATGTATTCTATGTATCACCTGATGCATCATTCTGTTAAATACAGCATCATTTCAGCGGGCAGGTTCTCCACCGCCCGACGCGGGTAGTGGGGTTCCTGATATTGCGGAGAATCGAGCGTTGGGCTAAAACTGGGATCAGCGCTTGTTGTGATGCTCCAGTCCCCTTCTGCCAGCAGCAGTGAGCTTCATGCCCATGCCAGCGGAAGAATGCAAATGGGTCATTTGAACCCATTTCTATCTAATGAATGGGCTGGAACCCCATTTCTCCATGTCTCCATGAAGCTTCAGCCTTCTCAACCGGGCATCAAGCAGGCGTGGACTTGCGCAAGTGTTTTCCAGCATGGCCCTGACTCAGTGGGCCTTGTGCTGGGTCAAGGGGGTAAATATGCAATGTAGGTGGGTCAAGGGGGTAAATATGCAATGTAGGTGGGTCAAGGGGGTAAATATGCAATGTAGGTGGGTCAAGGGGGTAAATATGCAATGTAGGTGACCCCAAAGTCCATCAAACATTGCCCGATTCTCTCAAAATGCATCAGAACCCCACCATGTTTATTAATATTCAGGGGATAAGTTCTTTCACTTACCCATTTTCTTATCAGAAAGCACTCAACTGCTTTTGATATGGTTAGGACCTGTCGATCATAGCTAGATGTTTATAAATACTGTGATTAGCTTCACAGCATGGTACTTAAGATACATTCAAGCTTGAAGGGAAATGACAAGCAATCCAGGCACCTGGCAGTCTGGAAGCTATTACAACCTACTAAAAACCAATTATCTTTGACAGTGAATAGAAGCCTCAGAGATCAAAAGGTCTGAGCGGGGCTGAAGTCTTGTGATGTGTTTTGGCTTTCTATGAAATTACAGCTGCTGCTTTCAACACTTCCAAGGCAGCAGATGTGAGGGGCTAGTAAGTGAAAAAACTGTGATTTATACTATTTCTGCTCTTTACTTTCCAGGCAGGGGTGACTGATGGGGGTTGGACTCTCTGATATTGGGGTCGACAATATTAGGGGGTCTGAGAGGGGGGTCAGTCACCCTCATACTTGTTTGCTGTGGGGTGGGAGGGTGACCCATAATTTTCATAGTGATGAAAGGTAGGATCCCCGCACTTGTCATCGGGGGCATTGACAGGATTTACATTGTTGTGGGAGGGGACCAGCCGCCGGGCGTTGGCATTGGGCCACCCGTTCAAAATCGCAGCCCTATGGCAGGATTCCAAAGGGAACCCCGCAATCTCCCTGCCATGCATTATTTATATAGCAAGTGAGAGTGACTCATTCCTGGGCACCGCTCCTAGTGCCAGCGCATACCAGGCGCAATTTAAATCTGGTGGGAGAACTTAGTCTCCGAAACAAAGAACCGTGTCCAATTTTGCAGGAATTGAACCTTTTGTGCTGTACACTCACTCCTTGCAGACGTGAGCAGGATTTTCTGACCCCTCCTGCCAGACAAACTGGAATATCGCCCGGCAGCCAAAGATGAGCACCTCCGTTGCTAGAAAACATGCCACAGGGGGGCAGAGCATATTATTGTGTTCCTTAGTTGATTATAAAAGACAAAGCAAGACTATGGCAACTTCATTACAAGCCAATCATGTCGCTGATAAATTGCAGGACGTAAATTGTTGATTGCATTGAATTTGGTAAATGAATTTGGAAAGTGGCAGTCATACTGCAAAAAAAAGATTCAGGACAGCAAACGAACTCTGAAAAATAGAAAAAGGAAATGATTTGCAGAAAATTAATCATATTGCATCATTGCTTCCGTACCAGGGGTGTGACCCCCCTGAACCGCTCCCACTAGCACTATCAGCGACCCTGACATGCCATGCTATGGCACTTGGAAAAAATGTTTTCCAGAATTTATTTTTCTCTGCCATTCCATGGCATACCAGTGTCTGCGCTGCAACTGAGAGGGGCGGGACCTAATCTCTCTCACAAATCCCGTATTTCTGATTATGGCGCTGATTTCAAATAGATCTACCCCTCCCCTGGATCTCTGGCAAGGTCCTCCCCATTCAACTCCATCATCATCCTTTCCTCACCCCACCGACACTCCCCCATTCTGGGAAGCACTGGAGAACAGGGACAGACTCATTTGAAACAAAATGCAGTCATGAAAACATCTGATACCCTGAGTTAATGGATCCTTGCAGAGCTATAAAATAAATGATGTGATTCTCCCCTTTGAAAATTATTCAACCTGTTAATCAAAGTGCTTTCAGCAGGCAATGGATTGTGAAACTGAAAACCAGTTCAAAACTTTCAGCCTTCTAGCCATATACACAGACTTCTAACTCAAAGGGGAATTAAATTGACTTTGTGAAAACCACTTCAAAGGTTTCTACCACTTTAAAGGAATCTTTAAGCTTGCATACTGTGGTAATACCAGGTATTGCAGTACCTGAGAGGTGAATGACCATTGGCTAGACCTAGGGGTCTACCATTGGCTAATGTACATAGCCCCGCCCTGAGAGGCGGGGTATAAGAACCGATGCCGTCCCAGCAGCCTTCACTTTCTGTATCATCACTGCTGGGTACAGTTCTAGCTGATTAAAGCCGATTAGATATGACTCCCCTCCGTCTCGAGAGTTATTGATTGTGCATCACATACTAACAGACTTTTTATAGGGGTTAGGTGTATAGATGGGAACACATTCTCTTTATTGTGAGAAAACTTTAATTTTTACATACTGACTGATTGTTTAATGGGTTTAAAAACTGCAGATCGGGAGAGCCACCAAACAAGCCCCATTACAGAGAAGACCCCAGGCCTGAGCCCCTCCAGCCCAGCACAAGCCCACTGATTTCCACCTTTCCTGAAGGAACCCCTTGACACCCTTGTAAAAATTGTTGAGAGTGTACTTATCACCTTGCCGCCCCTTGGACTACAAGCTGCAAGGTGCACATTCCTCAATACTTGCCCAATTCACAACAGTGGCACTCTTGGCTGGAGGGGCTGGAGTAACCCAGCTGGCTAGTGAATGTATGTCCTGCTAATCAATGACATGTAAAATAGCACAAATTAACTACTTGCAGGGTCCCATCGAGTTGGGGCGGGAAGCCCGGCTGGGAAGCCAGGGAAGCTGCTATGGCCAGCGGGGTGTGAATGGAGATTCGCGACAGTTCTGCTGTATTGCGTGAATTCCAATTTTGCACAGATGGAGGAATCATGCTGTCCATTGTAAATCCCACATATATCGGGCGGGCCAAAGGATCCCGGCCCAGATCTTACGTAGAGCAAAGAAAAAAATAATTTTCATCTCTCCAAAACCTTTTTGTGAATTTAGATTTTCTTGATTCATCAAATATATATGCTAATTGACATTATGAAATAATTGATTCAACTAGAATAAAATGATGTGATAACAAAAGAAAAGGGACCAAAATGCTTACAATGTAGTTCATAAAGATGACTAAGGTTACAAGAGTAAAAGCCTCATAATGTCTGTGTCCATGTATTAGTTATTCATATGTTCACACTTTGGAAAACCCTTCTGAATCAAATAACCATAAGAGCTCCACATTGAAGGGCGAGGGAAGCAGACTCATGAGAAAACCAGCACGTTCTTCTCCAAGCCATGAACCATCCTGATTTAGAAGTATATTGTTGTTTGTTCACAGGATCAATATACCTTCCCAACAACACTGGCCAGAAGTGCTGCAAGAACGTGGCTCACCATCACCTTCTCAAGGGCAAGTGAAGGCGGACAATAAATTTTGCTGGCCCAGCTAGCGATGACCACACCACACCCCATGAACAAATAAAAAAGCCACAAGGAAACGCGGGACAAAAAAGATAATTAATCCTTCAGATTTCCTGTCTGGGTTTTAACTTTGAGGCACTGCCAGCCAACTTTACAGCTGTTCCAGTCAGGTTAGCCCTGAAAGGGACGGCACGGTGGGGCAATGGCTAGCACTGCTGCCTCACGGCGCCGAGGGTCCAGAATCGATTCTGGCCCCAGGTCACTGTCCGTATGGAGTTTGCACATTCTCCCAGTGTCAGTGTGGGTCTCACCCCCAGAACCCAAAGAGGTGCAGGGTAGGTGGATTGCCACGCTAAATTGGTCCTTAATGGGGGAATTAAAAAAAAAAAAAGGTTAGCCCTGAAAGATGCCTCAAAAACATCAGAAGCTAAATTCTCCATCAGCAGGATCCTCCGCTTTCCCGGCAGCGCAATCACACCCGGGGATTTTCCAATGGTGTGGGGGTGGCCACAATGGAAAACCCCATTAGCCGGCTGGCAGGACGGAGGATCCTACTGCCAGAGGGACGGAGGATCCCACCCCAAATGTCTTATTGGGTTTTGTGATTTTTCAGGCATCTGGGAGGTTGGCAGCTGTGGGCAATGTTCGGGCTTTTACACATTACCTAATGACTGTTCTAATGACCCTTCCTGAAATTGAGTTGCCCTGAGTGAACCCATGGGTGTGGCTTTACAAGGAGTTGTCGACATAAAGTATGTGAAAGCAAATTCTTTACTGTCCTCAACTTTACAATTGGAATGCAACTCCTTTTTAAACAAAGATACAGTGGAATTCCATTATTCCATATACTTTCCATTTTCTATATGCAATGCTATCAGTGGGGAAGACAACATTTCTTCCATCTACCTGCCCCTCCTGTCATTGCTACAAACATCAGGGGAGTTAATTTTGGTGGACAGCCTCCAAAATTCTCGAAAGTATCCAATGGGGCAGGATTGAAATAGGCCAGGACCTGAATACAATAGGTTTCAACAGTTATACCAATGCACCCTATTCCATCAGCATTTTTAAAGAGTGCTTTATGTCCTCTTCCAGTTCTCTTTTAATCAATGAAGAGCTTTTCAATTGTGGCTTTCTTTTTGTTATAATATGAAAGATTTCTAAATATGGTAGCGAACAGAAACTGCCGCGAGCTTCTCGGTGCTCAGCCTAGCAAGGCCGGCAATGCTATTCAATGTTAATTGGTTCACTTAATGAGGTCCCAAGGGTTTCTCGCTGCAAATGAAGGCTCGCCTGCCGATTCGTCGGCAGATACAAGCACCTTGGTGGGAAATGTTAATGGTCAGGCTTCTGAGGCACAATCTGGTGATTACCACACAGTTGATGATATACATCAGGTGGAAGCAGTAACCCCCAGGCAAGCCAGCAGTCGGAAGTCTGCTGGATCCCAGGACCCTGATGGATCTCAGCCTGATGCTGAGCTTATGGAAGAGGTATTCCCAAGCTGATGGAGATGATAAGGAGTGGTCAGGACATTCAGAGGGAAATGTCAGCGACACTCCAGCAGAACCATGGCCAATTGGAGGAGTCCCAGAGGCTAGGGGCGCAGGAGATGGGCCCGGCAATACGTGCCACCGAGGTCAACACTGCGAGGCTGGAGTCTTCAGTATTTTAAAAGATATATCTTGTCGAGTTGGACAGTTGAAAACTGATGGAACAGAAATTGTCTATTATTATGATTGTTGTGGCATACGCTGAAGGTTCATCATTTTTTTGCTATTAGGTGACCTCCAAACAATTTTTGCTATCTACCATCAACAAAAAAATTATAAAATACAATATTCACAAAAGACTCTGACCCAGTAAATGAATTAATTGTGTACTATTTCCTCTCCATCACAAAAAGAACCATCATGAATTACATTTTATTTTTTTCGTAAAATATTTTATTGAGGCATTTGTGATTTTATAACGATAACAGTAAATCATATACAAACAACTATAAACATAGTGCAAAGACCCCTACCTCCCTCACAGGTTCCACCTCCCTAGAACAGTCATCTAGATTAAACCAACCCCCCCCCGCCCCCCAGCTGCCAGTTAATTTTCTCTAAAGAAGTCGATAAACGGCTGCCACCTCCGGACGAGCCCTAGCATTGGCCCTCTTAGGGTGATCTTGATTATCTCAAGACTGAGGAAGCCAGCCATGTCATTGACCCAGGACTCTGACGTCGGGGGCTTCGAGTCCCTCCAAGCTAACAGTATCCATCTTCGGGCTACCAAGGAGGCAAAGGCCTAGACGACGGCCTCTCTCGCCCCTTGGACTCCCGGGTCCTCCGACACTCCGAAAATCACCAAGTCTGGACTCGGTGCCACCCTTGTTTTTAACACTGCGGACATGACATCTGCAAACCCCTGCCAGAATCCCCTAAGCTTCGAACATGCCCAAAACATGTGAACATGGTTCGCTGGCCCTCCCCCACACCTTGCACACCTGTCTTCTATCCCAAAAAGCTTGCTCATCCGGGCCACCGTCAAGTGTGCCCGGTGAACGACCTCATATTGTATGAGGCTGAGCCTGGTGCAAGACGTGGACATGTTGACCCTGCTTAACGCATCCGCCCAGAGACCTGCCTCTATCTCTCCCCCTAACTCATCCTCCCATCTGTGCGTTAGCTCCTCTGTCTGCATTTCCTCTGACTCCATATGTTCTTTATAGATATCTGAGACCTTCCCCTCTCCCACCCATACTCTAGAAATTACCCTAGCTTGTATCCCCCATGGCGGTAGGAGCAGGAAGGTTGGAACCTGTCTTCGCAAGAAGTCCTGAATCTGCAGATACCTAAACCCATTCCCTCCCCTCAACTCAAACTTCTCCTCTAACTCCCTCAAACTGGGGAAGCTCCCATCTATAAACAAATCTCCCAACCACCCAATCCGTGTTCTCTGCCATCCCTGAAACCCTCCATCCAGTCTCCCCGGGACAAACCGAAGGTTGCTACAGATTGGAGCCCAAACCGATGCTGCTTCCGCTCTCCCATGTTTCCTCCACTGCCCCCAGACTCTCAGGGCCGCCCCTACCACCGGGCTTGTGGAGTACCGGGCCGGCGAGTACGGCAGAGGTGCCGTGATCAGTGCCCCTAAACCCGTGTCCTGACAAGATGCTGCCTCTACTCGCTCCCACACCGACCCTTCCCCACTACCCACTTCCGAATCATGGCTATATTTGCTGCCTAGTAATAGTTGCTAAAGTTCAGTTGTGCCAGTCCACCCTCCCCCCGGCCACGCTCCAGTATCACCTTCTTTACTCGCGGCGTTTTACCCATGCAAACAAAACTGGAGATCACCTTATTTACCCACTTAATAAAGGTCTTTGGGATAAAGGTGGGGAGGCACTGAAAAACAAACAGGAATCTCGGGAGGACCGTCATTTTCATTGTCTGTACCTTCCCCACCAGTGATAACGGGAGCATATCCCACCATCGGAAGTCCTCTTTCAATTATCCACTAACCGGATCAAGTTTAGTTTATGTAACAGCCTCTCGTCTCGTGCCACCTGGATCCCTAAATAACGGAAGCTACCTCCCACCACTCTGAACGGCAGCTCTCCCAGTCTCCTCTCCTGCCCCCTTGCCTGGATCGCAAACATCTCGCTTTTCCCCATGTTCAATTTGTACCCCGAAAAACGGCCAAATTCCCCCAAAATCCTCACGATCTCTCCCATCCCCTCTCACGGGTCGGAAACATACAGGAGCAGGTCGTCGGCATATAGTGAGACCCTGTGTTCCACCCCAACCCGGACCAGCCCCTGGAACGTCTTAACGCCATAGCCAGTGGCTCAATGGCCAGAGCGAACAGCAACGGAGAGAGGGGGCATCCTTGCCTAGTCCCCTGGTGCAGTCTAAAATAGCACGACGTCAGCTGGTTTGTTCGAACATTTGCCTCTGGTGCCTGGTACAGCATCCTGACCCAGTCGATGAAACCCCGACCAAACCCGAACCGCCCCAAAACCTCCCACAGGTAGTTCCATTCCACCTGGCCAAAGGCTTTCTCTGCATCCATTGCGACCACTACCTCCACCTCCTTTCCCTCTGGGGGCATCAAGATTACATTCAAGAGCCTTCTAACGTTGGCTGTTAGCTGCCTACCCTTAACGAACCCTGTCTGGTTTTCCCCTGTCACCCCCGGGACACAGATTTCCTTGAGGACAAGATTTCAGCTAACAGTTTGGCATCAACAGGGAGATTGGCCTGTAAGACCTGCATAGCTCAGGGTCCTTCTCCCGCTTCAGGATCAGCGAGATCGAGGCCTATGACATTGTCGGGGGAGGAACACTGCCTCGTTAAACGTCCTCACCAACAGTGGGCCCAGCATCTCAGAGAACGTTTTGTAAAATTCCACTGGGTAACCATCGGGTCCCGGGGCTTTGCCCGACTGCATGGCCTCCAGCCCCTCTGCTATTTCTTCAATCCCTATTGGGGCTCCCAGCCCTTCGACCAACCCTTCGTCCACCTTCGGGAACTCCAGCCCTCCCAGAAATTGCCTCATTCCTTCCACTCTAGCTGGGCCTTCCGACTCGTACAGCCTGCTGTAAAACTCCTTAAACACCCCGTTGACCCCTGCTGGGTTCAAGATTGTGTTCCCTCCTCTGTCCTTCACTCTCCCTATCTCCCTAGCTGCCTCCATTTTCCTGGGCTGGTGCGCCAGCATTCCACTAGCCTTCTCTCCATACTCATATATCGCCCCCCTCGCCTTCCTCAACTGCTCCACCGCCTTCCCCATAGATAACAAGCCAAATTCCACCTGTAGCCTCCGTTGTTCCTTCAGTAATCGGCCCGCCGGGGCCTCCGCATACCTCCTGTCTACCTGAAGTATTACCCCGACCAACCTATCCGCCTCTGCCCTCCCTTCCTTCTCCCTATGGGCCTGAATCAAAATCAGCTCCCGTCTGACCACTGCCTTCAGTGCGTCCCACACCATTGCTGCAGTGACCTCTCCCATATCGTTACTCTCTAGGTAGTTGCGGATGGATTCCCTCACCCGCCCGCACACCCTCTCGTCCGCTAACAGTCCTACATCCAATCTCCACTGCGGGCGCTGACCACCCTCCTTGCTCACCTGTAGGTCCAGTCAATGTGGGGCATAGTCCGACACCACAATCACCGAATACTCGGTGTCAACCACCCCCGCCAGTAAAGCCCTGTTCAAAATAAAAAAGTTGATCTGGGAGTATACTTTAGTACATGAGAGAAGAAGGAGAACTCCTTCGTGCTTGACCGTCCATACCTTCATGGGTCTGCCCCACCTATATGCTTCATGAACCCCCTTAGTTCCTTTCCCCTGCCTGCACCCTGCCTGTCCTGAACTCGACCGGTCCAACCTTGGGCAATGGCCGCATCGAATTCCATCCCCCCCATGGTCAGCTAGTGTGAATCCAGGTCTGGGATCTTCCCTAACATCCGTCTTACAAACTCCACATCATCCCAGTTTGGTGCGTAGACATTCACAAGCACCACCGGCAACCCTTCTAGCTTCTACTAACCATGATATATCTACCCCCCACATCCGCAACTATTCTCCCTGCCTCAAATTACACTTGTTAATCAGGATCGCGGCCCCTCTAGTCTTCGAATTTAGCCCCGAGTGAAATACCTGCCCAGCCCATTCCTTCCTCAATCTGATCAATTACCCTCAGGTGTGTCTCCTGTAGCAGTACCGCGTCCGCCTTCAATCCCCTCAAATGTGCGAACACGCGAGCCCTCTTAACCGGCCCATTCAGCCCTCTGACGTTACATGTGATCAACCTGGTAGTGAGGCTTCTCACCCCCCTTCCCCCCTTCCCCCTTCTTAGGCCAGCCTTCAGCTCGTGCCCCGCGCTCCCTCCGGCCCGCACTCAGCCTCCATCCCCGACCTCCCATTTATCTCCAACCAACAGTCCCTCCCCTGTCAGCAGAGCAATTACCCCCCCCCCCCCTCATTAACAGCACAATAAATGCAACCCCCTTTAACAAATAAAAATCTGCTCACGCCCCACTGCGCTTCCGTGAGCCAAACCGCCCAGCTGGCTTGGTGACTCCCCCCCCCATGGCGCCAGACATCTTGCTTCCTATTGTTCCCTCCCCACCCCCCCAATCCCCCCTCCTCCCGCTCGGACATACCTATTCAAAAGGCACATTTCCACCCCAACAGACCCAAAGAAATAACATCAAAGATTCACCCACCCTTCCTCCACCAGTATAAAGTTAACTCACAAAACATTGCAACAACCAAAAAAATGTTACAAAGGGCATTTCTCATACAGTGCAAGAGTAAGAACAAATTTAGCCGAGTCCCCACAGCAAATATCAGTCAACTCAGTCTCTATCTAAACCTTTGCTTTTCACAAAGTCCATTCCTTCATCCGGCGACTCAAAGTAAAATTGCCGCTCTTCATAGGTGACCCATAAATGAGTTGGATAAAGTAGACCAAACTTCACCTTCCTCTTTAAAAGGGTCGATTTCACTCGGTTGAATCCCGCTCGTATATTGGCCAGGTCCGCACCTAGATCTTGGTAGATGCGCAGAATGTTATTCTTCCACTTACAGCTCCCTGTCTGTTTGGCCCAACGCAAAATCTGTTCCTTATCCAGGAATCTGTGCATTCGTACCACCTTCGCCCTCGGTGGCTTATTCGCCCGCGGCAACCTCGTGAGCATATTGTGCACTCTGTCCACTTCCAGGGGTCTAGAAAACAACCCCTCGCCCATTAACTTCTTGAGCATATTGGCCACATAAGCCCTTGTGTCCGTTCCCTCACATCCCTCAGGGAGGCCAACAATCCTCAAGTTCCGCCGGCGGGACCTATTCTCTAGGTCCTCCACCTTGTCTTGCAGCCTTTTTTGTTGCTCTTTCATCAGCCCCATCTGTGCCTCCAGCGCAGTTAGGTGTTCCTCATGCTCAGCCAACATTTTGTCCACCTTCTGGACCACCCATCTTGGGCCTCCAGTCTCTGCTCCACCTGAGTGATCGATTCCTTGATGAGGTCCAGGCATTCCTTTTTTTGCTTGGCAAAGCCCTCCCGAATAAACTCCACCAGCTGGTCCCGTGCCCACTGGGCCGCCGAGCCAATACCTTGCAGATCCGACATGCTTTCCTTTGCTGCAAAATCTACACGTGCCTGCTCGACTCGGTTCTTCCTTCCCTTACGTCCACTTCTGTATCGTGTCTCCATACACTGGGTGGAATTCCTCCTCACAGTCTCATCCATCACTGACCCCTCAAACAAATTTCGAAAAAGTCAGGGGAAAAAGGTCCAAAAAGTCCGTCACGAACGGGAGCCACCAAATGTGCGACCTATTCCCTCATGGCTGCCACCGGAAGTCATGAATTACATTTTCTAACAGACATCCCTATTAGCTGCTCCAATTTTCTGCCCTGATACCTTTAATATCACTTTTGCACCTCTTGTGAAACCGCTCCCGATTCTTCGACCCTTTGCTTCCAACTTCCTATTAACATTCCAATGTGTGCCACTCACATTTTAATGTTTAAAGTTACGTTATGAATGCAACCTAGCTTAAGTTTTAATCATTTTACGTTTTTTCTTACCATTAAGAGATTTTTTTTCTGGCCTTTGAAATAAAAGGGTTGTATTCATCATTTATTGTGCTCTCTGCACTTACATTATTCATTTTTCATTTCATCTTAAAAGTAAGATTGCCTCAACTTATTAGTGCAGCCTGCTGTGTGTCACTTGTGCAATTCCTGAAATCATCCACCACATGTGTCTCTGTTTTATTCTATGACTTTTTCCTTAATGAGTATTATAATGCAGCAGGTGGTTTAAATTGGAGTGGTTCTGTAATATGAGTTACTTGTCATACCCATAAATTTTCTTTTGCACAATTTTCAAAGAGGGCGGTTATTTGTCACACTCATAAATTTCCACATGCACATTTTCCAAAATGGTCATTCCTACTAATGCAGTAATATAATTGTACTGACAAGATTTACGTTGTGGAATTTTAGCACTCAGCAATGCATATGAGACTCATTGATTTACCACGACAACCATTTATAATGTGAAAGACAAATGCAAAATGTATATTATAAATTTGTGATAAATTTGTGATAAATTGCAAATCAGAAGCAGTTTTGTGCCTCACAGATTATTCGGATGTGGTGTAGTTCGATTTTAATTCTGCACCTTTAGCGAATGCGTGTAGTGACACCAGGAAATTGAACATGATTGAATTTGTCTCCTATAAGGTGTCGAAATTGGTGGTTTTAGGCATGATGTGGGAAACATTTTCCATAAAAATAAATCTAAATTACAAAATCCAATGGCAGAAATAAGACCAATATGCAATTATCTGCCAAACGCCTAAAACTTTGCATGATTCTATTTGATTGGAACATTTATCAATAGCTGGAAAACTCCAAATTGATTTACTGATGTCATAATTCTGATAACAAGTTGTTCTTGATCTTTTTTTGTCCTCCCACATTCAAGGTAATTGTTTCCCATCTCTCTCTTTGCTGCCTAGTCAGACCAGCAAATTTGAAAAAAAAAATGATGGGCAGATGTTATGATTGAGAACTTCCAGTGAGGTTCAAATGAGCTAGTGTGGCCACATATTTTAACACATGAGGACTAAGGGTTGTCATGGCACACTGAGCTTGTGCGCGATTAATTCAAGCACCACTTGTACCGGAGAAGAACCGAACACAAGAGAAATCAGAGGCGCCAACCCCGCCGCCGCCGGCCTAGCCCCTGAAGATGCGGAGGATTCTGCACCTTCCGGGTGGCCCGACACTGGAATGGTTCACGTTACTCCTCGGCGCCGGTAAGGCCCGCCCCGCCAGGTAGCGGAGAACCCTGGCCCAGATGTTTTAAAATACCCAAGGTCCTTGGCTGAGCCCAATACACTATGGTTGCCAGATTTGTAACTTAATGAAGAGAAACGTTTTACTATCCAAAAACCCTTTCCCGACCCCTTCCACTTTCTAACTATCCCCACTCTCTCTACACACACACACACGCACACACACATTCACACACGCACACAGACAAACAACACAGAGGGGGAAAGGATGATTGAGAGGTAAAGAAAATATTAATAGCAATTAAAGGATCTTTGATTCACTTGGGTGGCTTCCAGTTATGTTCTTTCTTGAGTTCAAGCTTTCGTTTTCAGTACTTCTTCCTTCTTGGCTTGAAATGGTTTTCTCTGGCTAGGTTGGTTACTTTTCCTGCAGATTCAGGATTAGTTCAAGTTTACAGCAAAGATGTGCCAGGCTTTCACTACTTTTAGAAAATAAAACGTTCCCTACTTCAGCAGAGACAGAGAGAGGGACTGTCCCTCTTCACTTCCAAGGTCTAAACACTTCTGCCAAGCTTTCAGAAAGCACCACGCAGGAACCAATCACTGTTGTCAAGCAGAATACTGTCCCTGGCCAACACACAGCCAACCAATCGAACCAACTTCCTCCAAAACTGGTTCCTAAGATCCATTTGGTGCCGAAGCAGCTAGTTCCTCCTCTTCAAAATACAAAACCTGAAACACAGTGTTCTGACAAGCAAGCTGCTTCAGCTTGACCCCTCTGCTTAAAGGCACATTCCGATTATTGGTCCACAGACCGAAAAAAAATAAAAGAAAATGGGAACAATGGAAATGAACAGGAAGGACTCTTACAGGGTGCAACTATAAAAGTAAGAGATGGTAGCTGTTGGTTAGACAGAAAGGTACAGAAGTCAACCAGCATTTTCAAGCCAATGTATCAAGGCCAAAGTTAATAAAGCAACTGAAAAGGTGCATGTGGAAAACCACTGTATTGTACTGCTGTACTGTTACATGCCTGGACTTGTCCCTGCTGGCTCCGCCTCGGTATAAAGGTGGCTAGGCTCCACCGCTGCCTCAGTTCGGGATCTGAGGCTAAGAGGCTTTCTGTTTCGTTTATTAAAGCCTCAGTTACGTTCACTACTCGTCTTGTGTTAATTGATGGCACATCATTTTAATAAACTAAACTTCTGAGATGAATTCATCTCTCAAGCCTGATCGCCTGGAGCTGAACCCACAGGCAGCCGACACCACTGCAACATTCGAGCACTGGCTAAACTGCTACGAAGCGTACCTCGGATCCTCCACCGAAGACTTCACCAACCTCCAAAAGCAGCAGATACCCAGCGCACGGGTGAGCCCGCAAGTTTTCCTTCTCATCAGGGACGCCCCCTCGTATACGGAGGCGATAATGCTGCTGAAGGGACAATATGTTAAGTCTGTGAACGAGGTGCATGCTAGGCACCTTCTTGCCATGAATCGACAACGCCCTGGGAAATCACTAGCAAAATTCCTGCGTGCCTTGTGTGTATTCTGCCGGAACTGTGACTGCCAGGCGGTATCGGCTACCCAACACGTGGAGCTGTTGATCAGGGACGCTTATGTCGCAGGCATGAAATCAAACTACATCCGCCAGCGATTGCTAGCAGGGGGTACATTCGGCCTCCCAGAGACAGTGTAGCTCTCAAACTCGCTGGAGGTGGCCTTCCAGAACATGGAGGCCTGCACCTCCGACCGGGCGGCACCCTCATGGAGCTCATGGGCGTTGCCATCATCTGACCCGGGAGCGGCGCAAGCCTGTGCCGTGCAGCAGCCCACCAATGCCGGAAGCCCGAAGTGCTATTTTTGCGGCCAGGGTAATCATCCCAGACAACGCTGCCCTGCACGGAATGCGACCTGCAACGGGTGTGGGAGGAAGGGCCACTTTGCGAAAGCCTGCCAGGCCCGATCTCTCCCTAAAACTCCTCGGCCCAGCAGCACTGCCTGCTGTCTGTCGGGGCTGCCCTCAGCTGCCGTGCCACCTGCCATGTGCAACCCGTGGGCGCCACCATCTTCGCCGCCATCTTCGATTTTGGCTGCCACGTGCGAACCATGGGGGCCGCCATCTTTAACGCCATCTTGTACTCTACCTGCCACGCATGACCCATGGGGGCCACTATCGTTGATGCCATCCCCGATGCCACCCGCCACGCGCGACCCATGGGGGCCGCCATCTTGGGACCACTCCGCAGCATCCCGGGAGCCCTGCTCACCATGTCGTATGCTAGGCAAAACTACCTCCGACCGGCCTACCCATCACCTTCTGAAACCTGCCTCCATCATGCTCGACCAGTCCCGGCCTCAACACCTCAGAAAATCTACGATGACCGTCCGGATCAATGGGCACGAGACGGCCTGCCTTTTCGACTCCGGGAGCACAGACAGCTTCATACACCCAGACAGGTTAAGGCGCTGCTCCCTCCCAATCTGACCCGCAAGCCAGAAAATCTACCTGGCTTCCGGATCACATTCTGTAGCAATCCGGGGGTACTGTGTCACGTCCCTTACTGTACAAGGCGTAGAGTACACTAACTTTAAACTCTACGTTCTTACCCATCTCTGCGCTGCCCTATTACTGGGGCTCGACTTCCAGTGCCACCTCCAAAGCCTTACTTTAAAGTTCGGTGGACCCCTGCCCCCCCTCACCGTCTGTAGCCTCGCGACCCTTAAGGTCGCCCCACCCTCGCTCTTCGCTAGCCTCACCCCGGACTGAAAGCCCGTCACTACTAGGTGCAGACCATACAGTGCCCGGGACAGGGCCTTTATCAGGTCGGAGGTCCAGCGACTCCTACGAGAGGGGATCATTGAGGCTAGTACCAACCCCTGGAGAGCCCAAACGGTGGTCGTCAAGAATGGGGAGAAGCACCGGATGGTCATCGACTACAGTCAGACCATCAACCGGTACACGCAGATGCGTACCCCCTCCCCCGCATATCTGACATGGTCAACCAGATTGCACAGTATAGAGTCTTCTCCACAGTTGACTTGATGTCCGCATACCACCAGCTCCCTATCCGCCCGGAGGACCGCCAAGACACTGCCTTCAAGGCAGATGGCCACCTCTACCACTTCCTCAGGGTTCCCTTCGGTGTCACCAATGGGGTCTTGGTCTTCCAACGAGAAATGGACCAAATGGTTGACCAATACGGGCTGCGGGCCACGTTCCCGTACTTAGATAAAGTCACCATCTGCGGCCATGACCAGCAGGACCATGATGAAAACCTCCGGCACTTCCTCCACACCGCTAAACCCCTGAACCTCACCTTTTCATTAGGAAAAATGCGTTTTCCGCACAACCCGCCTAGCCATCCTTGGATGTGGAAAACGGAGTCCTAGGGCCCGACCCCGACCACATGCGCCCCTTCCTGGAACTCCCACTGCCCCAAGGCCCTGAAGAGACGCCTGGGGTTCTTCTCTTACTATGCCCAGTGGGTCCCCAATTATGCGGACAAGGTCCGTCCACTTATTAAATCCACCGTTTTTCCCCTGACGGCTGAGGCCCACCTGTCCTTCAACCGCATCAAGGCAGATATTGCCAAAGCCGTGATGCACGCTGTGGACGAGTCAATTTTGTTCCAGGTGGAGAGCGATGCGTCGGACATTGCTCTGGCCGCTACCCTCAACCAGGCGGGCAGGCCCATGGCTTTCTTCTCCCGTACCCTCCATGCCTCCGTAACTCAACACTCCTCCGTCGAAAAGGAAGCCCAAGCCGTTGTAGAAGCTGTGCGACATTGGAGGCATTCCCAGGCCAGCAGGTGATTCACTCTCCTCACTCTGCCTTCGTGTTTAACAATACACAGCGGGGCAAAATCAAGAACGACAAGATTCTGAGGTGGAGGATCGAACTCTCCACCTACAACTATGATATCTTGTATCGACCTGGGAAGCTCAATGGGCCCCCAGATGCCCTATCCCGTGGTACATGTGCCAGCGCACAGGTAGACCGACTCCGGGCCCTCCACAATGACCTCTGTCACACGGGGGTCACCCGTTTTTTTCACTTTATCAAGTTTTGCAACCAGCCTTACTCCATCAGGACCGTGACCAGGGACTGCCAGGTCTGTGTGGAATGCGAACTGCACTTCTATCGGCCAGACAGAGCGTACCTGGTAAAGGCCTCTCACCCCTTTGAGCGCCTCGGTATCAATTTCAAAGGGTCCCTCCCCTCCACTGACCGTAACGTGTACTTCCTCAATATTGTTGATGAATACTCAAGATTCCGCTTTGCCATCCCATGCCCTGACATGACCTCTGCCACCGTCATCAAGGCCCTGCACAGTCTTTTCACCATGTTCGGGTTCCCCACCTACATCCATAGTGATTGGGGTTCCTCCTTCATGAGCGACGAGTGGCGTCAGATCCTGCTCAGCAAGGGCCTTGCCTCCAGCAGGACGACCAGCTACAACCCCAGGGGCAATGGACAGGTGGAGAGGGAGAACACGATGGTCTGGAAGGCCATCCTCCTGGCCCTACAGCCTAGAGGTCTCCCAGACTCCTGCTGGCAGGAGGTCCTCTCCGATGCGCTCCACTCCATCTGTTCGCTCCTGTGTACTGCCACCAACGAGACCCCTCACGAGCGTATGTTTGCCTTCCCTAGGAAGTCCACCTCCGGGATCTCGCTCCCGTCCTGGCTGACAGTCCCAGGACCCGTCCTCCTCCGGAAGCATGCGAGGAGCCATAAAGCAGATCCCCTCGCCGAGAAGGTCATGCTCCTCCATGCCAATTCACAATATGCCTACGTGGCACATCATGACAGGCGACTGGACACAGTCTCCCTCCGGGATGTGGCACCTGCAGGTTCCCCAGCTTCCATCACCACCACCCCCGACCCTACACCGTCTCCCTCCACCACTACCCAGCTACTTCAAGGTCTGGCACCTGCAGGCCCATCAGCGGCCAACACCACCACCCCCACCCACACACCGCCCCCCCCTCCACCGACTCAACAACTGGGTGAAGAAGAAGACAACACGCTCCCGGACGCGCAGGTCTCGACACCGGTGCCCACACCACAGCCGGGACTGAGGCGATCACAGCGGAAGGTCAAGGCCCCCGACAGATTTGATCTTTAAGTCCACTTCACCCTGCTGGACTCTTTTTTTAACAGGGGGTGAATGTAGTAAACCACTGTATTGTACTGCTGTACTGTTACATGCCTGGGCTTGTCCCTGCTGGCTCCGCCTCCCCCGGGCTCGGTATAAAGGTGGCTAGGCTCCGCCGCTGCCTCAGTTCGGGATCCGAGGCCAGGAGGTTTTCTGTCTAGTTTATTACAGCCTCAGTTACGTTCACCACTCGTCGTGTGTTCATTGATGGCATATCAGTGCACAGAAGCTTACATGTGCAAATTAGCTCAGAGACGCATTCCCCTGTTGTGCATACTTGCTGGTAAAAGATGAGTATGTTTTGATGAACATATGTTGGAATGGCATTTGTAGTGATCTAATACCAAAAATTCTCATTCCAATTTTGTTGTAAAGGATGATCTTTGTCCAACAATACCAATAGCCTGCTTTCTTAATGCTCAATTTGATAATCAGCAAGTAAAGGAATTTAGCTTTTTGGCCATTCTACACTTCCATTGGCTTTGATAATGATCCTAGTGTTTGTATCAAACTCTTACAAAATGAAGCAGAACATTACGGCACTAAGGATGCATGAACAGAATTTTTTTTAATGACACAAATTGTATCATTATGTTTTGTTGAATGACTTTTGTATGAAATTGTGTTATAAAGAAATTTTTGCATGGTGGTATTATAATCTCAGAGATAAAACAAATTTTATTGAACAGTGGCAAGCAACAGCAAATGAAAACCAAACAAAACATGGAACTAAATTAATAATTGCTGGAACATGAGAAAAATAGACATCAACTTTCTCAAATAGTTTGATGGGTGAATGTCCTGAATGATTATGATACTAAATGGCACAATTTAGAAGGTGCCAGCTTTTATTTCTGGCATGAGCTGTTGTTTGCTCTTAGGACAGTAACGGATACATGGTAATTGCTTTCAACTAGCAATGGGTGGCTGTTTTTGGTCACTTTAGGATATCCCTGATGGCCGGCATGGGCCATGAGTGAGGATAGGATCTTGTACTCTGCTCAATTTAATGACCACTGAGATTTAGCGTTTGGATCACCTAAAATAAATACCACTGGTGGTGTAGTGAAAGATAACATGAAACCTTCCCAGAAAGGTAGATTCCTTTGGAGAGAAATAAAGAAAAGTGCACAACTGGTAAACCAGAAAAAAGTTATCACTACAGCATGATTTTTAAATGAACCCTACAACACAAGACAGAAGGTGGCACATATTGTATGCCTTCAGAAAGCTATGTCGCAACATAGATAAAAAGACAACAGAAAACGTTAGAAATCAGAAATAATAAACAAAAATCATTAATAATGTATTGAAAGTAGATCAGTATTGGAAAGAAAATACGTTAGTGGTTCACTTGTAACCCTTCATTGAGGGAATGTGTCTGCTTCTCTCAGAATCTAACATAATGGCCAAATATTGAATAGTGTGTAGAAATCCATACAAATGTGTCAGTGAACTAAATCATTTCCATAAAGTTTTCAATTTTGTCCTTATTAAACAAAAGTTACAAATCTTGAGGTGGAAAAACACCAAATTATCTATATTTATGGTCAAAAACTTTGTTATTCAGGTGGTTACATTATGGAAATGATTTTATTTTATTTTCAAGTAGAACTGTGCTAGGAAAGGAATAACCTACACAGAATTGGATTTACAGACCTGCAGATTAGAGCATCCTGGAATTATTTATGGGGTAATGAGGTGACTTTCACTTGTTTTATGAGTTTCTTTGTAGTAAGTATTATATTGTCCAGGAATGGTATTGAAAGTTTCAACAGCTTCTGGTATTCTGTGCCGCATCACCTTACAGTTGGCTGAAATTGTTTCTATATCACATTTCCTTTGGCATGAAGCTATAAGCCTCATTTCATATTAGGGTTTACAATGCACAGTGCGTGAAACCCACTACATAACAACTTCAATGTCAAAATGAAAAATGATAAGGCAAAAATAAATAACAACCATATGTTTCCGTCCTCAGTCGTCATTCTTTTTTGTCCAGGTAACAATTTATGTGAAATTAATTTCTTAATCTATCTTGTGAAATTTATGGCAGAAATGCACTGCAAAATATTTACAATGTAAAAATATTTCAGGGGGATAAAAGTGTCAGTCTAAAGAGAGAAAAGAAACAAATGAGATAAACTAGAACTTTTGTTCAGCTGAAGTATGTTATATTATTTAAAGATTACCAGAAGGAACATATTGCTATAAAATGCTGATGATGTTGCAAAATGATAGTTATAAGTAGTTCACTACCAAATTGCTGACTTTATCCATCAAAATTTTGATAAAACATACATTCCAGGAGATAAATTGCCCTAACTTTTTCACAAAGATGGGTTGAGCTTCAATGAGTTGATTGGATTTTTTGCCTCTGTGTTTGTTATCATCTTATGTGTTTTATACTGGCCAGGGACATTAAAATATTTGCTTAACCATTTAATACAGTTTTAATTGAGCAACTTAAAATACAATTTTAATTGCTAAACTTCCCATAAATGCGTCCAGTCATTTATTTCTGCAAGCTTAATGAAAGAAATGCTGTCTTTGGCTTGACAATGAATACATATTTATTCTGCTTTAAGCAATTTTAACTGGACAACATTTAAATTCATTTGTTCGACAACATTTGCTCTTAAGTGTGATGTATGAATTTAACAGCTATAGTTCCATTTAACAGCAGCTGGCTAAGTTAAACTAATATTTTTTTCAGAAATTGGCCTTAGGGTTTGAAGTATCTTCTGAAATAAAACAGACTAACCTTTTTTACACAACATCAACATTCCTACAGCAGGATGTTATTTTAATATTATAAATTCATGTTCATTTAAAATGCAGAATGTTGTAATTATTCATATTCCAACCATTTGTAATACAGAAGAAGAGGAGTTGTTTGGAAGGAATCAATATTTCATTCATAATAGCAATGCACTTTTATCTCCGTTATAACTTTAATCTGACCTTGTCACATTCCTATTATGCAGCTAGTTCTTTTAATACTGTCTGACCATTATTAAATGTAGGTTTGATAAAATTTGATCGCAAATGTAGGTTTGCCGAACAGATGGGGATACTCCATGTACTATATTTAATTCAAGGCAGCTTGTTAAACAATTCCGTACAGATCTCCTGGTAAGTAATACATTGGAATCTTTGAGCTTATTGTTTACAGTTAATCACCATGTTCAATATTTTCCACTGTTTAGCACTGCTAGAAGTACTTTAAACCAAATATATTACTCTGAGTAAAAGTAAGTCACTTGAAGTAATTTTCTCTTAATAGCAATTTACTTGACAAGCAGCAAACTTTTGGGGATTTTATAACTATTTTGATAGCTGTTCATTCTCATTTTTTAAGAGTCGATGTTGACTGGAAGTTCAAGAATTGACTGCACTTGCAAAACCTGTACAGTTACACAGCAAGTAGATCGGTAGAAATGTGTTTCGAGAGTTTAGCCCACTTGAAGGGTTCAGATGACTTTAGAAACTGCAAAACTCAAATATTGAACCACCCTCTTCTAATCACTCCCAGTTGAACATGCATTTAGCTGCATGTGGACACCCCATAACTATTTACTTGTTCTATCCCATTTAATACATTTACTTGACAGTTCAAAACTAAATTTAAAAGTTTACTATTGTATTATCTGGATGTTTCAGTATAAGGGGGATTCCTTAGGGTTATAGAGGTAGGACGTGATATAAAAATTGTACTGTTTATTTTCCTCACCAGGTATGAAACACGTTTAGGTAAAAGGACAAGGGAAATCATTTTCAGATTAAGCCAGTCTGTCCACAATCTTGGTGTTACATTTTACCCTTGAGATGAGCATCCAATCTCATGTTCACTAAGAATGCATTTTTTAAACCTCTATAACATCATCTGACTTCACTCCCAACCTAGTTAATCTGCTCCTGAAACTCTCATTCATCCCTTCCTTTTTTAATATTCTTTCACAGGGAGGGCAGCATGTGGCGCAGTGGTTAGCACTGGGACTGCGGCGCTGAGGACCCGGGTTCAAATCCCAGCCCTGGGTCACTGTCCGTGTCGAGTTTGCACATTCTCCCCATGTCTGCGTGGGTTTCACCCCCACAATCCAAATATGTGCTGGTTAGTTGGATTGGCCACGCTAAATTGTTCCTTAATTGAAAAAGAAAAATAATTGGCTACTCTAAAATGAAAAAAAAAAGATTCTTTCACAGAATGTGGATGTCGATGTCTAGGAGTGCTGCCCATGTTGTAACTCGCACAAAGCTTCATTACCCTATTGCCTGCACCCATTCCCCACCCTGCTCCTTCCCCACGTACTTGGTGACCTACATTGGCTGTCTAACCCTAACCCTAATGTAGTCAGACAATGCCCTGATTTTAAAATTCTCATCCTTATTTTCAAATCTCTCCATGGTCTCAGCCCAAAGTCCTTTCTATCAATATCCCCCAGCCACACTACCCTCTGAGATATCTGAGCTCCTTTAACTCTTGCCTAAGCATGGCTGATTTTAATCACTCTACCGTTGGTGGATGCACCTTCAGTTGCCTATAGGCCCTTAGCTCTGGAATATACT
Source organism: Scyliorhinus torazame (assembly GCF_047496885.1). Taxonomy (NCBI): domain Eukaryota; kingdom Metazoa; phylum Chordata; class Chondrichthyes; order Carcharhiniformes; family Scyliorhinidae; genus Scyliorhinus; species Scyliorhinus torazame. The sequence goes on along the minus strand of NC_092710.1, from coordinate 177,668,045 downwards.
CCCTACAACTCTCCACCTTTCTATCTTACATTCCATGCTTAAGATACTCCCATACCTCCCCTTTTTGCCAAGATTTTGGAAATCTGACCTAAAGCCTCCTTATGTGACTTAGTGTCATATTTTGTTTCATAATGCTCCTGTGAATAACATTGGCTGTTTTAGCATGTTCAAGGCATGATGTAAATGTAAGTTCTTGGGATGTAATCATCACTGACAAGGTTAGTTTTTATCGTCCATACCTACTTGCCCTGGAGAAGATGGTTTAGGTACACCCACAGTCCATGTGGGTCAGGTACACTTTCAGTGCTTTTAGGGAGGGAGTTCCTGGCTTTTGACCCAGCAGCAGTGAAGGAATAGAAATATAGTTCCAAACCAAGATGGTGTGTGACTTGGAGGGGAACTTGCAGGTGGTGATGTTCTCCTGCATCCACTGCCCTTGTCTTTTTATGTGGTAAAGGTTGTGGGTTTGGAAGGTGATGTCGAAGGAGTCTTGGCAATTTATACAGTGCATCTGGTGGATTACTTAGTTGCCTAAAAATATTAACTAGCTGTTGTGGCAGCTAACCAGTGGTAAATATCATTATCAAATCGAACAACATTTACAGGAGAAAGTTAAACCTGATTGTAAACCATACTAGGGGCTTTTCACAGTAGCTTCATTTGAAGCCTACTTGTGACAATAAGCGATTTTCATTTCATTTCATAATTCCTAGGTCAAATGTGAGCATATGAAATGTAATATTTTTATATGATGATCAGTTCTTTATTTTAAATAAGCTAATAATGTTGTTTAAATGAGAAGCGATTGGTTTAGAAAAATACAATAGTGGACCAAGAAATTATAACTGAACACATTAAGGATTTAAAGATTAATAATTGTTCTTTGCAACTTCAAGACAATATCCATTTTCTCTGTACCTTAGACACTTTGGAAATAATTCATCTATATCTCTAGTTGCAGTTTATTTTGGAATAATAATAGAAATCTTGCCACCAAGCCTGAAAAAGGTTTCAAGAATGATTCTAGGGAAGAAAAATACAATGAGACATTCTGTTATTAGAAAATTTAAAAAGGAATAAAAAAATAACGTCAATGTTAACTCCATAGTGCACACAAAGTAAAAAAAACTAAAACGGTCTGCTAAGGCGCTTACAAAACAGGCTCAGGCTTAGAATCGACTGGGGACAGGGCTTGTCCCCAAGTTAACACATTTATGGGTTAATGGTACCTTGTGTCAGCAGCAAAGGAGCAGGGCAGCTCTCTCCTGTGGTACACAAATAACCTCGGCATAATTAAACTGCTCTGTCTGCAACCAATCACATCCCTCCACACAGTTTAGGAGGATTGCCTGTCTCTTCTCACTACCTCCCAAAAAATACTGTGGCAGACTTTAGTGCAACCGTAGCTGATGCGTCAGTACAGTCAGAGCTGACATTATTGAACTTTACTTCAATCTTTTTCTAGCTTTCCAACAAAAACTTGGCAGTATTTATTATATGCTCTTTCTTTTTATTATGTAAGAAATGTAATATGCATTTTGAACTTTCCTTTCAAATACAAAGATTGCTCTTGACCACTTTTGGATTCAGATTCTTCTGAAAGCCAAATACTTATAATTGTTTCAAACCAGGACCGTTTAGGGTGCATTTAAATTGGGTCTTCCTTGCACTAATGAGGGTAAACAGCTCGACAATTGTTTACCACCCCATTCTGGCAGCAGCCCACCTTAAAAGGGCATTCTGCTCGCTGGGCCAAAGCCACTGTGTGTTGTGGCAGGGCCCCTGTCATGCATTTTTAGTTTCTGGAACACACTGGCAAATGGATTATCCTTTTCTCTAAATGACTATTCACTCACTGTTAAGCATGTAGAAAGTAGCTTTCTTTGGGTCATATAAGTTATAGAAATAAGTGAGCTGCAGTCTGAAGACCAGCATTTCACTGTCCGTTGAGGACAGCTGTACAATATGATCATTAATGATGAACAAAAAAATATAGATCGCTGTTAAATTACATTCTTCCGTAACTGTATCATAGTGGATCATAATGAATCTCTTTAGTTTAGAAATCAGAGAAGATTCATACTTTGAAGAAAGGAACAAGAGATTTATAGATAATCATTAATTTAAGAGCACAGGAATTCAACTTTGAACATGCCTGTTTAGCACTAAAAACTGTGGAGCATGGCAACTTGTAATTTTTAATGAATCCAATACAGTTCATCAGCAAAAAAACACATTGTTAGAAGCAGCAAATATTACCACAAACAAGACAATTTCTGCTTTCCTATTCAGAAAGCTGTTGATTCATATTTGCATTCCAGACAGTCAAATAATGGTCATACAAATGTCATATCTATTCCCCTGCTTCTGATTTATTGCACATAAGTTTCTACACTCCATCTCATATAAAATCCTCTGACACTTAACAAATAAATTGTCATCCACAAATTTCTGGCTGAAGGTTGACACTTACATATTATGGATGTGTGCCTGCTGGCACGAGACTGAGACAGCCAACGGTTAATTCCATTTTTGACCTTTAATAATTGTTAGACATATTTGGACTATATTAAAAACAATTGGGGTGAACTGAACTTGCAACAATTTTTTAAAAAATGTCTTTATTGCCTCAATGGCTTCACTGGAGACTGAGAAAAATAAGTCAAACAATCCCTGTATGTTATTGGCAAGCTGTTACCGGAAAATAATTGGGAACTCTAGCCACTCTACTTTACAACACCAGTGCTCCTTTTATATATTGTTTCATTGTTTCAGTTTAACAATATGATATATGCTCCTGCGCCTGAGAGCAGAGGTTATCACTTTTGCTTATTTGAGATAAATAGCAAGTAAATAAAATCGCAGTATTTCTAATTCCTTCCATTGTAAAAACAGTGAAATACTGGGTAGAATTTAATGCCTCTGAGGAGGTGGAGAGCCCGTCATCTTCCCAACTTCCTCAAATAAGTCTGGGGCAGGAAAGATCAGGAACAACGTTCCCAACTGGCAGGCAACAACATTGCACTGCATTGGGCAGCACGGTAGCATTGTGGATAGCACAATTGCTTCACAGCTCCAGGGTCCCAGGTTCGATTCCGGCTTGGGTCACTGTCTGTGCTGAGTCTGCACATCCTCCCCGTGTGTGCGTGGGTTTCCTCCGGGTGCCCCGGTTTCCTCCCACAGTCCAAAGATGTGCAGGTTAGGTGGTCTGGCCATGATAAATTGCCCTTAGTGTCCAAAATTGCCCTTAGTGTTGACCTTAGGTAGGGTGCTCTTTCAAAGAGCCAGTGCAGACTCGATAGGCTGAATGGCCTCCTTCTGCACTGTAAATTCTATGATAATCTATGAACTGAGGTCCTTACGTGGCTGTCCCCGGTAATCCTTCCCTATTTACCTGAGGTTCAGGTCTTCAGTAATGACCCTCTGTCACAGGCCTATAGCATCAGTATTGGTGGCACTGGAAAGCTGCAAGGCTCTGATTGGCTGGCGGTTCTCAGAGGTGGAAGTCTTCAGAAGATATTCCTATAGGATATTTCCATAGCAGGAGCCAGGAAATTTGATGGCAGTGAGCAGACTGCCTAATTCGGACTTAATCCCAACTGGGGTTCCAGAAATGGTTCTGGTGAAGCTTTGCGTTGTGGCATGTGTCGTGTTTCCATATATCACTAGAAAGTTATTAACAGGTTTAAGTGGAGAGCCGTTACTCCTTGAAACCTTCACCGTATGCTTGTGCGATTGTATGAAAGCGTTGGTAGCTGGATGGTAGGGGGCAGATTTGATACGCTAGTCCTTAAATTCAACAGACGTGAACTGCGTATCATTATCACTTATGAGTTGTTCAGATCGCACAAATCTTGCATATCCTTATCAAGCCTTTCTATGATCTGTTCTGTAATTGTCAATTTGATGATGGCAACCTCCGGCCACTTCGAATGCGTATCAACCAATACCAAAGATATGTTCCCTTCCAAGGATCCCGCATAATCAGCATGGATTCTTTGCCATGGTCTTGTGGCCCAGATTGTGACTGGCAGGTATGATGTGGTAGGCATCACAGAGACATGGTTGCAGGGGGTTCAGGACTGGCATTTAAACATCCAGGGATTCACAACCTATCGAAAAGACAGAGAGGTGGGCAGAGGGGGCGGGGTTGCCTTGTTAATTAGGAATGAAATTAAATCAATCGCACTAAACGACATAGGGTCAGATGATGTGGAGTCTGTGTGGGTAGAGTTGAGGAACGACAAAGGCAAAAAAACCATAATGGGAGTTATGTACAGGCCTCCTAACAGTGGTCAGGACCGGGGGCACAAAATGCACCACGAAATAGAAAGTGCATGTCAGAAAGGCAAGGTCACAGTGATCATGGGGGACTTCAATATGCAGCTGGACTGGGTAAATAATGCTGCCAGTGGACCCAAGGAAAGGGAATTCATTGAATGTTTACAGGAGGGCTTTTTGGAACAGCTTGTGATGGAGCCCACAAGGGAACAGGCCATTCTGGACTTAGTGTTATGTAATGAGCCAGACTTGATTAAAGATCTTAAAGTAAGGGAGCACTTAGGAGGCAGTGATCATAATATGGTAGAATTCAATCTCCAATTTGAAAGAAAGAAGGTAGAATCAGATGTAAAGGTGTTACAGTTAAATAAAGGTAACTACAGGGGCATGAGGGAGGAACTGACGAAAATTGACTGGGAGCAGAGCCGAGTGGGAAAGACAGTAGAACAGCAATGGCAGGAGTTTCTGGGAGTAATTGAGGACACAGTACAGAGGTTCATCCCAAAGAAAAGAAAGGTTATCAGAGGGGGGATTAGGCAGCCATGGCTGACAAAGGAAGTTAGGGAATGCATCAAAGCAAAAGAGAAAGCCTATAATGTGGCAAAAAGTAGTGGGAAGTCAGAAGATTGGGAAGGCTACAAAAACAAACAGAGGATAACAAAGAGAGAAATAAGGAAAGAGAGGATCAAATATGAAGGTAGGCTAGCCAGTAACATTAGGAATGATAGTATAAGTTTCTTTAAATACATTAAAAACAAACGGGAGGCAAAAGTTGACATTGGACTGCTCCAAAATGACGCTGGTAATTTTGTGATGGGAGACAAGGAAATAATAGCTGAGGAACTAAATAAGTACTTTGCGTCAGTCTTCACAGTAGAAGACATGAGTAATATCCCAACAATTCCGGAGAGTCAGGGGGCAGAGTTGAATATGGTAGCCATCACAAAGGAGAAAGTGCTAGAGAAACGAAGAGGTCTAAAAATTGATAAATCTCCGGGCCCAGATGGGCTACATCCTAGAGTTCTAAAGGAGATAGCTGAAGAAATAGTGGAGGCGTTAGTTATGATCTTTCAAAAGTCACTGGAGTCAGGGAAAGTCCCAGAGGATTGGAAAATCACTGTTGTAACCCCCCTGTTCAAGAAGGGAACAAGGAAAAAGATGGAAAATTATAGGCCAATTAGCCTAACCTCGGTTGTTGGCAAGATTCTAGAATCCATTGTTAAGGATGAGATTTCTAAATTCTTAAAAGTGCAGGGTCAGATTAGGACAAGTCAGCATGGATTTAGTAAGGGGAGGTCGTGCCTGACAAACCTGTTAGAGTTCTTTGAAGAGATAACAAATAGGTTAGACAAAGGAGAGCCAATGGATGTTATCTATCTTGACTTCCAAAAGGCCTTTGATAAGGTGCCTCACGGGAGACTGCTGAGTAAAATAAGGGCCCATGGTATTCGAGGCAAGGTACTAACATGGATTGACGATTGGCTGTCAGGCAGAAGGCAGAGAGTTGGGATAAAAGGTTCTTTTTCGGAATGGCAACCGGTGACGAGTGGTGTCCCTCAGGGTTCAGTGTTGGGGCCACAGCTGTTCTCTTTATATATTAACGATCTAGATGACGGAACTGGGGGCAGTCTGGCTAAGTTTGCCGATGATACAAAGATAGGTGGAGGGGCAGGTAGTATGGAGGAGGTGGGGAGGCTGCAGAAAGATTTAGACAGTTTAGGAGAGTGGTCCAAGAAATGGCTGATGAAATTCAACGTGGGCAAGTGCGAGGTCTTGCACTTTGGAAAAAAGAATAGAGGCATGGACTATTTTCTAAATGATGACAAAATTCATAATGCTGAAGTGCAAAGGGACTTGGGAGTCCTAGTCCAGGATTCTCTAAAGGTAAACTTGCAGGTTGAGTCCGTAATTAAGAAAGCAAATGCAATGTTGTCATTCATCTCAAGAGGCTTGGAATATAAAAGCAGGGATGTACTTCTGAAGCTTTATAAAGCATTAGTTAGGCCCCATTTAGAATACTGTGAGCAATTTTGGGCCCCACACCTCAGGAAGGACATACTGGCACTGGAGCGGGTCCAGCGGAGATTCACACGGATGATCCCAGGAATGGTAGGCCTAACATACGATGAACGTCTGAGGATCCTGGGATTATATTCATTGGAGTTTAGGAGGTTGAGGGGAGATCTAATAGAAACTTACAAGATAATGAATGGCTTAGATCGGGTGGATGTAGGGAAGTTGTTTCCATTAGCAGGGGAGACTAGGACCCGGGGGCACAGCCTTAGAATAAAAGGGAGTCACTTTAGAACAGAGATGAGGAGAAATTTCTTCAGCCAGAGAGTGGTGGGTCTGTGGAATTCATTGCCACAGAGGGCGGTGGAGGCCGGGACGTTGAGTGTCTTTAAGACAGAAGTTGATAAATTCTTGATTTCTCGAGGAATTAAGGGCTATGGAGAGAGAGCGGGTAAATGGAGTTGAAATCAGCCATGATTGAATGGTGGAGTGGACTCGATGGGCCGAATGGCCTTACTTCCGCTCCTATGTCTTATGGTCTTATGGTCTGGGAGGCCATTCTCATGGATGCAAAGGTTGTATTGGAGGTACATTTCTCAACTCAACTTAACGTGAGGAAGGAGCAGTGCTCCGAAAGCTAGTGACATCGAAACAAACCTGTTGGACTTTAACCTGGTGTTGTAAGACCTCTTACTGTGCTCACCCCAGTCCAACGCCGGCATCTCCACATCACAACTTAAGATTGGCATAGTCCCACCTCTTTCTCTATTTGGGCATCAAACCGAGCCACCAGAAGTAGCTTCTTGCCAACTCTTTCATTCTAACTACACTGGGATTGCTCTCATGCAACTGTTCCAGGATTCTACTTTGTAGACATGGGGGTATGATTGCTCGAATACCCCACAACAATACTCCATTTTGTACTGTCAACTCAAGATGCCTGATAAGATAGGGTTTAAGGTCTGGATTCTTTCTGTGCTCCTGTGTTAGAGTGCCATTTTGGATCATGTGCATCACCTTCCCCATCATCGGATCGGTTCAGGTAAATTTTCACACCTGAGAAGACATTACCGGAATATTTTCCATACGAGACAAATAAAATATGTTGTTGAAATGTTCATCAGATTTATGCTTATCTTTTTGGTCTTGTTGATCTTGCAGTGTCTGTGTTTGTGTGATGGTCAGTCCTAAAATATTCGATGTCAAAATCATGTGCTAACAAGATTAACGCCCAACATTGTAATCGACTAGCAGTGAGAAAAGGGAACCCTTTGCAGCCCAAGATTGTTGTGAAGGGTTAATGGCCGGTTAATAGAGTAAATTGATAGCCAAATAAATAATGGTGCACCTCTGAATACCAATAATAATGCTGAGAGTTTCTTTCTCAAGTTGAGCATATTTGGACTCAGCACTAGTTAACGTCCTGGTCGCTCTTCACCTGAAGGCACTATACTCAAGGCAACTGCTCCAACCCCATCGGTGATGCATCACAAGCAGGTTGCAGCTGCAGTTTTGAGTTAGAATGGACAAGTAACTCTGATTCCTGTAATTGTTTTTTTGACATTTTGGTAAGCATCCTCACAATATTTTGCACAGAACCAAGCTTGTTACAAAGCAATGTGTGTAAAGGTCTCAGCCCTGTTGCTAAGTGTGGTATGAACTTTCCATAGTAATTCAATAATCCTAGAAATGACCTTAGCTGAGTTCCATTCTGTGGTTGTGGAGCATCCCAACATCTCTGACATCTTCTTAAGTTCTTTGTGAAGATTTAGAAAATTCACACTTCACTTTCTTGACCCTAAGATTATGTAGTTGCATAAGGATTGTTTCAGTATCTGAGGAGTTGTGAATGGTATTAAACATTGTGCATGCATCAGCGAACATCCCTACTTCTGACCCCATGATGGAGGGAAGGAGATTGATGAAGCATTTGAAGATGGTTCAGCCTAGGACACTGACCTGCAGTGATGTCCTGGAACTGAGATGATTGACCCCTAACAACCATAACCATCTTGTTTTGTGCTCGATATCATTCCAACCAGTGGAGAGTTGTTTCCCTGATTCCCATTAACCAGTTTTGCTGGACTCCTTGATGTCACACTTGGTCAAACATTGTCTCAATGTCAATGGCAGTCACTCTCACTTCTACTCTTGAATACAGCTCTTTTGTCCATGTTTGGATTAGGCTGCACATGGGTCAGAAGCTGCGTGGCACTGGTGGAAACAAGTGTGTCAATGAGCAGTTTATTACTGTGTAAGCGCCACTTGAAATCACTGTCACTGTACTAATAATTGAGAGTAGACTGTTGAGGCAGTAATTGTCCGGGTTAAGTTTGTCTCCTGCCTTTTGTGGACATGAAATATGTGGAAAATTTTCATATTGTCGAATGGATGACAGCTGTGATGAAACTAGGGGTGTGACAAGCTCTAAAGCACAAGCCTTCAGTACTATCAATAAAATGTTGTCAGACACCATAGCCTTTAGATTATGTGGCGTCTTCAGCCATTTCTTGATTCGATTTAGATTCAGATTTATTGTCTCGTGTACCGAGGTACAGTAAAATGTATTGTTCTGCATACAGTCCAGGCAGATTGTTTCATACGTGAAAAACATAGGACATACGATAAATACACAACCGAAATACATAGACATAGACATCGGGTGAAGCATACGGAGTACGGTGCTACACAGAAAAGAAGACGTGCAAAGTGATCAGTTCAATCCATAGGAGGGCATTCAGGAGCCTGGTAACAGCAGGGAAGAAACTGTTTTTGAACCTGTTAATGCGTGTTCTCAGACTTTTGTATCTTCTCCCCGCTGGAAGAGGTTGGAAGAGGAAATAACCCAGGTGGGAGGGATCATTGATTACGCTGCCTGCTTTCCCACGGCAGCGGGAGGTGCAGACAGAGTCAATGGATGGGAGGTGGGTTTACGTGATGAGTTAGTCTGTGTTCAGCATTCTCTGTAGTTTCTTACGGTTTTGGGCTGAGCAGTTGCCATACCAGGCTGTGAAGCAACCAGACAGGGTGCTTTCTGTGGTGCATCTGTAAAAATTGATAAGAGTCAATGTGGGCATGCCAAATTTCCTTAGTTTCCTGAGAAAGTGTAGGTGCTGTTGTGCTTTCTTGGTCGAAGCATCGACATGGGTGGACCAGGACAGAGTGTTGGTGATGTGTACACCCAGGAATTTGAAGCTGTCAACCATCTCCATCTCAGTAACATTGATGCAGACAGGGGTGTGTACAACAATTCACTTGCTGAAGTGACTGACCAGCTCCTTAGTTTTGCAGACATTGAGCGAGAGATTGTTGTCATTACACCATGCCACTCCATTCTCTATCTCCCTCCTGTACTCTGACACATCGTTGTTTGAGATCCGACTCACTACAGTTGTGTCATCAGCAAATCATCAGCAAAAGGGGCTGGTTTAGCTCACTGGACTAAATCGCTGGCTTTTAAAGCAGACTAAGGCAGGCCAGCAGCACGGTTCGATTCTCGTACCAGCCTCCCCAAACAGGCGCTGGAATGTGGCGACTAGGAGCTTTTCACAGTAATTTCATTTGAAGCCTACTTATGACAATAAGCGATTTTCATTTTCATTTTCATTTCATTCATTTTCATTTCATTCATTTCAAATTTGTAGATGGAATTGGAGCCGTATTTTGCCACACGGTTGTGTATGTATGGGGAGTTTAGTAGGGGGCTAAGTATACTGGGGCCCCACTATTGAGGACTATCATGGAGGAGGAGTCCTTACTGATTGTGGTCTATGGGTCAGGAAGTCGAGGATCCAGTTGCAGAGGGAGGAGCCAAGACCTGGATTTTGGAGTTTGGATATGAGCTTGGCTGGGATTATGGTGTTGAAGGCGGAGCTGTAGTCAATGAATAGGAGACTGATGTAGGAGTCCTTGTTTTTGAGATGCTCCTGTGATGAGTATAGGGCCAGGGAGATAGCATCTGTTGTGGACCGGCTATGGTGGTATGCCAATTGCAGTGGATCGAAGCATTCTGGTAGTTGATGTGTCTCATGACCATCCTCTCAAAGCACTTCATAATGATAGATGTCAGGGCCACCAATCGGTCGTCATTGAGGCACGTTGCCTGCTTCTTCTTTGACACGGGTATGGTAGTGGAACCTTGGAACAGAGTAGGGAGAGGTCGAAGATGTCTGTGGACACATCCGCCAGTTGGTCCGCGCAGGATCTGAATGCACGACCAGGCACTCCGTCATGTATTGGAGACCCCCGAGCGGTTGTCCTCTATGCAACATGGCACCCTGGCACTGTTGATGCCATCTGGGCACTGGCACCTGGCACTGCCAAGGTGTGCAGTTGGTGCTGGCAGGTGCACTACTAGGCTGGCATTTCTCCCATGTCGGGGATTGGGCCTGGAGGTGGCCGAATACTCGCTTATAGATTAGTTGGGGCTTTGCGTTGGGGCTGAGAGATCAGGGTGCCATTTACATCTGATGGCTTAGACATGGGAAGAACCACATATCAATTCCTGGAAAGAGAAACCAGTCTGCTGTGTCTCAGATTCTTGGGGATTTTTTTCACTGCCTCTGTGTGCACTGCTCTCTAGCTTCCTGACCGGGGTCACCTTTCTAGGGGGCTTCCTGACAGGGGTCTCTTTTGGGGGATCTGTGGGTGGTCCCTTTATTTAGAGGGTCTCTGAGAGTGGTCTCTTTATTTAGTTGGTCTCTGGGAGTCTCTTTATTTAGGGGGTATCTGGGGGTCTCTTTATTTAGGGGGTCTCTGGGGGTCTCTTTATCTAGGGGGTCTCTGGGGCTCTTATTCTCAGGAGGGGCCCAGGGGACCCAGAAAATCCATGGATGGGGAGGCTGAATTGCAATGCGAGGGGGTGGTGGTGGTGGTGGGACTGAATTGCGATGCGGGGGAGTTGGGGCAGTGGGCAGCCATGGCCTTGCTACCGGGCCGCCTGCTCAAAATGGCGGCCCGATAATGGGATTCCCTCAGGTATCCTTCGTAATCCTCGCCATGCATAGATTTGTATGGTGAAGAATTAGGAGTTGATTTCTCCAAGCCCCAACTCACCAAACATATCAGCCATGATTGAATGGTGGAGCAGTGTCGATGGACTGAATGGCCTAATTCTGCTCCTATGTCTTATAGTTCTAAGGTCTTGTAAAGGGGTCCTCGGCACTCCCCTTCACTGGCACAGAGCAGCCCCCCACGTCGCGCAAAAAATGTCAAGTTGGCACCTTGGCAGTGCCAAGCCGAGGGTCCCCCTTTTTCAGGCCTTCCTGCGCCTCCTTTTCAACCCCCCCTTCCCAGACCCCCAAACTTCATCCCCCCAACATTCCAGAGGCCCTTCATAGCCACCCTTCACCACCCCCCCACCTTTCTTACCCCTCTCATCCCTCTGTTCATGGGCATGGCCCCCCTCAGGCCCTGATCCTTGGCAGTATCACGCTGGTACCATGCATCCTGACACTGCCACCCGGGTGCCAGAGGAGCACCAGGGTGCCACTCTGGCCTGCCGTAGGGCACACAGGGGCCTCAAATGGCCTGGGGGACCCCCCCAGATGCCGCTCCACCTGGTCCACATTACGTAACCAGTACTTGACCCCACCCAACTGGGTCTCCCTGAGGAGGCTGGTAGATGCCGGGAGCCGGTTAGAACATGGAACATAGAATTTGCAGTGCAGAAGGAGGCCATTCGACCCGTCGAGTCTGCACCTGCCCTTGTAAAGAACACCCCTCTTAAGCCCCACACCTCCACCCTCTCCCCGTAACCCAGTAACCCCACATAACCTTTTTGGACTCTAAGGGCAATTTAACATGGCCAATCCACCTAACCTGCACATCTTTGGACTGCACAGGTTTGACATCAGCATGGTTAAGTGGGTTCTTAAACCCACTTAGCACTGCGGGCGGGACCCATATCGCGACGCCTCGCGAGATCTGGTTCGATGCCGCGAGGCGTAGCGGCTGTCAGGAAGCCTCGGGGAGGCCAGTCCAAGCATCTACTGATGACATCACGCCCCCATTCGAGAGGGATACGGGCGGTAGCTCGCACCCATGGCCTCCCAAACAAAGAATTTCACATTTACTTAATGCCTTTGTATTGAAACCACAAAGCATATTATAGAACATAGGACATAGAACATACAGTGCAGAAGGAGGCCATTCGGTCCATCGAGTCGGCACCGACCCACTTAAGCCCTCACTGCCACCCTATCCTGGTAACCCAATAACCCTTCCTAACCTTTTTGGACACTATGGGCAATTTAGCATGGCCAATCCACCTAACCTGCACGTCTTTGGACTGTATGAGGAAACCGGAGCACCCGGAGGAAACCCACCCTGACACGTGGAGAACGGGCAGACTCCGCACAGACAGTGACCCAGCGGGGAATCGAACCTGGGACTCTGGTGCTGTAAAGCCACAGTGCTAGCTACTTGTGCTACCGTGCTGTCCATAAAAATATTCATTATACAATGAATTTCCTCTCAAGGTGCATTAACTGTTATTACCTTACTAAGGGAACACTAGGTCTGTATCCCACATTGCCTTTTGTGCGACATTGAGTATTTGCTCATTTCCAACATCAGAGTTGATAAACTGAGATGGTGATTTGTGTTATTACCTTACTTCAGTATTGAGACATTGTTTGCTATATTACTTCCTTTTGCCAAATCACATTTTTGTTTTTGTAAATTTCGAGTACCCAATTATTTTCTTCCAATTAAGGGGCAATTTAGAGTGGCCAGTCCACCTAGCCTGCACATCTTTGGATTGTGGGGGCGAAACCCATGCAAACATGGGGAGAATGTGCAAACTCCACACAGACAGTGACCCAGAGCCAAGATCGAACCTGGGACCGTGGCACCGTGAGGCAGAGGTGCTAACCATTGCACCACCGTGCTGCCCACCAAATCACATTTTATTAATCTTGAATATGATCATGTCGTTATGAGCTTCATTTATGCCTTTGAATCATAGAATCTTAGAAACGTTACAGCACAGAATGAGGCCATTTGACCCATTTTGTCCATGCCAGTCCCAGGACACCCCAGGTGTCCTTTCTAATCCCATCTTCCTGTACCCAATCCATAGGCCTGTAGCTTAGAGCACTTAAGTTGCAGATCCAGGTACCCTTTAAAAAGAGTTTAGGGTCTCTGCCTCCACCACCACCTTGGGCAGCGAATTCCAGACACCCACAACCCCCTGCGTAAAAGAACTCTTCCTCATGTCCCCTCCGCAGCTTCTGCCACTTATCATGTCCCCTGCTCCTAGAATTCTCCAACAAGGGAAACAATTTTATCCCGTCCACTCTATCTCTTCCCCTCATAATTTTGTACACATCAATTAAGTCACCCCTCAGCCTTCTTTGTTCCAAGGAAAATAACCCCAACCTATCCAATCTCTCCTCATAGCCACACTTTTCTAGCCCTGGCAACATTCTTGTAAACCTCCTCTGCACTCTCTCCAGAGCAATTATGTCCTTCCTATAATGTGGTGACCACACCCATTTGTGGCCTCACCAGTGTCTTATACAATTCCAACATTTGTCAAATTTGTCAGGCAAGACCTTCCTTTAACAAATCCATGCTGACTATCCCTCACTAGTCCATGCCTTTCTATGTGACAGTCAATCCTATCTTTCAGGATTGATTCTACTAATTTGCCCACGACTGACGTAAGACAAACTGGCCTATAATTATTTGGCATTTCCTCTGATCCCTTTTTAAACAAAGGTACTGCGTTTGCATTTCTTCAGACCTCCGGTCCCTCCCCTGTGTCTAGTGAGGATTGGAAAATCATTCTCAGAGCACCTGCTATCTTCTCTTTGACCTCCTTCAGTAGCCTTGGAAACAATCCATCTGACCCTGGTGACTTATCAACTTCCAAGGATTCCAATCCTTCAAGTACTTCCCCCCTCATTATGATTATCCCATCCAATATCTCCTGGATGCTATATCTGCATCATCCATTCCCTTTGTAAACACGGACTCAAAGTATTCATTTCAAACCCTTCCACAGCCTCTGCATCTGCACACAAGTTTCTTCATCTCTAATAGATCCTACTTTTTTCTGAATTAACCGTTTACCATTAATATACTGGTAAACATCTTTAGGTTATTTTTAATTTTACTTGCTAATCTTTTTCCATGCCCTCTCTTTGATTTCCTTATTTCCATTTTGACTTTGTCCCTGTACTTCCTATATTCGTCGCCATCTGCACTGCTTAGTTCTTTGCGCCGATCATACGCTTTCTTTTTCTGTTTGAACTTCCCCTGCATTGCTCTGGCCAACCAGGGTGGTCTAGATTTGGCAGTACATCTCTTATTTTTGGAGGAGACATGATGATCCTTAATTAATTTCTGTTGCAGATCAAAAGAGGGTGTATAGTTTAGTTCTACGAGTTAAATTGGCTGCAGTATTGGATGCAATCTACCCGAATGGGAACAGAGTCCTGAGGTGTGTGCGCGAGTTGAGCATCACAGTAGCACAGTGGTTAGCAGTGTTGCTTCACAGCACCAGGGTCCCAGGTTCGATACTCTGCTTGGGTCACTGTCTTTGCGGCGCCTGCACGTTCTCCCCGTGTTTGCGTGGGTTTCCTCCAGGTGCTCCGGTTTACTCACACAAGTCTAGAAATACATGCTGTTACGTGAACTGGACATTGTGAATTCTCCCTCTGTGACCCGAACAGGAGCCTGAGTGTTGCAACTAGGGGCTTTTCACAATAACTTCATTGCAGTGTTAATGTAAGCCTATTTGTGACAATAAAGATTATTATTATTATTAGTCCTGTGGGGGGGGGGCCTCAGTAGGGAACATGCAGCCAGGGCTGCACTTAGTCCCATTTTCTGCAATGGCACCGGAACTTCCCACAGCAGGGAGAGATTGGAACACTATTTTTAGATGGTGTCTGATCACCCGACCCCTCTCACCTCCACCTCACCAATAAGGGTGTCCAGAGGCCCCCTCTCACAGGACCCCCCGGCCCAATCCACAGCATGGGACCTTGGCAGTACCACCTGTTCACCGTATCAGTGCCAGGCACACCAACAGTGCCAGGGTGTCATCCTGTCTGGGTGTAAACACCTGGGGGCCTCTGATCATTTGGGAGACCTCCACAAGACCCATTCCATCTGGTCCCTGTTTGTGGAGACCAGCACTGAACGGCACTCACCCAAGATCTCCAAGGCAAGGGAGTTAGTTCCCAATGCCTTCAGTATATCATGGGAATGCACATTGCAGTGAGACTTGCTGTCTCACTCTATTGTGCAGATTTGCGAAAAAGTGATCCTGCCCACAATGGCGAGATCTCGTGAGGCGTGAGGGATCCATAAAGAGGGATCACCTGGCATCGATTGAACCCGTTGTGCTGGGCCGTGCCGCCTTACAAGCATAATGCGGCTGGTGAATTTCGCCCATTATTTCTCATCAGTATTGTTCACTGAAACAAATTAAGAGAATCTTTTCCCTTTTTATCTGATTTGGTAGATTTTCAAAGACCATTCATACCTACCATTTTTGAACACCGAGGAAGATGTGCTCCACCAGTAGCATCCCCCGTATCATGACAAGATAAGCACGAGTTATTGAAGAAGTTGGAATTGCTTTGCATTAAGATAGAATAATGACAAAAATCACATTTTACAGAGGCAAATGTTATAAATTAAAATTAACAAGAATTTCAACTTGTAGAGAAGCTTACCTTCTTGACCCAGAAAGTACAAAGACCCTCAATAAAATTCCCTGTGGGGGAGTTAACAAGGCAACTAAGTAGGTACAACTTTTAGGAACTAAAGCCTTTTGCAAGAAAAAGCAAATAAATCATTGCACATCCCAATGTAATGTGAAACAGATTTCCTTGCGTTGCATCTGTTTAATGTCATTTCTGAGGCTGGGGCTGGTGCAAAATCTTTATTGTGCAGTTATCCTGCCACCTTGACTGATCTTACACAAGTAATGTTGCTCAGGAATTGGATTTTTTTAAACTTTGTAAATCAATTCTGCTATAATACTCCAGTGATTTCGTAACACAGTCAAAAGACTCCTCCAGATCTCCAAAGTTTCAGTCAAGGAAGTTTAACTTACAAAAAGTGCAAAAACAAAATCTGAACGATGAGAGAAAAAAAATTCAGCTGTGCTGTTGACCGTGGAGTTGCTTCCCACAGTGTTCAGGCATCACAGTCTGATTGGGATGCTCGGGAATAACTCTCACATGCGAGATGGCCCGCCCACCCACGGGAATCCATTTGGGAGCTGTGAAGTGCTCACGTAATCATGATTGCAAATTCCCTATCAGCAATAGCCTTCAACCGCCTGGCCAGAGACCTCCACTGTCAGTGGGAATTATGGATAGTCAGTGGGACAGAAAGGAATGGGCTGGGTTTGCTCCCATAACAGATTCATATGATCTAGGGGGTGGCATGGCAGACCTATGGGTGCTGGGACACCCAACCCCCATCCCCCATCCCAGGGATGACTCCCCCCCCCCCACCGATGGCACCTTCTCGTTGACTGAGGCTACTCTCCATGGGGACTCCTTCACTAATCCTCCACCCGAGCACTGGGGCAGAAACCTTAGTGCCCCCAAGCTCATTGCAAGGGATCGATGATGGGTACTCACCTTCTTGGATCTCCACAGCAGCCATTCTGCTAACCACGTTTTTAAAAAGGTGTACTAATCGGCGCCCGTGTGACCACTTGCTGGGGAAGCGGTTAGATCATGGGAGGCCACTGGATAAGGGGTTGTTCCGATTTATAGTATGGAGATTGCCCTTAAGTGGTGATTATTGGTTTCTCGCCACTGCGGGATCCTGATTTTCCCAATGAGAGCGGGCCGGTTAGATCGCAAACTGATCGGCGCGGCACGTTTCTCGATTTTGGCCTCTCCCGCAATCTAATGGCCGCATCGCGCTCTTGCTTAAGCGTGACGCGGCCATACAATCACCCCCTTAAACGTGTGCCAACATGGCTCCTATTCTGCCTTTCACAATTTGGCTTCCTACACAATAACATGGCAGCAGAGGATTGTTTCCTAAATGTGATAGTTGGAAGCTAAGGGAAGAAAACAACTGAGACAGGAAGCTAGAGTTCCAGTAGCTATTGTGAATAATAGCAGAGTGCAAGTGTAAATTATCATAGTATGTTTACTCTCCGATGTTCGCAGAGTGTGAACGAGTAGAAGGATGAAATGGACTTTTGGAGATGGGTTACGTCCCTAACTACAGAGGAAACACGGTATGGCCTGGCTTTGTCACGTCCTGTCAGAAATAACATTTTGTGAGTTGGATGCCTGTCAGTTGGATACTGATAAAAGTTTGGACCTTTTATGAGAGTTCTTGGATGAAAATTACAAGAGACATGATCTGTTAAGTGTCTGTGAGGCAGAGTCAAACTTTGACAGATTTTGGAAAACAGATGGTCATTCCATGGAAGAATATTGCCTGACAAAATTCAGTTTGGGGATCCTTGGATTAATATAAATGTTTACATGGCTGGATTGTGCTAAGGTGTCTCATATGGACAGACTATCAGCTCAAACTGCTGCTCCAACCTCGGAGAAGGACTCCCTGTTGGATCAGGTCTGCTGCTTTGAAAAAAATCCGAGGCATACATTCATTTCCTCCCGTCTTCGCGGAAAAAATGGAACATTCCATGGTGACACAAAAAATGATAGACTCAATGATTGCCATGTTCCAGACGGGTCCAGAGACTGGATGAGGTGCCAAAACAAAGGAAGGGTTAAAGGCAGGCAAAAGGAGGATTAAAACATTTTTACCCGATCTGGCTGTGACAAATTTTGAATAGCCATAATAGGTTCAAGGAAAAGTTAATACGTGCTTCAGAAGTAACTTGAAGCACCACAATGCAATGAATTACCCAAAAGTGAGAGATTGAGTCCTCAAAATAGTGAGGAGAATTCGGAAGAAGAGGATGAAAGTGGGGATAAATCCTCACAAATTCTATGGGTCACAAGGAGCTTTAGTCTTGTGATGAATGTGCTAGTCAAAGATACATTTAACTTTTGTTGTGACTGGGATAGGAGGAGTGGGCAGTTTATCCAGCTCCACTACTCTGCAGGTTGTACTTGTGGTAGTACCAGGTATTGCGGTACCTAAGAGGTGGATGACCATTGGTCAGACCCAGGAGTCTACCATTGGCTGTTGTACATAGCTCTGCCCTGAGAGGCAGAGTATAAGAACCGGTGCCGTCCCAGCAGCCTTCACTTCCTGTATCGAAGCTGCTGGGGAAGAGTTCTAGCAGATTAAAGCCTTCAGTTATGGAATCACTTCATCTTGAGAGTAATCGATTGTGCATCAATTTAATCTGCTACAACTTCAGTTGGAAGGATGGATCGCCGCATCAAACTGGAGTGCCTCCAGCTCAGCCCCCACGCGGATAGCTCTGCTGCTATTTTTAAACACTGGCTGGCTTGCTTTAAGGGTTACCTCGCCACGGCCATAGGCACCCCCACGGAAGGACAAAAGATGCATCTCCTGCGCTCCCGGGTCAGCCCTGGGATCTACCCTCTTATCGAGGAGGCGGAGAGCTATGCTGCCGCTATCGAATTGCTGGAAGGACATTACATCCGCCCGGTAAACCAGGTCTACGCTCGTCACCTGCTTGCGACTAGGCAGCAAAGCCCCGAAGAAACGTTGGAAGATTTCTACCGGGCGCTACTGGTGCTGGGCCGAAACTGTGGCTGCCCGCAAGTTTCGGGGAGCGAGCACATGGAACTTTTAATCAGAGATGCTTTCGTTGCAGGTATGACCTCCCCCGATATCCGCCGAAGGCTCCTAGAAAGGGACACTCTGAGACTTACAGAGGCACGGGCCCTGGCAGGGTCCATGGACGTTGCCTATAAAAACGCGCTGTCCTTTGCACCCGATCGCGCGGCGGTCCCCTGGGCTGTGTAGCACCCCGCAGTGGCAGCCCCTCAGACCTTCCCCCTGACCCCGCAAGCCTGCACGGCGAGACGGCCCGCTAACGCCGCCGGACCCCGCTGTTTCTTCTGCGGGGAGGCGAATCATCCCCGCCCGCGCCGCCCGGCCCGCACCGCCACCCGCAAAGGGTGCGGCAAGAAAGGCCACTTTGTGGGGGTCAGCCAGGCCCGTGCCATGGCCGTGGTCTCCAGCAACTATGGACCGCCGCGGCAACCCTCCCTTCAGGCCCTGACCAGCCAGCACTCACCGCCCACCCCTATCCTAACGCCACGTGCGACCCACGGACGCGGCCATCTTGCCCCCCGGACTCCACGCTGGACGGGTGGGCGCCGCCATTTTGTCCATCACCGATGCCATCTTCTTCATCCACGGACACCATGTGTGACCCATGGGTGACGCCATCTTGGATGGGGCCCCAGGCCCCCAGCTCGGTCGACCACACGCTGCCCGATCAGAACTCGCAACTGCTTCATCTGGCCTCGGTAACACTGGACCAAAGTCGACCTCGGACACTCGCAAAGGCTACAACGACGGTCCTCATCAACAGCCACGAGACGTCGTGCCTGATTGACTCTGGGAGCACGGGAAGCTTTGTTCACCCCGACACGGTAAGGCACTGTTCACTTGTAACCCACCCTGTAAATCAAAGGATCTCCCTGGCCTCCGGGTCACACTCGGTGGAGATACAGGAGTTCTGCCTCACGAACCTCACTGTCCAAGGCAGGAAATTCAACAATTTCCGCCTGTACATCCTGCCGCACCTCTGCGCGGCTACCTTCCTGGGGCTGGATTTCCAGTGCCATTTGCAAAGCCTGACTTTTAAATTCGGCGGCCCTATACCCCCCCTTAATGTCTGCGGCCTCGCGACCCTTAAGGTCGACCCGCTTTCCCTGTTTGCGAACCTCACCCCGGATTGCAAACCCGTCGCCACCAGGAGCAGACGGTACAGCGCCCAGGACCGGACCTTCATCAGGTCTGAGGTCCAAAGGCTGCTGGGGGAAGGGGTCATTGAAGCGAGCAACAGTCCCTGGAAAGCTCAAGTAGTGGTGGTAAAGACCGGGGAGAAGCATAGGATGGTCATAGACTACAGCCAGACCATCAACAGGTTTACGCAGCTGGATGCGTACCCTCTCCCCCGTATAGCCGACCTGGTAAACAGGATCGTGCAATACAAGGTCTTCTCCACGGTGGATCTCAAGTCCGCCTACCACCAGCTACCCCTCTGCACTAGTGACCGCAAGTACACTGCCTTTGAAGCAGACGGGCAGCTCTATCAATTTTTAAGAGTTCCCTTTGGTGTCACTAATGGGGTCTCGGTCTTCCAGCGAAAGATGGACCGAATGGTTGACCGGTACGGCTTACGTGCAACGTTCCCGTATCTGGATAACGTCACCATCTGCGGCCATGACCAGCAGGACCACGACACCCAACCTCCGCAAATTCCTCCATACCGCGAAAATCCTTAATCTGACATACAATAAGGATAAATGCGTGTTTAGCACCGACCGTCTAGCCATTCTAGGCTACGTAGTGCGAAGGCCCCGACCCTGAGCGCATGCGCCCCCTTATGGAGTTCCCCCTCCCTCACTGCCCCAAGGCCCTGAAGCGCTGCCTCGGGTTCTTCAGCTATTATGCACAGTGGGTCCGCAATTACGCAGACAAAGCCCGACCCCTGATCCAGTCCACAACCTTCCCCCTGTCGACGGAGGCCCACCAGGCCTTCAGCCGCATCAAAGCAGACATTGCTAAGGCCACGATGCGTGCCATCGACGAGTCCCTCCCCTTCCAGGTCGAGAGTGATGCGTCCGACGTAGCTCTGGCGGCCACTCTAAATCAAACGGGCAGGCCTGTGGCTTTCTTCTCCCGTACCCTCCATGCTTCAGAAATTCGCCACTCCTCGGTCGAAAAGGAGGCCCAGGCCATAGTAGAAGCTGTGCGACACTGGAGGCATTACCTGGCCGGCAGGAGATTCACTCTCCTCACGGACCAACGGTCGGTTGCCTTCATGTTAGACAATGCACAGCGGGGCAAGATTAAGAACGACAAGGTCTTGCGGTGGAGGATAGAACTCTCCACCTTCAATTAGGAGATCTTGTACCGTCCGGGGAAGCTAAACGAGCCTCCTGATGCCCTGTCCCGCGGCACATGTGCTACCGCACAAGTGGACCGCCTCCGAGCCCTCCACGAGGACCTCTGCCACCCGGGGGTCACTCGCTTTTTCCATTTTATCAAGGCCCGCAACCTGCCCTACTCCCTCGAGGATGTCAGGACAGTCACCAGGGACTGCCAAATCTGCGCGGAGTGCAAACCGCACTTCTACCGGCCAGAGAGAGCGCACCTGATAAAGGCTTCCGGTCCCTTTGAACGCCTCAGCATGGACTTCAAAGGCCCCCTGGCTGGGCAGGGCCTGAAGGGAGGGTTGCCTATGGGCAGGTAGAGAGGCAGAACGGAACGGTCTGGAAGACCGTCCTGCTGACCCTACGGTCCAGGAATCTCCCAGTCTCCCGCTGGCAGGAAGTCCTCCCAGTGACACTCCACGCCATCTGGTCGCTGCTCTGTTCAACCACAAATCAGACACCTCATGAACGTCTCCTTGTTTTCCCCAGGAAGTCCTCCTCCGGGACCTCGCTCCCAACCTGGCTAGCGACACCCGGACCCATCCTACTTCGGAAACATGTGAGGGCGCACAAATCGGACTCGTTGGTCGAGAGGGTCCACCTGCTGCACGCCAACCCCCAGTATGCCTACGTAGCGTTCCCTGACGGCCGGCAGGACACAGTCTCCCTTCGGGACCTGGCGCCCGCCGGAGCCCCACGCACACCCGAACCATTGCTCCTACCTCCACCCTCCCCACAGCACCTCACTGGAGGGTCAGTACTCCCGCCTCTCCTGCCTAGGCCCGACCACACACCAACGCCCCCTACAGGCGCTTCCCCCCCCTGTCAACCTTTTGCGCCACAGCGCCACCTAGGGGTGACAAAGCTGCCAGGGGGGACGACATCACGCTCCCGGAGTCGCAACTGCCGGGACCCCCATCAGAATCACCGCCGAGGCCCAGACGCTCCAAAAGGACGACCAGGCCACCCGATTGACTGATTGCTGCACTATGAACACTTTGTAAATACCCTCGACATCACGGTACCTCCATACCTGGTCATACCATGCGAAAGGCGACTATTAACACTGGCCACCACCCCCACCGGGCTCTTTTTTAACAGGAGGTGAATGTGGTAGTACCAGGTATTGCGGTACCTAAGAGGTGGATGACCATTGGTTAGACCCAGGAGTCTACCATGGGCTGTTGTACATAGCTCCGCCCTGAGAGGCGGAGTATAAGAACCGGTGCCGTCCCAGCAGCCTTCACTTTCTGTATCGAAGCTGCTGGGGAAGAGTTCTAGCAGATTAAAGCCTTCAGTTGTGGAATCACTTCGTCTTGAGAGTAATTGATTGCGCATCAGTACTATTCGTTTTATTCACTCACCAAAATGGCCAATTAGTTACTTTCACTTCTGTTAGACCCAGAACAAAGGTGACTTTAATCAGGTTTATTTCAATAAACTCAGAATAATAATGTTAATCTATATTGTCACAAGTAGGCTTACATTAACACTGCAATTAAGTTACTGTGAAAAGCCCCTAGTCGCCACATTCTGATGCCTGTTCAGGTACACTGAGGGAGAATTCAGCATGTCCAAATTACCGAACAGCACGTCTTTCGGGACTTGTGAGAGGAAACCGGAGCACCCGGAGAAAACCCACGCAAACATGGGGAGAACCTGCAAGCTCCGCACAGACAGTGATCCACGCCGGGAATCGAACCTGGGTCCCTGGAGCTGTGAAGCAACAGTGCTAACCATTGTGCTACCATGCTGCATGATGGATTTATAATAAAACAAAAATTATTTTTAAAACAAGTTGCAAGAATTGTTTAACTACCAATTGTACTCTGGAAGTATAACTGTCTATCTCTTTTAAAAAATATATATATATGAATATAAATAATGTGTATATATATGTGACACACACATAGATCAGGTCAGAAATGGGCTTTGGAGGATAGGCTTTGTAAAATAAATGATAAAGTTTTGACACTGCCGAACTGGAGCTTCCTCCAGTGAAGACGTTGTCCCAATAGATGTCTGGATGTTCTCACCAACAGAATATAGAGCTGGATGAATTCTTCTTGTCTCAGCTTTGCTTTCCAAATGTAGACAAGTCAGATAAGGATTCTCTGGCTGTAAATTGATAACCACCCACAGAATTTTAGGCAAGGCAGGAAGAGAATGAGTTACGTGAGCCTTCCTTCTTGGCTTTATCCCTAAAACTGAGTTCAAAAACAACAGGTTAAAAACTTAAAGCTCCTCTGTTAGATCATTTTGTGTAATCACCAGGCTTTTTCCTTTTCACAATTTTTTCCCCCAATTGCAGTTCAAACAAACAGCTATTCCCCTTCAAGGAACGTGCTGGTCAGGTAGCTAAAATCAGGTGATTTCCTAAAAAGGGATGCTTCTGGACAGTCCAAGGTGAACTTACGACCTTCTTTAAAAAAAATCCAAGTGTCCAAATAATACAATCATAGATTATCATAGAATTTACAGTGCAGAAGGAGGCCATTTGGCCCATCGAGTCTGCACCGGCTCTTGGAAAGAGCATCCCACCCAAGGTCAACACCTCCACCCTACCCCCATAACCCAGTAACCCCACCCAACACTAAGGGCAATTTTGGACACTAAGGGCAATTTATCATGGCCAATCCACCTAACTTGCACATCTTTGGACTGTGGGAGGAAACCGGAGCACCCGGAGGAAACCCACACACACATGAGGAGGATGTGCAGACTCCGCACAGACAGTGATCCATGTCGGAATCGAACCTGGGACCCTGGAGCTGTGAAGCAATTGTGCTATCCACAATGCTACCGTGCTGCCCAATGTCCAACTAAATTTTAAACGAGTACCTGATGATATAGTTTTCCCCAACATTTTCCAGTGGTGGATTGTGCTTTGATTTTGGAAGTATGTGTAACAGATTGTTTGAAATGTAATCTTAATTCACTAAGTAATGACTTGAAGGAATGCAAAAGTATGACTCGCCTTAAATTTGGTAATGACAACGCATTGAAATCACTAAATGATTGTAATTGTTATGTATCAGAGTAACACCATTGGCTGGTGTAATGTCACGTGTTGTGCAATGACATCATCAGAGTGTTTCACGGGCTTTTGTGGAGATCACTATTGTATCCCGTTTGAGCAGCATCTGTAAATAAACCTCTTGCACTATGTTATACGAACTGACCTATGCCACCCCGATTCTTTATCTTTGCGGCTACAACAAAGAGCAAAACAAAAGAGAAACTGGCGACGAGATCTGGGCCATAACAAAAAAAGGGAGTAAAACAACTTTTGCCGACAATTTTCTGAGCCAGAAGAATCATCGATGGAGATCCAGGTCCATGCACCATCGGAAATGAGGTTGGGAGAAATATCGTTGACATCCAAGGTGAAATCATCATTGTTGCAAGTAAAAACAGCACTCAAGTAAATACTTGGACACTGTACCAATGATTTGGTTAATCATCCAGTCAATCACGACAGCTGCTAGTGCTAGTAAAAGGATTTTCAAAAATAAAAAAAGCTATCGGACAACTGCAAGCTACTTAGATCATAGATCATAGAATTTACAGTGCAGAACTTCAAATGAAGTTTTCAGTGCACTTACCGTTGTAATGGGTCGAGCTATGGAGACGGTGCACGAGGCACTGAAACAGGCCGCGGGAACATGACCCTCCAGACCTGCGACTCTACAATCTACTGCCTAGGAATCAATAGTGAGGCACAAAAACAGCTGGTCTACTTCTGCGCTGGAGGTTTGTCTGCTTTAAACAGAGGAAATAAATGGCGGGGAAGACAGACTGAAGGCTGAGTAGCACAAATCAGGGAACTGCAAACCAAAATTGACAGGAAGAAAAGGCACCATGGACGTGATTCATGGAACTCTTATAAGGAAAGGTTCTAATCATTCCTTAAAGCCAGTCAGACACCAGCAACTTGCATATTGTGACATTTCTCAGCTTAGTTGTGAGGAAAACATTTATGCACGATAGAATTTAGTGCACCCAGCTAAACCTGAAGACAAGTTATATGATGAGTTAATGACTGTCTTGCAAGAACATTTCTCTCCCCGTCCATTATTAATAGCTGAAAGAGTCTGCTTTCACCGTCATGCACAGGAGGAAGGGGAAACATTTCACAATTTGTTGCATCACTGGGAAAGTTAGCAAAGAACTGCGGATTTGGCCAGACTTTGGATGATACACTTCATGACCGATTAGTTTGTGGCCTCAGGTAGGAAGCCACCCAAAGGAAATTGTTGACTGAAGGTCCATTAACCCTAAAATCTGCTATAGAAATCAAATCACAATATTTATGAAACATGCTGTGAGAGAAGCTTCGCTGGTTGGAGTTAGTCTCAAAGAAAGTATGAGAAGTAGGTCCATCAAGAACCTACCATGTCACTGCTGCAACCAAGTGGGACATATGGGGCTGGAATCTCTGATTCAGAGACTATGTTCCCATGCCGGCGTGGGAACGGCGCAAAACAGCCACCGATTCCCTGTTTTGCTGGGGGCTAGCAGGGAGGCAGCGTAGGGCACCCGGCTCTAGCTGCTGATACGGCCTGAAGAATTGCTGGGTCCGTGGCCGTGCATGCGCACAGTGGCGGCCTGCAGCGGCCGCGCAGTTCTTCATGGCATACGCAGCCCGCGGATCGGCCTGTGAAATAGTCCCTACCTTTGCGAGCCCCAGACCGCCCCACCACAGTGCCCCAGCCCCTAATATGTCCACCCCTGCCCGCAGATCGGGCCTCCCCCGACTGTGGCGACGCTGGACTGAGTCTGCAGCTGACACGCTGAGTTCCCGCCGGGTGAGACTACACGCGACCCACGCCATCGGGAACTCGGCTGGTCGGGGGTGGAGCATCGGGTGCGGGCCTCAAGCAATAGCCTGAGGCCGTGGATACGTGGCGCGGCTTACTCAAATTCCTTTTTTTCAATAAATTTAGAGTAACCAATTAATTTTTCCACTTAAGGGGCAATTTAGCGTGGCCAATTCACCTATCCTGCACATCTTTGGGTTGTGGGGACGAAACCCACGCAAACACGGGGAGAATGTGCAAACTCCACACAGACAGTGACCCAGAGCCGGGATCGAACTTTGGGCCTCCGCATTGTGAGGCAGCAATGCTAATCACTGCGTGTAGTCGTTTCAGTGGTTCTTCGCCGTGGGTCCATTGCTGCAACAGCCTCAATACTCAACACCGACAACTGCCAATCTCCAGACGCAATTCTGCAACTCATCCGCTTCATTCTAGATCACAACGTCTTCACCTTCGACAACAAGTTCTTCATCCAGACGCACGGAACAGCCATGGGGACCAAATTCGCACCCCAATACGCCAACATCTTCATATTTGAACAGGACCTACTCACCGCACAGGACCTTCAACCGACGTTATACACCAGATACATCGATGACATTTTTTTCCTTTGGACCCACGGCGAAGAATCACTGAAACGACTACACGATGACATTAATAAGTTCCATCCAACCATCAGACTCACCATGGACTACTCTCCAAAATCAGTTGCATTCTTGGACACACTCGTCTCCATCAAGGATGGTCACCTCAGCACTTCGCTTTACCGCAAACGCACAGATAACCTCACGATGCTCCACTTCTCCAGCTTCCACCCTAAACACATTAAAGAAGCCATCCCCTATGGACAAGCGATCCGTATACACAGGATCTGCTCAGACGAGGAGGAGCGTAACAGACCTCTACAGACGTTGAAAGATGCCCTCGTACGAACGGGATATGGCACTCGACTCATCGATCGACAGTTCCAATGCGCCACAGCGAAAAACCGGACCGACCTCCTCAGAAGACAAACATGGGACACAACCGACAGAATACCCTTCGTCGTCCAGTACTTCCCCGGAGCAGAGAAACTACGTCATCTTCTTCACAGCCTTCAACACGTCATTGATGACGATGAACATCTTGCCAAGGTCATCCCCACACCCCCACTACTTGCCTTCAAACAACCGCGCAACCTCAAACGAACCATTGTTTGCAGCAAACTACCCAGTCTTCAGAACAGTGACCATGACACCACACAACCCTGTCATGGCAATCTCTGCAAGACGTGCCAGATCATCGACATGGATACCACTATTACACGTGAGAACACCACCCACCAGGTACGCGGTACATACTCGTGCGACTCGGCCAACGTTGTCTACCTAATACGCTGCAGGAAGGGATGTCCCGAAGCGTGGTACATTGGCGAGACCATGCAGACGCTGCGACAACGAATGAACGGACATCGCGCAACAATCACCAGGCAGGAATGTTCCCTTCCAGTCGGGGAACACTTCAGCAGTCAAGGGCATTCAGCCTCTGATCTCCGGGTAAGCGTTCTCCAAGGCGGCCTTCAGAACCCGCGACAACGCAGAATCGCCGAGCAGAAACTTATAGCCAAGTTCCGCACACATGAGTGCGGCCTCAACCGGGACCTGGGATTCATGTCGCATTACATTCATCCCCCACCATCTGGCCTGCGAAATCCTACCAACTGTCCTGGCTTGGTACAATTCACACCTCTTTAACCTGGGGTTACCCCATCTCTGGATCTGTAAAGATTTAATCACCTGCTAATGCTCGCATTCCAAGCATTGTTTGGCATCTTTGAATTTGTCTATATATGTGTTTCTGGAACAGACCTCTTCATTCACCTGAGGAAGGAGCAGCGCTCCGAAAGCTAGTGACATCGAAACAAACCTGTTGGACTTTAACCTGGTGTTGTAAGACTTCGTACTGTGCTCACCCCAGTCCAACGCCGACATCTCCACATCAAAAATAACTGAATCAATATACCATCAGAAATAAAGGTATGTGCCAATACAGCCATCAGATGTGGTCTTGAGGACATATACCGAGGAAGTGGTGCCACTGAAGGGCTTCAACAAGGTGACTGTGGAAGTTAATAAACAGAAAGAGGTGTTGCCTCTTCACATTGTTCAAGGAATCTTTCCAGTATTGTTTGGGACACTTGGTTAAGGGAGATTAAGCTAAAATGGGCCATCGTGAACCAACTTGTTGATTCTACGAATGATCTTCAACCACTTCTGAGAAAGTATGCAAAGATATTCGAGGAGTCATTTGGATTGGGGTCGAAGTGAAACTCAAGATAAAGGCAGACAGCCTGTCCAAGTGTTTGAAAGTGCATACCGTACACAATGGTATTTGACCTAAAGTGGAAGAAGAACTTAAGAGCCTCCGCATGTCCCTCTTGCGCTGCTTGCACTGAGGGAGCTGGCCATTTAATGGTGGTTGGGAGGTTCACCATGACATCCATATTTGCATCATTGCCTGGCCTGAACCCATGGAAAGGGTACATGTTTTAAAACTACAATTCGGACCTCTTGAAGAAGAGGCTGACATGGCACCAATTCATTTTTCCAGAAAGGTGTCTACCAGGGCCTCCGGCAAACAGTGGTGATGGTGAAGGTGAGCAGTGGAACTGCAGGCCCCCTTCTTGCAGACAGTCAGTGCCTTTAACAAGCTGAGGGCTGGGGCCAGCTCCAATGAGGCAAGGGAGAGAGCAGCTAGGACAAGTCCAGGACCTGTGAGTGGCAGGAGGCAAGGCCATGAGTAGGGCAACTTGAATACCCAGAGGGCAGCTGGAGCCAAGAAAAGGAATAGGAGACATACAAAAAAAACAGAAAATGCTGGATAAACTCAGCAGGTCTGGCAACATCTGCGAAGAGGGAGAAACAGAGTTAATGGGTGGGATTCTCCGGCCTCCCAGCGGCATGTCTCTCAGCAGCGCTATGCGGCACGGTGGGTTTCTCTGCTCCCGCCGCTGTCCATTGGAATTCCCATTGAAGCCACCCGATGTCACCGGGAAACCCATGGGCGGAGGTGGTCTGCCGGTGGGACCAGAGAATCCTGCTGCCAATGAACTGGCAGAGACATTTGGCCAATGTTATGAGTGCATATGAAGAGGGATAGAGATGTAATTGGAAAGGGGGTCGAGAAGGTGAGGCAGAATAGAAGGTCAGGGATAGGTTTGGTTAAGGAGAGATTGATCTTGTCAGACTATCTGTCAACACCTCTGAGCCTGAGAAGCCTCATGGAGAGAGAGAGAGAGCAGGACTGCAGCTAAGAGCTGGAGCAGCAGATCAAACTTGGTGAATCACTGCACTGAGGAGGAAAGTCCCCAAATAGGTAGTGAATATTCTCTGTTAGTTTGTTTCAAATAGATTGTTTCTTGATGTTATTCTTCCTCTTGAGCGTTTGTACAGTTTTGATGCTGGTAAAATAAAGAAATATTGGGTGAAATTCTCCGTTGGGGAGACTCTGGGCTGAATTCTTCCAACCCGCCCGCCGCAAGATCGGGTAGGACGTGGACCATGTAAAGGTCCATTGACATCGGGCGGGAATTTCTAGCCGGGGGTCGGGAGCGGCCGGAGAATCCCGCCCTTTGTTCTCCTGCTGCAGCAAGAGAAATCAGGAAGTGATTCCTATTCCTTAGCAATGCAAATGTATATAAGACCAGGATTGCAAGGGATTCCCAAGGGTATCCCACTATTAGGCCGCCAAATTCAGACCCCCCCACTCTTTGGTGTGTGTGTGGGGGGGTGGGGGGGGGGGTATGGTGGCAGTGGGGTGGGCAGTTCTTGCAAAGTGGGTGAAGAGTGGTCCTCAGCTGGACTTTGGGGGCAACTCCCTTAAACAGTTGCCCCCCTAGCCCATTGGGAGGTCCACCGCTTCAAGGCCATGTATGTCAAGACCAGTAGTGATTCTCGCCCATGTGATTCCCGGCCCAGAGGACCGGAGAATCATGCGGGCCCGTAGAATATGGTGCCCGGCCCATTACGAGGATGAAAATGGGTCTCAATGATTCATTTGCATCCTCCCATTGGCGCTAGATGTGATCTTCAATCCCACCGTCAGCGGGGGACTGGAACATCGAAAATGGATTGTTTCCTTCATGACGTGGATTCTCCGCCCCGCCGGCAATTCTGCTACCAGAGGCATGAGAAGTAGAACTTTGCCCCTTGTTTCTTAATCCTTGTGCAGTCTGTGTGCTCAGATTCCATGAAACAGGAAGGATTGGGTTGGGGTGGAAGGGGAAATGTGGGTGGACCCATGCACACCATTGGACGTAACAACATTCTTTAAACATTCCAGTGTATTGAGACTGGCAGGCACCCTGGATGAGCCTCTAGTTGTGTAGGCACACACCAGTGGTATGTTAGTCAATGAGCCTGTTCTGACCCCTCAAATTCTGGTGGGATCATTTACATCAGTACATGTCAGTGATCGGCTTTAGCCCGTGTTTTGATGCAGTACATTTGCTTTGCACTTGACATGCACCCAGCAAGTAGGTCAGGCTGCAGCAAGGCATAATACTGGCACAACAGCAATTTTTCCCCCTCCTTCTTGGTGCTGATCCAAAATGGTGGTTTTCAAAGCACATTTTGTTCCAAGGAGAAGAAAAAAATAATTAAACTAATATTACTTTATACCACATGTAACCAAGCTGTCTCCATGAAATATTTTCCAAATTCATGCAGCTGACATGACATCATATTTTAATTCCAAGGACTGTGTTTCTCTCTGAAAGTTAATCTGAACAGAATGTTCACATTCTAGATGCAAATCATAAAACGATCAATTAAGAGAATGTGCAGAGCACATTACAATAATCTTGTTTTAACTGCAACAAGTGTTATTTGGGCTGTGCGACTTGAACTATGTTGAGGTCCAGACCACCTTTCCTTTCAGCCAGTGAGGTGCAGGCACCAACTCACCCTTTTGGAGGTGCGGGTTGGGGCGGTGGGGGGGGGGGTTGACTTCGGTTGCCCTCTATACAGAGCAGGCCGACAGTTGAACCTTGCTTCTGGGGCTGGGGCCAGGTATAAGTTACCCAGAATTACAACTTGGGATAGACCAGTTGACCTGCGGTAGACGGGCATGAGCCACAGAATCTTTTGGCTTTCAAGAGGAGCGGGAATGTTTCTCCTAGTCCACAAAAGAAACAATTTTAAAAAAACAGCTCCCTTTATTGCTGGTTTATCTGCACTCAATACCAATACAATGTGTGGAGAGCATGGGGTATATCTTCTTTAGGTTTTGTCATGGGATCCTTTCCATTCTCTTGCACAGATAGGAAGGGCCTTAGTTTCATGTATTATCCTAAGGATGCAACCTTCAACAATGTAGCTCTCCTACATTTCTGCACTGAAGGGTCCAAATTATATGGTCTAGTTTGAACACAATCTTCTGACTCAAAGGTAAGAATATTAGCAAACTTAGTCAAACTGACAAGTGATGTGCAACAAATAAACAATTGGGAATTAGAAATGAACTGAGCATGTTTTTGGCATCTCCTAATTTGTGGCACAAGTGACATGAATGTGGCTGCAATGAATAATATCCGTCATTGAACTTGGGACCAAATAAATCTGTATTCTACTTGGGTTTCATTTCTGTCAATGTACTGATTGCTCCTGTGAGGTTTTTGTATTCTTACTCAGTGTCACAATCAGATGGTCCTTTTATTAACAGTAAAATAAATGCATTTATTACTTTAGATTACATTAGTTATGTAACACCACATGATTTTGAAATTTTATGAATACGGAAGAAAACTAACATTAAATTAACATTTACTCCCATTATTTTCATTTTGCATTTTCTAGGCAAAAATAATGGGTGGCATTTAATGCTCTTTACCATGGTTTTGTGGCAGGGGATATTTAATCAAGCATCAGGGTAATGTATAGTGACTCCCTGCCATCCACCTTCCACCCCAATTAAGTCCATGGTAAGAAGGCCATCCACTAATTGAGGCCCTCAAGGGGATAATTAATGACTACTAATGGGCCTCATCCTGCTGCACTATTATTAACCCAGCAGCGGGTGAGGGGTGGGGGTTCAGCATGCAGGGACTATGGCAAGCAAATTGGCACGGGATTGCTTGTAGAGTTAAAGGGTGGGAGGGAATGGGCGGATGGTTGGAGTGGGGTGTGGGGGGGGGGGGAGGCAGGGGGGGGGGGCGGAGTGGATGGAGGGTTGGAGTGAGGGGGGGGAGGGGGGAGAGAGTGTGGAGGGAGGTCGGGGTTGGGGTCGCTCATTCAGAGCCAATCAGTGCCTGACTGAGGGACCTGGGATTGGCAAGGAGTACCCACTGAGAGCCAACCCCTGCTCTTGCTTAGGACAGGGAAGATCCCCACCCCGAGACTCTGCCATCACTCACCTGTGGTCTGCGACGATACTAGGCCTTCGGTGGATGTCAAAGCAGTAGCAGTCATCACCTTTCCTGTGGCACTGTCCGGCAGCTCTTGAAGGATGGAACTTTGATCCCAGGATGGGCCCACCACTGTCCACTTAACAGCCGAGTGTCACGTAATTTGGTAAGCCTTCCCTAGAAGAGGTAACGCAAGGCTCCCTTCAGTTTTCCAGCCAGTGAGTGAGAATCATGTTGCTTCCATTAATAACTTCCCACTACATTAGTGCTGTAATACTTGGTAACAAGCGAAGACATTTCTGATAGGCAGCGATCGTACCGCGATCAATGAGCTTCTTATCTAACCAAGGGCTTGATGTGTTGGAAGATTGTTCGACTTCATGGAAAAGGATAATCACCATTGAGAATGATACTGTTCCCACCCAATGTTTGTAAATGAGTACTTTCCAGCTAGTAACACTGTATAGCACAAAAGAACCCAAGTTAATTTCTCTCCTCCCTGTCCTAAGATTGCTGAGGGTATTTATTGTGTCTCCACTGTTGCCTTGGCTATGATCAACCTAACAGCCTTCCAATGGTGCAGTGACACAGACAGGTATTTGGACCTTGAGTCAATCAATTTGTCCCATATTTCGAATGTACTCTTAACAATTCTCAAAGTATTTTTTTTAATGTTAGAAATTATTTATTTCCTGTTTCTTCTTTTTGATATTATCATTCTGCAACTGTGAAGGGTATTCATGCATTCATGAAAGTGCAAAGTACACCAGCCCTTAAACCAGAATAAAAGACCAGCTTCAGTGCGACAGCTCTGGCAGCCGTGTTTTCAAAAGAAAAGCAAGAATATTTAATGCCACAAAAACACTGACAAATACGCAAGCTAGAGCTCAGATTGCATTTCAAATCAAACTCCTAACTCTACCTCAGGTCTGTGTAATCTTAACTGTAAAGCAGATAATTTATCAGATAATTGCAGGACTAAAAATAAAAAAACTATTCGGGAGTAATGGAGAGCTCAAGTGATTACAAATCAGTAATATCGTCGAAGCACTTCAATTGACAGTGAATATAACAAGCACAAAACATAGGGGGATTTGGAACGATCATAATCAGATTACTGACTTGAATCACTCTCTAATATCTGCCAACTCTATAATGTGCACAGTAAAGTTCATCGGATAATTTTGCATCTATTTTCTCTTAATCCAGTGGGTGTGATGATATTGATACTGAAGGATTGCCAAATAGATTGTAACGATCTGCTTTATTGAGTAATGATCTCTAATTCAGAACCAAGAAATAATAGCTACAGCATCTATTGCATTTTAGTAGCTATAATTACATTACATAGCTATAGTTGAACTAAGCTGAAATATACGAGTAGCACAATCTTAAGTTGCCACCATACTGACATTGAACCAGAGCGCCATAACATTCTAAAGGATGGAAAATGTGTTATATATGTGGGTTGTTGTTGTGTTGCAATGGCTCTTTCAGAATTGAGGCACATGACAGTCTGTGACACGCCAACTATTTTGCAGGCTTTTGCCTGTGGTCTAGTTCCAGCCCTTCTACAGCTCACAGTTTTTATTAAATCCTTATTGATTGACATCTTCAGTCCACGTGCTGCAGCTTTCCATTCTTTTATGGTAAAAGTGTGAGATGCAAGAGCTGTAAAATAAAACTGGCGATGAGGATTGGATGTGGAAAACAAATTCATTAGGGAAGAAGAAGATTGCAGCTCAAACAGTCAACAGTGAAGAAGATCAAAAGGAGGTCAACGCCTCGCACCGGGCATCAGAACTGGTAAGGTTTTGGGCACAAATTCAAAGGAACGGCCTTTTCCGACTTTAAACTAACACTCAAGGAGTTTAGCCTGCAAAACTCAACATGTGCAGTACAGTAAGACAGAGAGGTAGAGCAGAAACGGGAATGGGAGAGAATTTTTTTTCAATATACCCATTTAAGGGGAGACATGAGAGCACTCCAAGATCAAAAGAAAAGGCGGGAAATGATGGGTTTATTTGATGAAGACTCAGGAAGCTGAAAATCATACTCGGAGATTCCACTAATTTATACCAGC
Organism: Scyliorhinus torazame; assembly: GCF_047496885.1. Classification (NCBI taxonomy): domain Eukaryota; kingdom Metazoa; phylum Chordata; class Chondrichthyes; order Carcharhiniformes; family Scyliorhinidae; genus Scyliorhinus; species Scyliorhinus torazame. Next base: position 177,633,422 of record NC_092710.1, on the reverse strand, counting down.
AAATAGAATTGGCTGGAAAACATCAGGTGGAACTGCAGCACTGTAAGCAGCTCAGTTGATTCAAAGATGGACTTAGAGACCATCTTTGCTGGTCTATATGAGCAGCACATATTCATAGTCGTCATAGATGCACACTCAAAATGGCCTGAGGTGGTCCTGATGAAATCAAAAACAGATGAACAGACTATTGACAAACTCAACGATATTTTCATGAGGTTTGGAAAACCAGAAAAAAATCGTGAATGACATTGGACCATAGTTTGTGTGTGTCCCAGGATTTTGAAAACGACTTAAAGAGGTGTGGTATTCAACATATGAAATCAGCATCTTCCCACCTATCCGTGAATGGTTTAACCAAAAGTTTTGTCCACTCCAGAATGCCTCCAATGACCAAGGTTCACTACACCACTGCATGAACAAGTATTTAGCAATACATCAAAATACGACACACACGCGACCACACAGAGTTCCCCAGCTGTACTATTAATAAAAAGGAAGCTGAGGACTAACTTTAATTAACTCTTGTCAGAGGAGACATCTGATATCATAGAGCGAAACCAAAAGTCACAGATCTTGAGACAAAGAAATAACTCAAAGAAATGCTTCTTTAAACAAGGTGAGCAAGTGTTAGCGCTCAGTGACACCACTAACAAGAAGAGGGTTCCTGCAACTGTTTTGGTTCGGACTGGTCCAATCTCCTACACATGCGAAACAGCAGACAAACTCGTGTGGAAACATCACACGGATCAATTGTTATCTGCTCATGTCGGTGTACCAGTGCCAGAACTACCTCTAGAGGAAACGGCCTCAGTTCCACTTGACTGTGTGACTTCCAATCCATCTACAGAAGCAGAGATCACACAAGAAGAAACCTCTATTACTAGTCTTCCCTCAGAAAAAGGTGTGATCTACCCAAATGGGAACAGAGTCCCATAGTGCACGGGATTAGCTAGATGTTTCCCGGCTCTTAGAGCACCGAGAAACACCAGGCTATCGAACGGCCACCTGGATAGATCAAGGGCCTCAGGCCGAGGCCGCACTTAAGTCCTGTTCTCTGTTTTTTAGGTGGCCCCTCGACACGACCCCGAAAACCCCAAGCCCCAAATAACCTATAAAGCCACACCCCACCACAGGCCACCCCCAGGCTCGATTCCCATCATGGGAAAAATGCCAGCTTGGCACCTTGGCAACACCAGCCTGGCAACCTGGCACCCTGGCAGTGCCCCTGCCAGCTTTCACTGCCACCTTGGCACCTTGACAGTGCCACGCTGGCACCCAGGTGTCACTTCCAGGGTTTGTGGAGACCAGCACCTAATGGCGTTCACCCGAGGTTTCCAAAGCAAGGGGATTAGATCCCACGCTTTGCTTAGATCTCTGAATGCATATTAGAGTGAGACTGTCTCACTCTAATATGAAGATTTGACAGAACGTGATCCTGCCCACAATGGGCAAGATTCACATCACGTCATCTCGCGAGATCGCGTTAAATCTCGCGAGGCGTGGAGCCGGGTAGATCATAGAAGAGGGAACTCCCAGCATCTATCAGCCGCGCTGCGCTGCTTTTTGGGCCAAGAGACTGGAGTACCTTCTAGGGCAGAGGCAACTACTGAAGGAACTTAAGGTACATCTAAGGTCGAGAACAACAAAATCCCGGAAGAGTGCAGGCAACCAGTGCGGAATAGACGTCCACCTGATTATCTTTCCTCATGTCTGAAGTATCACCATGTAATAACGTAATACATGTATTTGTACATAGATGTAAATGAACGTGTAGAAATACTAGTTATTAGTTGTGTTGGACATTAGAAGTAAAGGGGGTGGGATGTTGCAATGTTTCTTTAAGAGTTGAGGAATGTGAGAGTCCGTGACGTCACTGGCTGCTTCGTGGGCTTTTCCCTGAAGTCTAGTTTAAACCCTTGTACAGCTCACAACCTTCATATAAACCCCTGTGCATTGTAATCTTCAACCCATGTGCTGCAGCTTTCAATTCTTTCATGGTATAAAAAGATGCCTACTTTAAAATTACTTCATGTATATAAATGTAACCTCTGAAAATCTAACCTCGTTTCACATTCTCTGAATGATCATTTCAGTTGGTGACTAGCTGGTGTCATCTACCAACAACAGAAATAATATTTAACTGTGTCAAAACCTTTCATAACTTTAAAAGTTTTTAAAACTCCTATTAAATCTCCTCATGGTCTCTCTACTTTGGCGGAAACAGACACGTATTTCATGCCTCTCCACATAACAATAGTTACTGAATTAAAAATAGAAAATGCTGGAAAGATACAGTAGGTCTGGCAGCATTTATATAGAGAGAAACAGAGTTAACGGGCAGAATCCTATGTTGTTTCAAAGTGTTGGTTCCGCTGAGAAATATTGAGCCTCTTAAAAACATTTTTTTTAACCACTTGAATCACGGCATGCTCGTGGCAGCCAGCCAGTGATTTGCTCAGCCCGGGACAACTTAATCTCTGCAATCAGGAGGGCTCTCTTTAGACGCCTCCCCAGCACTTGTTCCCGATCTAGGGGGAGGGGGCCTGACAGCCAAGAAGCCAGCATCATGATCCTGGGAGGGAGAGCCCTGACCAAACTCTTGGATGTTGTACAGCAGAGGTGGGACATCCTATACACAAGTTCCCACAGACGTCCTTCCACCAACTTCACCACACTGCGTGGGAAGCAGTGGCAGCCTTAGTGGGTGCATGCTCGCTCCAGAATAGGATGGGCAACAGTGCCCCATGAAGATGAATGACCTACTTCGCACAGCCAGGGTAGGTGTGCCTCCTCACGTCTCCTGCTGTACCCCTTCACACACCCTTCACACGTCCATGGTGATCTCTAACCCAGCCACCTCATAGGTTCCCAACACACAATATGCAGCCATCTCTCCTGCCCAACCCTCCCACCACCCACCCACCCCAAACGTCCTCCCCATGTTCTCCCCAGTAGCTCCTCACATCACCGCTCCCATTCAGATTCTAATGCGTGCCAAACTGTATCACCATCTGAACTGGCAGCACTCCCGCCTCCACTCTCCCCATCTGTCTCATTGCAGGACAAACTCAAGCACAACCACCGTGAGTGGGCACAGCCAGCCAGAGACATGCTCGAGCTGAAAACCCTGATGAGAGAACCCGTGAGTTGGGCGGTGAGGAGCAGGACCGCACCTGTGGTAAAGTGGGAGTAGCAGACTACAGTGAGAACCATCAAGACATGAAACCATGGTTCAAGTCTCATTTGAGTTATCCCTCAGATGCACTAGTGCCATCTCCCGCTGCTTGCAGATCAATCAGTCAGCCAGGCCAGACCATCTTTATGTCATATGAGCACCGCAGCCCTGAGCAGCTCTGAGGAAGACTTCCTGGAGACCAGTATAAAAGAGGTGTCACATACGTCACCCATACTCTCCACGAGTGCAGATACTCACACCTTGGTGGGATTACCTAGTCGGCAGGCTTCTGGATAGCTCATTGGTGAGTACCCCACAGCTAAATAGCTACAGCAGGCAGGGGCAGGGACGTTCCAAGGAACCAACACTCGGAGGGATGCTAGAGCCATGACTCTGCTGAGCCCCTGGCTGATGACGTGCACCTGAGTCTGGTTATCCCAGAGCTAATGGAACTGCAAAGGCAGAGTCACAAGCAGCATTAGGAAGGGATGGCAGCTTCCCTCCTCGAGCTGCAAGGTTGACTGGAGGAGTCCCATCGCTTCTTGTCCGAGGAGAAGGTGCCGTCACTCGCAACAAGGCCGACATTGCGAGGGTGGCATCCACCATGGAGATGTTGACACAGGGCCTGCACTCAAGATGGGGGACGTCCACTCCATGGCTCAGCTCATGACCTCCATGGCTGAGGGAATGAGCTCAGGGCTTCAACTGCATGGTGCAGTCACGAGTGGGCATCCACAAGTTTCAGCCCCAGAGGACAGCTGGCTTCTGGATCTGACTCCAGCTGCCCCTCTATCCCATGGAGGAGCACAGGACATCCAAATGGAAGAGGGTCAGCAGGAGTTCACCCCTCGACCCTCCACCCAGGGGGAGCTGGGATGTCCAACCGATCTGACATTCCCCTCCATTCGAGCGATACCTCTCCTGTCCCGCACAACAAGGAAGCTGCACTGCAACACCTGTGCACCCTGAAAGTAAGTCCGGATCCTCAAGGTCCAGGCCCCCAGGGCATGCCTGCCAAGGTCATCTCAGGCAACAGGGCGTGGAAGGCAGCAGGCAGCCTCAAACTCAACTGTGGATCCTGGGGATACACCTAGACACAGCGGGAGGGTGAGGAAGAGTCAGAAAATATAGGCACCTAATGGGCACAGGTGAACCTAGGCACTAGCAGATGTAAGTCACCATTGTAACATGGCTCATCACTTTGCTCGCCTACAGATCTTCCATCCTGTCATTTCATAGTGCCATGCTCCATAAACCTCTGTGCGAAGTCGGCACTTCATCCCTGTGCAGTGTGAGAATGGCAGCACAATGTCTCTCCCATCTCCCTGGCATGGGCCCCATCTTGGACCACTTTTCAACCCCTCATCCATGGAAGGTGACTCTCTCTCTCTCTCCCCCTCTCCAGCATCATCGCTCAGGTCTCTCATGTCTGTGCCATTCTTCTCCAGTGATGAGGAGCTAAAGGCTGACAAAGTGTTGAGAGGCTGCCCACCTCAGATGTGAGTGGGAGGAAAACACCACAACCCCTAATTTCAGAGGGGGCTGCAGTAACTGAGATAAGTCATCCACTGTGAACCCCATGAGAAGACCATTTATTGGCAGGATCATTCGGCTCTCAGTCAGGTCATATGTGAGACATATCGCTGCGGATGAGAAGATCATCGCTCTGTCCTCATCATTCCCCTTCAGAGTTCGGCCAATGGCTTTAGCACCCTGCACATGAATATGGGCACCATCAGAAGGACCTTCCACTGACACCACATGAGTGATTCGATGTTCGACCACATGGTAGGATAATTCTTCACTCCCTGATCCTGGTTGTCCTCAAACTGAGAAGCTATGAAGGTGTCCCTAGCTCTTCAGGCCATGCACACCCTGGCCATTGACTGAGATCCTTCCTCCCCCGCAGATTGCCCCTCACTGCCCTCCATGACTATCTTGTGGTGCTCCCCCATCTCCTCCTGGTCCTGATGGTCTCCCTTCTGATGCGTCAAGTAGTGGAGAGCACAGCAAACTACTGAGATGGGAGACACATTCTGGGAGCTGTATTGGAGGGGTCCACCCTACCGACCCAAGCATCAGAACCGCACTGTGAGCGGTGCAATACCCTGTTCAACAAGCACATGTGTTGAAATATGAGGCTCATTGTAGTGAGTCTCTGTACGTATTTGTGGCCTCCACGTTGGCATCATCAGTCACCTCCTGAGTGGGAACCCCCATTCCCAAGGAGCCATCCCTCCAGCCGTTGCTCTCGCTCAAAAACAGCAAGGATCAACAAGCACCCCAAGATGTAACTCTGATGGGTAACCCCAGGAAATGAGCACACACCTGCATGATGTGCATCGCGTGGTCACAGATGAGCTGGACATTAAGGGAATGGTATCGCAAGCCATTCATGAATGGTGCCGCATGCCACCATGGCGATCACAGAGCCACGTGGTTACAGTCAATGTCACCTGCACCTGGAGCATACCTGCTAAGTGGGTGAATCCCATCGCTCTCGCATCCTGGCTTGCCTGGTCCTGGTCCAATTTGATGTACATCTGGGCCCTAATGAATAGTGCATCTGTAGCCTCTCTTGTGCATTGTGTGTGGCTGACTGGGAAATACCACACAGGTCAGCTAGGCAGTCCTGAAACAAGCCACTGGCATCGAAGTTCAGAGTGGCAGTAACTATAATAATAATAATCGCTTATTGTCACAAGTAGGCTTCAATAAAGTTACTGTGAAAAGCCGCTAGTTGCCACATTCCGGCACCTGTTCAGTGAAGCCAGTTACGGGAATTGAACCCACACTGCTGGCTTTGTTCTGCATTACAAGCCAGCTGTTTAGCCCACTGTGCTAAACCAGCCACAGGCAATGGGTGACCCCCCATTCCATGTGATGCCATGTCTTGCATCACCTGACAAAGATGGTCCACCATCCTCTGGGACAGAAGCAGTCTTCTCTGACGTTGAACCTTTGACATCTGGAGGCAGGATGGTCGACGTCGGAAGGCCCTTGGCTGGTAGTGTCTCTTCCAAGGCTCCTCCATCTATGACCTTGCTCCTGGAAGAGCAACAGGCCCAGCCTATCCTCCTCTGCAGTGCACTGATCCTGGCCGTGTGCAGCGGCATGTCAACTGCTCGAACGCAGTTAAGAGAATTGCCAACTCAACTAGTTACATGAGTCTCCAAAATCATGAACTGAAAGGAAGAGAACATCAAATGGAGCACTGTGGAATCCTGATGATGCCCTGGCCCTCAGCCCTCTCAGTATCTGGGACATGCGCCCATGCCTATCCCCTCAATCAGTGCCTATCCTTTGAGCCTTACTCCCTCCCCTTTACACAATAGACACTTCACCACAGTAGTTCCTCTCAACTCGTTCATGAAGCATGTCGATCCTAGAAATTTTCAGTCTCTAACATCAACCATTCCCCCTCCCCCACTCAACCCAAGCGTTAGATGATAGGGCATGCATTGGAACAGCTTCTTAACCTTAGAGGACCGCAACAATACCCCTCGTCATGACCTTGAACAGGGTGACTGATAGACTTCACCATAATGCCTTGCATTGGGACCCATACTAGATCCCTCTAATGTATACGGTAGTATGAGCATTGGAGTGCAATGCTTGGTGCCAACATTTCTAAAGGGTTAAGATCTAGACTCCAATCAATGGGATGCTCATGTATCGCTGTGCTGATTTAACTGGCGCAACTGACGCATCAAAGAAGGGTCAGGGATCAGTGAACTGGCTTTCTCTTGTGCCAGGCGAGGCTCATCTGATTTGTGTGAAGACTGAAATTAGCAGGGGAACCTCATCCTTAGATGGTAACTTTATTTCCCCAGCTCACAGGGCTGCAGTTTAAACAACCCATCCACCTGTAACAGTCTTCCACCCTGACACTAACCACTGACCGTCAAACCTCCATAATTATGAGGACATTGAGTGGAAAGGAAAGAACCTCCCTCCTTAATGGAGGGATCAATAACCAGTCGGCATTATAATGAAAAACCCTTTCGCCCAGAGGGCGGTTGGAATCTGGAACCCACTGCCTAAAAGTGTGGTCGAGGCAGGACCCCTCACAATATTTAAGATATATTTAGATGAACACTTGGAATGCCACACCATAACGGCTACAGACCCAGTGCTGGAAATTAGGATTTGAATAGATAGGTGCTTGATAGCGGATGCAGACACGATGGGCTGAAGTGCCTCTTTCCATGCTGTAAAAACTCTATGACTCTAACCAGTGGACATGACCTTCCATGCAGCTTATCCCCCTTGCTCTTACACTGCTGCCTGAATGTGGGGTTCAAATATCACAGCAGTCGTCCTCTCCCCTGATTGAGAGGGTTTTCAGGTCTCCTGCAGCAGGGGAGCACCCCTCTCGAGTCCCCCACTCTGCTCTTGCAGCCTGGCCTTTCATGGGACCCCACTCAGAAGCCTCAAAGTCACCCCCAGTGCAGACCCTCCATAATCACCTCCTCTCAACAACTTTTCATGTCCATATGACTCTTCATCAAATCTGAAGAGGGGCAGAAATGTGATGCATTATACAGTTGGAGGCGGTGGAGCAGGGTAGATGGTCAGGGATAGGTGGGAGATTGACAAATAAATCATGAACACCAGGCAAAGAGAGACAAATAGTGTTAAAGACTGAAAACATACCAATAATGGTATTAAAAAGACCTTTCTCTCTCCACAGATACTGCAGACCTGCTGAATTTTTCCAGCATGTTCTGTTTTTATTCATATTTCCAGCATCTGCGGTAGTTTACTTTTATAACAGTTACTACATCCTGCCTTCATCCTGGTGAATCTACATAACTATTCACTCAGATTTTAATATAATTTCTACAATGTGATGTACAAAACTGCACGCAGTTCCCTGGCTGTGGCCCGACCAATGGTTTTGTACAGATATATTCTTATTTACTCTTGTTCTCTATGCCCTATTTCTAAAACATAGAATTTCCTTTTTTTATGGATTTATCTATCTGGACTTATTTTCATAAAATTTAAATTCCAATCCCCACGTTAAAACAGACATAGTCCGGAGGAACAATAGACGCCTCAGAGCTATTGTGGCATTCTATTGGATCATGACTGAATGGAACTCAACTCCATTTCCCTTTATTTCTTCCATATGCCTTGATACGTGGGCGACACGGTAGCACAGTGGTTAGCACTGTTGCTTCACAGCACCAGGGTCCCAGGTTCAATTCCCGGCTTGGGTCACTGTCTGTGCGGCGTCTGCACGTTCTCCCTGTGTCTGTGTTGGTTTCCTTCGGGTGCTCCGGTTTCCTCCCACAAGTCCCAAAAGACATGCTGTTAGGTGAACTCTCCCTCAGTGTACCTGAACAGGCGCCGGAATATGGCGACTAGGGGCTTTTCACAGTAACTTCATTGCAGTGTTAATATAAGCCTACTTGTGACAATAATAAAGATTATTATTATAACCCTACCTCACAAAATGTTTTTATCTTGGCTGAATCTTTCAGGGAGAGCCTTAATTCTGACATTCAGCGCACTGCATTTTAAGGGTGTGACCACCTCTTTTGGTGCTGCAAAAGTTTTCATGCTGCAGCAATGCTGAGATATTCTACCTGGGACTGACTGGCTCCCTCTTGACAGGATGAATTCAGCTAGAACTGATACATGTACCCTGTTCCAGGGAAATAAATAGATTAGGTTTGACAGGGATCCAGAGGCATGACAGTCGAAGAGAATCATCATTGTGAGTTTATTAAGAAATAGAGATGATTCCAGCCAAGCCCAATCCTGTCCACCCTCAATGCCTACATACATGCACCTTGCAGCACATAATATTAGCTAGCAACAAGGTCCAGGAGTCCTGGACATTTTTTCCTTTCCTATTCGCGGTCACTGATGTCAGTACAGTGTCCCTCCATCACTTTGGCTGAGATCAATATGTTTAATGGATCAGCTTCACAATGTTACATTTGCGAATGGAACGAGTAGATGTTCCATGAAGATTTTCACTGTTTTTCATTCTTTTAACATTTTAATGGTTCAAGTTCAACTTTGATGTGTCTCTCGTTCTGAAGGCCTGTTATTTAAATGTTATTACTTCGAAACAATTTGCATGACTGTCAGAATCTTTTGAACTAGTTTAAGACAGATGCAAGTCAAGTCCGCATTACAGACCTTTCTGTTTCACAGAAGTTCACTTTCAAAAATGTTTAAGATGTTGACACATAGTGGGGTAGTGATGTGCTCCATTTAACGGCACTAACACCATTCGCCCTCCTGAGCACAAAATATCTCCACTGTGTGGCAATTTGTTTTTAAAAATCAGACTCCAAGACTGATGGAAACATCTTTTCATCAATTTCTGTACTAGATACTTTGAGGAAATAATTGTGTCATTATTTTAACCACATGGGACACTCCTAGAAGTGGTTACAAAATTCCTTTGTAATTGTTTTGTGGTCATTTTTCATGCTGTTTTTAACATCCCAATTACGAATTATTTTTAGTATAATTATTGAGAGTATTTTTTTTATATTTGCATCTTTAAATAATTATCAGTGATCAATCCACATGAGGGCCAAAGGAAAACTGCTAGATTAGGATAAATGCAAAACAAAATTGCTGAAGAAAGAGACCTGTTTCCAATGCTTCTTGTCTGGCACTCTTCAGGACAAATGCAAGAATGCCAATTTTCAAATAATTGCAACAATTTATACTGCAGGAGAAAAAGCTGCTGATTGGTTGGCATGCCAATTCTGATCGTTTGAAGCATTTATATACAAAACAAATGAGAAACTCTCAGCCCCCCAAAGTCCAGGGCAATTCAAAAAAGGCACAAGAATTGAACATATTCCTTCTGTTTTCAGAGAATCAAAACCTGCACATGAAAATATGCAACTTCTAACAAGTGTAAATGAGCCAAAGCACAAGCTCAACTGATCAATTTGGATTGGTTGTTTGGTGTAGCTATTAGCGCACTCAGATTTGCTCAGCAAGTGATTCACATTCGTGGAATCACATCTATCTGTCGACATTTTGTTTTGTATTTTGCAAGCCAGTTGAATATGGTCTCTATCCTGCCCATTAGGAACAACCAAAGGAACACACTATACAATTTGATCACCCAAACATTGCAATGTACAGCCTAAGTACCTGGCACCGCACTGGCACTGAAATTCATTTATGATGTTGCTCAATTGTGTGGTAGGCTGAATGTCTTTTTAGATTGATAGCAGAATCCTGTTAGTGGAAAATATCACTCGCGTAGCTCTTGCACAGAAGTAGCGTGAAATGGCTTCCTTAATCAGTTGTTCATATTTTTAAATGTGGTTTGCCTTTCCGGAGTAATTTGAAATAGATCTGGCACTTTTCAGTTCTAAAAGCGCCTTTGACCCATTTGCAAGTTGGTGGCATATACAGTGATCAATGATCTATTCAGGGTAGCAGGATATCTTTCAGACATTCTGTAAAAAAAAATACAGTGGTGTTAATTAGAAATGATTTTTATTCCAGCGTGAAATGAGGACTTACATTAAATTATACTTCCTCATGCATTGCAGAACCTAGTTAGTGATTATAATTAATTCCAAAACTTTAGTATTTAGCATAATCCCAATGGATCACTTCAAAATAAAGCTGACAGCAGCACCAAACAAGGGAAGCAAAACAACTTGGAAAACCATCAAAGCTCAACATTAGAGTTCAAAGTGTGTCTGCTGGTGATTTTACAGCATGTTGATAGCTAATCACAGTATCATCATTGTTTCAGTAATGTCGGGTGTACCGATTGACTGTTTTGACTTGAGGTGTGACTGTACGATTCACAGGGTACAGGGTTTGGGGAGAAAGCATTTTGAGAAATTGCAGGCCTGCAGCTCTTCATTTCCTGTCTGTGGATTTAACAGAGGGAAAATTATGCACAGTGCGTCCACAGTTTCAGAAAGTGTGCTTGCTGATAGCGCAGCACCCAGCAGAAAGCACCAGAACGAGATATCATCACTTCTGCGAGCCTGGATTGTAAAAGAGCGGAGTATAATAATAATTATTAATAATAATAATCACTTATTGTCACATTTAGGCTTCAATGAAGTTACTGTGAAAAGCCCCTAGTCGCCACATTCCGGTGCCTGTTTGGGGAGGCCGGTATGGGAATTGAACCCACGCTGCTGGCCTTGTCCTGCATTACAAGCCAGCTGTTTAGCCCACTGTGCTAAACCAGCCCCTAGATCATGGGCACGATTCTCCGGCCTCATTGCACTCTCTCTCTCTCGTGAAACGTGGACGGCGAATAGTGGGAGAGACCGAAACCGAGAACCGAGCCAGGCTGCAAACCTGCGATGCAACCGGGCCGTTCCCATGGGCAAAATTGGGTTCTCGCCATACCATGCTAAGAAACCAATTATCACCTCTTACGCCCTATTTCCATACAATTAACGGGAGCGATCCCCTAACCAGCGGCCACCAGTCATTCAGCAGGGGGCCCGCTGCGGCTGGGTCTGCAAGGCAGGGCATTCCGGCTGGGAATGGGGGGAAGCAGCGGGGGCCAATGGGGGCATAGAGGATCCCAGGGTGGGAGCCACCGCTGTCGGTCAGTCTAACACCCGCTTCCCTGCCTTACAGATATTGAACTCTATGGCAGGGAATTTGAACCCAGAACTTGCCGTAGTGGTGGTGTTGCTAGGCCGAGCGGCCAGACGCCAGAGACGGCAGCAGCAGCGTCAGCAGATGCTTGAGGCAGCAGACTGTATGCCGGTCCCTGCCCCACACCATGAGGACCGGGCCGCCCATCAGGCCAGAGAGGGACCAAGAGGGCGAGTTCTGTGATGGCCTAGGGTGTACAGGCATTGCTGGTCATTTGAACAGATGACGAACAGCGCGTGCCGCAAGAGATTCCGCCTCAACAAGGAAACGTGCAGCCCCTGTGCCAGGTCCTCACAGACTTGGCACCAAATGAACGAAGAGGATACCCACTCCCAGTGGCTGCCAAGGTCACTGCAGCCCTGAAACTTTATTCCTCAAGATTATTCCAGGGCTCGAACAGGCCAGGAAGATGGGCCAAGAGTTCGGAGGTCAGCCCGCATTGTGGAAAAAAGTGACAGAGGCATCATACTGGCTGTGCACAAGGGTGTTTATTGTGTGTAACAATTCCCCACTCTCCCGATGGTTCCACACCCCCTCCCCCGGTGCCCTCCGTGATCCTTGATGTGTTTTGCCTTCCAAGCTCTACTGCTACGTTTCCCCAGGATGCACATCAGAGGTGGAGGCAGGCAGCTGCTTACTACATCTTGTGGCCTTCGATGCCGATGGTGGGCATTCTCTGGGGTCGGAGAGCCCTCGCTCACTTGTCATCTTGGGATCCAGCAGACCTCCCGACTGCTCTCTCTTCTGGGGGTTCCTGCCTCCACCTGATGTGCATCAGCAGCAGTGTTGTGCTCACCAGATATTGCCCCAGAAGTCTGTCCACTAACATTTCGCACCAAGGTGCGTGTATCTGCGCTGGGGGAGGGTCGGGATGACAGCTGTGACACCTCTATCGTGACTTCCCTGATGTTCCCCTCCAAAGTGTTTTCCTGGGAGTCAGGAGAGGGGGCCGCCTGGGATGGGCCGGCGCCATCGACTGGAGGGCCTGTGGGAGAATGGACATGTGGTCAGTGGGAGGGATGGATCAGTGAGTAAAGCAATAACTACTTACATTTGACAGGTCCTCCAGGTGGAGCCCAGTGTTTCCTCACCCAACCCAGTCAGCTCCAGAGTCCGCTCCTCGAAGGTGGTGAGGATTCTTGTGTCTGGCACCCATCCACCAGTTGTGCCCTCGCCCGGCGATTGTGGGAGAGCTTTTCCGGAGCAAACACAGAGAGGGCATCGTTAGCCACATACTTGGTTCACAGTGGTGGGAGGGGAGTGTGAGTGAAGGGTTGGGGGTGGTTGCAGGGAGTGGGGTGATGGAAAGAGGGTTGGGGGGTCACATGGAGAATTGTGGGGCGTGAGTAGCTAGTCTCTCTTGAATATGTCTGTGTGGGCCCAACGCGAGGTCCACCATGTTAGAGCCATGTTGGAAAAAAAACACAATTGATTCACGGCTACATAATTTCCGGTCACGGGGCCTGGAGAATCACGACAGGCTGGAGCATAGGGTGCTGGACCTGATAAATAGATTTGCATTGATTTACGTGCCCCCGCCAGCACATTGTGAACCTCATTCACGTCACCAGTGGGGCGTTGGAGCATCGCATGGCACCGATCCTAATTTTTCCCCGATGCTCAATTCTCCGTCCCATCAGGGAATACATTCCGAGCGTGCCCGGATGGAAAATCCCACCCTCAGAGTCCGGTTTAATAGTGGGGTCAGTCCCGGCGCTGCAAGCCAGGAAACACCCCACTAAACGCGCCCAAAATGAGACTCTGTTTTTTTCTATTAAATTGCGCCTCCAGCGTGTCTTTATATTCTGGCTAAACAGCGATGCACGGGTTCCAGACCTCTCTGAATCTTTCCAGGGTGTAGGAGTTAAGAGCACAGCAGCAAGTGATTGCTTACAGATATTGAAGTGCTGGGAAAGCTTTAAAGACAGAAACTGGCAAGCTTGTGGTCAGCCACAGTGAAAGGCTTGTGCTTCCAGCATTACTACTGTCAGCTTGAAATCACTAAGCTTAGAGTCAATTGCAACTTTTTGGAGTTATTTTCTAGTGCTTTGGATTATACTCACCTCTATCTCAACTCCCTTGCTGTCAGCATTCACTGCAGCACAGTCACCTCTGCAGCGGTACCTGAGGAGGAGCAGCAATATCAGCCAAACCACGGCAACAACAGCAACTCAGGCCATAGCAGCACCAACAACAGGGCAGCGGTTGCCTTCTCGTAGCCACATGCTGCCCCACAGGACAGAGCTCCAGCTCAAAGGAGGCAATACCATAAGTGCAGGATAGGCCAAAAATGAGCTTCCTGAAAATGTCAGAGCACCTTCATCGCAGGAGGGCCAGGTGGGTGCAGATTGCCAGTAACTGTCATGGCCACTGCAGCTCCACATTTTGTTGCCTCCAGTTCCTTCTAGGGATGTGTTGGTGACATCTCCTGGATTTCATAATCTGCTGCCCACAATCAGCCAAATCACCAATATTTTGTTTGCCAAGGCCATTAATTCTATCAATAGCTGATGCACTATCAATTACGACGAGACGAGAGCGGAGTGTAATCAAGGCTTTATTAAGCAGAGATGTGTAGCCTCCTGCTGCTGCTGCCGAAATAGCTGCAGCTTGGTGAGCACGCACATTTATACTCCGCCTACTGGGCGGAGCCAGCAGACAGGGATCTACCCCCGTACCTGTAGTACAGGAGCCTTACCGTATTACATCTTGTATGTGATATATACAACAGTGGTGACTACCACAATAGCCATGGATGCGGCCATTCTAATCCAACGGGTTATCAGCTTTGCAGAATTGGTTAAATTTGCACTGATGCAGGAGTGAATGATTACACCAGTACCATTCCACGTGCCATCAGATCAGCCTAGAATCTTCATGGAGCAGAAAGACTTCCACTCCCTTGGTGCTAGTTTGTGACCACTGCCAGATATCCAGGGGGGCTGCCATGGCTCGCTCACTCTTCACCAATCATATCGGCTGCAGTGTTCTCTCCACCACAGTCTTCGGGCTTGGTTCCTGGGAGAAAAGGACCACCTACTGACGACCTGAGCGCTGAAATTAATGGGGAACCCAATCACAGAGGTTACAGATCCATCAGCAGGGCAAAAGAGAGCAAGAAATTGGGCTCAAGATGCAGTTCAGGTGCCTTGGCAAATTTGGAGACACCCTCCAATATGTCCAATAAGAGTAAGAGTGATCAGATGTGCTCTTCCTATGTGCTTCATGGCATTGCATCGAGGACTGAAGCTGCAGCCAGAGGAAGGTGGAGAGCAACCAACATCCACTTGGGATAAGGGGCGAAGGAGAGAGACATTGGGCGGGATTATCCCTTCTGGGGACTAAATCCCCACGCCCGCCGGAAAACGGGCGGGAATCACTCCGGACTTTTACCTAGAAAGTCGGGGCTGATTCTCCGTCTTCAAGGGGGCTTGCAGGGCCACGGCATCCCGCAGCTCCTGCTGCCGGCGGGGCCCTGCAGTTACGCCCGCGCGGCCACGCATGCGCACGGTGGCCGGTTGCAGATCTGCACATGCGCGCGGAGGCCGTCTTCGCGCCAGCCCCCGCGCAACATGGCAGAGCCATGGAGGCGTGGAGGAACATAGGCCCCCCCCCCCCCGAATGAGCGTGCCTGCCGATCGGTAGCCATTGCGGGCCTGGCCACCGTGGAGGCCCACCCCACCCCCCCCCCCCCCCACCCCATCCCCCGCAGCCAGAACGCCAAGGTCCTGGCGGGTCAGACCACATGTGAACCACGCCGGCGGAACTCGACCGTCACTTGGCCCGTCAAGTGCGGAGAATTGCCACGGGGGCCGCTTTCAACGGCCCCTGACCGGCGCCGCGTCGATTGTGTGCGCGCGACAGGCGGCGATTCTCCAGTCACCAGAAAATCACTTGCCGGCATGGGAGCCTATTTTGGGTCATTCTCTGCCCACACACCGAGCGCAATTTCAGCGCGGAGGGTCGGAGAATCCCCCCCATGGAGTGAGAGGAGGGTGAAGTGGGAGAAGGAGAGGAGGAGGAAGTTAAGGAAGAGGAGGTGGAAGTTCAGAAGGATGTGGAAGAACATGAGGAGGAGGAGGGTAGCAGAGGAGGAGGAAGAGGGTGGTACACCCATGGTTCCATGAACACCTAGCTAGCTGCGAGATGAGCCTGCAACCACCTCATCCAGGTGCACCACTTAACAGGTGTGTTTGCAGCAATCTGAAAGTTTCATCAAACGTCCCACATCCCCCACCTTACCCCATGACCAACACACCTCATTCCAACAGTCATCCCTTAAACTCACACCTACTCCTCCCCATCAGGACTGACTGCAGCATTCACTAGAAGGTGGCTGCACTGAGTGAATGAGACTCGCAAGGTAGAAACCAGGGGACTCAGATGTTCACATGCAGCTGAACTTGGCCTTCCCAGGGGTGGATGGGCAGTGTACAATTGAGCATAATGCCGTGGTGCTATTTGTTGGCATCCACCCACATGCCCTTAATCCTAACTCAATTTTACATGTGTTAAGGAGGCATTGGGTGGCCCATCTGGGCTGTTTGGCCTATTAATATCCATAAATGGTGAATTAATTGCCACTGAAGGACCTCTTCCCGATCCTGCTGCAATCCCGCCAGGCCCCACTCTTTGGGCTATTGGCGGGAAAAAGGCAGCACCTCCATCTATGGCTCCTCTGAGTCCATGGAGGGGCCTCCCAATGTCTCGCCGCAACTGGTATTCCCCTCGCCACCTGGCCTATGTACCAATGTTCCCCATACCCCTTTTCCTACCACCTCCAACCGGGACCTCCTAACCTGGCACTGCCAATACTCCTCCCCCCACCCCCCACAATTTACCTCTTCATCCACCTCCAGTGACAATTGCCATTGGAGACTGGGTGCAGTACCAATACCACCCATTGGTGCTGCTGGCAGCAGAGAGCTGCCTGACATTCAGTTGGCTGGCACCGTTCAGAGGTGGGACTTCCTCCCCAAATGAGAGTGGAAGTCTCACTTTGAGCCAATTAGCAGCTGCCGGAATGGATTTGGGCTCACCGCTGCCTTTTTCACCGCTGGGGCTGTGAACCCCAGTGCAACATAAATTCCTGCCTATAAAGTCTGGCATTCATTGCAATAAAATCATTACTAACACATTTACATCTTTTTACGAATCCAAGTGAATCATTTTGACATCTTCCTTGGTCCTTCCACTTTGTGGCACCACTGTAGTTTCAGCAGAACTAGAGGCAGGCTGTTTGTTATTGTTGTTTGTTACAGGGATGTACTTCTGAAGCTTTATAAAGCATTAGTTAGGCCCCATTTAGAATACTGTGAGCAATGTTGGGCCCCACACCTCAGGAAGGACATACTGGCACTGGAGCGGGTCCAGCGGAGATTCACATGGATGATCCCAGGAATGGTAGGCCTAACATACGATGAACGTCTGAGGATCCTGGGATTATATTCATTGGAGTTTAGGAGGTTGAGGGGAGATCTAATAGAAACTTACAAGATAATGAATGGCTTAGATAGGGTGGGCGTAGGGAAGTTGTTTCCATTAGCAGGGGAGACTAGGACCCGGGGGCACAGCCTTAGAATAAAAGGGAGTCACTTTAGAACAGAGATGAGGAGAAATTTCTTCAGCCAGAGAGTGGTGGGTCTGTGGAATTGATTGCCACAGAGGGCGGTGGAGGCCGGGACGTTGAGTGTCTTTAAGACAGAAGTTGATAAATTCTTGATTTCTCAAGGAATTAAGGGCTATGGAGAGAGAGCGGGTAAATGGAGTTGAAATCAGCCATGATTGAATGGTGGAGTGGACTCGATAGGCCGAATGGCCTTACTTCTGCTGCTATGTCTTATGGTCTTATGGTCTTATGGTCTTATTCTGCTTTGAGACGAAAGATGTCCTCTCCAACTTCTGATCTTAGAAACTGGTGGACCCCTGTTGTATTTGTGCAGCGGCAGACTGCCCTCTCTGGCAGTGAACGGCTTTGCCTGAGAAGTAGGGGCACATTAAAAAGAGTCCCCACTGTTTATGTGCCTTTTCTCCATCTTCCCCCTCACAGTTAACCTGCCCCCCCCCCCAGTCCCTCACCGCTCGCCAAGAGCGGGTCGGTACTTGGCTGCATGTCAGTGAGGCATGGCTCATCTGGTTGCGGCTTTGCTCCCTCCTGTGTAATGTGGCAGCCAGCATTTGCAAACCTTTGGTCTGGGCCTGCGTGCACTGGTTGGAGTGCCACAGCTGATTCTCAAAAGGATTGGCCACTCTTCACATGGCAGTGGTATCCAGGCTAAGACATTATGGCACCCACAGCAGAGGCTGAATCCTTAATTTTCTCTCCAATGGTGTGTATTGCCTCTGGAAATGTTGACAGAAGAACACACGTTTCCTGTTGCTGCTTTTTGTGGCCAGCCTCCAAGATTCAGTGCCTACTTCCAGCTGAGCAAAGCCTGGAGCACCCTGCCAGAGGTTCTCCAAGGTTATCCCTGTCTCCAGCCCCTGCTCACATGATATCCACACCGTGTGACAACTTCAGGAATCGCCAAAATGTCTACATCTGTGCTGATGGGGTGTGCGCTGGACTCATGTGATCGTGGATCCTCAGAGCGATTGCTCTCCTCTGAGGACTCCTCAGGCTGGCCCTCATCATTTTCATTATGACCAGTGAAGGACCTGTGCAAATGAAAGACATGAGTTGGTGCTGACAGTGAAAAAAATTTCAAACTCAATATAGTGCATGTCATGAGAATTCAATTACTATCACCTCAGTTCAAAAGAAGTGATTGTCAAGTACCAAGTAGCAGGGCTTCATCTGATAGATCTCGGTGCCACTCTATTTCTCCAAAGTCAATGTTTAGGACTTATGTCACCGAGCTGATCTCTAGGCCATCTTCTTCTACTGCAGAGTCAATATAGCAATGGCTGCAGATCCCAGTTCTCTGCCTCTCCCTGGATTTGTAAGGCTCACTTCTCCTGCAACGAATGATGGCAAAGTATTGTGAATGTGAGAAGTGTAATGAATGTTGAGGATTGAATGAAAATATTTGAGGATGGTGACGATGAGAAATGGGTGTGAGAGGACAATGGGATGTGTGTGAGTGTTGGCTGTTCGGGTGGAGATTTGAGAGGAGTGCTTGGAGAGAGATAAATGTGAGGAACTGAAAGTTGTAATAGTCAGAGTAGTGCAGTTTAGGAGAACACTGGAAAAATGATGGCTGCCGTCTAAGAGTGGTATGACACACACCTTAATGATTAAACCTTTTACCAGTACTGAATCCAGGCACAGGGCGCTGCACTTTTCTGCTCACTACATCTGTTATTGCCAGCTCTGCCTGCTTCCTCAGGATTGGTGGCATCTCCTCCCATTCTCAGGGAAAAGGACTTTTCTCCTGACCCCCCCCCACTGCCTCCATCATGACTTTCAACGATTAAGTGCAAGAAGTGCAACTTTCCCACCTCCTCCTTCTATCATCTAGCTGTTTTATTCCTTCCACAGTGAGATTTCCTGCAGTCCAAAGATGTGCAGGTTAGGTGGATTTGCAATGGTAAATTGCCCCTTAGTGTCCAAAAGGTTAGGTGGGGTTACTGGGTTCCGGGCATAGGGTGGAGGTGTGGGCTTAGTTAGGATACTCTTACCAAGGGGCAGTGCAGACTCAATGGGCCAAATAGCCTCCTTCTGCACTGTAAAGTTCATGATTCTATGATTCATTCAGACATCTGCCAGGTACCTTTGAACAGAGAATCTTGATTGACAGCTCCAGTGTGTGGCCATGTCCAAACTGTCTGATTGGCTAGGAATGGGGTGTTAATGCAATAGCTGAATTAAACAAAGCATGTTCCTTCAACATTCAGGTTACTGAAACACGACGGCTTCTGGTCCTTAGCTGGAACCAAAAGTTAAAAATTCCGCCCAACAACTCGATAGTGTCAGGGCAGCACAGAAGCACAGTGGTTAGCACAGTTGCTGCACAGCTCCAGGGTCCCAGGTTCGATTCATTCCCAGCTTGTGTCACTGTCTGTGTGGAGTCTGCACATCCTCCCCGTGTCTGCGTGGATTTCCTCCGGGTGCTCCGGTTTTCTCCCACAGTCCAAAGATGTGCAGGTTAGGTGGATTGGCCACACTAAATTTCCCTCAGTGTCCAAAAAGGTTGTGTGGGGTTGCTGGGTTACGGGGATAGGGTGGATGTGTGGGCCTGGGAGGGTGCTCTTTCCAAGGGCTGATGCAGACTCGATAGGCCGAATAGCCTCCTTCTGCACTGTAAATTCAATGCACCCTGTTACGAAGAATGGACCGACGGGTCTGAGTGGAAAAAAGGATTAATTATATTCCCTGTGTAGTTAGATGTTTTACAGCTGAGGTTTCAGCCTAGAATTTAAAATGGTGTAACACTAGAAAGTACTCTCAAATGAATGGTGGCATTTTTAGGGGTAATTTTATGAGCCCATGTTGCCAACAGCCGTCTCACGCACTGGTTGCACATATCAGGAATTTGGCCAATTTGGCCCAAGGAGCCTCATCCACTTGCATTGTATATGGGAAATTTTGCGCAGGCACTGCAAGTGGCTGGGAAATCATGGTTACTCCCTGCCTACAGTTTTGGCATGCACAGCCACAGGACAAGGCCCATAACTAGCAACACTGATTTGTAAAGGTACCCTTTATAAGTCAACTTTTAATGGAAAACTGAGCAATAACAGGCACCGTATAATGTTTGCAGTTTCAGCAGAAACCACGTAACAGGGAAATATACTTTCAGCAATTTAGTAAACTGTGCCTCCCAGACCCACATGTTAGAAATCAGTTCAAGAAAATCAAGAAAGGGATTAATAATGAAGGTAAAATGCTCAACAGAAACTTTTCTGTCAGAAAAATTGTGCTTTTAAATAGTTTCATAGTTTTTACTAAAACTTCCAGCAAGTCCTCAACTCATTACTCAATCATTCTTAGTCAAAACCGGGGGCAGGAAATTCCTTTGTACCTAATACTGCTTCCGCTCTTTGTAATTATAAACCTAATTTATACTTGATGAAAAAACAATGAGTTTGATTAGTTATTAGCAAAACAGAAGACTGATTATTGATGTAAGGCTGTAGGAAGTTTTGATTTTCAGTCTTGAAGGGAAGTGACTAAGAAGACTGAACTGCATGAGACAGAAAACATATCGAAAAGGGAAAACCCCATCACTCCTTCAAGTTAAACTGTTCCAGTTGGACAGGAGAACACAGGTGCAAACTGACTAGGAGCAAATATAGGATTAATGTCAGGAAATTCTTCACACAAAGTGATTAATGTGTGGAATAGACTTCTGGACAGGTTAGTGGAAGCAACGAGCCTGGAAGCATTTAAGGAACAGTTAGATGGGTGACTGTAGTTGGATGAGCTGAATTACCTTTCTCACCTAATCTATCTTGTACTTATAGGTAAAGATCTCAAGGTGCCACCTTGATATTTAACACCGTGTTACCCTTGTGAAATATGTTTCTGTCTTGTGTACTTCAATTATCTTATTAATTTATAATTATCTCATAATCATTTGGTAGCATATCTGCAATTTTCAAGAAGAGATGTTGAATGGTAACCAGAATGGAGCGTACCTCAAGAAGCGTGACAGTGTGAATTTCAGATGTGCCTTGCTGGCAAAGCCAGCTCGTGATGTTCATCCCTAAGTGCCCTTGAGTGGGTGGTGGTGAGTCATCTTCTTGAACCGCTGCAGTCCACATGGTTTAGGTACAGCCACAGTGCTGTTGGGAAGGAAACTCTAGCATTTTACTCCAGCAACTGTGAAGAAACAGCAATAAAGTTCCAAGTGAGGATGGCATGTTGCTTGGAGGTGATCTTGCAGGTGTAGGTGTTCCCATGCACCTGCTGACCTTCTCTTTCTAGCTGGTCGAAGTTGCAGGTTTGGAAGGAGTTGTCAAAGGAGCCTTGGTGAGTTGCTGCAATGCGTTGTGTATGTCATACACACTGCTGCCACTGTGCATCAGTGGTTCCAAAATGGTTAAGTTGGTGGATGGGGCTTCAATTGGCTTTGTTGTCCTGGAGATGATCTGGAGATGAGTTACTCACCTGACCGCAACTTCCGGCTAGCAGCAGGAAGTCACAGGCCGTTGATTTCAAAAGAGAAATCTGCACACTTACTTGAGCTCTGATGATGTGACTAAACCTCCTTTCTCTGCGGCAGCCTTGGGCCTCTGGCGCCCTAGTCTGCGCAGCCCCACCCACTTATGACGCAGCCAGCTTGGGAATGCCCATTGAGGGCAGGCACTTAAACAATAGATTTAGATAGAAAACAACAGGCATCAACTTTAACAAGTGTGTTAAGGGCATGCAGATGTTTTTTTAACATTTTATTTTTGCTCATTCTTTTAAACAGGCATTACTCTTGTTGATTCTTTAAAAGTAATTTTTAATTTAATTTTTTTATAATTGAAGGTGATTATTTATAAGTGAACATAGGTTTGGTTATTTGTTTTAAATCTGTGAGACTATTTAAACCTGCACCATATTATCATAAAACTTTACATGCATAAAAATGGTTGTATGTTTTAATTTAGATTAATAGTCATAAGATGTTAAAACGGAGACATGGTATTGCAGTGGTTCGATCCCAGCCCTGTGTCACTGTCCATGTGGAGTTTTCACAATCTCCCCGTGTCTGTGTGGGTCTCACCCCCACAACCCAAAGATGTACAGGGTATGTGGATTGGCCATGATAAATTAGCTGGATTTTTTTTTTTAATTTTAAAACAACCCAGAACTTTTTACTGTCACTGCCTTGTAACATCTGATTTTTTTATTAGTGTTTATTGAATCACTGCAGTGCCGAGGAAAGCCATTTGACCCATCAAGTCTGCAATAACAGTCCAAAAGAACACCCTACCAAGGCCCTCTCCCCATAACCCAATCTAATATTTGGACACTAAGGGGCAATTTAGCAAGGCGACTCCAGCTAACCTGCACATCTTTGGACTGTGGGAGGAAAACAAAGCACCGAGAGGAAACAGCAGTGGCACGATGGCACAGTGGTTAGCTCTGCTGCCTCGCAGCGCCAGGCACCCAGGTTCAATTCCGGCCTTGGTTGACTGTCTGTGTGGACTTTGCACGTTCTCCCCAGGTCTGCATGGGTTTCATCTGGGTGCTCCACTTTCCTCCCACAGTCCAAAGATATGCAGGTTGGCTATGCTAAATTGCCCCTTAGTATCCAGGGATTTACAGGTTAGGTTCCGTGGGTGGGGGCGGCAGTGGACCCAGGTAGGATACTTTTTCAGAGAGAAGATACAGACTTGATTGGCCGGATGGCCTCCTTCTGCACTGCAGGAATTCTATGATCCTATCCATGGCTCTAGGAAACCCATGCAGACATGGGGAGAATGTGCAAATAACACAAATTCACCCAAGGTCCGAATTGTACATTGGTCCCTGGTGTTGTGAGGCAGCAGTGCTAACTAGTGTGCCACCGTGTTACCCGTGTTAAATATGTTTCTGCCTTGTCTATTTCAATTAACTTATTCATTTATAATTATCTCATAATTAAATGTTGCGTTCTGATGTTTCAGTAAGACAAGAGGAGGGCAAAGGAAGCTCTTCAAGGATACCTTGTAGGCTTACCTCAAAAAATGGAACATCAATGTCAATGCCTGGGAGATCTTTGCTCAGAAGAGACCTACTTGGCACAGTGGTTAGCAGCACGGCGCCGAGGACCCAGGTTCGATCCCGGCCCCGGGTCATTGTCCGTGTGGAGTTTGCACATTCTCCCGTGTCAGCGTGTGTTTCGCCCCCACAACCCAAAGTTGTGCAGGGTAGGTGCATTGGCCACGCTAAATTGCCCCTGAATTGGAAACATTTAAAAGAAAGAAGAGACCTACTTGAAGGAACCTCCTGATTGAAGGGTCACAATTCTTCGAGAACATCCGACCGCAAGAGGAGGCCCGGAAAAGGAGCCTGTGAAAGGAATACCCGTGACTCAGCGTCCAAGGACCAATCCCATCTTTTGGAAACTCCTGCCAAGAGAGTGATTGAAGATGTGGCTCTAGGATCTTGCTCATCAGCCATGCAAGGACCCACAGAACCTGTGACCAGTAACAGGGAGTATCTTAGGTGGACATTCATACGCGATAGTGAGTGATCACCACATTCTATCCATTGTAGCTCCTTTAATATAATTAACATCCTCATGTCAAACCAAAGTTTAAAAAAAATAATTATTTCACCTTCTGTGACTTCAAATTCACTTTATGCAGTAAAGTACCCTTTTAATGGAATTAACAGCCTCATTGTGGTGATGTGCATCAATGTAAATGCATGTAGGCTAGCTAGACACTAGAGGGAGCACCAGAAACATCACTCACACACACTCAACCAATAGATCAATTAGATAGGACATGATCAATGGACATTCACGATACACAAAGAGGTGACACGACCACAAGAGAGCATTACACCAACCCATATATAAAGGATACCACACACATGATCTGGCTCTTTCCAATGGAGACAGTCAGTGAGTTGAGACACAGGGTTGATTCAATATTACACCCACCACGTGGATTGCAGCAACTGGTTTGTCAGTCTGGGTAGCTATAGTAGGATTAGCAGTAGTGTCGAACCCGAGTAATAGAAGTGCAAATAGTTTAATAAACGTGCTGAAGTTGTCCCCACGTCGGAATCTTCCTTTGTCAAGTGCACCACAAGGAAGCCTTTGGATTTCGTCGGGAACGGTGCGCAAGGCCCTTCTGGGAGGTAAGTTTTTACTTTAAAAGCACTTACCTTTGCAGGAGCAGGCCGTTGGATTTCGGCGGGAGCGGTGCGAAAGGGCCTTCTGGGAGGTAAATTTTTACTTTAAAAACACTTACCTGGTCCCGTTTCTGTTCTTCTTTTTCTGTTTTATTTTGTTGTATATTTTTTTTAAATATAAGGCGGGAACCGGAAGTTCGACCCGCGGACTTCTGGGAAGGCCCCCCCCCCGCCCCCCAACCAATAAATTCTGGTGGAGAGGAAACCCGAGACACTACACGTGTAGTGTCTCCCACCCACCCTCCTCCTCTAACCTAATAATAAGACCCATTGGTGTGAGGTAAGTGCCATGGGCGTCATTCTCCGACCCCCCGCCGGGTTGGAGAATCGCCGGGGGCTGCCGTGAATCCCGCCCCCGCCAGTTGCCGAAGTCTCCGGTACCGGATATTCGGCGGGGGCAGGAATCGGGCCGCGCCAGTTGGCGGGCCCCCCCGCTCGATTCTCCGGCCCGGATGGGCCGAAGTCCCAGCGATAAATTGCCTGTCCCGCCGGTGTGGATTAAACCACCTTTTGAACGGTGGGACAAGGCGGTGTGGGCGGGCTCCGGGGTCCTGGGGGTGTTGCGGGGCGATCCGGCCCCCGGGGGGTGCCCCCACGGTGGCCTGGCTCGCGATCGGGACCCACCGATCCGTGGGCGGGCCTGTGCCGTGGGGGCACTCTTTCCCTTCCGCCTCCGCCACGGTCTCCACCATGGCGGAGGCGGAAGAGACTCCCTCCACTGCGCATGCGTGGGAAACTGTCAGCGGCCGCTGACGCTCCCGCGCATGCGCCGCCCCGAGATGTCATTTCCGCGCCAGCTCGCGGGGCAACAAAGGCCGTTTCCGCCAGCTGGCGGGGCGGAAATTCCTCCGGCGTCGGCCTGGCCCCTCAATGTTGGGGCTCGGCCCCCAAAGATGCGGAGCATTCCGCACCTTTGGGGCGGCGCGATGCCCGTCTGATTGGCGCCGTTTTGGGCGCCAGTCGGCGGACATCGCGCCGTTTCGGGAGAATTTCGCCCCATATTAGTATATATATATTTTTTAATTTATTTATTAACTAGATCTTGGTTGGAGGTTAGAGGGATGGCAGGGAATGGGGTGCAATGTTCCTCCTGCAGGATGTTTGAGGTGAGGGATGCCGTTAGTGTCCCTGCTGATTTTACCTGCAGGAAGTGCAGCCATCTCCAGCTCCTCCAAGACCGAGTTAGGGAACTGGAGCTGGAGTTGGATGAACTTCGGATCATTCGGGAGGCAGAGGGGGTCATAGATAGCAGCTTCAGGGAATTAGTTACACCAAAGATTGGAGATAGATGGGTAACTGTAAGAGGGACTGGGAAGAAGCAGTCAGTGCAGGGATCCCCTGCGGTCGTTCCCCTGAGTAACAAGTATACCGCTTTGGATACTTGTGGGGGGGGGGACTTACCAGGGGTAAGCCATGGGGTACGGGCCTCTGGCACGGAGTCTGTCCCTGTTGCTCAGAAGGGAAGGGGGGAGAGGAGCAGAGCATTAGTAATTGGGGACTCGATAGTCAGGGGCACAGATAGGAGATTTTGTGGGAGCGAGACAGACTCACATTTGGTATGTTGCCTCCCAGGTGCAAGGGTACGTGATGTCTCGGATCGTGTTTTCCGGGTCCTTAAGCAGGAGGGGGAGCAGCCCCAAGTCGTGGTCCACATTGGCACTAACGACAAAGGTAGGAAAGGGGACAAGGATGTCAGGCAGACTTTCAGGGAGCTAGGATGGAAGCTCAGAACGAGAACAAACAGAGTTGTTATCTCTGGGTTGTTGCCCGTGTCACGTGATAATGAGATGAGGAATAGGGAGAGGTAAATTTTTACTTTAAAAACACTTACCTGGTCCCGTTTCTGTTCTTCTTTTTCTGTTTTATTTTGTTGTATATTTTTTTTAAATATAAGGCGGGAACCGGAAGTTCGACCCGCGGACTTCTGGGAAGGCCCCCCCCCGCCCCCCAACCAATAAATTCTGGTGGAGAGGAAACCCGAGACACTACACGTGTAGTGTCTCCCACCCACCCTCCTCCTCTAACCTAATAATAAGACCCATTGGTGTGAGGTAAGTGCCATGGGCGTCATTCTCCGACCCCCCGCCGGGTTGGAGAATCGCCGGGGGCTGCCGTGAATCCCGCCCCCGCCAGTTGCCGAAGTCTCCGGTACCGGATATTCGGCGGGGGCAGGAATCGGGCCGCGCCAGTTGGCGGGCCCCCCCGCTCGATTCTCCGGCCCGGATGGGCCGAAGTCCCAGCGATAAATTGCCTGTCCCGCCGGTGTGGATTAAACCACCTTTTGAACGGTGGGACAAGGCGGTGTGGGCGGGCTCCGGGGTCCTGGGGGTGTTGCGGGGCGATCCGGCCCCCGGGGGGTGCCCCCACGGTGGCCTGGCTCGCGATCGGGACCCACCGATCCGTGGGCGGGCCTGTGCCGTGGGGGCACTCTTTCCCTTCCGCCTCCGCCACGGTCTCCACCATGGCGGAGGCGGAAGAGACTCCCTCCACTGCGCATGCGTGGGAAACTGTCAGCGGCCGCTGACGCTCCCGCGCATGCGCCGCCCCGAGATGTCATTTCCGCGCCAGCTCGCGGGGCAACAAAGGCCGTTTCCGCCAGCTGGCGGGGCGGAAATTCCTCCGGCGTCGGCCTGGCCCCTCAATGTTGGGGCTCGGCCCCCAAAGATGCGGAGCATTCCGCACCTTTGGGGCGGCGCGATGCCCGTCTGATTGGCGCCGTTTTGGGCGCCAGTCGGCGGACATCGCGCCGTTTCGGGAGAATTTCGCCCCATATTAGTATATATATATTTTTTAATTTATTTATTAACTAGATCTTGGTTGGAGGTTAGAGGGATGGCAGGGAATGGGGTGCAATGTTCCTCCTGCAGGATGTTTGAGGTGAGGGATGCCGTTAGTGTCCCTGCTGATTTTACCTGCAGGAAGTGCAGCCATCTCCAGCTCCTCCAAGACCGAGTTAGGGAACTGGAGCTGGAGTTGGATGAACTTCGGATCATTCGGGAGGCAGAGGGGGTCATAGATAGCAGCTTCAGGGAATTAGTTACACCAAAGATTGGAGATAGATGGGTAACTGTAAGAGGGACTGGGAAGAAGCAGTCAGTGCAGGGATCCCCTGCGGTCGTTCCCCTGAGTAACAAGTATACCGCTTTGGATACTTGTGGGGGGGGGGACTTACCAGGGGTAAGCCATGGGGTACGGGCCTCTGGCACGGAGTCTGTCCCTGTTGCTCAGAAGGGAAGGGGGGAGAGGAGCAGAGCATTAGTAATTGGGGACTCGATAGTCAGGGGCACAGATAGGAGATTTTGTGGGAGCGAGACAGACTCACATTTGGTATGTTGCCTCCCAGGTGCAAGGGTACGTGATGTCTCGGATCGTGTTTTCCGGGTCCTTAAGCAGGAGGGGGAGCAGCCCCAAGTCGTGGTCCACATTGGCACTAACGACAAAGGTAGGAAAGGGGACAAGGATGTCAGGCAGACTTTCAGGGAGCTAGGATGGAAGCTCAGAACGAGAACAAACAGAGTTGTTATCTCTGGGTTGTTGCCCGTGTCACGTGATAATGAGATGAGGAATAGGGAGAGAGAGAAATTAAACACGTGGCTACAGGGATGGTGCAGGCGGGAGGGATTCAGATTTCTGGATAACTGGGGCTCTTTCTGAGGAAGGTGGGACCTCTACAGACAGGATGGTCTACATCTGAACCTGAGGGGCACAAATATCCTGGGGGGGAGATTTGTTAGTGCTCTTTGGGGGGCGTTTAAACTAATACAGCAGGGGCATGGGAACCTGGATTGTAGTTTTAGGGTACGAGAGATTGAGAGTATAGAGGTCAGGAGCACAGAATTGACTTCGCAGGAGGGGGCCAGTGTTCAGGTAGGTGGTTTGAAGTGTGTCTACTTCAATGCCAGGAGTATACGAAATAAGGTAGGTGAACTGGCAGCATGGGCTGGTACCTGGGACTTCGATGTTGTGGCCATTTCAGAGACATGGATAGAGCAGGGACTGGAATGGTTGTTGCAGGTTCCGGGGTTTAGGTGTTTTAGTAAGCTCAGAGAATGAGGCAAAAGGGGGAGGTGTGGTGCTGTTAGTCAAGAACAGTATTACGGTGGCGGAGAGGATGCTAGATGGGGATTCTTCTTCCGAGGTAGTATGGGCTGAGGTTAGAAACAGGAAAGGAGAGGTCATCCTGTTGGGAGTTTTCGAAAGGCCTCCAAATAGTTCTAGGGATGTAGAGGAAAGGATGGCGAGGATGATCCTGGATAAGAACGAAAGTAACAGGGTAGTTATTATGGGAGACTTTAACTTTCCAAATATTGACTGGAAAAGATATAGTTCGAGTACATTAGATGGGTCGTTTTTTGTACAATGTGTGCAGGAGGGTTTCCTGACACAATATGTTGACAGGCCAACAAGAGGCGAGGCCACATTGGATTTGGTTATGGGTAATGAACCAGGCCAGGTGTTAGATTTGGAGGTAGGTGAGCACTTTGGGGACAGTGACCACAATTCGGTGACGTTTACGTTAGTGATGGAAAGGGATAAGTATACCCCGCAGGGCAAGAGTTATAGCTGGGGGAAGGGCAATTATGATGCCATTAGACATGACTTGGGGGGGATAGGTTGGAGAAGTAGGCTGCAAGTGTTGGGCACACTGGATATGTGGAGCCTGTTTAAGGAACAGCTACTGCGTGTTCTTGATAAGTGCGTACCGGTCAGGCAGGGAGGAAGACGTTGAGCGAGGGAACCGTGGTTTACCAAAGAAGTGGAATCTCTTGTTAAGAGGAAGAAGGAGGCCTATGTGAAGATGAGGTGTGAAGTTTCAGTTGGGGCGATGGATAGTTACAAGGTAGCGAGGAAGGATCTAAAGAGAGAGCTAAGACGAGCAAGGAGGGGACATGAGAAGTGTTTGGCAGGTAGGATCAAGGAAAACCCAAAAGCTTTCTATAGGTATGTCAGGAATAAAAGAATGACTAGGGTGAGAGTAGGGCCAGTCAAGGACAGGGATGGGAAGTTGTGTGTGGAGTATGAAGAGATAGGCGAGATACTAAATGAATATTTTTCGTCAGTATTCACTCAGGAAAAAGATAATGTTGTGGAGGAGAATGCTGAGACCCAGGCTATTAGAATAGATGGCATTGAGGTACGTAGGGAAGAGGTGTTGGCAATTCTGGAGAGGCTGAAAATAGATAAGTCCCCGGGGCCTGATGGGATTTATCCTAGGATTCTCTGGGAAGCCAGGGAAGAGATTGCTGGGCCTTTGGCTTTGATTTTTATGTCATCATTGGCTACAGGAATAGTGCCAGAGGACTGGAGGATAGCAAATGTGGTCCCTTTGTTCAAGAAGGGGAGTAGAGACAACCCCGGCAACTACAGACCGGTGAGCCTCACGTCTGTTGTGGGTAAAGTCTTGGAGGGGATTATAAGAGACAAAATTTATAATCATCTAGATAGGAATAATATGATTAGGGATAGTCAGCATGGCTTTGTGAAGGGTAGGTCATGCCTCACAAACCTTATAGAGTTCTTTGAGAAGGTGACTGAACAGGTAGACGAGGGTAGAGCAGTTGATGTGGTGTATATGGATTTCAGTAAAGCGTTTTATAAGGTTCCCCACGGTAGGCTATTGCAGAAAATATGGAGGCTGGGGATTGAGGGTGATTTAGAGATGTGGATCAGAAATTGGCTAGCTGAAAGAAGACAGAGGGTGGTGGTTGATGGGAAATGTTCAGAATGGAGTTCAGTTACAAGTGGCGTACCACAAGGATCTGTTCTGGGGCCGTTGCTGTTTGTCATTTTTATCAATGACCTAGAGGAGGGTGCAGAAGGGTGGGTGAGTAAATTTGCAGACGACACTAAAGTCGGTGGTGTTGTCGACAGTGCGGAAGGGTGCAGCAGGTTACAGAGGGACATAGGTAAGCTGCAGAGCTGGGCTGAGAGGTGGCAAATGGAGTTTAATGTAGAAAAGTGTGAGGTGATTCACTTTGGAAGGAATAAAAGGAATGCGGAATATTTGGCTAATGGTAAAGTTCTTGGAAGTGGGGATGAGCAGAGGGATCTAGGTGTCCATGTACATAGATCCCTGAAAGTTGCCACCCAGGTTGATAGGGTTGTGAAGAAGGCCTATGGAGTGTTGGCCTTTATTGGTAGAGGGATTGCGTTCCGGAGTCATAAGGTCATGTTGC
This sequence comes from Scyliorhinus torazame, assembly GCF_047496885.1. Taxonomy (NCBI): domain Eukaryota; kingdom Metazoa; phylum Chordata; class Chondrichthyes; order Carcharhiniformes; family Scyliorhinidae; genus Scyliorhinus; species Scyliorhinus torazame. Next base: position 177,602,671 of record NC_092710.1, on the reverse strand, counting down.
AGCTGTACAAAACTCTGGTACGGCCGCATTTGGAGTATTGCGTACAGTTCTGGTCACCGCATTATAGGAAGGACGTGGAAGCTTTGGAGCGGGTGCAGAGGAGATTTACCAGGATGTTGCCTGGTATGGAGGGAAAATCTTATGAGGAAAGGCTGATGGACTTGAGGTTGTTTTCGTTAGAGAGAAGAAGGTTAAGAGGAGACTTAATAGAGGCATACAAAATGAACAGGGGGTTAGATAGGGTGGACAGTGAGAGCCTTCTCCCGCGGATGGAAATGGCCAGCACGAGGGGAAATAGCCTTAAACTGAGGGGTAATAGATATAGGACAGAGGTCAGAGGTAGGTTCTTTACGCAAAGAGTGGTGAGGCCGTGGAATGCCCTACCTGCAACAGTAGTGAACTCGCCAACATTGAGGGCATTTAAAAGTTTATTGGATAAGCATATGGATGATAATGGCATAGTGTAGGTTAGATGGCTTTTGTTTTTTGACTTCCCATGTCGGTGCAACATCATGGGCCGAAGGGCCTGTACTGCGCTGTATCGTTCTATGTTCTATGTTCTATGTTCTATGAAGCCGCTTTTGTTACACCTGCAACATAACAAATCATGACAAACTAAAGTTTAAAAAAATATATATATATATCTTCCTTTCATTTTATTTGCATTTTAAACATATTTATAAATGCTAAGTAGTAATAATATAACACATTAACCTACCAAAAAAAATGTCTCCTGATGTCTCCTGCCTCTGCTAGACTGAAATTTTTTTAGTACAAATAAAAAGGTGTAAAAACTCAACAAATATCCAGGTAAGTGGCCCAAGTTAGTGCTGCATCTGCATTTTTAATTCAGCTGCTCCAGCGCAGCACAGGGCTTCAAGCGCGCTTCTAGTTTGCATGCCTGTACAGCCGCACTTCCAGGTCGTCGTGTCGCGCAAGTGCGGTGCACCAGCGACTTAAGTCACTAGCCGTAGAGGAAGTTACGGGCCTGTGATGCACACAATAGAATGAAAATTGCTTCATGAATAGGATGAGCATGCAGACCTGGTTACTGTGTCCTATTCTTCCGCTGACGTATGCTAAAAATCACAAATAGCACAGAATAGATGCTGTGTTACTTGTGCTCACTGCTGGATTCTCAAAGTTAACATTCTGATTAATGGTGAGGTTCTAAATGCAGTTATCTTGGGTACTTTAAATGCTACTGTGTTTACAGCGTGAAACTAATGGTTTCAGTTAGAATCCAACTGTCTGCAGAAGAAAATAGATACTCTTCAGACTCTTTAATATGCTTCCAAGTGTTTCTTAGGAGTGGGAAGAAGCTGTGAAAATGTGGGTTTACTTTGCCTGGCCTCCAATGTTCAGGTAAATATGGGGACTCGAATCCCTTCACGTTTCATGAAGAAGAGGGATTTCTGTGAAGGGCAGGTCTAAACTCTCCTTGTGGAGCCTGGAGGAAATTGTTTTTGTTAATAGGGACTTAATTAATTTTGCCATTGTTTTTTCTGACTGATCGTACCCCATATCAGACTGATCTCAGATCAGAACAAATAGATTGCATGAAGGCAATTGTCTACCACAGTGGAAAGAACTGTCACTGAGGAAACGGCGACTTATTTTCTCATATTAGAGAACAAGTGCTTTGATCTTTCCTTAAAAAGCTTAGTCAAATCAATGTCAGGGACAAAAATAAATCTGATGAAGTCCAGTCTACTGGTTATCAGAGTCACATGATATACTTGATCAATTTCTGAATTTCAGATGAGAGAAATCAGTGTCTGTTTTACCACTTTTAAGTAAGGAAATCTGCAATGATTAATGCCATGATAACTTGATTCATGGATTTTCTGAAAATGATAATGAAGCCACAGGTTACATTGTTCAGACTTATGTATTGGCATTAATGCAGGAAATATTTCTCAAGAAAAATTGAAATAATTACAGCGAAAATGTTACTATCAGCCCAACATTGATGAAACAACATGCTCAATTTTCAATATTCTATACAATAGTTTGACAGAAAATAGGATTAAAATTGTCGGGCAGAATTCTCCCACAGCAGGATGGGGGTGGGGAGTGAATCCCGCTGCGGAGACTGACAGGAAACCGGACCATATCTTCCCGCCATAGCCTCACTAATTATGCATCCGGGGACTTAGCGCTGTATTCCACGGCAGGGCAGGCTTGATTGTGTGCCTCCCACCACAATGTCTGGATGCCATATTGAAAAGGTTCCCAACAACACAACTGAAAGAAGAAGATGGGCCTCCTAAAGAAAGAAGATGGATCCCCAGGAACAGTCAGAGGCTGGAAGATGGACCTCCTCAATAATACTGAATCTGCAAGATCCATTGGACAGATGCACACCCACCCACTGCTGTGGTTTTCCAGGCTCCAAGGTCACTAGTGGCCTCCATTTTGAACTCCGGAGGCAACCTTCAGCATTCTTCAGGTAGGTCCTGACTTTTGCATGTCATGTTGTTCCAGATGTGCTGTTGACTGGCATGTTTTCCCAGTGGTGTTGTGGAGAAATGGGCATGGGGGAAGGTACCAATCGGACTTTTATGTGCATCCCACTAGCGGGATGCAAATCAGTTTCACAACTGCCACCAGCACGTTTCCCAATCCACCATGGCAGGCTCCATCAGAAGATCCCACAGGAAATTCATGCTGGCATAAAACCAATTTTTGGGCACCCAGCCAAATATTCTATCCACCCACCATTGAACCTCCCAGCAGGAGCATGGGAGACATGTGCCTGTAATTTCTGTAGAGAAGGACAGCATAGACAAGTGCTGAATGAAAACTGAGTATTTTCCTACAACTGGGAAGGTGAACAGTCACCCTGGCTTGGACTCAATCACCTTGGCAGCTTCAGATACTGGAACAGTTCAGCAGACAGGGAAATTGTTTAGAAGGGTTATTTTTGTTTTAACTCAAATTATCGAGGGAGAATGATGTGGCCTCTATTCAAAGATCTATTATTGTACTTAAAGCCTAGATTCCACCAGCTGCCATTTCCCTGCAATCTTCACAAGGACTGTGCATAGACCTGCCTGAATCAGGCTGAGCCTCATTGAACTGGGAAGAAAGGTGAATATATTGCCTATTCACCTTCATCCTGTTGTGCAAATCACCTCACACCACTCTGCCTTGTCAAGCTTATTCCATCACATCCCTCGCTGTACCTTCTTAGCTTATATATGCACCCATCCTTATCATTTAATGCACTCCCACAGATAGCCATCTTTTTATTCACCACTCTCACTCACGTTCAATATTATGCTATTTGATGCCAATCCAATCCATGATCATTACCCTCATCAAATATAAGGCATTCATCGGGCGAGCACTTGCCATTATAGTCACTCCTAGGTTTTTTTAGTCCCCTTATTGAAGAGAGTACTGAACACTAGGGAGAGGATGAGAACCAGAGAGAGCTCTCTACAGATTTTATAGCTCACAACTATCAAGGAGGAAATTCTGGAAATCAGTGCTGACTTGGTTTCCTGGCCATGGAGATGAGAATCTCCCAGCTAATGGGTGACAAAATTAAATGTTGAATGGAATGTGATCATCTTCACTATGATAAGTTGCAAGATTGTCAATATAACTTTCCTGACGTTTTCTCCACCTGGGTCATCTTGTCTTCATCAGGAGTCGAAGGTCCTCATGGACAACGAATCCTCAGAAGAACTGATCCTTCTGAAGGTACACCATCACAATATTTATTTTTCCCATGCAGCAGAGCAGGCTCTCACAATTTGGTGGATCCAGCAGGGCAGATAATTGAGTTTTCACCTGGTGATTCACACTATACAAATCGGGAAGGGCAGGAAGTTGCGGCAGAGAGAGTTGTGGAGATTGTGCCCAAGTGCACAGTAATCTCCAAACTCTGCTTATAGTGTACTCTGGAGACTCACAATGAGAAAAATAATTATTGAGTAGCAATAGAAAACCTGTGATGTACTAAGTGATCTTCCAAATACTGCCCACAACTGCAGAGAGAATGAAAGTGTCCACCTCAGGCATGACTGTGTTGATGTCATAGGGCATTGTGAAGATATCTTCATCCATGGCAAAATGGCTAACATCAATATTGGCACTTTTAATCCATGAAGGCCTTGACTAGGGACATGTTGACTTTAGATGCCAACATATCAGATGTTTTATGTAGGATGATAGGATGACCTATACCTTAGACTCAGCCTTACTGTGTCTCTCTGATCTGCACCAAGTTGCTTTCCAGTGGCTAGCCCGTGAGAGGGGTGATACAAATGGAGAAATGAAAGTGAGGAATCCATTCTAAGTACTCCCACTTCTCACCATTTGCCCTCTTCTACTTAATCTGCACCTGGAATGCCACTTCTCACCCATTGACCAAGTCTGTTCTTGCACAGATACAGATTGTACAATCCTTTATGGTGCTAGAATGTGATCCGAAATTCAAGGCCACCAGCCAAGACCATCTCAGGAGCCAAAGCAGGGATCTAAACTTTGCTGAAGCGACAGGGGTTGCGCCAAATAGGAGCAGCAAAAAAAGGAAGAGTAGGGATTTGTAATTGCACAAGAGTTTGCACATGGATGTAGAATTTGCACAGAGTGATCACAAGGGACGAAGGGTAAGATGCAAAAGGAATATTTTCTTAATACATGCTTTTAACTACTTCACTCCCTGAAGGGTCTCCTAACCTAACCTACACTCAGGTCGGGGCTTTTATACACAATGGGCTCCCTCTTTAAAGGTGAAGCCCCGCCCTGTTACCGGGAAGTCGTGCTCGATAGATGTCACGGGAACTGGGATGGTCCACACTTCGTGACCTCCGTAGAGGTAGTAATAGGCATGTGAGAAAACTGTTGGCTGAAATTGTCCAGCTTTTCCCGACAGCGGGATCTTCCATTCCCACTGACAGTGACCCCCTTGCCATGGGTTCCCTGCTGGTGGAGGGTGCGAACAACTGGAAAACCCGTTGACAGCTGTGGGACCAGAAGATCCCACCACTGGCCAATGGTTGGCCTGCCCTGCCATTCCAAAACAGGCCTCCGGGCAGAACATCCCACCCGTTATTTTATGGAATTTTTGTTTTCAGTAGAATCACATGAATTTTATTGTTTTCCACCACTTCCCCATATTGCATTTTCTCGGTCACCTATTCAGTTGCTTGTTGATAAATGAAGAGATATGAATTAACAGGGATCAATGGGGAGATGAGCAATGAGTAGTTTCTTGGTAGTAAGACTTCTTTTTGCCAGTGGGATTGGCAGGAGATTGCTGGTGAGATTGCATCCATATAGAATGCAGACACAGCTGTTTAAAACATTATTAAATCTATCTGTCAAACTCCATGCATTCAAATCTAGGGGAGGGGATTCTCCAAAGCCGCGCCGGCTGGGAGACTTGGCGTTCGCGCCATTTTTTCACGCGATGCCAGTCCAATGCCGGCGCGTGATTCTCCGAGGTGCGGAGAATCGGCGGAGTTCGCGCCAGCGCATTTGGCGCGGCGCCGGTCGCTGCCCGCTATCCGCGGCCAGGCCGCCGATTCTCCGGCCCGGATGGGCAAAGCGGCCGCGCGTAAACGGCCTAGTCCCGCCGGTGCCGTCCACACCTGGTCGGTGCCGGCGGGTACTCGGCGCGAAGGCTTGGGAGGCGGCCTGTGGGGGGGAGAGGGGGGGCTCCGTTCCCGGGGGGGGCCTCCAATGGGGTCTGGCCCGCGATCGGGGCTCACTGATCGGCGATCCGGCCTCTTCCCCCCCCCGGGCCTTCTTCCTTGCGTGACCGGCCCCAGAACCCCGGCGCGTTGGTGAGGGGCCAGAGTGCTCCACGAGGCTACCGCGCATGCATCGGTTGGCACCGGCGCCACTGCACATGTCATCATTGGCGCCGGCACAACCACGCATGCGCGGATCCCCCGGCGCCCAGTTCGCGCCAGGATCTGCGGCTAGAGCGTCGCGAACCACCCCAGCGCCGTGCTGGCCCCCTGTAGGGGCCAGAATTCTACGTGGGAGCGGCCTGTCCATGCCGTCGTAAAACGCGACGGCGTTTGCGACGGCGTGGACACTCTGCCTCCATTTCGGAGAATCCCGCCCAGGTGTGGTATTTTCTATAGCTAAGACCCAGGGAACTACAATTAATTATTGGCCTACGTAAAATATAATCATCTTCCAAAAAATTTAAAGTAACTCTAAAAAAATAAAAAGACATATTTCACATCAGAGAACACTGATAAAGGCGAAATACTCTTCACATTAAAACAATGTTATACCTCCAAAAGGCTTTGCAGGGAAAGTTTCTAAAAAATGCTCAAATATCTAGGACTGTTTTTTTGTGTGGGAGATGGGAATTGGGAAAGGTCACGGCTCCACATATCTTTCCTTGTTAAGGAGATCTCCGGCCAGCATATTTTCCTTCCGGGAAGGCAGTGGCAGGATAGAGCTGGTCGTGCTGCCTCTGGAGGCTGCCCTGAAGCATCAACAAAGGCCGGCAGGCTGGAACACCCAGCTTTGTTTACTGGGATATCGGCCCAGTTGTAGCGATAAATATTCGGTGCTCAAACACTCACCTCCCCACCCACCCTGCATGCCACCTCATTGTCCCTCCATGCCCCATGCTCCTTCCATGTCTGCAAATACCCCAATCCTCTCTCCATTTCCCTCTCCATGTCATTTCATATCTTCCACATCCCCTTCAATGCACTCTCATATCATAGAATCAGAGAATCATAGAATTTACAGTGCAGAAGGAGGCCATTTGCCCCATCAAGTCTGCACCGGCCCTTGGAAAGAGCAACCCACTTAAAACCATGCCTCCACCCTTTGGACACTGGGGGGAAATTTAGCATGGCCAATCCACCTAATCTGCACATCTTTGGACTGTGGAAGGAAACCGGAGCACCCGGGGGAAACCCACGCAGACACGGGGAGAACGTCCCATACATCCTCTATATTCACTCTCCCACTTAGACCTCTTAATATTTTTAGAAACAAACACACGAGGCAGTGAAAAAAAACTCTTCAAGGAAACAGCAGCAGATTGCAAGGTGATAGAAATGTCAGTCAAACAAAGCTTTGCCTCCCTTATGCAGCTGTGTATAAACATTTCTTGTTGAGATCTGAGCATACTCTTGATGCCAGCCACGTACTCATGAGGTCACCTGTTGAGCCTGCTTTTGTTGATATAGCTGCCAAATGGAATAGAATCCTTACAGTACAGAAGGAGGCCATTCGGCCCATCAAGTCTGCAACGGCCCTTGCTCTGATAGAGCACCCTACCTAGGCCCAATCCCCCACTCCCAGCCTCGTAACCCTACCTAATTTATGGGCAATTTATCCCGGCCAATTTACCTAACCTGCACATCTTTGGACTGTGGGACGAAACCGGAGCATCCGGAGGAAACCCACGCAGATACGGACAGAACGTGCAAACTCCACACAGATAGTCACCCGAGGTCAGAATTGAACCTGGAACCCTGGAGTTGTGAGGCAGCTGTGCTAACCACTGTGCCACCATGCCGCCCCATCTTGTACACCTCTATCACAACCTCTCAATCTCCCCTTCTCCAAACAGAACGGCCCGAGCTTTTCCAACCTACCTTGTGACTAAAATCCATGAACCCTGATATAATTCTGCTAATTCTTCTCTACACTGTCTCAAAAATCCTCACATAATTCGTGAAGTGTGGAACAGAACCAGATGCAATACTGCAGTTGGGACTTAACCAGAGCTCAATAATTTTCAGCAAAATACCCTGCTTTTGTAGCCAACGAACACAATCTACTGGCCACGTTGGGTCCGAAAAGCGGCACAGCATGGCCGGCAGGTGCCGGGCGATCTCTCTTCCTGGATCTACACGGCTCACCAAGCCTCGCGTGATCTAATTGGATCTCACAAGACTTCCATTGTGGATGGGATCAGTATCTGGCAAATCTGCATATTCTAAAATGCTCAGCCCCTTCACCTTGGAGACCTCAGGCGAGAATCTTTCAGATGGAACAGCACTTGAGAGGGGTCTCCCAGGGGATCGGAGGCCCCCAGGTGGCTCTGAGCACCTTGGCCAAGATGCCAGGCTAGCATTTTATCTTTGCCGGGGATTAGGCCCGGGCATACCCTGCCCATGTGAGGTGGGCGTGAGGACCCCTTTAAAGGCAAGTTGGAGATTTGGGGGAAGGATCCAGGCATCGCGTTGGGGAGGGGTGTTCAGAGGTTGGGACGCCATTTAAAAATGGCGTTCCGATCTCCGAACGGAGCACCTCAGTGCAGGAAACGAGACTAAGTGCAGCCTCGGCGGGGCATTCCCCGCTGAGGCCCCAGATTGCAACAATGTGGGAGGCAGTAGTATTATGGTATTGCCACTGGACTAGTAAACCGGAGACCCAGAGTAACGTAGATTGTGAAATTTCAATTCAATAAAAATCTTGGATTAAAGTTCTAATGATGACCATGGAACCATTGCTGATTGTCATAAAAAAGCATCTGGTTCACTAATGTCCTTTAGGAAAGGAGATCTGCCATCCTTACCTGGTCTGGCCTACATGTGACTCCAGATCCATTGCAACACAGTTGACTCTTAACTGCCTCCTCAACGGCAATTAGGGATGGGCAATAAATGCTGCCCCAGCCTGCAACACCCACATCCCATGAATGAATAACAAAAAATCTTGTTAGATATCGTGGTGTTTTTCAGTGCTACAAGCACCGGGAAACACCCAGCTAAACGCACTCGACATTGGACTCTGTTGCAATTTGTTTAGAACGTGCCCAATACCTCTATTTATGAAGCCCAAAATCCCATATGCTTTTGCTCACCGCTCTTTCAATGTAATGCCACCATCACAGTTCAATGTACATGCCTAATCAGAGGCCTTCTTGCCATTATGTTGCTTCTCCCTATCCCTGCTTCCAAAATGCCTCTCCATTCACCTGAGGAAGGAGCAGCGCTCCGAAAGGTAGTGATATCGAAACAAACCTGCTGGACTTTAACCTGGTGTTGTAAGACATCTTACTGTGCTCACCCCAGTCCAACGCCGGCATCTCCACATCCAAAATGCATGACCTCATACTTCTCTATATTAAACTGCATTTGCCACTTGCTTGCCCATTCGACCAGCTTACCTAGGTTCTACAAACAGAGAAACAGAGGAATAGACCATTCAGTCCCTCGATCATGCTCTACCATTCAACAAGATTACTACCGCAACACAATCTTCCCTCGCCATCCCCGTATTTCTTGATGTCATTCATATTTAAAATTTATCAACATTTGGTTTGAACATGCTCAATCTCTGTGCCTCCACAGCTCTCTGCAGTACAGTATGCTCAAGATCACTAACTTCTGAGTGAATAAATTCTTCACCTCAGTTCTAAATGCCCTGACTCTTATTCTGAATCTGTCTCCTGGCTCAACACCTCCCAACACCCTACCGGCATATACCCTGTTGAGCCCTGTAAGAATTTTGGACACTTCAATGAGATTACCTCTCATTCTTCCAAACTCTAGAGCAGTGTTCTTCAAACTTTTTTTCTGGGGACCCATTTTTACCAACCGGCCAACATTCAGGACCCACCGGCCGACCTTGGTGACCCACGCCGGCCTTCGCGACCAACGCCGGCCGAACTTCATGACCCACCATTTTCTCTTACCTTGTTTGCTGCTGACAAAAATGAAGGAAATGGTTCTGGGTCCCTTTAGCCCTTGTACACGCTCCTCCAATGGAACCTGTTGGATGAAGGTGAAGCCTTCCGGTGTCGGAAAGTATGGAGTCTCCATCTGTCCAAAGTTCTGTATTTTTTTCCTGTAAAATTTTATCAAATAAACCCCCCCCCCCGAACTTTAAAAAAATAAAAATAAAATGAGTAAAATAAATGAAAAAAATGAATAAAGCCCCCCTGAACTTGTAAAAAAAATAAAATTTACAAAATGATTGAAAAAAATGAATAAAATAAATGAATAAATGAATAAAAACCACTGCAGAACTTGTAAAACAAAAAGCTGCAATCATTAAAAAAAATAGCGGCCGCACTGCGCATGCGTACCCGATCATCATGCGCAATGCGGCCGAATTTCGTTTTTAACGTGTTCGCGGCCGCTTGCAGCCGGCGTTATGAAAACCCGGCTGCTGCGCGGGGATTTGTGCAATCGGGAGCACCGCGGACAACGGCTCCGCGACCCTTCCGACACCCGCCCGCGACTCGCCCACGGGTCACGCCCTCGACTTTGAAGAACACTGCTCTAGAGAATACAGGCCCAGTCTCCCCAATTTCTCCTCACATGACTTCCCATTGCAGGTGATTCGTATCATCCTCACTGTGCCATTCCCCTCAGTTTGGTATCATCGACAAATGGTCAAATTTTATTTGAGTGTATGTGTACAGTTTTTGTCTCCTCCGTTAATAGAAGCGGGTCAGAGAAAGTTCACTATGCTGATTTCGGGGATGAAGGCATTGGCTTATATTGAAAGGTTGAGCAGGTTGAGCCAATACTCAATGAAGTTTAGACTGATGAGAAGTCATTTTATTGAAACAAGCAAGGCTCTGAGAGGATTTGACAGGGTCATACTGAGAGGATGTTTCCCTTGTGGGGAATCTAGAACAAGGCAACACAATTTGAAAATAAGCAGTCTCTCATTTAAGAAGTCTTACAACACCAGGTTAAAGTCCAACAGGTTTGTTTCAAACACTAGCTTTCGGAGCGCTGCTCCTTCCTCAGGTGACCTGTTTTCGGAGCTTTCGGAGCACTGCTCCTTCATCTGAGTAAGGAGCAGTGCTCCGAAAGCTACTGTTTGAAACAAACCTGTTGGAATTTAACCTGGTGTTGTAAGACTTCTCACTGTGCTCACCCCAGTCCAATGTCGGCATCTTCACATCATTTCATTTAAGACATAGATAAGGAGGAATTTCCTTTCTCAAAGGGTTGTTAGTCTTTGTAATTCATGTCCACAGAGAGCAGTTGAGGCGGGGTCGGTGAATTTATTCAAGGTTGAGTTAGACAAATTTTTGACCGACTTGGGAGTCATGGATTATAGGGACAGGCAGTAAAGTGAAGTTAAGGCCACAATCAGATCAGCCATGACTTTTGGAATGGCAGAGCAGGATCTGTGGGCAGAATGGCCTAATCATGCTCCTATTTTTCATGGTCTTGCAACATGAATAAGTTGTCAGAATACTCTTGTAACTTCATCTGAGTATCAGGACACTAGCTTATTTCTATTATATGTTCAATTAATTTCACCACATCGTTTTATGTCTGCCAACATGTATTATTCCTTCGACAAAACATTGAGCAAGTGATGGCTCTCTTCAAGAAGCTAATAGGAAATGCACCATAGCATAGTAATGTAATATACTGTCTGGATCCCCTCCCAAAAAGAAGTGGCTGCCATCCATTTTGCATCTCTCCCTGATGGTTCTTTATATTAGCAGCTATTTACAACTATTAAAAACCCATCTCTAAAATTGGCGGCAGGAGGTCAGAGACTCCCAAGTGCCATCTACAGTTTCTGCATCCCTGTAAACAGCGTTGGCATAAAATCTGAAGATAGAATTGGCACAAAAACATGACCACTGCAAAAGTCCTCCTGTTCCTATTTATTTATGTTGTGAAGTGGTTTCATCATGCCTTACCAGTATAGAGCATCCTTCATAATTGGAGAACTTATTGGAATCAAAGAAAAGTTTCAACAAATAACTATGAAAGATGTTTTCCACTTTTGGAAGTTTAAGATATTTTACCAGTGCTTTATTAATTTAACCACATTGGATAAAAATGCAAATAATTTAATTTTCCACTGGCTGAGTTTGTTCTCTCAGAATGTGTTAGTGTAACTAGTAAGGGAGGGGTTGTCTCCGGCATTGTTTTTTTCTTTCCTCTCAAGTCATTTACACAGAATAATAAGTATCGATATTGGTCCAGCTCTGGGGAGTAGGAAATTCTAAGAAATGAAGCAAAGCAGCAAATTTGCTGTCCAGAGATTAGGGCCTAGACAGTTGGAATTATGGTCACCAATAGTGGGGTGATGGGAATAGGGAATGTGTAAGATGGCAGATTTGGAGGAACGCTGAGTTCTTGGAGGGTTGTGTCACAATATCCACTCATGTATATAATGAGATGCAGACAGGCAGTGATTGATACACAGGATAACCAATGAACACACATGACACATAACAACCAATCAGCAGACACGTCACCACCACTATAAAGCACACAGGGCATTAAGACTCTCTCTCTACAGGACACAGCTACTGAGATAGAGTGCACAAACCAGTGAGCACTATCACCATGAGGTAGAGAGTTAGTCTGGTCAAGCCAGTAGGAGGTTATCAGTTAGATTGATAGAGTGTCAACTCACAGCAGATTATGTACAGCAATCAGGAAGTTCAATAAAACAGTGTTGGACCATCTCCTGTGTCAGAAGCCTGTTTCTAGTTTCACTGCATCCAGTTGCAGTCAACATTGAACCAACTTACTTAACACATCAGGTTGAGGTTGTAGGGCTGGAAGATGTTTTAGAGATGGGAAAAAATTACGTAATGGGAGGGATTTAACAACAAAAACCTTGAAGTTACCATGACAGAGCATATAATTTACAATTGAACAGTAATGATGGTTTTTCAATGTTTACTGCTAACTTTTAAAGGTGCACCAGAGCCAAGCATTGTTAGTTGGTTCAGTATAATGCAGCTGGAAATTTCCAAACTAAAGCTTGCTGATGGTAGTCTTGTGATTTGGTGGGAGGAGGGGTTGGGCAGGTGCTGTCTTGGTTGTGTGAATAGCCTTAAATAGCATAAGGAAAAGTGAACCATTTAACAACTGCCACAAAACTCATGTTGAACAAATAATCTTCCGGAGTTAACACTGCTTCATTGCTTGAATGACACTAGCTGAATGGAGTAGTCTAATCGGTACTTACAAAAAAACCCAACTACTTTGGATGTCAGAAATCGGAAAATGTGTAAAACATCTATTTCTAATTGTCACCTAATCATTTAATTTTCTCCGTTGGAAAACTGGTGCACGTCTGAATGCTCCTAAACTAGCAATAGCAAGTTGTGCGAGGTAAATCGCAGAATCACAATGTTACAGCTCAGAAAGAGGCAATTTGTCCCATTGTGTTGGCACCGACTCTCCAAATAAACAATTCATTTACTGCCAATCTCCAACCTTCTTCCCCATAAGCCTGCATTTCTTCCTTTATAGAAAACAGTCTAATTCCCTTTTTAAAAATTAATTTAGAGTACCCAATTAGTTTTTTCCTTTCAGGGGCAATTAAGCGTGACCAATCCACCTACCCTGCCACATCTTTTGGGTTATGGGGACGAAACCCACACAAACACGGGGAAAATGTGCAAACTCCAAAAGGACAGTGACCCAGAGTCAGGATCAAACCTGGGACCTCGGCACCGTGAGGCAGCAGTGCTAACCACTGCGCCATCATGCTGTCCCTAATTCCCTTTTGAATGCTTTGATTGACTCTGCCTCCACCAGACTCTTAGGCAATGCATTCCAATCACTGCCTGAATAAGTTTTTCCTCGCATCACTTTTGTTGCTTTTGTAAAATACTTTAAATCTGTGCTCTTTTACTTACGATCCTTTCACAAGTGGGAACAATTTATCCCTACTTTCCTATCCGGACCCCTCATGATTCTGAATACCTCTATCACACCTTCTCTTAGCCTTCTCTTCTCCAAGGGAAACAGTCCCAACTTTTCCAATCTATCTTCATAACAGATATTAATTGTATCAATGACTGGCCTCTTTTTAGAGGGTAGAGGTTTGGAAAACATTAAATAATATAGAAAAGGAAAAATAATCTCAATTTTACATTATCTCACAATTTTGATGCCTGTTTCTGACAGAAAACAAGACTGTAAAGCGTCCCCCTACACAAGCATACACACGCATGAGATCAGGGACATCACAGGCATAACCCCATTTTTTATCCTTGAAATAATGGATGACCAGCATGATTCTCCTTGATCTCAATAAGAAAATAAAACTCCCAACAGTTAGAACTGCAGAAACCACTACAGAGCTTTAGTGCCCAATTCACTCTTTCTGATGAACAAAAGCACTTTAAACTAGAATGGTCCCCTTCAATTATCTTATCTGGAAACAGAAGCATAATCCTACCGATTTCAAGATGTATGAAATGCTTAATCAGAGGTGGCTAATCATTATGGTAGTAGATCAAATGGTCCTGTTGAAACTTTATTTGAAGTAAGGCAGAACAGGTGATAAAAAACATTATCTAAAGAAAAGATGCTTACATGTTGTTGATCATTACAAACAAATTACCCTTACCAAAAATGAAGCCTTGAGCTTTTAATTAAATAGCTGCCCTAATGGTGAGCTAATATTGAAAACATCTAAGCAGCTAATGTCAGACCATTAACAAATGGTGTAATAAAGTGGTTTGTTTGTTTGGAAAGGGTGTGTTTTTACTCCCAAGTCTTCTGGAGAAGCTTTAGGAATGTGTGATGGTAGCCACTCCATGTTTTATCTCCTGATAAGACACTCCAGCATGATCTGAGTGACAGAGTTTAAACAAATACTTGCAACTGTCCCATTTGTTATTAGACATGAGACAGTTGAACTGAAATACACTGAAATATAAAACTTGTCATAGTATGAAAAGCAACACACAAGAATTGATTCAAACTTATCTCCACTTCTTTAAGTAATTTCAGTAATTATAATTGCTGCTGCCTATTAAAAAGAACTCTTATAAAAGACCACACAAGTAACATAACACATAGGGAAACTATTAATTTAACTTAATTTTTGAATGTAACAAAGACCCCTTTTATTTAGGATTCTTTAAGGTGACTATTTTAACTGCATAATGCAGGTACAGTATATCACTCACCTCTTTTGATCATCACATTTGAAAAAAATGAAATGAAAATGAAATGAAAATCGCTTATTGTCACAAGTAGGCTTCAATTAAGTTACTGTGAAAAGCCCCGAGTCGCCACATTCCGGCGCCTGTTCGGGGAGGCTGATACGGGAATTGAACCGTGCTGCTGTCCTGCCTTGGTCTGCTTTAAAAGCCAGCGATTTAGCTCAGTGTGCTAAACCAGGGCACTATTTTAGCAATAATGTACCAAACATTCCTGCAGTGCAATATTTCCTGTATTTAAAATTACCATACAATTACTACAGTGCAGAAGGAGGCCATTCAGCCCATCAAGTCTGTACCGACCCTACCTAGGCCCACTTCCCTATCAGCATAACCGCTTAACCCCTATTCACCAAGGTGGCCAATTCACATAACCTGCACATCTTTGGACTGTGGGAGGAACCGGAATACCTGGAGAAAACCCACGCAGACTGTGCCACTGTGCCGCTATTTCAACTGTTAGTGCTTGGAGTGATTTGCTGTTTAAAATTATGTACAAGTTTTGTTGTTTTCAACCCACCACTTTGCCGTTCTTGTATTGCAGGCATCTTTATGGTATCGTTTGCGACCCAGCGGCTACAGGCCCATGCATCAAATTTGGCAGGTAGTGTAACCATTATTAAAGTGTATCCGCTGATTTCTCTGTCTATTGAGCAGGCCATCTCCAGTGGAAGGAAGGAAAGGATCTGATTATTTTAGTGAAGTACTGATTTGAGTTTCCTAAGAGAGAAACTCATTGATTTATTTCAATGAGTGTCACGTTGTGATTTGATCGTGAACATTTCAGAGATTTGGTGTAGGGGTTTATCTGAATGTTCATCCTTAGTATTTAATACATTCTGCTACAGTAAATAAGAATATGTAAACAAAGTTAAGTCCGACAGTTTTAGAGAAATAAGAGAAGTTTTAAATTTAAAAATGCAATGGTTAGGTGTGTATGCGGACCTTCAAATCAACTTTGATTAAATGTTGCATTTGAGGTTTTAGATAAAATTAAAGCGTGCAATACTGAAATAAATGACAGCGTGGACAGGAAGTGGGCAAAAGGACAATAACCACACAGTAATGGCTCATGATGCTTGTCAGACAGTATGGGCAGAATCTTATCATATTTTTTCAAAGCCTTGGTTCCTCGCCAAAGCCCAGACCTGCCAGTGGAATGGCACCCCCCCCCACCCTGACTGTGGCAGCACTGGACCAGTCCGCAGCCGCCAGGTGAGATTCCCGAACATTGTGCCCCACGTCATCGGGGACTCAGCCCATCGGGAATGGAGCATCGGGGAGGGCTACACGTGACGTCCTGAGGCCATCCCGATGGCATGCGGTGTACTCCTCGAGTACGCCATTGTTGAGGGGGCGGAGCATCGGAAAAACGGCACTGCCCCTGATTCCAGTGTAAAAACGCATTCTCCGGCCGATCGCTGAACGCAGCTTCGACGTCGGCAGTCGAAGAATCCAGCCCTAAATCTCTGAAATCAGTGTGACACTCCTTTTAAACGCCTCCCCAGCACTCCCCTACACTTGTCCCAAGTGTAGTCGGGGCTGACTGCCAGGAAGACAGCACCAAGATTTTCAGAAGGCGCCCTTACCAAACTCCTGGATTGTGTGGAGCAGAGGCTCAAAACCCTCTACACGCCTTCCCGCAAACATCCACCCCTGCTTGGGTGGCAATGGCCGCAATCGTGAGCGCCAGCTTGTTGCATAAGGAGGTGGTGTAACAGGATAAGTGTGCCTCCTAATGTCTTCTGCTGCACCCCTTCACATGCCCATCACACCTCCTTGGTGGTCTCTCATCATTCACTTCACGGATTCCCAACTTGACATGACACCCTGCCAACCCCCCCCAATTCCCCTCCCTGCCTCCCCCCCCCCCCACCCCCCCCCACCCCAGTCCCTCTCCATGGGTCCCCTCAGTAGACAATCTGCTCCTCAGATTCCCACTCCCACTCATAATCTGCTTTTCACATCCCTGCTCCCATTCACATCCCATGCATGCCAGACTGTATCACCACCTGACCAGGCTGGACACCCGCTTACACGCTCTCCATCTTTCATTGCAGGACAAATTTGAGCACAACCGCAATGAGCAAGCACAGCCTGCAGAGCCATGCTCCAGCTGAGAACCCTAACCGCCTTTGTGGAGGGAGCCCTTGAGCTGGCACGTGAGGAGCAGGACCGCACCTGTGCAGAGGATAAATTGGGGACAGCAAGCAAAATAATAACTGTCAAGGCATGCAGCCATGGTGCAAGCCTCACATGAATTAACTTTCTCCCCTCATTTATCTGGCATGATGCACTAATGCAATCTCACTTCCTTTGCAGATTAATTATTTGACCAGCCCGGACCATCCTCGTGCTATCTGGAGAGTACAGGCCCAATCAGTACTGAGGGAGAGACCTTGGAGACAAGTATCGAGGAGGCATTGCAACTGTCACCCACAGCCTCCACCAGCACAGATACTCACATCTTGGTAGGATTAACTAGTAGGCAGGCTTCTGGGTCACTGGCAGATGAACACCTCACAGCTGAAGATCCACAGCAGGCAGAGGAAGGAACATCCCAGGGAATGGGCACTCAGAGGGATGACGGAGCCCAGGACTCAGCTGAGCCACTGCCAATGATGTGCATCCCCTTGTGTGCGTGGGTTTCCTACGGGTGTTCCCACAGTCCAAAGATGTGCAGGTTAGGTGGATTGGCCATGATAAATTGCCCTTAGTGTCCAAAATTGCCCTTAGTGTTGGGTGTAGTTACTGGGTTATGGGGATAGGGTGGAGGTGTTGACCTTGGGTAGGGTGCTCTTTCCAAGAGCCAGTGCAGACTTGATGGGCCGAATGGCCTCCTTCTGCACTGTAAATTCTATGATATTCTATGATAATCTATGAAGTCCTGTGGTAAACCACTGTGTTCTGATATTCGGGGTTGTACGGTAGAACCTGCACTACAGGTTCACATGTGGCCCCTGCATGCTAGCTCCACCCAGGAGGTGGGTTATAAATATGCGTGGCCTCCAGCTCGCAGCCATTTCTTCAGCTGCTGTAGGAGGCCACACATCTGATACTAATAAAGCCTCAGTTTGAATTCAACTTTGTCTCCAGTTAAATTGATCGGGCCTCAATTTATTAGTATCAGATTCAGAAGATGGACTCCGGATCAAACCAGATCGCCTGCAGCTGGATCCACACGCAAGCGACGCCAGAAAGGACTTTCAGCACTGGCTAGCTTGTTTTGAAGCGTACATCAACGCGGCTCTGACCTCTGTTCCAGAGGCTCAGAAGATTCAAATCTTGTACACCATACTCAGCTCCAAAGTCTTCCCGCTGATCCAGGATCCGCCCAATTACACTGATGCCATGACTCGACTCAAAGAAAATTACGAACAGAAGACGAACACGCTCTTCGCCAGACGCGCTCGCATCGCGTACTCAACTACCTGGTGAGTCAATCGAGGACTTCTGGAGGACTCTGATCCCACTAGTTCGAGACTGTGACTGCCAGGACGTAACAGCTAAGGAGCACTCCGATCTCCTTATGCGGGACGCTTTTGTAACTGGGATTAGTTCTGATGTTATCAGGCAGCGGCTCCTAGAAGGGGCCACCCGTGACCTCGCAGAGACTAAAATACTAGCGCTCTCCATGACGGTCGCCCTGCGCAATGTCCAGTCCTACACCCCGAATCGCGCGCCCCACTCCTCCTACGCTTCATGGGCCCCACAGGCAGCCGCCCCAGCGGGGGCGCTACCTACCCAATACGCCCGCGCTACGCACCAGCCAGTGATCTCCGGGGGCCACCGATGCTATTATTGCGGCCAGCAAATACACCCCTGCCAACGCTGGGCCCGCGCTGCCCTTTGTAAGGCCTGCGGGAAGAAGGGCCACTTCGCTGCGGTGTGCCAAGCCTGCACAGCGGCCGCAGTTGCCCCCAACCCCCCCCCGGTCACCGACAATGGGCGCTGCCATCCTCCTCCTCCCCCCCCCCCCCAGGCCATGTGCGACCGATGGGCACCGCCATCTTCTCCCCTGCACAACATGTGCGTTTCATGGGCGTCGCCATCTTGCTCCACCCCCGCAACGTGCGTTCCATGGGCGCCGCCGCCTTTTTGTAAACCCCAGGATCTCCGGGCCCCGCCACCTTGTCCACCCGCCGGCACATGGATACCAACGGCTTTCCAGGACCTCAACTCAACGGCCGCCTCACTACCCGACGATCAACCGCGGCTCGCCTCCATGGCAATCGACCAGTCCCGACCACATAATCTGACCAACGCATCCACCAGCGTGAAAGTCAACGCGTAGAGTTCCACGGCTTTCGCCTCTACGTCCTCCCTAACCTCTGTGCTGCACTTATCCTCGGCCTGGACTTCCAGTGCAACCTCCAAAGCCAGACCTTTAAATTCGGCAGACCCTTACCACCCCTCACTGTGTGCGGCCTCGCGACCCTAAAGGTCTATCCTCTGTCCCTCTTTGCCAATCTAACTCCAGATTGCAAACCTGTCGCCACAGGAGCAGATGGTACAGCACCCAGGATAAGGCCTTCATTAGGTCCAAAGTCCAGCAGTTGCTTCGGGAGGGCATCAACAAGGCCAGCAACAGCCCCTGGAGAGCTCAAGTGGTAGTGGTTAAGTCTGGGGAAAAAAATTGAATGGTCGTGGACTACAGCCAGACCATCAACAGGTACACGCAGCTCGACGCATACCCCCTCCCACGCATATCTGACATGGTTAACCAGATTGCACAGTACCGGGTCTTCTCAACGATGGACCTGAAATCCGCTTACCACCAGCTCCCCATCCGTAAATCGGACCGGCCATACACCACCTTCGAAGCAGACGGCTGTCTATATCACTTCCTTCGGGTCCCCTTCGGCGTCACCAATGGGGTTACGGTCTTCCAAAGGGAGATGGACCGAATGGTTGACCGGTACGGCTTGCGGGCCACGTTTCCGTACCGAGACAATGTGACCATCTGTGGCCATGATCAGCTGGACCACGACGCCAAACTCGCTAAATTTCTCCGCACCGCCGCTCTCCTCAACCTCACGTATGACGAGGAGAAGTGTGTGTTCTGCACAAACCGCTTAGCCATCCTCGGCTACGTGGTCCAGATCGGAGTTCTGGGGCCCGATCCCGACCGCATGCGCCCCCTCATGGAGCTCCCCCTCCCCCACCGCCCCAAGGCCCTCAAACGCTGCCTGGGGTTCGTCTCATATTACGCGCAGTGGGTCCCAAACTATGCGGACAAGGCCCGACCACTCATACAGTCCACTCATTTCCCCTGACGGCCGAGGCCCAACAGTCTTTCGCCCGGATAAGAGCTGATATTCCCAAAGCTGAAATGCACGCTGTAGACAAAACACTTCTTTCCAAGTAGAAAGCGACGCATCGGACGTCGCCCTTGCCGCCACCCTCAACCAGGCAGGCAGGCCCGTGGCATTCTTTTCCCGCACCCTCCATGCCTCCGAAATTTGGCACTCATCCGTTGAAAAGGTGGTCCTGGCTATCGTTGAGGCTGTGCGACATTGGAGGCATTACTTGGCCAGCAGGAGATTCGCTCTCCTCACTGACCGTCGGTCGTCTTCATATTCAACAACACACAGCGGGGCAAGATCAAAAATGATAAAATCTTGCAGTGGCGAATCAAGCTCTCCATCTTTAATTACGAGATTAAGTATCGCCCTGGCAAACTCAACGAGCACCCAGACGCCCTATCCAGAGGTACATGTGCCAGTGTACAGGTAGACCGACTCCAGTCCCTGCACGACAGCCTTTGTCACCCAGGGGTCACTCGGTTGTACCATTTCATTAAGGCACAAAATTTGTCCTACTCCATCGAGGAAGTAAGGACAATCACCAGGGACTGCCAGATCTGTGCGGAGTACAAGCCGCACTTCTACCGGCCGGACCGCGCGCACCTGGTGAAGGCCTCCCGCCCCTTTGAACGCCTCAGCGTGGATTTCAAAGGCCCCCCCTCCTCCGACCGACACACATATTTCCTCAGTGTGATCGATGAATACTCCCGGTTCCCCTTCGCCATCCCATGCCCCGACATGACGTCTGCCACCGTCATTAAAGCCCTTAATTCAATCTTCACTCTGTTCGGCTTCCCTGCCTACATCCACAGTGACAGGGGATCCTCATTCATGAGTGATGAGCTACGTCAGTTCCTCCAGCAGAAGGTATCGCCTCCAGCAGAACGACGAGCTACAACCCCCGGGGAAAGGACAGATAGAAAGGGAGAATGAGACAGTATGGAGGGCCGTCCAGCTGGCCCTGCGGTCCAGGAATCTCCCGGCCTCCCGCTGGAAAGAGGTGCTCCCTGATGCACTACATTCCATTCGCTCATTACTCTGCACTGCTACCAACAGTATACCACATGAACATCTTTTTGCCTTCCCCAGGAAGTCCACATCCGGGGTATCGCTCCCAACTTGGCTTACAGCTCCGGGAACCGTGCTTCTCCGTAAACATGTGCAGCTCCACAAGGCGGGTTCCGTTGGTGGAAAGGGTGCACCTGTTCCACGCAAACCCACAGTACGCCTACGTGGCGTTCCCCGACGGCTGCCAGGATACCGTCTCCCTGCGGGTTCCACCCCCACACCACCCCCGGCGCCACCCTCCCCTCCCCGCCGCCCCCATCACCCCACCTAGGACCGTCCGTCCTCCCCCTACCCAGCCCCATTGATGAAGAGGATTTCAGCATGCTCCTGGAGTCAACTTCAACCATGACAGCGCCAACATCGCCGTCACCACTTCGTCGATCTCAAAGAACCATCAAGGCACCGGACCGGCTGAACCTCTGACCGGCCCACCGGTTGACCAGAGACATTTTTTTACTGCTCTGCAAATATTAAAAATTGCTAATTGTATATAGTTATCCACCACCCCCTCCGGACTCAATTTTAACAGGGGTTGAATGTGGTAGAGCACTGTGTTCTGATATTAGGGGTTGTACGGTAGAAGCTGCACTACAGGTTCACCTGTGGCCCCTGCATGCTAGCTCCGCCCAGGAGGCGGGTTATAAATATGTGTGGCCTCCAGCTCGCAGCCATTTCGCCAGTTGCTGTGGAGGGCCACACATCTGATACTAATAAAGCCTCAGTTTGGATTCAACTTCGTCTCCAGTCAAATTGATCGTGCCTCAAGTCCAGTCTTCCCTGGGGTGCTGCAATAGCAAAGACAGAGTTGTGAGCATCAGGAAAGGATGACAACATTCCTCCTTCGACTGCAAGGCCAACTAGGGGTGTCGCATCACCTTCTGTCCAAAGACAGGTCTATCATTCCTATGCAGCGAGGTTAACACTTCGAGGGTGGTGTCCTCGGTAGAGACCTCGACACAAAACATGCACTCCATGGTGGGGAGGATGCCCGCTCATTGTTCAGCTCATGACCTCCATGGCTGAGGGCATGAGCTCCATGGTGCAGGGCTTCATTTGCATGGTGCAGGTACAAGTGAGAATAGTGAGAATGAGTGTCAGTGCCAGAGGACGGCAGGGCTTCTGGATCTCACACTAGCTGCTGCTCCATCCCATAAAGGAAGCCAGGGGCCACCGGGCACCAGAAGTGAAGAGGATCGCCATGGGCACAGCCCGGGGCCTTCCACTCAGCAGACCCTGGGGGTGTCCAGCCCAACTGACACCCCCTCCCTGAGGGCAGCACACCAAGGAAGGTAACACTGCTACATCCTTGCTGTTCAAAAAGCGGGCTCAGACCCTCAAGGCCCATGTCCCCCAGGGAATGCCCACTAATGTCATCTCAGGCAACAGGGCAAGGAAGGCATCAGACCACCTCAACCTGAGCTGTGCTTCCTGGGGAAACACCTAGACGGAGCAGGAGGGTGAGGAAGAGTAAGGAACTACAGACACCTAGTGGACACAGTGAACCTAGGCAGTAGTAGAGAAATGTCACTATTATAATAGCGCACTTGAATCAAAAATCACTTTCTTCACCCATACAGATCTTCCACATTGTCAATTCATTGCACCATGCTCCGCAAACCCGTCTTGCAAACTTCATTTCTGTTGAGTGTGAAAATTACAGCGCTATGTCTCTCTCATCTTCCACATTGACGAAGCAGAAAAGATGTGCCGCTGCTTTTACAGGCCCCCTCCAGTAGCCCCACCCCCAAAAACCCTAACAACATCACTGCTCAGGCCTCTCACGTCTGTCATGCTCCTCTGGTAATGAAGATGCCAAGGGCTGACAAAGTGTTGAGAGTCTGCCCATATGTAAGGTGCAGAAATAAGCCAGCACCCCTGAACTCGGAGGGTGCATTAGTAACTAAGATTCATCATCCAGCATCTTTGAGCCCCATGATAAGCCCATTCATTGGCAGGATGTGTTCAGCTCTCTGGCAGGAATCAGACATATTGTTGAGGATGAGAGGGTCATTGCTCGATTCTCAATGTAAGTCATCGTCATTCTCCTGCACTGTGCAGCCAATGGCTTTAGTGCCCTGCATATGAATGTATGAATCATCAGGATGACTCCCGCAGGCACCAGATTAGTGAGTTTTCGTCAGACCCACTTCGTGCTAGTTTGTGCAGAGTGCAGCAGATCACAATGATGAGCCATCCCTCCCGTTGTTGCTCTCCCTCAAAACCGGCTGGGATCTCCAAGCGCCCCAAGATGTAACTACCATGGATGGTCACCGGGAAGCGGGCATACACCTGCATGATACGCGTGTGTGGTCACAGATGATCTGGATATTTAAGATGTGATATCCCTTGTGGTTCACAAATGGTGCATCATGCCGCTGTGGAGATCGCAGAGCTATGTGGGTGCAGTTGATGACATTCTGCACTTGGGGCATGCCTGCAAAATCTTGAAGGCCATGGCCCTGACATCCTGGCTTGCCTAGTCCTGGTTCAGGCTAATGAGCATGTGGGCCCTCGCAAATATCGCGCGTGTGACCTCCCTTATGCACTTGTGCACTGCTGACTGGAAAATGCCACACCGGTCACTCATGCAGCCCTGAAATGAGCTGCTGGCATAGAAGTTCAGAGTGACAGCAACTTTCAGGGCCACAGGCAATGGGTAATCTCCTAGTCCATATGGTGCCAACTTTTGCATCAGGTGGTCCACCATCCCCAGGACAGATGCAGTTCTTCTTCGGCACTGGACCTGACATCCTGTGGTAGGAAGTTTTACGTCGGAATACCCGTGGCCAGTAGTGTCTCCTCTGAGGCTCCACTGTGGCCCTGCTCCCTGAAGATCAATGGGCCCTGTCACTCGTCCTCTGCAAGTGCTGTTCCTGGCCACTTGCAGCGGTACATTGATGTTTCTCGTGCTGGTTGATCACAATCAAAAGAATTGCCACCTCGACTGGCCCCATGGTTCTCCAGAATCATAAACTAAAAGGAAGAGAACCCCAAAGTGAGCGATGAGGATTCCTGACAGTGCCCTCATCCTCTGCCCTCTCAGCATCTGGGACATCCACCTACACTTCCTCCTATGACTGCACCCTTCCACTAAGCCTCCCTCCCTGCCTGTCACACAATCGGCGCTATCCCCAGTTCCCCCCCGAAGTGGTCGGGCAGTCGAGTGCATATAATCTCATCGGGGACTTTGATGATGCCCTCCATCATCACTTTGAACGGGGTGACTGATGGGAGACTTCACCAGCCACGTCGGTGTCACCTCTCTGTTATGTAGATGCAAATATGAGCCTTAGAGTTCAATGCTTGGGGGAAATGGTTCCAACTATTTTGATTAACTTAAATAACCAATTAAACTGAATCAAATAAACTGAGGGACAAATTAAAGGGACAGTTCCTGAAAGAAAAGGCGAATTACAAATGAGACTTAAAACATTCACAATTCTAAGGCTTTCAAATATTTTAAACAGTTAAACTGCCCTTGGATGGTCTTGAACCACCAGTCAACAACAGCTGAATGTGTTGACCAATTGTGTCACAGAGACTGTGACCAAATAGAAGCAATTGGATTCAAAATTGACCATCTACCATGGTGGGATTTAAGCTACCAAAATATTTATGTTAAGGATTAACAGAAATAACCAAGTAAGCTAAATCAAATGAACTGAGAGACAAATTAAGGAACAGCTCCTTAAAGAGAAACTTCCTTAAACAAAAAGTGATTCAAAAATAAGACTTACAAAATTCAACCAAAATGCGATTAACAAGGTCAATAAAACACCCCAGCCCCTGTGGAAGCAGAAGTGGGCGCCAATCAGTGGCACACTAATGAATTGCAATGCTGATTTAATTGGCACAATTGACACATCAAGGAAGTGTCTAATCAGGCAACCGTTTTCCCCTTGTGGCAGGCAAGGCACATCTGATTAATGCAAAGACTGCAATTAATAATAAGCTTTATCAATGTCACAAGTAGGCTTACATTGACACTGCAATGAAGTTACTGTGAAAATCTCCTAGTCGCCACAGTACGGCGCATGTTCGGGTACACAGGGGGAGAATTCAGACTGTCCAATTCACCTGACAAGCACGTCTTTTGGGGCTTGTGGAAGGAAACTGGAGCACCCGGAGGAAACCCACACAGACACGGGGAGAACATGTAAACTCCGCACAGACAGTGACGCAAGCCAGGATTCGAACTGGGTCCCTGGCGCTGTGAAGCAACAGTGCTGACCACTGTGTAACCATGCCGCCCAGTCAACTTCGTACTTAGAGGACACCCTCATTCCCCAAGCTCACATGCGCTATGGGTTAAACAATTGGAACAGTCAGCCGCCCAGAAGCTAATCCCTGATAGCCTGGCCTCCATAACTAGTGGCCTTGAACTTCCATACAGCTCATGTCCCCTGGCCTCATCATGCTGCCTGACTATGGAGGTTCATTTTCACTGCAGTCACTCTCCCCTGTGTGAGGGCCTTCAGGCCTCATAAAGCTGGAAAGCACCCCTTGTCAGAGTCCCCACTATGCCCATGCAGCCTCGCTTCTCATGGGACCCTACCATTGGACCTCACAGTCGCTCCCTATGCTGACCTGCTCCCACCCACTTTCCAGCTGTGACTCTGGAAGGGCAATCCCTTAGTGCTTATATTGCCACAAGCACAGCAAGGAGGACACAGGAAGCACTACCAGCATATCAGCCACTAGACTCCTTTACACTTTCACTGATATGAAGGGCCGCTAAAGCCTGCGAGCGACCTCACTCCTGAGATGCCGAGACTGAACCCTCCCCCTCCTGGCCTCGAGTTGAACCTATCCAGGTCTCCTCTGCTGCCACCTCCGCGACTGGCACCCTGGATGGTAATGGCAACTTATTGGAGCTCTC
Source organism: Scyliorhinus torazame (assembly GCF_047496885.1). NCBI lineage: Eukaryota > Metazoa > Chordata > Chondrichthyes > Carcharhiniformes > Scyliorhinidae > Scyliorhinus > Scyliorhinus torazame. The sequence goes on along the minus strand of NC_092710.1, from coordinate 177,576,525 downwards.
CTCCAATATCCCCTTGGGATCGCCAAGGTCTCGTTTTTACACAGCTGTTGTAAATCGCGCCGGTGTAACGTCACGCCGGTGACCGATGAATATTCAGTGAGTGGGGACGACCTGGAGTGTGGGCTTGCTGATGATATTATAATGTATTAAAATGAGGTTTCCAGCTTTACGCAGCCAATTTCTCATCACGCTTTGGCAGGAACTTGGGGCACTGATGAGGGCTGGTCAGGGGGTGGCGAGCCTGGCCAAAGAAGGACACAATTTGGCAGGGCGGGTCCGTGGGCGGCCGGCGCCCTGTTGCACAGCGCGGCCGCCACCGTGCGCATGCGCGGCCACGGACCCGGCAATTCTCCGGCCGTATCGGCAGCTAGAGACGGGTGCGTGCCTACTAGCCCCCACCAGACGTGGGATTGGTGGCCATTTTGCGGCATTTATTCGGTTGTAAAAGGCCACCATTCCCACGCCAGCGTCAGCACTTAGTCTCAGGATCGGAGAATCCAGCCCACTGTTTCCCATTCTAGTCATTTTTCCCGCCCACGTTGTCACTGTCATGGACGGCTAAAGTCGTCTCAAAATCGCCCCCATAGAGTTGCGGACTTCAGAATCTGTAGAAACCAAGGTCCACGTAGAAAACCAGCACTTTGAGGCAGCTTGCTAATTAGGGATAGCTGGAAATGAAACAGCTCCTATTTTTTTTGCCCATCCTTATTCCACAAGTTAAAAGTTCTGAATTTATTTGGGCCACTATTGATTTACCTCAAAAAGTCCTTTTTTCTCAGCTGCTCAACACGTGAATGGAACGTCGGTGATACATGTGGCTACTGACAAGGTGCCACACAAAAGGTTGCTGCATAAACTAAAGATGCATGGCATTGAGGGTAATGTGGTAGCATGGGTAGAGGATTGGTTAACTAACAGAAAGCAGAGAGTGGGGATAAATGGGTGTTTCTCTGGTTGCCAACCTGTAACTAGTGGGGTCCCTCAAGGATCAGCGTTGGGCCCGCAGTTGTTCACAATTTACATAGACGATTTGGAGTTGGGGACCAAGTGCAATGTGTCAAAGTTTGCAGACGACGCTAAGATGAGTGGTAAAGCAAAAAGGGCAGAGGATACCGGAAGTCTGCAGAAGGATTTGGATAGGTTAGGTGAATGGGCTAGGGTCTGGCAGATGGAATTCAATGTTGCCAAGTGTGAGGCTATCCATTTTGGGAGGAATAACAGCAGAATGGATTATTATTTAAACGGTAAGATGTTAAAACATGCTGCTGTGCAGAGGGACCTGGGTGTGCTGGTGCACGAGTCGCAAAAAGTTGGTGTGCAGGTGCAACAGGTGATTAAGAAGGCTAATCGAGTTTTGTCTTTCATTGCTAGAGGGATGGAGTTCAAGACTAGGGAGGTTATGCTGCAATTGTATAGGGTGTTGGTGAGGCCGCATCTGGAGTATTGTGTTCAGTTTTGGTCTCCTTACCTGAGAAAGGACATATTGGCACTGGAGGGAGTGCAGAGGAGATTCACTAGGTTGATCCCAGAGTTGAGGGGATTAGATTATGATGAGAGGTTGAGTAGACTGGGACTGTACTCATTGGAGTTTAGAAGGATGCGGGGGGATCTTATGGAGACATATAAAATGATGAAGGGAATAGATAGGATAGATGCGGGCAGGTTGTTTCCACTGGTCGGGGAAAGCAGAACTAGGGGGCATAGCCTCAAAATAAGGGGAAGTAGATTTAGGTCGGAGTGTAGGAGGAACTTCTTCACCCAAAGGGTTGTGAATCTCTGGAATTCCTTGCCCAGTGAAGCAGTTGAGGCTCCTTCTTTAAACGTTTTTAAGAAAAAGATAGGTGCCTTTCTAAAGAATAGGGGGATATGGTGTACGGGCCAGAGAGTGGAGCTGAGTCCACAAAGATCAGCCATGACCTCATTAAATGGCGGAGCAGGCTCGAGGGGCCAGATGGCCTACTCCTGTTCCTAGTTCTTATGTAATTCTTATGTACTGCTTGGAACTCAAAATTGTGATCGGAGTCTTATGTACATCTCAGAACTCTGATTTGCACACCTAACGTGGCCTTTCAGCTGGATCAGGTGGGCACTTCAGTAACTTTCTCAGGACACTACCATAAATGACGGTTGCCAGAGCCCATCATAGACAGGGCAGTAAGTGACCATGTTCAGGCCACGGAGAGGCAGTCAAAATTGACCCCGAAATTAATGTTGAAAAAGACTGTAAAAGCTGCAGCAAATTGCGGATTTGTAGCAAAGCTATGATGATAACCTGGTTGAAATTTGCCAACTGACCCATTATGGAAAAAGTATCAAATCTGATCATTAACTCTGATTTGATATCTGCTGTTATCTAATGCAACCTTGTCACAAAGATTAATCAGAAATCATGGCAAAGCGAGCCATTAAAGAAACAGGGTAAAACACTTAATTTCATTGTGATTGATCACTGATGGCAGTCAGAGTTAGTTGTTCCTCTTATATTAGCTGCAAGTGTTTAACAAAATGTTGACTCCCCATAGGTGTTTTTGAATCCCCGTAACCAGGGAGGGCAAGGATTACTCTAGACCTGCCCATCTAATAGCATTGATGAAAGCTTAAGAGCATAATGTAGCTTTCCTATTGCCTCCACTGGGGTCTGAGGATTAAATATACCATTATTATATGTTGAAGCATTAAGTGCATATTCATTATATAGTCATTCTTAATGGAATAAAATGTCCAAAAACTATTTGGCACAGCCCATAGATTGAAAGCAGTAATACAACACTTTCATGAAGTTCAGTGGAAAATTGCTGGACCATTAGGGTTTCCTTACGGTAAATATTGTTTTGTTAAATCCTTTGTGGATTTCATAGTTGAAGCAAGGAACAGTTTAAAGCCAGTAATTTGACAGGTCCCACTTGGTATAGGGTTGTCAATCCAGCCTCTGTAGAAGCTCTTGTACTATATTTGGCAAAGATATTCATTGATGTTGATTACATCCATCTGAAATGTAACATATCAAAGCCACTTTGGAAATGGCAGGCTTGCGCTAGAACAGCATTGAGGAAGGGCTGGAAATACCGGTGATGACCTAAAAAGGGGATAGACCTATATACAGTTAGCTGTTGCGTGGAAACTGCATGTTATCCCCAATTAAAAGCTATATGCATTCAAAGATTTTGCTGTACAAGTAATTGCTACATAATGTTCATAACTGTCAAAGGATTTTGGCTCGCCAGATATGATTTGCTCATATTTCTTGAAGGAAATATCCAGGTCCTGATAATAGTTAACAATCTCAGTTGGGATGCCAAGGGAAATAATAACTAAAAAATGAATAAAATAGGGGAAAATGGGTTTCGATACAGCAATCTGACAATCACTGACAATCTGAGGTTGCTGCAGTATTAGGAGTCTCTGGAGTTATTTTACTTCTACACTTTCCTTTCCATTCACTTTTTTATCTTCCTCTATTGTCAATTTACTCCTTTCGAAAGAGTCCGTTAACTTTGTCTTAGTGCTGACTCACGGCGCCGAGATCCCAGGTCCGATCCTGGCCCTGGGTCACTGTCTGTGTGGAGTTTGCACATTCTCCCTGTGTTTGCGTGGGTTTCGCCCCCACAACCCAAAGGTGTGCAGGGAAGGTGGATTAGCCACGCTAAATTGCCCCTCAATTGGAAAAAATGAATTGGGTACTCTAAATATATTAAAAAAACTTGTTCTTAGTGAATAGATAGTTTTTTGGAGAATAAAAGAATAAAGGGTTATGGTGTTCGGACCGGAAAGTGGAGCTGAGTCCACAAAAGATCAGCCATGATCTCATTGAATGGCGGAGCAGGCTTGAAGGACAAGATGGCCGACACCTGCTCCTAGTTCTTATCTTCTTAATTGTGCTTCATATCCTTCAGTAAACCGTATAATGGGTAATTCATACTTCCAGCATTGGGAGAACACTGACAATTGCAGCTGGCTGCCTATCATGAAGCCAATGAGAAGAGACAGTGGATGAAGCCCATATGGGTGGACGATCCCCTCACCTCTCGTATTCCACCTGCTGAAAATGAAAATGACTCTCATAGCATAGCTCTGGCCTTGTTGAAGAGCATGACTAGCAACTACCCTAGTCTTAGTTAAGTATTTTTCTTGCATAGAATGTATTGTTACAATCTCCATTGAGACGGACAATTGTTTATTTAATATTATAGGATGATAAAAGTGTTCACATTTTAAGACATTTATTTCTGCAACAAAAAAAACAAAAGCACTATTGACATGGTCAAAATATATAAAATTATGAGGGGCATAGATAGAATAGATTGGAAGAAACATTTCCTCTTGGTGGAGGGATCAATGACCAGGGGGCATAGATTTAAAGTAAGGGGCGGGAGGTTTAGAAGGGATGTGAGAAAAAGCTTTTTCACCCAGAGGGTGGTGGGAGTCTGGAACTCACTGTAAGGGTGGTGGAGGCAGAGACCCTCATACCATTTACTGAGTATTTAGATGTACACTTGCGATGCCAAGGCATACAAGGCTACAGGCCCAGTGCTGGAAATAGGATTAGAATACCTAGGTGGTTGTTTTTGACCAGTACAGACGCAATGGACTGATGTTTTTGATGCTGCTGACCTCTATGACTCAGTACTATCATTGTTGATCACTTCTACTTTAAACCACAGTATAGACTACACCCCTTCTTATTTTTAACGTAACCAGAAAGAAAACATACTTCACAGGTATAAATTAAAGTGGGCGGAGTCTTACCAGAATTTGGCAAAGTGTCAGGCTCAGACTGAAAACTGGTGTGTAACTCTCCAGCTGCACAGACCAGTTTTATCTCCAGACCTTGAGCCTCTTTAAAGAAAGGAAATGAGTGGGCGAGGTTTACCCCATCAATCTGGTGGGGCAGGGTCTGATAGAGCCGGCAACTGGCTCCACATAGCTTGGGCGCAATCTTTTGTGGCGCAATCTTTAAAGCGCGCCCCAATCAGCACTGAAGCCTAACGTCCCTCAGCCAGCACCAGGGAGATATAAGGTGACTTCTCCTCCTCCCTCCCCCATCGATAATCATCATCGCCATTCCGCCCCCTGCCCTCCCCATCATCGCTAGCATCCCACCCTGCCACGACGCAACAATCATCGCAAGCAATCCCCTCCACCCCCCGACAATCATCGCCGACACTCCCCTCTCTCCGATTCTTTACGGATTTTGCGTTCAAGTCGCCGATCCCGCGCACGGCTAGTGCAGGCTCAAAATCACCTCCCCTATCTTTTAATTGGACTTTCAACTGTCTCAGAATTATTCAGAATTGACTCTTAGCTCACAGGAGTTTCCTTCTGCTCTTTTCCTTCCTCAGTTTGGTAAATTTTAACCCCCGAGCTGACCTTCAAAGTAAGAAAGTTCCTGGAGATACTTCCTCCAGCACAAGATAGCAGCACAATGGCATAGTGGATAGCACTGCTGCCTCACAGTGCCGGGGACTTGGGTTTGATTCCAGCCTTGGGTGACTGTCTGTGTGCAGTTTGCACTTTCTCCCCATGTCTGTGTGGGTGCACACCTTCCTCCCACTTTCCAAAGATGTGCACTTGGGTGATGTTGCAGGGATAGAGGGGGGAGTGGGCCTACACAGGGTGCTCTTTCAAAGGGGCATTGCGACTCGACAGACCAAATGGCCTCCTTCTGTACTGTAGAGATTGTATGGAATCTTCCAGCTTCATTTTAAATCATCACAAATTTGGGCTGTTCAATCTGAGCACAGGATTTCACCTGCATTTTGATGCAGTGAACCACAGACATTCAGCTTCTAGTTGCTACCTCTCTCGCTCTCTCTCTCTCTTGATCCTTGTCTCTGATAGACAGTGACATTTTCACACTGACGTCCCCTGTACCCTTCCCATGCCAAAACACGCACCATGGCAATGTGAATCACATGGGATTTGTAGCCGCACTGATTATTTATCTTTGTGAGCTTAAATCTCTTTCATCTTAGAACTATGTGGACAGTTTAAAGCACAATTGTTTACAACCTGACACTCTCAACACTTTTCTGGGACTTTGGAGACTCAGTGGGGCAGAACAGTTGTATTGTGGTTAGCACAGTTGCTTCACAGCTCCAGGGTCCCAGGTTCGAATCCTGGCTTGGGTCACTGTCTGTGCGGAGTCTGCACGCTCTCCATGTGTCTGCGTGGGTTTCCTCCAGATGCCCCGGTTTCCTCCCACAGCCCAAAGATGTGCGGGTTAGATGGACTGGCCATGCTAAATTGTCCTTAGTGTCCAAAAGGCTTAAGTGGGGGCTACTGTGTTATGGGGATAGGGTAGAGACGTAGGCTTGAGTAGGGTGCTCTTTGTTAGGGCCGGTGGAGACTGGGTGGATTCAGTATAATAGAGCAGATTCTACATAGAGTGTAAAGGAAATGGACTTGAAGAGTTGAAAATGAAAAAAAAATGAAAATCGCTTATTGTCACAAGTAGGCTTCAAATGAAAAGCCCCTAGTCGCACATTCCGCGCCTGTTCGGGGAGGCTGGTACGGGAATTGAACCGCGCTGCTGGCCTGCCTTGGTCTGCTTTAAAAGCCAGCTATTTAGCCCTGTGTTAAACCAGCCCCTAGGTTGGCTTATATGGAGTACTCATACACAAAGTGCCACATTAAAAACTTTTGTTCTTTTCAAACATAATCGATGTACGAACAACATTTATTGTGTTAATCCAACTGCACATGTGGATAAAAAATTCCACCCTTGGGAATTACAATCCGCAGTCTTAACTACATTTTCCATGCATTTGTGAATGTTAAGTTAAATCAATTTTTGCATGCACCCACACAAATAATGAGCTTACTACATAGGATGAAGAGTGAAGAGTCAATGAAGAGTGCAGGAGAGCTTGCCAGGAGTAACACTCTGCATATCTAAAAATGAGGTGTCAACCTGATGAAGCTACAACACAGAACTACTTGCATGCCAGATAGCACAAGCAGCAAGTAATAGAGCTAAGCGATTCCACAACCAACGGATCAGATCTAAGGTAGTCCTGTCACATTCAGCCATGAATTGTGGTGGACAATTAAGTAACTTACTGGAGGAGTAGGCTCCACATATATCCTATTCTCAATGATAGAGGAGCCCAGCACAAAGGAAGGTGGTTATGGTGGTGGAGGTTGATTATCTCAGTTCCAGGACATCACGGCAGGAGTTCCAATGAGTGGTGCCTGAGGTCCAACCATATTCAGCTGCTTCATTAATAGCGTCCTTCCATTGTAAGCTCAGAAGTGGGGATGTTGGCAGGAGATTGCACAATGTTCAGCACCGTTCATGACTCCTCAGGTACTGAAGCAGTTAATTTCCAAATGCAAAAAGACCTGGACAATAGGCTTGGGGTGACAAGTGGCAAGTAAGATTCATGCCACACAAGTGCCAGGCAATGGCCACCTCTGCCAAGAGAGGATCTAACCATTGCCCTTTTGCCCTTTGACATTCAATGGCATTACCAGCGTTGAATTCCTCACTATCAACATCAGTTACCATTGACCAGAAATTGAACGGGACTAGCTGTATAAATATCGTGGTTACAAGAGCAGACCAGAGTCTAGGAATCCCACGGTGTGTAACTCACTTCCTGACCCCCCAAAGCCTCTCCACCATCTACAAGGCACAAGTCAGGAGTGAAATGGAATACGCTCCACTTGCCTGGATGAGTGCAGCTCCAACAACACTCAAGAAGCTCAACACCATCTTAGACAAACGAGCCTGCTTGATTGCTCCCCCTCCCACAAACATTCAATCCCTCCACCACTGACACACAGTGGCAGTCGTGTGTACCATCTACAAGTTGCATTACAGGAACTCACCAAGTTTCCTTTGGCAGCAATTTCAAAACCCACTGCTACTCCATCCAGTAGGACAAGAGCAGCAGATATCTGGTAACAATACCATTTGGAGGTTCCCCGCCAAGTCACTCATCATCTTGACTTGGGAATATATCGTGGTTCCTTCACCATTGCTGGGTCTGAATCCTGGAATTCCCTCCCTATCAGCACTATGGGTGTACCTATACCGCAGGAACTGCAGCGGTTCAAGAAGGCAGCTCACCACAAATGCTGACATAGCCAGCGACGCCCACATCTCGTTAAAGAATTTGAAAAATAATTATACATGTTTTTAGGCAAATCCTTCCTACAATTAGTTCAGTTCCCTGCACTTGAACTCTAACCTTTTGAACTTTAAAGTGTACTATTTTTATGTATAGACATTGAAAGATTTGCCTCACTTTGGATTCTAACCAACAAATTTGGTTTCTCAAGACAGTGAATTTACAAACTGTTCCTGAAAATACATCATGTGATCCTCCAGATTCCCTGTCTGACCAATCTCAATTTTTTATCACACATTCCCAGTCACTTTTTTCTTTCACATGACATTGACAAGTCCATTAATTCAAAACCATGATTTTTTGAACCGACTATATTTATCACTGCCATCCTCAAACCTCCGCTTAACCATTGATGGGAATATAGTTCTTCTTTGATAGCAAAATGCTGCGGATTCTGGAATTTACAGTCCTTCTGAGACACTTCCACAATACGTTCAGCAGGACTGCAGAGTAAAGAGTGGGAATTAGAACAGGACCCAGCATTATTTGCCACTTTCCGAAGGATGCTGTTGAGACTGGAACCTCCCCCCACAGAAGGAAGGATGTCACAATGAGTGAGCTGGGAAAGGGACGTCCTATTGGGAGTTATCATTCTGCCAGTCCAGAAGGTCATTAACAGACTAATAGGCTGAGAGAAGCCAGTTATACTTGCTTGTCAAATGACAGATAGAAAACCCTCCTTGGGTACAAACTTGGAAGTTGCCCTCTTTCCAGTACACATATCCTCTACTACTAGGATATACACTAATGGTATGGTCAGCCATTGGTATATTTAAATGAGGTGGCCTCCTGCCCAATTCTGCATCTTTTGCCAATGTCAACAACAGAATTGACCAGCAGATGGATCCTAGCATTTGTGTCAGGATCGGCAGCCTGGGGGGTTTCAGCTATTTAATTCAATTTTCCTCCCTCTCCCCCTTTTCCATTCTTTCTTATTAGTTAAAGGCAGTTATGGCTGCAATATAATCATTTCAAAGTTTCAGATGGTTTGTGGTCGATTTTTTATAGCCGGGAATTCCTCAGACCAGCTCCCATTCTACCCGTGTTGCTTTGCCAGGAAGTGTTTACATGTCTAAACAGGGTTTCCATAAAACTGCTGGGAACTGAACACGGGTAAAGAGGGAGCAGCTGTGAGGAATTTCCTGGCCTGAACCAATCAATTTAGTCATGTGCTTCATAAGTGGGTTATTTGAGTCTCACAAATTCCGAATAAATGGCCATGACAAAGTAGACAAATGCTCGAGGAATCACAGGGCGGCATTTTGAGGCTGTCCTTGCCGCCCGCGGGCGGGATCAGTGGCAAGGGTGGAAAAACCCTCAAGAATCAGGAAACGTGATTCTCACTGGATGGATCGTATTTCCCGGTTTACCCCACCCCTTGCCGGTGACGTCAGGAGATTCATGCCCATAAAGGACGTGAACCTCATTTTAATAAATTTGAATTCCTTTCAATATACTTAGCTGTCCCCCCTTCACCAAAGTGACGTCATGTCAGCGAGTTTATAACAGGTTGGGCCAGGCATGAGACAGCCGAGGGGAAGCTTCCAGGGGTGCAGAGGTAAGTGTATCACCGGGAGTGTAAAAGGACATGCTGGGCAGTACCCTGGCACTGCCAACTTGCACAGGTTGGCACTGCCAATCAACCCTAATGGAGACCCTTGGAGGTTGCTTTGATGTGTGGTTGGCGGAGAGAAGAGGAGGGAAGCGTGGAGATTGAGGGGTGGAAACCAGTGATGAATGTCACGGGGGAGGGGGGAGCGGCAATGGATGTCGCATGGGCTGCTAGGAATGAATGTCAGAGTTGGGGATGGGGGGCCCCCGAGAGCTCCATTATATGTGCTGGGGCCGTTGTATTGCAGTGTTGGTTGGAGTGCCATTTAAATTTGCAGCCCTGATCTGTGTGGAGCCGGTACCCGCCAGAGTGATACCACATACACTCACTTTTCTGTGGCAAAGAGGTTCGAGATTCAGTTAGAAAAGTGTTTGTGGCACTGGAGAGTCACACACCAGTTTTCTGTGAGAGCCTGACACTTTTCCAAATCCTACTAAGATTGCCCCCACAGAATTGTTACAGCGCAGAAGGAAGCCTTTTGGCCCATCGTGTATGCACCGGCTCTCCAAACGAGCATTATGGTTTAGTGCCATTTCCCTGCCTTTTCCCCATACCCCTGCATATTGATTCTATTCAAGTAATCATCTAATGCGCTCTTGAATGCCTCAATTGAACCTGCTTCCACCACGTTTCCAGGCAGTGCATTCCTGAACTCCTGCTCCTTCCACTTTCACATTTAAGGAAGTACTTCCCTTTGACAATGGATGAGTGTTATGGCATGTTACAATCTAGTAATCAAGTAGACAATAACCCTAACATCTGTTTAAAGTGGACTGGCTGGATAGCCACAGAACACCCTAACCAATATTCCATCGACAGAAGACATATTATTGGCAGGGCGCTATCTGAAAAAACAGCATTGTGCAATCCAACTATGAGACTGCCATTTCCCCTGTAATGCAGGCCAAGACATTTCTCCATTTAGCTCAAATTAGGTAGCTCTTTTTCCACACAAAGCGCAGTAGAAATCTGGTACATTCCCTCCCAAAAAGCTGTGGATACTGGATCAATTTAAATTTTCAACACTGAGTCAATCAACATATGTAGGTGTCAGAGTAAAGACAGTAAAGTCGAAGCTGCTGGTCTTCCTGTGGGCTTGGGGTGGGTTGTGGGGGACTGATCGTAGCCTATGGAGAGTCAGCCCCGCTGAACCTGACTGCCTGCTTGACTGGCCCCTGTCAGCCCAACCATACTTGCCTGGACTTTGAGGCCATTTTGCCACGCCTGGTTGAGTGCAGTCACTGCAGTGGCCACCACTCCCTGTGGCGGTGCTGGGACTTAAGAATTGCCAGCCTCCAATTGGCTGGCAGCACTTGGAGGCAGCATGTCTGCCCTTAAAGGGATGGGAGCACTAACACCAAGCAGTTAACTGTCTCACAGGCATGGAATTACAACAGGTGTCCCAGAAATGGCCATGGTGTGGCTTCCCCTGGTTTTCTCGACCATCATTGGGGTCACTGCTGCCAGCATTAAATTCAGCCGTGAGAGTGAAACCCACTACATTGCAGAACTGTGAATTGATCTACAAGCTGCACAACGAGATTGCCTATCATTTTACAATGTAAATACCTGCAGGCGATTTTCCGAATATTCACTGAGGATATGGATATAAGGATTATTCCAATGAGGCACAAATGCAATGCACAGACACAGCAGTGCTGCTACTGTCACTTCAAAGTAATCAACAACCCGACAAGACAATAAAGCTCACTCACATAATTATTGTATCTGGTGCACTGTATGATTTATTGCAATATATGTCAGTAGGGGTGGTAGTTAATTATCAACAAAATTTGAATAACAAATAATTTCTAGCTTTTACTTGCATTATTATAATATTGCCTACTATTTTTGTACGTGAAAGATCACATTAAATGTTGACAGGGCTATTTTCTAACACAACTCTTCTGAGAAAGCAGTGGTAATGGGGATTAGCATTTCATTTTAGGTATGAGTTGGCTAGATATAGAAGCCCAATAAAAATGCTTGGCAGACAAGAGGTTTATAATTTATTGCAGGCAGCGATAAGCAACTTGTGAGTCTTGATTTGAATTATGTGGAGTTGATTGCTTCTAGTAAATGTTTCATTGATAGAATTGAACCTATATGAAGAAAAGGCTGAGGATAACTTGTTTTAAAAGGAAACTGCAATTTGACCCTGGAGACCCGGGAGTGATAAGGGTGATCAATCTGATAGTAGTTATTTTAAAAGCAATGAGTTTACACAATGGTCCCCACTGTTCCCTCACACGCACAAATATATATATAACACTGATCTCATGGTAACCTCTCAGTAGAACTGTTCCTCGCACTTTGATCTCAGGGCTTCTTGTATGACTGGGAAATGTGGACTGTAGCCTGAGTAAACCATACATGAGTAGTAGGACACACAAAGTGGCTGTTCAACTCGATCCTGTTTGTGAAGCATAGTGTACACTAAGGTGAAAAGAGCACACATGAACCTTGACCAAACAGTGTCTCTACCTAAGTATTAAAGGAGGATTAGGCATTGTCATTGCTGGGTTGAAAGCTTTGAAATCAATGGATGATTTGTGACTATGGTGAAAAACAAATATTAATAAAAAGGCTTCTGAACAATTTTATTTTTGACCATTTCTGCTCTCAGACAAGTTTGTTGTTAGTACAATTACACGTTTAGCAAAACACTTTTTTTCATGATGATGCATTGGTCTAAATAGAGGAAGTCAATAATAATCATTTCATTTTTCTCTGCTGAAATCCCGAGTAGTATTCCCCGTTTGGATTTTATTGGTAGCTTTTCTTTTAAATGGAATGAAGAACAGTTATCAACAAATGTAATCATTCCAGGTTAAGCAGCATTTCACTTGCACCTCTTTCAATCTGGTCTATTGCATTCGCTGCTCCCAATGTGGTCTCCTCGATATCGGTGAGACCCAAACGCAGACTGGGTGATCGCTTTGCTGAGCATCTTCAGTCTTTGCGCATTCAGGACCCTGACCTTCCTGTTGCTTGCCGTTTCAACTCAAGACCCTGCTCCCATGCTCACATGTCCTTGGCCTGCTGCAATGTTCCAGTGAAGCTCAACGCAAACTGGAGGAACAACGTCTCATCTTCCGGTTAGGCACGCTACAGCCTTCCGGTCTCAACATCGAATTCAACAACTTCAGATGATTAGCTCCAGCCCACCTCGACCCATTTGTTTTCATCCCATTTCATTTTAATTGTCTTTTACCATTTCTTTCAATCTTGACTTTCTTTATATATATATTTAACCCCCTCATCTTATCCACCTTTCCTTATCCTTTCTCCCCATTGCTTCCCCCTTCCCCTCCCCCCACATCTGCAGCTGTCACAGTTTATCCTCTGATGTTAGTTTCTCTGCTGTTTAGCCTTTCACACATTTTGTTCTCTCTGGGTACTGCCATTAACAGTCTTTCCCCATGGCGATTAGCACCCCGTTTCCCTGGGTTTCTGTGGCTATGACTCACCTTTCATTCTCACTCCACAGTATAAATATTTCCCACTTTCTCTGTATTATAGCTTTAAAAAGGGCACCTGGACTCGAAATGTTAGTTCTTTTCTCTCCCTACAGAGGCTACCAGACCTGCTGCGATTTTCCAGAATTTTCTCTTTTGTTTCAGATTCCAGCATCCGCAGTAAATTGCTTTTATCCAATGTAATCTGTTAATGTGTGTAGAAAGCCACGGTAAGTGCACAATACGCCACCATGAAAGACTATAACATGGGAGAATTTCCTTGGCCCCAGTCGTCTGCTGTAGCTTCTGCACCATGTGATGACTGTGGTGAAACACATTAATGGTTCTTAATTAGCAAATCATACCATTGATTTGTTGGGTGCTCTGGATCCGTGGAACACATACAGGCCACCAACACTTAAAATAGTGCAACACTATTTTATTAAGTTAGAAACTGTTGAACATACTTTCACTGTGGGTTAACACGGTGTTAGATTAAACTAAAGACCGATGCCTGTCAGAACCAGTCTATGCACTCAGCACATGGTGAGGATCTGTGCTGTAAGCTGTAAGCTCTGTCCTTGTAGGAGGCTGCATCCCAAATAAGCGGGAACTCTGATGCCCCCTGTCTTTATAGTGAGTGTGTTCTAACTGGTGATTGGCTGCAGTGTTGTGTGTGTTGATTGGTCTTGCTGTGTGTCCATCAGTGTGTGTGTATCTGCACCATGACATACTGGTGTATATTATGACATCCCCCCTTTTATAAAAGAATAGGTTCTTTACGCAAAGAGTAGTGAGGCCGTGGAATGCCCTACCTGCTACAGTAGTGAACTCACCAACATTGAGGGCATTTAAAAGTTTATTGGATAAACATATGGATGATAATGGCATAGTGTAGGTTAGATGGCTTTTGTTTCGGTGCAACATCGTGGGCCGAAGGGCCTGTACTGTGCTGTATTGTTCTATGTTCTATATGTGTGTGGCAATAAATAATGCATGGTGAGAATGTTCCTAACTACGTGTGGGGTGCAAAGACATATTTACAGGACTACGTACATGAAAACTAAGCTATTTACATGGGACGGTGCCTGGTGCAGGAAGCAGTATGCAACAAGAATAATGAGATCAACACTATATACAAACGAGGGAAACGATCAAACAAAGCAACAAAACAATTCGGAGAGTCTATACGTCCGCAAAGTTCATAAATTAAGTCTCTGAGGTTAGCGACGAATTCTGGTTGACCGCCTCAAGGGTGGGTCGAGAGGCGCCGGTTCAGGAGCGGGCTGGACTGCGTCAGAGTCAGGGAGAGGCCGAGTGACAAGGAGCTCTGCATAGTTCATGGCAGGGTCAGCAGGAGGGCGAGGCGACAGTGGAGGATCACGTGGCAAGCGTGGAACGAGACGAAGGGTGCGTTGATTGCTGCGCAGAATAGAGCCATCTGGTAGACGAACTAGGACTGAGCGGGGGACCACCTGCCGAAGGACAACAGCGGTTGCAGACCAGCCCCCATCCGGAAGATGGACGCGGGCGTTGTCATCTGGAGCCAGAGCAGGGAGAACAGCTGCATGGGAGTCATGAGCCGCCTTGTACTGTGCACGAGACAGCTGCATCCGCTGAAGGACTGGAACGTGGTCGAGGTCTGGGACATGGATGGACGGCACCGTCGTCTTCAGGGTACGACCCATGAGTAACTGGGCTGGCGACAGGCCAGTGGACAGCGGGGCAGAGCGATAGGCCAGTAAGGCGAGGTGGAAATCGGACCCAGGAGCCGTTTGACTATATGTACTCCCTTCTCCGCTTTGCCGTTGGATTGGGGATACAGGGGACTGGATGTCACATGGGCAAAATTGTACCGCCTGGCAAAGCTGGACCATTCCTGGCTGGCGAAGCAGGGGCCATTGTCCGACATAACCATGAGCGGGATGCCGTGTCAAGCAAATGTTTCTTTACATGCACGAATGACGGCAGACGAGGTGATGTCGTGCAACCGTATCACATCCGGGTAATTTGAAAAGTAGTCCACGATCAGGGCATAGTCTCTACCCAGTGCGTGGAACAGGTTGATGCCCACCTTGGTCCATGGTGACGTGACCAACTCATGGGGCTGCAGGGTCTCACGTGGTTGGGTCGGCTGGAAGCGCTAACAAGTGGGGCAGTTGAGCACTGTGTTGGCTATGTCCTCATTAATGCCGGGCCAGTACACTGCCTCTCGGGCCCGTCGGTGGGACTTTTCCACGCCAAGGTGTCCCTCGTGTAGTTGTTCCAGGACAAGTTGGCGCATGCTATGCGGGATTACAATGCGGTCCAGTTTTAGAAGAACCACGTCTACTACCGCCAGATCATCTCTAACATTATAGAACTGAGGGCATTGGCCCTTGAGCCACCCGTCCGTTAGGTGGCGCATGACACGCTGTAGCAAGAGGTCAGCCGCCGTCTCGCGGCAAATTTGGACAAGGCGTTCATCCGTGGCTGGTAGATTGGAGGCCGCGAATGCCACATGGGCATCAACCTGGCAGACAGAACCCGCTGGGTCAAATGGAGCGTTGACTGCCCTGGAGAGAGCGTCAGCAATGATGAGGTCTTTGCTGGAGCTTGAGAAGACTATGCTGGAGGCGAGGCGTCATATCGTTCAAGTCTTTCTATATTATATTGACCAGCGGGCGATGGTCGGTCTCGACGGTGAATTGAGGAAGTCCATAGACATAATCGTGAAACTTAACAACACCGGTCAGAAGGCCCAGACACTCCTTTTCTATCTGCGCATAGCGCTGCTCTGTGGGGGTCATCGCACATGACGCATACGCAACGGGGGCCCATGATGAGGCCTCATCACGTTGAAGGAGCACTGGCCCAAGCCGGATTGACTGGCATTGGTCGAAATTTTGGTCTCCTTTGCTGGATCAAAGAAAGCTAAGACCGGGGCCGTGGTCAGTTTTGCTTTGAGTTCTCTCCATTCGCGCTCGTGGGCAGGGAGCCATTGGCAGTCTGTCGTCTTCCTGACCAGGTTCCTGAGAGCCGTGGTATGAGAGGCGAGGTTAGGGATAAATTTCCCTAAAAAATTGACCATGCCCAGAAATCGGAGGACCACCTTCATGTCCTCTGGTGTTTTCATAGCTGTGATGGCAGCTACCTTGTCCGCATCCGGCTGCACACCCAATTGGGAGATGTGGTCCCCGAGGAACTTGAGTTCCGTCTAACCAAAAGAGCTTTTGGCCCTGTTGAGGCAGAGGCCATGCTCATGTATACGTCTGAATACGCGCTGGAGGCGACTAACATGCTCCTGCAGGGTGGTGGACCAATTGATTATGTCATCGACATAGACGCGAACACCTTCAATGCCTTCCACCATTTGTTCCATAATCCTATGGAACACTTCTGATGCAGATATGATCCCGAACGGCATCCTGTTGTAACAGTATCTGCCAAAGGGGGTATTAACTGTGCAAAGTTTTCTGCTGGATTTGCCAGAATCCTTTTGAGGCGTTGAGTTTTGTGAAGAGCTTGGCGCGAGCCATCTCACATGTGAGCTCTTCGCGCTTGGGAATTGGATAATGCTCCCTCACGATATTGCGATTTAGATCCTTGGGATCAATGCAAATTCTCAATTCGCCGGAAGGCTTTTTTACACATACCATGGAACTGACCCAGTCGGTCGGTTCCGTGACTTTGGAAATCACTCCTTGGTTCTGGAGGTCCTGCAGCTGCTGCTTGAGGCAGTCCTTAAAGGGTCCTGGGACCCTGCGAGGTACATGCACCACAGGCGTGGCATTCGGTTATAATAAAATCTTGTAGGTGTACGGGAGCGTGCCCATGCCCTCGAAGACTTTGTGATACTGGTTGATAATGGTGTCGAGCTGCGCCCTGAAGTCAGTGTCCTGAAAGGCAGACGCGTCAGCAGGAGAGAGAGAGTGAACTCTCTGAACTAGGTTCAACAGCTTGCATGCCTGCGCGCCAAGCAGGGAGGCTTCGAGGAGCCCACGATTTCAAAGGGAAGGATGGCTTTGCGTGACTTGTTGTCACTTCGAGCTGACACGAGCCGCTGGCAGCAATGGCATTGCCATTATAATCTAATAGCTGGCAGGCTAATGGGAGGATGGCTGGTTTGACACAATGGCTTTGGGGGTCAGACCGCGCAATGAGATTGGCGGAGGCACCAGTGTCCAGGCAGAATTGTATTTGGAACCGGTTGACCGTAATGGTGGCACACCACTCATCGTCTGGATCTATGCTGTATACCGACAGCGGCTGGTGTCTTTGCTTCGGGGAAACCCTGTTTTTTGTAACGATACCGATTCGAAAAGGTGCCTTCGGGTCCTCGGTGTCGATATCGGGTAGTAGGTCTGCATCGGACTCGGTGACCGTGGGTTGAATGGCCCGGACATTCCTGCGAGTCTGGCCGGAGAGATACGAATTGGCAGGCCGAGCTGATCTGCATAAAGCAGCATAATGGCCACGTTTGCCACATCTCAGGCATTGTCGGGATTTGGCAGGGCATTGCTGCTTTAAGTGAGCGGAGCCACAGTTGCCGCACGTTGTAGCGTCAGTACATTTGCTGCGCTACCGTGCATGCGCGGTGCGGCCGTACGTGGTGCGCGCCCGCACAGTACGTTCGTCGATGTCGCCGCCCCATAGTTCGGTGCGCGCAAGCGCGGGAGTACGCGAAAAGCGAGCGAAATGGCCGCCCTCATCCAGGCTGAGGCCCTGGAGCTGCTCGACCACTTGGACCCGTTCTGCCTCGTGGGGACCTTGCCGCGCCGTTTCAGCCGCTTGGATGTGGGAATACTGACTAGTGGCGTGTTCGTGCAGCACGCAGGTCTCGATAGCAGTTGCTAGGGTGAGCTGCTTTACCTTGAGGAGCTGCTGGTGTAGGGGGTCCGACTGAACACCGAAAACGATCTGGTCGCATATCATGGAGTCGGAGGTGGGCCCGTAATTACAGGACTGTGCAAGGATGCGGAGGTGGGTGAGAAAGGACTGGAAAGGTTCATCCTTACTCTGCAAACGCTGTTGGAATACATAGCGCTCGAAACTTTCATTCATCTCTATGTTGCAGTGAGTGTCAAACTTGAGGAGGACCATCTTGAATTTTGAATTATCTTCATCATCAGCAAAGGTGAGAGAATTGAAAATGTGGATGGCATGTTCCCCGGCCGTGGATAGGAAGAGACCGATCTTCTTTGTGTCTGAAGCATCTTCCCGGTCTGTGGCTTCAAGGCAGAGCTGGAAGCGTTGTTTGAATATCTTCCAGTTGGCCCCTAGGTTACCGATGATGTGGAGCGGCGGCGGTGGGCGGACGCTGTCCATTTTGCAGGATGACCGTATGCTGGTGGAAGGCAGATCACTTGCAAGTAGGTCTAAGAAGTTCTAATATCCCTCAACTCCTGGTATCATGATGTGTTGGGTGCTCTGGATCTGTGGAAAACGGTGTTGTGTGTGTTTATTGGTCTTGTTGTGTGTCCATTCATGTGTGTGTATCTGCACCATGATATACTGGTGTATATTATGACAACCATTTCTTTGGCCATTCAGTTGATCTTCCTTTGAAATTACTGTCCATTACTGGGAGAACACCATTAAAAATTCCAGGTGAATTTTAAAAATCTATACCACTTATTCTAGTGATCGTCTCAACCGTGTATGTTGTCATTGATTCCACAAACTACATTGTGTCATGTGAGAGTACCTCTAAGAAATGGGTGTTTATAAATGGGTATGTATATAAATATCTGTAGTGAGAGTACCTTTAAGAAATGGGTGTTTACTACTGCAGTGATGTCAGAGGGTGGGTGGAGCTGGACTGTGTCAGCTTTTTACTTTCATTTTATGCTGTTTGCTGCAGGGTGTGTTTTAGTTTCATTTTCAGTGTTGGAGCTGAAGCCAGCCAGAGCAGGTGTACTGTTGATCTCTCTGCCATGAAAAGACTATCTCTTGATCATTTGGTGAATTCAGAATTATAAATGTTCTCAGCAGTGAATGTAAACCTAATGTGCTTCTGTTAAAAGGTGTTTCTTTTGTCTTCTGGATGTTGTTGGGAAGTTATTAAGGATTACTTAGTGTTGTATTCTTTGAGGGTTGTATTTGAATTAAAGGTTGCTAAGATGTTCAATGTATGTTTTAAAAAGGTTAACTTGAGTCCATAGAATAAACATTGTTTTGCGGTAAAAAAAACTTTTCCATTTCTGCTGTAGCACACCTGTAGAGTGGGCCGTGTGCTCCCCATAACACAATCTGTTAAAAGTTGTAGGTCAGGTGAATTCCATGATACACTTTGGGGTTCTTTAAACCCTGGCCCACAACAATGGTTTCATTATCACTATTCTTAAGAAACTCACACTTACCTGAAAGGTCGGGAACACCAATTCTCCGAGTTCACTTGCATGTGCACGTTGTAAGCAGGCTGCTCATGAGTAGCTTGGCACATTCTTCAGGCCCAGGACGGGCTCTGTGCATTGGAAAAAAGAAACACAGCTTGAAAAGCCTGGGTCAGGTGACTAGCTGCGGAACACCACCGTAAGTGTCCCAGGAAGAGAGACAAGGGAGGGGGAAAGGGAGAGGTCCCAAACAAGAGGCAGGGGGCAGGGACAGGTCCCAATTGAGTTAAGAAACTCAAATAGTCTCAAATTAAAGAAAGAGCTGTGGGAGTAGACCTTTAGTGAAATGGCCTGGAAGTTGTGGAGTATTCAGAAGAAGCATTGAAGATCCAAGAGGGCAATCAAAGGTTGGTGACTCTGCGCTATGGACCATTAAAGCAACTATACCCCTTTGGAGCAGTGATATTCTGCTTGGCACAGCTAAGTATCTGAAATTGTGTTTATAAGTTGATGTTTGAGTGTTCTCGGAAATCCAGGGGAACATAATCTTGGAAGGTGAGACTAAAACTCTGAGGTGAGCGACTGTTGAACCTGTCTGAGGTTGAGTACCGTTTGGAGAGAATTCCAAGGCAGAATCTCCAAAAGGGAAAATTGGAAACTCTCATGAAAGAGACAACGTTTCAGTGAGATTGGTTGATTGATCATGTGACTACTGTCTGGGTGGGTTGTTGATAAATCCATGGAATCTGTTTTGGTCACATCTGTTATTTATTGTGCAGTGCGGTGTGCTCAACCATAGTTTGCCTATTAATTTTCATGTCCTGATACGTAACCTGAATGCTACAGTATAAGATAGACATTGTAAATTGGTTTATCTTTCTGATTTTATATAAAAAAAGTTTATTTTTGTTTGTTCGAAACCTGTGAAAATTAGTGGCAAGTGTCTTGAATCTCAAACTTTATCTAATTTAAACAAAACATTATTGGTCCTCAACTGGGTCACAGCAACAACTTGGGGCCTGGACAATTATCGTAACACGAGACATTAAAAAATCTATTGCCAAATATGTACTTTTGTCTTCAAACCATGAGTGCCACAATTGATATACGAAGCATGCATTTCACTTGCATGTGACTGTCTTAATTGTCATCTCAATAAATAAAAAAACAAATTGCAACTTAGCAAAACATGCCAGTGACCAGATGGCAAAGGAGAAGAAAAACTGCCATTCACAAATTACAAAAATTGACCTTTTAGAATGGGCAGTCACCTTTTAGAAATGGCAGTCATCTTTTATAAGAAGCAAAATGGAAGTCAATGAAATGACTCCAAATACATTAGAAAATCTTTTCAACACGCAATTTGGTTTCTCACTATGTGTTGAAAAGTGTATTGCAGGAAAACTGCGGATGGAAATATGCATTCTACTACCAATGTCTTAAGATGACAATTAGACTGGAACGTTCCTCCAAGTCAGTTTTTTTGGTAGCGTGAGCTTCCTGGGTTGTGGTTCTCACTCATTATGATGGCAGATTCCTGGTATGACTTACACCTTTTTAAAATTCATTTATAGGATGTTGGCATCACTGGCTAAGCCAGCTTTTATTGCCCATCCCTAATTGACCTTGAGCACGCAGTGATGAACCATTGCAGTCCCTGTAGTGTAGGTGCACCCACTGTGCTGTTGGGAAGGGAGTTCCAGGATTTTGATCCAACGACAGTGAAGGAATGATGCTGCCTAAGGAGTCTTGGTGAGTTCCTGCGGTGCATCTTGTCGATGCCGGGGGGGGAGACTGACGGCAGCACAGTGGTTATCACAATTGCTTCACAGCTCCAGGATCCCAGGTTCGATTCGCGGCTTGAGTCGCTGTCTGTGCGCAAAGTTTGCACTTTCTCCCCGTGTCTGCGTGGGTTTCCTCCGGGTGCTCCGGTTTCCTCCCACAGTCCAAAAATGTGCAGGTTAGTGGGTTGGCCATGCTAAATTGCCCTTAGTGTCCAAAAAGGTTGGCTTGGGTGGGGTTACTGTGTTATGGGGTAGAGTGGGGGTGTGGGCGTAGGTAGGGTGCTCTTTCCAAGGGCCGGTGCAGACTCGATGGGACAAATGGCCTCCTTCTGCACTATAAATTCTATGATTCTATGATGGTACACACTGCTGCCACTATTGGTCAGCGGTGTAAATGTTTGTCGAAGGGGCGCCAATCAAGCAGGCTGCTTTTTCCAGGAAGGTGTCGAGCTTCTTGCGTGTTGTTGAAGCTGCACTCATCCAGGAAAGTGGAGATTATTCCATTACACTCGTGACTTGTTACTTGTAAATGATGGACAGGTTTAGGGGAATCAGGAGGTGAGTTACTTGTAGCAGGATTCCTAGCCTCTGACCTGCTCTTGTAGACACTTTATATGGCTAGTCCAGTTCAGTTTCTGATCAATGATAAGCCCCAGGTTGTTGATAATGAGGGATTCAGCAATGGTAATGCAATTGGACGTCAAGGGGGGGATGGTTAGCTTCTCTCATTGGCGATGGCCATTGCCTAGCATTTGTGTAGCGTAAATGTTACTTATTACTTGTCAGCCCAAGCCTGGATACTGTCCAGGTCTTGTTGCATTTGGACATGGATGGCTTTAGTATCTGAAGAGTCATAAATGGTGCTGAACATTATGCAAACATCAGCGAACATCCCCACTTCTGACCTTCGGCTGGAAGGAAAGTCATGAATGAAGATGGTTGGGCCTAGGATAATACCCTGAGGAACTCCTGCAGTGATGGTTTGGAACTAATATCATTGATGTTCAACAGCCACCAGCAGCTTCCTTTATACTAGATATGACTCCAACCAGCGGAGAGTTTTCCCCCTGATTTCCATTTACCCCAGCTTTGCTCGGGCTCCTTGATACCATGCTTGGTCAAATGCTTCCTTGGTATCAAGAGCAGTAACTGTCACATTGCCTCTGGAGCTCAGCTCTTTTGTCCATGTTTGAACCAAGGCTGTAATGCATTCAGGAGCTGATTGACCCTGGCAGAGCCCAAACTGAGTGGCAGTGAGCAGGTTATTTCTAAGTTAAGTAAGTGCCACTTGATAGCACTGTTGATGATGCCTTGCATCACTTTTCTGATAATAGAGGTCAAAATTCTCCGACCCTTTGCTGGGGGCGGTTTTCTATGGTCCTGTCGACGGTGCACCCACACCTGTGGGTTTCCTGGCAGTATGGGGTGGTTTCAATGTGAAATCCCATTGGCAGTGGTGGGAGCGGAGAATCCTGCTGCCAACGAATGGCTGCCGCCGAGAACCACGCGTTTTTTTTTCCCCACGCATCTGGGAGGCCGGGGAGATCCCGCTCAGAGAGTAGATTGGTGGGACAGTTATTGGCTGGATCGGATTTGTCCTGCTTTTTGTGTACAGGAAACGCCTGGAAAACTTTCCACATTGCTGGGTAAATGCCAGTGTTATAGCTGTACTGGGACAGCTTGGCAAGGGGCACAGCAAGTTCTGGGACACAATTCTTCAGTACTATTGCTGGAGTATTGTCAGGGCCCATAGCTTTTTCAGTATCAAGAACCTTCAGCTGTTTCTTCATATCACGTGGAGTGAATCAAATTGACTGAATATAAAAAGTGGGCCTTCAGAAAGGCTTATTTGAGACATACGTCATCAATGGTCACATCGCCGTGTGTCAGAGCAGATGTCATTACTTTGTCCGGTCACTGTCAAAGTTGTAAACAGATGAGAAATATACAGTAAATGGCAGAACCCTTGAGAGAATAGATAGGCAGAGGGATCTGGGTGTACTGATACAGAGGTCACTGAAAGTGGCAACGCAGGTGGAGAAGGTAGTCAAGGAGGCATATGGCATGCTTGCCTTCATTAGCCAGGGCAATGAGTTTAAAAATTGGAAAGTCATGTTGCAGCTGTATAGAACCTTAGTTAGTCCGCATTTGGAGTATAGTATCCAATTCTGGTTGCCACACTACTAGAAGGATGTGGAGGCTTTGGAGAGGGTACAGAAAGGATTTACCAGGATGTTGCCTGGTTTGGAGGGCATTAGCTATGAGGAGAGGTTGGAGAAACTTGGTTTGTTCTCACTGGAACCAATTGCCTACTCAATGGTACTCCTGATGATGACATATCTGGTGTTGTAGAGGCACTTTGCCTCACTTTTTGACTGCGAAAGGGGGTCATTATCCAAGCTCTTATTGGGTAAGCCTTCTTCCCAACAAGCTAATTACAGATCTGCATTGGTGGCTGAAATAGCTGAGGGAGTTGGACACTACTTAGTATGACAAAATGATGGCAGCTGCCAGGGAACCTTGCATGCACATGAAGGAAGGCCTTGTGTGATCACAAAACACATGTACATTGATTGAGTGGAAGGACTTCTGGTTGAAAATTGTTTTCAAGCGTTAGTCTGGGAACTTTAACGTGTGTTCAATCAATAGCACCCTCTACCTGATGGAAGCCTGATATTTGAACAAAAGCCAGACACCTGAGACGCCAAATCTATAGTGAAATTAATGTGATTCCCCCACACGAGCAAACAGGGCATTAGTTACGCCCTTCATGCAGCTGTGTGCTGCTGACTGGGATATAGCAGACTGGTCTCCTAATGAGCTCAAGATAGATCCTGAGGTATAGAGGTTGAGAGTGATGATTACCTTTACAGCCACTAGCTGGGCATGAGGGTCAATGGAGTGCGATTCGAATTGCTGCTGAGCCATGTGACATCTATCTGTCACTCTCGACGGCTTAGCCTCAGTCACCTTCAACATTGGTTTTCCCATCATATTGAGGTAGGATTTCCCTCCCATAGTGTTGCGCCTGGTTGTCCTGCCTCTCCTCCTCTTCCTTCCTGGTGTACCAGCAGATGCTTCTTCTTCATTACCTTATTCCCTCCCTCTAGCCTCCAGCAGCTCACAGTGACTGGGATGTATGACTTGTATGTGCAAGGGTGCAATTCGCACTCACCAGACTTCCTTCTAAGAGGGGCGAAGCATCGCGCAAGGGTGGAGCATGACGTGTCCAACTCGCTAATGATATTGAAATCAATGCAAATGATGGTTTTTCATGGATCCGCCGAAACGGGCTGCCAACACTGATATCGCCAGCAAGGGACTGGAGCATGGCGTCAGAATCAATGCTGGGCGCAAACCTCAATCTTTGGATTGCCGGCGATTGTCCTCCCAATCACGATTCGCATTTTCGGCATTACAAAGCGGAGAATCCAGGCCAAAATAATTTCTGGTCTGGAAATGGGAATTACCAAATCATAAAGTATAGGAAAATGAACCAAAATACCATTTAAAAAAAAATTACATTCTGAGAAATGAGGTATGTCCTCAAACTCTGGAGAAAGTAAATTTGTCTTCAGCAGTCACCCTTCAGTAAGTTCTGAATCCATCACTACAAATGAATCTTGCATAGTTCACACATTTGTGATGGAAAGTTGCGTATATCTACAGCTCCAGTTATGACAAACGTGTGCTGCAATTCAGTCCAATGCTTCGGCATTCATTTTTCAAGTTCATTTCCAGGCAATAGGCATCAATGACAAGACCATCATTTATTGCCCATTTCTAGTTACTCTAGGGAAGGTGTTGGTGAGCCAAATTCTTTCATTGCCGTAATATTATTCCGAGTCCCAGTCGCTGTGTTAGCCATGATTGGTGTCCAGCAGAGTTCTACATTTCCATTATTTTAATGTTGTCTGAACAAAAACATCGAGAAATTCCACAAGCTGCACAGGGAACTGAAAAATTGTTTTTCCTGTGATCTTTCACTGAATAATAGAAACAATTTTAAGGTTTGGCATTTCCAGTCTTCTACAATTTCCTGAGATGTACTTCCTGCAATCACTGCTCTCCTTCCTCATCGCCACAAATGTCGGAGTGCAGAATCACCCAATTACGTTTAATCATAATGCAATGGAAGCCTGTGCCACAATACTTTTATTAAAATTAGAGATTACAATCGGCTTGAGTAGGTTCTCATCAGGAGCGTATGGGGGGGGGGGGGTGGCTTGGGCGCGCGTGGGGCTCCGGCGGGCGCCAGGTCCCAAAGGGAGACCGTATCTTGGCGTCCGTCGGGGAATGCTACGTAGGCGTACTGGGGGTTTACATGCAGCAGGTGGACTCTCCCGACCAGCGGGTCCGACTTGTGCGCCCTCGCATGTTTCCGCAGCAGGACGGTTCCGGGTGTCGCTAGCCAGGTTGGGAGCGAGGTCCCCGAGGAGGACTTCCTGGGGAAAACAAGGAGACGTCGTGAGGTGTCTGGTTCGTGGTAGTACATAGCAGTGACCGAATGGAGTGAAGGGCCACTGACTTCTTGCCAGCGGGAGACTGGGCGATTCCTGGACCGAAGGGCCAGCAGGACGGTCTTCCAGACCGTTCCGTTCTCCCTTTCTACCTGCCCGTTTCCCCGGGGGTTTGTAGCTGGTCGTCCTGCTCGAGGCGATGCCTTTGCTAAGCAGGAACTGGCGCAGCTCGTCGCTCATAAAGGACTATCACTGTGGATGTATGCGGGGAAACCGAACAGTGCAAAAATACTTTGGAGGCCCTTGATGACGGTGGTTGTGATCATGTCTGGGCAGGGGATGGCGAATGGGAACCGGGAGTACTCGTCAATCACGTTAAGGAAGTATGTGTTGCGGTCGGTGGAGTTTTCTGCGTGAGGGCTGAGCTTAAGGCACGTCGGCTTGATGCGGAGATCCATCCTTCAAAGTACTTATCTGATTAAATTGATGCACAATCAATACTCTTGAGACCACGAGGAGTCATATCGATTCAGCTTTAATCAGATAGAACTGTACCCAGCAGCGATGTTACAGAAGTGAAGGCTGCTGGGACGGCATCAGTTCTTGTACCCCGCCTCTCAGGGCGGGGCTATGGACATTACCCTATGGTAGACCCAGCGGTCTAGCCAATGGTCATTCCTCTCTCGGGTACTGCAATGCCTGGTATTACCACATACCTATACGATGGACACATGACCACAAGTTGGTTAATACAAGAATACTTTACTTCAAACACACAAAGTTAATGTTAATCAATCACACACACGTGCAAGTTGAACTCTAAGCTAACACTCAAGAAAGACCTTAACTTAAGTTCCAGGTGACTGGCAAGTACAGAGCAGATATGGCCTTATCTGGGATCCGTTGTTTGGCAGTGCTGGAAATACGTTACTGGTTGTCTGTTCCTCGCCTCTGGTCCCTCTGTGAATGGCGTGGATGGACTTCTTCCTGACTGGTGAAGGGGTCACCGTTGGTGTCATCTGTCGAATGCTGCAGTCGAGAGAGCGAGTTGTGGGCTGCGCAGCACCTTTTATCCCTTGAAAGTTTTGCGAGCTTTTGGGCGGCCCCAGATAGATGTACTCAAGGCTTGATCAACCTAATCGATCCCAACCAATTAAGGGTTGCCACTTTAATGGTGGGGTGGGTCCCGGACGGCCATGGCCATTAGTGTCCGATGCATGTAGGCCTTCCCAAATAAGAAAAACAGACACCACCAAGTCTGCCACTTATTGTCAGTTTCTACCTGAGCCTATTGTCCCGGAATGGCCTTTTGACGCTCTTTTACCTGTGTTGGTTTCTGCAAAGTCTGGGCTGCAGCTTTCTGTACATCTGCAAGCTACAGCCTGTCTGTGTCTGTCTTTGACCATTTTCCCTGCAATCTTTGCGGGCAGCCATTTTAGGTGGCCACAGATTTTAGGCAAGAAAAAATTGTGCGAGCAGGATTCTCCGGCCCTTCCCGCCAGTAGGATCTTCTGGTCATGCTGAAGTCGACCCCATGCGACGGGTTCCCCAACAGCGGGACAGCTGAGCCACAAAAGGGCTGTAAGCATCGGCAGGCCTGGAAGGTCCTGCAGCGGCCAATGACCTTCGTCATCGGGAAACATGCCATGTGGGGCTGTAAATCCTGCCTTTCATGTCATAAGTAAAATGTGACATAATCCGTTATATTTTTCATAGGAGGATAGTCAGTCTCCTTGATCATCATAATATGTGGCACCAAGGTGAAGGGCATGAGGCTTGGTCCAGTAAGACTGGTTTAATCAGTTTCTGCATAAAACGGACATGGTACAAGTGACCTGTGATAATGTTGTATGATTCGGTAAAGTTTTACCGGTGGAATTTGGTCAGATTTTGTTGAGTTGATGCGGTTAGTTGAGTGGAAGCTGCAACAGCTTTTGTGTTCCTGGTGTAAACCTGGAGATCTGACCTCAGCGTCAGAAACCCTAGTGATGCAGTTCTAGCCCTAATTTTGCAGTGGGCTGGCAGCCTGGCCAGGTCCTTTTTGTCTTGTACGATATGCATTCTGGCACAGAGTAGCCCATCCCTCATCAAGTCCAGAGACTTAGTTAGCTTTGGAATGTACTAAATCCAGGAATAATGGATACATTTTCTCTGTAGCCTAGCAAGGTAGTTTTCATAACTTTATAGTTGTCGATGATTGAAAATAGAACCAGTTCTTTCCCAGGATTTAAATATTTAGCTGGTATGTAAGCCTTGTCGAAGGATTACAAAATTAAAATATTTTCTTTGAAGACAGCAATTTGGAAACAAATGTATTTTCTGACCATATGATTTGATCTGGGCCGGAGTTTTCCAGCCGCTCATGCCAGCGGGATCGTCCATTCTCACTGATGGCGCATCTCCGCTGCGTGTTTCCTGGAGGCTAGGGGTTCAACAGGAAACCCCGTTGACAGAGGCGGGACCAAAGGATCCCACCACCGACCAATGGCGTGCCATCTCTTCTGCCAGAAAACATGCCATGGAAAGTTGGAAACTCCGACCCTGCATCTATGCAACAGGATATAGAGGCTAAAATGCAAGGAGTAGCGAGCCACCGAAGATAAAACAGAATTGAAATGACTCTCAATAGTGTTTGTAATGACTTTGTCAATGCATTAGTATTAAATTGTTCGGTGTGCTATTTTCTTGTGCTCATTCACTCATTTGTAAAGTAACTGGATTAATGAGAGAACTGCAGTAGCATTCAGAAACACATCTTACAGATCCAGCTGAAAATAAAGTAAAACTTGCATTTAATATATATACTGCTAACAATTTCTGGATTTTTCAAAACGTTTGATAGCCAAAGTAATGCTTTCAAAGTGTAGTCACTGCTGTGAGAAACACAGCAGCCAAAATGCACACAGTTAACTCCAACAAACGTCAGTGTAATAGATAATCTGCTTTTGAGATGCTGATTGAGGGACATATATAAGTGAAGACATCAGAATTAACTCCCTTTTCTTCAACGCCATGGGGGCCAGAATTCTCTGGTTGTTGGGATTCACTTTCCCCGCTGGTAGTGCACCCCCGGCGGCATAGGGTGGCTTCAATGGGAAATTCCATTGACAAGCGGCAGAAGGATAGAATGCTGCAGCCAGCGAGTAGCGTGCGACCGAGAAACATGTGGTTAGGGGGACCGGAGAATCCTGCCCGATATTGTCATAATATCCACTCATGTATATAATGAGATGCAGCTAGGCAGTGATTAACTCACAGGATGACCAGTAAGCACACAACACAGTGCAGCCAATCACCAGACAGGACACTACCACTATAAAGCCAGAGGGCACTAGGTTTCCCGCTCTCTCGGGACCCAGCCACTGAGACAATCAGAGTCCACGAGTTAGCAAGTTCAAACAACATGCTGTAGCTAGTAAGTCTGGTCAGGCTACTAAAAGGTCTCCAGTCAGTTCAGTATAGTGTCGACCCACAGCTGAATATGTATCTCAATTATATCGTTGAATAAAACAGTGTTGGATTTTCTTCAGTGTTAGACGTCTGATTCTAGCTTCCCTGCATCGGGTGCAGTCCACATTGAATCTACCTGCCTAACACATCAGATATCTTTTGCATTCAGCCGAGCAAGCAGATGGAGCCTCAGTTTAATGTATCATCCAAAAGACAGCACCTTGGATAGTGCAACACATCCTCAATGCACTGAAGTGTTAACCTTGATTTTTGTTAAGGCTTGATTTTTCAAGCCTTGAAGTGAAACTTGGTCTCACACTATTAGAAGATAAACACCTATGTGAGGGTTTTCTTGTCAAGCCCACAAACTCATGTCTGAACATTATTATGCATTGCCAAAAACAAATGTCACCATCAAAAGAGAAAAAGTGAATCCACCAAAAATGTACACCGCCCATTCAAGTTGTTTTTCAGCATTTTGAATATTCTTTCCTGAATGGTTATGTCCTGAAAACAAATAATTGTTTTTCTGGAAACGATTCTTCTCCTTAAAATTGATTGCAATAATCTTTGCAATTTCAGAACTCTGGAATAAAATAGGATTGCGTAAGTTATGAGCCATTTTATACATTACTTTATCAGCCCGTTTTATTCTTCAGATATTTTTGAAATGTCCAGAGCTGTAGTTTTTCGTTAATCTTCATTTCAGAGTTCAGGAGAGCTTGTTGTCCAGGTCGTCGTGCATTAATTATTCTAGTGGAAATATCACTATTGAAAGAAATAATTAAAAAATACCTTATTGTTCTCATGTTCAGAGGAAAAGAAACTGGCTGTCTGTTATTTATTATGAAACCTACATGATTTATTTATGTGTTTCTGAGTTTTACTGAGAGAAAATAATTTCCAGTTTTATTTATAAGCAGAAAAAGAAGGAAATGCTAAAACATATGTGTCTCCTTCATCAAATCACTTGAGGCAAGCAAAGCTAAGGAAAATAATTATGTGCCTGAACCGCTGACAAGGTGTATTATAATAAAGCATTAATGATAATCTCACATTGCAGATTTAGGATAGTTCAGTGCATAGGTCCAAATTTAAGTACGTCCCAAGCTGCCTCAGCTTGTACCATATTTCACTTTATAGCATTGTGTGGATTCAAATTAAAATTCTTGACCCCCTGCAGCACATCAACAAGTTAACCTTTTAATGAGCATTTGAACAAATGATGGGGCACACTTATGGTGAAATTTTGGTACTGTTTCTACCATATGTTCAGAATGCTGAAGTTTAAACCTCTCCTACTCTGCTGTACAAGCATGAGGAAAGGTCGATATTATATAACTGTTGAGTAGTTCTCTGTAATGCACAAACATGTTAATGCTAATATTATAATGTAGGAAATATATTTTTTGTGGAACTGCAGACCTGCCATGTTAATGGTGAGTATAATGACGATAGAATTCTTATGCCATGTAATACACAGCATTATGAGGGATATTGGTTTGCAGTGAAAAAATAAATCAAATTATGCATTTATTACAAAGGACTGTTGGAATTTTTAATCAGTTGTTTAAGGATTGAATTCCACCAAAATTATTCTATGAAAACAATACTTTTGAGTATTCTTGCATTCCATTATTTACCTTTCCTTTTTGAAGCTGAGGGTACATAACACAACTGTTTGCAAAATGTGTGAGGTTAGAGTTAGGGACGTGTCATTTAATGGGATGGGGAACTATTATGTTTAGAAGGTTTGGGGTATGGGGGATTGGGAGGAGGACAAGCCTCGGCTTTTACAGCTTGCACGAATGTCCTGGTGTTGGCATAACCAAAGTAGAGGTTCTCAACAGTCACTGTAGGACGGTGAAAGACCTCTTTGGTTTTGAAGATGGAGTCAGTGGGGGATTGCGATTCTGTCATCCAACAGATTGAGAATGAATAAACTGGGATTGTTCTCTCCAGAAAGACGGAGGCTGAGGGCGATCTGATAGAAGTTTATAAACTTATATGGGGGGGTATAGACAGGTGAACAGTTGGAGGCTTTTTCCCAGGGCAGAAATGACAACTACAAGAGTCAAGGGGGCACTCTTCCAACTTCTTCCATCGGGCAGGAGATACAGAAGTCTGAGAACACACACGAACAGACTCAAAAATAGCTTCTTCCCCACTGTCACCAGACTCCTAAATGACCCTCTTATGGACTGACCTCGTTAATGCTACACCCTGTATGCTTCATCCGATGCCAGTACTTATGTAGTTACATTGTATATGTTATGTTGCCCTATTATGTATTTTCTTTTATTCCCTTTTCTTCTCATGTACTTAATGATCTGTTGAGCTGCTCGCAGAAAAATACTTTTCACTGTACCTCGGTACACGTGACAATAAATAAATCCAATCCAATCCAAGGTGAGGGGGGATAGGTTCAGTGGAGATGTGCGCGCAAAGTCTTTACACAGATGGTGGTGGTGGTCTGGAATGCACTGCCAAATGAGGTGGTTGAGGCAGATACGCTAGCGACATTTAAGACATATCTAGATAGATACATGAACAGATGGTGTATAGAAGGATACAGACGGTTGGTCTAGATAGGACATGTGATTGGCGCAGGCTTGGAGGACCGAAGGGCCTGTTCCTGTGCTGTATTGTTCTTTGTTCTTTGCTAGGCTGGGGGCACAATTAGTTCTGGAGCACAAACTCTTCAGTGCTACAATTGGGATATTTGTCAGGATCCTTAGCTTTTACTGAATCCAGTGCCTCCAACTATTGCTTGATATCACTGGAGTGAATCAATTTGGCTAAAGACTGTGATATATGGATTATGTGAGAGAACCCTGGGTGGGATTCTCCGACCCCCCGCCAGGTGGGAGAATCACCGGGGGTCGGCATGAATCCCGCCCCCACCGTCCTCCAATTCTCCCGCCCCCCAAAATCCGGCCCGGCGTGAGTCGTGCCGCCCGCCTCGGAGAATGGCGGGGTCCGGCGCGACTCAATGGGTGGCCCGACGCCGGAGTGGTTAACGCCACTCCATCCCGCCGGGATCCCCTGCCCTGCCGGGTAGGGGAGAATCCCGCCCCCATCTCAATAAGAACTGCCATGAAACAATTTGAATGCATGTCATTAATCTAAAGCTGTATGTATTACTTTACGGAGAAAGTATGTCCTGGTGCAGCAATTATGTAATTGTGGCTATGATAGTTTAATTTACGGTATCAGTAACTTCTATTTTTTTAAATCAACATTCCTTGAATTGACATCCGACTCTGAAGATTTTATGTTGTTTATTATTTTTTACAGCTTTCTTCAACAAAGACATTGTATGTGTCACAAATGATACAAAACAGTCCATTGCTCATTACAAGCCAAAACACAATGGAGCTCGAGTTTCCCCACAGAGATGTTTAATTGTTAACAACCAAATTCCTTTGCACTTGCAACATACCATTGGCTTTGTAGCTTTCTTTTCACCTGCAGACAAATATACGAGCAAAACTGCAATCCTCCCAAATTGGGAGGTTCTCTCAACTCTGTATCTGTAACAATTAAGTTTAATTTAACCTAAGTTTATAAGCTTGACCATGTATATCTAGTCATTTGAAAGAATTTCCCAATCTTTCCTGTGTTTGTGCATAACCTTCTTTTTCTCTGTCATGGGCTGAGTTTCTTTTCATTTGCCGAGTTTCAATGAGAATCGGTTTTCTGCTGTCAAACCAGTGAAATCGGGCAATTGATAATTAACTGCAAGATACCCCAGGGTAAGAAGTAGAAAAAAAAGCTGCAGGAATGCATGTCTGAACTGGGTTGAACACAAGCTTGCCTGCGTGCACTTTTGCAATCTATTCTAATGTCATCTCCTGAAAACACTGGGAATCATTTTCAATTTTGTCTCTGGGGCATTAACGTGGTAGAGTAGAGCTCCGATCTATTGTAGAACCATCATACTTTTCTTTTGGTTTCATTCAAATCAGTGGGTAGGAGATCTGCTCTACCAAGTTAGAGCTGAAATAGTGAAGAATATTTTCACAGTACTGACTCTGATTGTGCTTTGATACTGTGGACTGTGGAAGGTGTGCACTTTCGTTCGTAAGGAGCCCTTCATTACTTGTAAGCTGTGACAGTGAATATCAGTGGACTATCTCCCCATTTGGGCCACCGGCATTCTCCTTGTCCTCGTTCAGCAGTAATCTGCAAGCAGAACCTGGCTGATCCCTCCACTTTTTAGGCCGAGTGTGCTGAAGCCAATTTAAGATCCCCACTACTAGAAAAGGTGAGATCCTCTGAACACAAGCCCGGGACTGAAGCACAGGCTCACTTAATGATCTGCATCAGTTGGCCCCATACCATATGATGCAGCATCTCATTCATCCGGAGGGATGCATCTATGGTTTGTGCTGATATACAAATACATACAAGATGAACACTGACAAAGGAAGTTAATTGTTCGTTAGAAGTTATAAGGAATTCATTATGCAGCACAAGTATACCTTTGGGTGTTTTATGTGTTGTTGTGTGAGCTCGCTATTGTTTCCATTTATAAGATCGATTGATCTACTCTTTAGGTTTAATTTTTTTTACAGCAGATGGCCAGATAATCAAGCAATTGAATAACCTTTATAACTGGAGGTTTTAAAAAATAATTTCTGATCTAGTTGCACTGGGTAAGATGTTGTAAAATTACATTCATATTGCATTCACCTGGTATTATTTAGTACTCAGCATGTATGTTGGAAGTAAGTGCAATTATAACCATTTGTCATCTTTACAGTTATAATTGTGGGTACAATTGCTGTTTGATTAATAATCCCTACAACAGTAGTCATGAATATTTATCAATGAATCAGTTCCTTATAAAGAAATCATGTTTTGCCTTTGGATGATTGAACCACTTTGAAGACTTAACCACAGACATGTTTTTGCAATTCATTAAACATAATAATTGGCAAATGTACAGACCCTTTGGTGCTAGCAGGCAAACAATTTAAGCTGAGTTGTATGTTGCAGATACAAATGAGTTTTAGAAATTGCATAACACGGCACTTGTCATCAATTGTGGCTGCAATCAACCATGACCTCGTAAAATTTATGTCAGATCAAAAGTTTCCCAGAGCCGAGAGCCTATACTCGATGGCCGACACACCTCTCACCCCTTCGTAAAAAAACCCTTCTTCGAACAAAAATGACATAATGCAGTAAAGGACCTCGCACACTTGAAATAGATACACTATAACGATTCAATGATATTAACAACAAGACATTTTTACAAACAAAGTAATTTTGCTTCTGCTTCTGACATTTGTATCTCTCTGAAGAAAGCCAGACATCCCATGATTTTCTACTGCTGTGTATAAGTGGATGGCTGCTGTTTCGCAGTGCCTTGTAATGAAGTGCAGGACTCATTTGGTGGTCTACACTGTCTGAAATTAATCATGAATATGCTGTTACAGTGTAATATCTTCCAAAATGCTCATACTGAGTGTGCTTCATCAATAATACTTCATAGGTAATTTCTAATGGGTTATATTGCCTTTACATCCTGTGATATTTATAGGATTGAGTAAAATTCAAATTGGCAATTGAAACTAAATTGGTGTTGCTTCACATAATGATTTAGATTAAGTCCAGAATGTGTTACTTGATAGAAAATTGTACCACATAGATCAATTGTTATAACATTTAGAATAGGTATAACCTTTGATTTCGGCAGAAATAAATGTAAAGGTAATCATCGAGTCTTGGCACATTAAAAAAAAAGCAATGAGCAAAGGTGAACCTAAGAATTCTAAAACTTCTGCAAACAATTGTTGACTATCTGCATGTAGAAGTTGCTTTAGAATTTTTCAACATTTACATTGAAGATTTGTTCACCCGACCATTTGCCTTCTTTAATTATTTGATAATATCCTTTAGGTTGCAATTTCTCTGTGTGTTAGAGATAAGAGGTGTTCTAAGTGTGCTCGATTTTAAAAGCCCAGGCTGGCATCAATGGAGTACGATGAAATATGACTACAAAGCTGTTGGATTGTTATGAAAATGTGTCGCATTCACTAATGACCTTAAAAGGAGACCTACTGCCTTTTCTCAGTCTGACCTACAAGTGATGGCAGTCCCACAGCAGTACGGGTTACTGTTAACTGCCATCAGAACTAGCTAACAACAAGTTGTTTGGTTGTATCTCAAAATGTCAGCATGCAGGCACAGAAAGTGCGTAGGAAAGCAGATGGAATGTTGTTATTTATTGCAAGGGGAATGGAAAATACAAGTAGGGAAGTTTTACTCCAGTTGTACGCTGGTAAGACCACACCTGGAGTACTGTGTACAGTTTTGGTCTCCTTGCTCAATAAAGGATATAATTGTATTAGAAGAATTGCAGAGAAGATTTAAGCGACTGATCCCTCGATGAAGAGGTTATCTTATGTGGACAGGTTGGGTCTGGATCCACTGGAGGAACAGGCACATTTAGAAGGTTGAGAGGTTATCTTATTGAAACATATAAGATCCTGACGGGGCTTGATAGGGTGATTGCTGAAAGAATGTTTCCCATTATGGGAAAGACAAGAAATAAGGGACACCGTTTTAAATAAGAGACCTACCTAAGATGGAAATAAGGAGAAATAATTTTCTCTCAAGAGGGTTGTTAGAATGTGGAATTTCCTTACCAAGAGTTCAGTGGAAGCAAGGGCATTAAATATTTTAAGGCTGAGTTTGATAGCTCCTTGACTGACAAAGGAGTCAAAGCATACATGGATGGCAGTGGCTGTAATAAGGCTGAGGAGGTTCAAAGTAAAAGTAAACAACATTTATTTTGCAACAATTATATACATGAGAACCTGTCCAACCTCACCGGATACTCTCTGTCGGGTAGTTCCACATTGACCGATCTTTTATACAAGTACGGGGGGTAATCTACCCCGCCGCTAGAGGGGGAGCTTGTACTCCTCAAGGAGCACAGGGAAAACAAGCATCCTCACACCATGGGCTGGATTCTCCGCCACGCCACATTTCTGCCTCGACCTGCTGGCGGGATTCTCCGTTCCACCGGCCACTCAATGGGGATTCCCTCTGTGGGGCAGCCCCACGCCGTTGGGAAACCCCCGGGCGCTGGCAAAACGGAGAATCTCGCCGGGGGAGAATCCCGCCCCATATGTCCCATGCTGGTCATTACGCTGGTGGTGGTGGGGGGTTGGTGCAGAAAAATTGAATCAGCATTGATCCTGCTCCTATAATTCATATGTCCATAAATATCTGTTGTTCAGCAGTTCATGAAGAATGCTCATTACCGCCTTCTCAGCTCATTAACGTTGATCAGTAAATGCTGGCCTTGCCAGCAATGTCTACATTCCGAGAATGAATTTTAAATTCTGCCTTTTAAAATAGTTGTGCAGTTGGGGCTTGAGAGTGCCAATTAGAGCCATTATTTATTTCAGGCAAGAGGCAAGTGTAGTGTTGAAATGTGGCTTCTATAATGTATATAAGATCCCAAAGGCAATGATGAGGTATAGCTCACCAGCTGCATGTAAGTAAGGTCCACGCATCTCGTGACAGTAACAGGTAGATGCTGGGTGAACTGTTCCTGTCAACTCTCCATTGTACAACTCTGAATAAAATTAGCCCCAGTAGTGGAACCTGTAGTAATAATGTGCATGAGGCAAATGAATTTATTTTGCACAGGCTCCTAAATTTCCTCTGTGGAATAATCTATTCACAAACCCAATGCTAAACATTTTTTGGAAGCTTTGTAAGCATACCAGCAAAGGGACACATGTTTACCTTTCACAGCACATCGCTCGATTATAGCTGCGATAAACGTGATGATTAAACCAGTAGGGAGAGACACCAGAGGTCCAGTATGGGAAAGAGTGGGAGTCATTATATTCAGCCATCCGATAAGGAAGGGGCGGTTTTGAGCCTGCACTCTCCGCCTGTGATAAAATTGGCGCGAGTTCAAAAAGTGGGGAGAAATTGAAAAACGTGATTCTCTCTGGCGTGATTGGGTTTCGTAATTTTTACCCCCCCTCACCGGTAGAATAGTGCGAATCACACTGCGGGAGCCCGGGAACCTAATTTTAATCATGCCATTAGCAAGCACTCCCTCTAGAACTCCCCCTCACTGAATATTCACTGGGCACCAGTGTGACATCACGCCAATGCCATTTACAACAGGTCGACAAAAGTGTGCAACCGGCGATCTCACCCCCGTGATGGATATCGAAGGTGAGCCCTCAGGCAGCCATGATTCTCCAGGCTCTTCACTGCTCAGAGTGCACCAGAGAAGATGTGGGGGTCTTCTCTGCTATAGCTGCGACAAACGTAATGATTAAACCAGTAGGGAGAGACACCAGAGGTCCAGTATGGGAAAGAGTGGGAGTCATTATATTCAGCCATCCGATAAGGAAGGGGCGGTTTTGAGCCTGCACTCTCCGCCTGCGATAAAATTGGCGCGGGTTCAAAAAGCGGGGAGAAATTGAAAAACGGGTCGGAGAATGGCCGTTGGCCGCCGTGAATCCCGCCCCCGCCGGTTGCCGAAGTCTCCGGTACTGGATATTCGGCGGGGGCGGGAATCGGGCCGCGCCGGTTGGCGGGCCCCCCCGCTCGATTCTCCAGCCCGGATGGGCCGAAGTCCCGCCGATAAATTGCCTGTCCCGCCGGCATAAATTAGAGTACCTATTTACCGGCGGGACAAGGCGGCGTGGGTGGGCTCCGGGGTCCTGGGGGTGGCGCGGGGCGATCTGACCCCGGGGGGTGCCCCCACGGTGGCCTGGCCCGCGATCGGGACCCACCGATCCGCGGGCGGGCCTGTGCCGTGGGGGCACTCTTTCCCTTCCGCCTCCGCAACGGTCTCCACCATGGCGGAGGCGGACGAGACTCTCCCCACTGCGCATGCGCGGGAAACTGTCAGCGGCCGCTGACGCTCCCGCGCATGCGCCGCCCCGACATGTAATTTCCGCGCCAGCTAGCGGGGCAACAAAGGCCGTTTCCGCCAGCTGGCAGGGCGGAAATCCCTCCGGCGTCGGCCTAGCCCCTCAATGTTGGGGCTCGGCCCCCAAAGATGCGGAGCATTCCGCATCTTTGGGGCGGCGCGATGCCCGTCTGATTGGCGCCGTTTTGTGACATCGTGCTGTTTTGGGACAATTTCGCCCCTGATTCTGGAGAATCATGGAGCCTGTCGATTTGTTGTTTCTACTCATAGGAATAGAGCAGCAGCAGAGGGAGAGACATGGCACAGCATGTGGTCCAGCTCCCTAGTGGGGAAAGGGATGCTGGGCTCATAGTTATACAGGGAGCAGCACCTCAGAGGGAGCAGCCATGTTTGAGACCTGCAAAGGGTCTTCCGCTGTCAGACTTCCTGGGCGTCATTCTCCGCTGGCGGGAGTCTCGGTTCTGCCGGCGCCCGGGGGTTTCCCGACGGCGTGGGGCTGCCCCACAATGGGAAACCCCATTGACCGGCCGGTGTTACGGAGACTCCCGCCGGCTGGTCAGCGCAGAAATGTGGCGGGGCGGGTAGGAGAATTTCGCCCCCTATCTCCAGATGTCGGAGCCACAGTGCTGGAGAAGACTGTCTGTCCCGGAGGACCACCTTTGTCATGTCCTGCAAGAGCTGGCACCACATGGAATGGGAAGACACCCACTGCCTGTGGCCCTTCAAGCTACTGACACTCTGAACATCTATGCGAGGGGCTTGTTTCAGGTCAACACCGGTGATCTGTATGGCATCTTGCAGTCAGCTGCACACAAATGCATTAGGCAGGTGAAAGATTTCCTTTAGGCTAGGTCCCACATTATATCAACTTGTGCTGGGACCAGGGAGCCAAGATGCCAGGGCCATGGTCTTCCTCCAGTTAGCAGGCTTGCCCCAAGTGCAGGAATCATTATACTGCACCCCGTGGCCCTGCGGTCTCCATGGTATCATATAGGGCCATTCATCAACCACAAGCGATTCCATTCCATCAATGTGTAGATCGCCTGTGACTACATGATATGAATCATGTGTGCCCGGTCCCGGGGAGCGTCCATGACAGTCACACCTTGGAGCGCTTGCAGATCCCAGACATCTTTGAGGGATAGCGGAGTCTGGAGGGATGTCTCCTCGGGGACAATGGGAACCCACTGAGGTGGCTGATGACACCAGCACTGTGGCCACAAATGTAGGCTGAGATGCTCTACAACGCGGCTCAATGCGTTTGGAAAGCTAAAGATGCAATTCTGGTGGGGGGGGGGGGGGGGGGGGGGAACCCTCCAGTACAGCCCCCAGATGGGTGTCCCAGATAATAGTGGTCTGCTGCGCTATCCACACCTTGGCGCTGCAAAGAGGAGACCATCTGGAACAGGAGATGGAAGAGCGCCACATCTCCTTGGCTGAGGAGGAGGTCGAACAGGGTGGCAAAGGGGAAGCTGCAGAGAAGGAACGTCCTTTGTCACGGGTCCACTTAGTCAGTGGGGCTAGACCTTTAGGTTTGAGGATGAGCAGGATTAGGGGTGAAGATATTTCAACCGTGGGCTTCCTATCTCAGCATTAGTGTGGTGTCAGCGGTCGGATTCCATGAAGGTGCCTTAGTCCATTGGCCGGAATCTGTCGGAGAATGATGATTTCATAGAATTTACAGTGCAGAAGGAGGCCATTCAGCCCATCGGGTCTGCACCGGCTCTGCCCACACCTCCACCCTATCCCCATAACCCAGTCACCCCACCCCACACTAAGGGCAATTTTGAACACTAAGGGCAATTTAGTATGGTCAATCCACCTAACCTGCACATCTTTAGACTGTGGGAGGAAACCGAAGCACCCGGAGGAAACCCACGCACACACGGGGAGGATGTGCAGACTCTGTGCAGACAGTGACCCAAGCCGGAATTGAACCTGGGACCCTGGAGCTGTAAAGCAATTGTGCGAGCCACTATGTTGGGTGGGGTTACTGGGTGGTGGGGATAGGGTGGCGGTGTTGACCTTGGGTAGGGTACTCTTTCCAGGAGCCGGTGCAGACTCGATGGGCCAAATGGCCTCCTTCTGCACTGTAAATTCTATGATAATCTATGCTACCGTGCTGCCCCACGATGACTTACATCAAGGACAGAGCGATGCTCCTCTCATCCTCAGCGATATGTCTGACTCCTGCCTGACAGAGAGCGGAACTGTCCTCCCAATGAATGGGCTTATCTTGAAGTTCAGAGAGGCAGGATGAGCTCTCATTTGCAACAGCCCCATTTAAGCTCAGGCACTCTGTTGTGTTCCTCTAACTAACATCCAGGTGGATCAGCCTCTCTACACTTTGTCAGCCCATGGCCTCCTTCTCACTGGAGAAGACTGGCTGCAATGAGAGACCTGAGCATTGATGCTAGCAGCAGCGCATCTGTACGGCACCATCAGTGTAGGAGGTGGGAGACACATGGGGCGGGATCCTCTCAGCCCGTGCCGGATCGGAGAATCGCTGGGCCGGGCGTGAATAACGCGACGCCGCCCCGACGCTGGTCTGCCGATTCTCGGGGGCCACTCCACACGGCCCCCCTGCCGACTCTCTGCCCGGGATGGGCCGAGTGGCCGCCCAAAAAAGCCCGAGTCCACCGGCGCCGTTCACATGTGGTCTTACCCGACGGGACCTCGGCATCCATCCTGCGGGGGGGGCGGCCTGGTGGGGGAGGCGGGGGGTCTGACCCTTTGGGGAGCCGCCACCGTGACATGGCCCCGATCGGGGCCTACCGATCGGCGGGCTGGCCTCTCATGGTGGGGGCCTCTTTTGCTCCGCGCCAGCCACTGTTGCCCTACGCCATGTTGCATCGGAGCCGGTGCAGAGAAGGGAGTTACCGCGCATGTGCGCATTCGCGCCGGTCGCAGTGTGCATGCGTGCATTTCCGCCGGCCGCAGCGCGCATGTGCAGACCCGCAGCACCCATTGGACGCCGGTATCAGCAGCTGGAGCGGCAAAGGTCACCCCAGAGCCGTGCTGGCCTCCTGTAGGGCTCAGGATCGCTGCTCCTGGGGGCCTGTTGACGCTGTCGTAAAACTCAATGGCGTTTACGACAGCGCCTTAGGATCAGAGAATCCCGCCCATGGTTTTTGCGCACATTGTCAAGGATCAAATGTTAAGTGTACGTGGGAGTTCACGGAGTATGGTGTCATGAAATGAAAAGGAGGAGGATCTGCTGATGAACAAAGTGATGTTTATTTACAAGTTCTTTTTTAATTCTTACTTTTCCGTAACCTCCCACTATGTCTAGGCGTATTCCCAGGATCCAAAGCTGAGGTGAGGGAGTCTAATGCCTTCCATGCCCCATTGCCTGAGATAGCTTTGTGGGGGACTTGGACCTTGAGAGTCCAAGACTACGTTCAGGCAGCACGGGTGTTGCAGTGTTATCCTCCTCAGTGTTCAGGGCTGGAGGGGTGTCGTTCACAGGGAGGACGTGTCAGATGGACTGGTAACTCCGGGGTCCCCTGCCGAGAGGGCCCCAGGCTGTGCTCCTCT
The DNA here is from genome assembly GCF_047496885.1 of Scyliorhinus torazame. Taxonomy (NCBI): domain Eukaryota; kingdom Metazoa; phylum Chordata; class Chondrichthyes; order Carcharhiniformes; family Scyliorhinidae; genus Scyliorhinus; species Scyliorhinus torazame. Next base: position 177,534,861 of record NC_092710.1, on the reverse strand, counting down.
TGTTGGACTTACAATCCAAGAATGGATACTATCATCTCTTCCTGATTCTCGTGACTCTGCCTTTGCAGTTCTCTCCGCACTGGGATGACCGGATCCAGGGGGCACTTCATTGACTAGAGGCACAGCAGTGTCCTGGAGTGGGATTCTTCCCTACCGGCGGGGCGGGCCATACGGGCGCTGAGGAGTGGCGTAAACCACTCCGGTGTCAGGCCGCCCGGAAGGTGCAGAATTCTCCGCACCTTCAGGGGCTAGGCCAGCGCCGGCGGGGGCCCGCCGGCCGGCGCGTGTTGGCGCATGTGCGGGAGCGCCAGTGTGTGCTGGCGTCATCCCAGCGCATGCACAGGGAGGTTCTTCTCCGCGCCGGCCATGGCGAAGGTTGACAGCAGCCGGCGTGGAGGGCAAGAGTGCCCCCACGGCACAGACCCGCCTGCGGATTGGTGGGCCCCGATCGCGGGCCAGGCCACCGTGGGGGCCCCCCCCCCCCACCCCGGGACCAGATCCCCCTGCACCCCCCCCCGAGGACTCCGCAGGCCCCCCGCAGAGCCAGGTCCCGCTGGTACGGACCTGGTTTGATTTACGCCGGCGGGACCGGCCAAAAACGGGCGGCCACTCGGCCCATCGCGCGGCGGAGAATCGCCGGGGTGGCCGCTGCCAACGGCCTCAGACTGGCGCGGCACGATTCCCGCCCCTGCCAAAATTCCTGCCCCCGAGAATTCAGCAGCCGGGGCGGGATTTACTCCGTCCCCCCGGCGATTCTCCGATCCGGCAGGGGGTCGGAAAATCCCGCCCATGGACTCTGGAATCCCTCTGAGTGCCAGAACCTGGGGGCAACTCTTCCTCCACCTTCTGTGGATCATCAGCCGTGAGATGCTCACCGGTGAGTGACCTAGAAACCTGCCTACTACTTAATCCCACCGAGGTGTGTGTATCTGCATGAGTGGAGGTTGTGGGTGACTGATGTGACTCTTCTTCTATGGTGGAGTCCAAGAAATTCCCCTCTGTGCTGCTCAGGTCTGAGGTTTCCAGGGCTGCTCTCCTGATTGCCTTGCAAGGGAAGGGAGGTGGCATTAGTGCATCACAATATTTACTCACGTGAGGTTTAAGAAAAGACTGTTTGTCCTTAGTATTCTCACTTTTGCTCCCTACTCCCACTTCAGCATCAGCACAGGCGAGGGCCTGCTCCCCTCCAGCCAGCTCAAGGGCTCTTTTCTCAAGAGGGGTGAGGTTGTGTAGCTCTCACATCGCTCCAGCTGACTGTTCCCTCTCATGCCAGTTGTGCTCGATTTTGTTCTTAAAAGATACAAATCGGATGATTGGAGTGGGAGTCCTGCCAGTTCAGATGGTTGAGGAGTGGTATGCGTAGAACTGGAGTGGAAGCAGGGATCGGAGGAGCAACATAGAGACTGGAGGGCACCTTGGGGATTGGGGGAGTAGGTCTCATGACAGGTCGTCAACCAATGAGGCGACTGGGTGAAAGATCATCTTGGCGGCACAAGGGGATGCATTGAAAGATTGGAGGTGGCAGAATTATCCCGCTCAAAGAAAGTCATTCAATTTGCCTGGCACTGCTGTCCCGTCCTCTTCTGCAGGGGAGTTGGCACTGATTAAGGCTGCAATACCCTCCCAGATGGGGTGGTCACTGTCATGAAATTCAAACACACACATCATGATAGACAGACCAACAGACCAATTAGCACACATAACACGACAGCCAATCACAGACAAGGACAGAGACAGTATAAGACAAGGAACACGACACCTGGTGGTCAGTCGATCTGGAGACAGGACAAGGACAGGACCTGGTTAAAAAGACACTCACATAGTCACCAATGAGTACCAAGACAGATCTGTAAATAACAAGTTGGAATAAAACTGCGTTGTACCAATCGCAACCGTGTTGGTTCATCTGTACCTCAGAGCACCCAACACCACAGTCACCTTGCTGGTAGGCTGCTTCCTGGAGTGTGGGTACAGGACATCCGGCATCTGCTGCACACCATTCAGTAGTCTGGTCAGGACTCCCTCTGATAAACTTGGAGCAGGCTTCCTGACTGCCACCTCACGCCTAAACAAGTGCTGGGGCGATGTTTATGTGGAGCTCCCCCAGTGATTACAGTGATTAAGTTTCCCCGCGGTGAATGAATCAGCGGAAGGCTGCCCAGAGCAAGGTGTGATTCACATGGAGGAAAAAGAGAGGCTCAAAATTCCGTGAGAAAGTTGGTGGGATTTGCACCATTTTTCTCACTGACACTTTGCCATTTTTTGCTAAGGTTCTGCCCAGGGTGTTTTACAAAGAACAAAGAACAGTACAACATAGGAACAGGCCCTTCGGACCTCCAAGCCTGATCCAATCACATGTCCTATCTAGACCGTCTGTCTGGATCCGTCTGTACCCCATCTGTTTATGTGTCTATCTAGATAAGCCTTAAAGGTCGCTAACATATTTGCCTCAACCACCTCACTGGGCCGTGCACTCCAGGCCACCACCACCCTTGTTGGGAATTTGTACTGAGTATTGTATAAGTATAGGTAACTTGTCCTAGATATGATATAACCTAGATATGGTATAAAGAATCATAGGGTTTAGTGAAATAATAAAGTAGAGTTAGGTGAGCAATGAAATGAATGTGTGACCTATGTAACCTGATGTAATTTAGAATAACCCTGTGTGAAGTAACATAATTAAACATAGCATAGACAACCTAAGGTAATCAAGTATAGTTGATATAATCAAAGCAGAAGACCCAGAAAAGTAGCTTAGCAATTACCAATTAATAAAAGCAACTACTAATCACTTGGGAATACAGTGAATACTGCTTCGTGACTTACTTTAATAATAAACCATAATAAAACAGAATAAAGAAAGCAGATGTTTCCTATACATTCGGCCTAAATCAGCTAAACCACGATTGTTGCACAAGCAGAAAAGTATAGATAAGAGCAGGAGTTATAACCACTATGGTTTAAAAGACAGAGAGAGGAAAAAGGAAGCGACCAATCGTGACTAAAACAGATAAAAGGCATCTAAAAATAATAGTGGCCAAAAGCGAGGTCCGGCTGTAGAGTAAGATAAGAGAGATGAGGACCTTGAGATATGGAACTAAAATGTATATAAAAAGCCTGTAAGCCTGAGGGCTCTTCGGATTGTTCCGGACATCCCGATTTTATTCTCTTGTACTAGCTGAATAAAATCTGCTGCTTGGAAGATCGCTGTTCAGACTCTCTGATTTAATCGATAAACACGAATTGTCGTCCTGGGGAACCACGACAGAATTGGCGCTGCGAGCAGGGTTGGAGCGAGATCGCCCAGAAAAACATCTGGAAGGAGTGGCGGAGACGGAGGTCCGACCGGGGCTGGACATCCCAAAGCCGGCATTCTGACAGCAAGGTGAGCAAATTTATATTGCGTGTAAATCCTTGTTGTCGGAAAAGGGATCTCGAGGCCCGGCGTACCCGGCTCTTTGCTGGTCCTGGATCTCCCCAAACCCAAAAGATATCCTGCAAAGGTGAAGCTAAATTGTGTAAAGTACTTTGAGAGACTGAGCCTGATCTGAAGAGTGGAGCATTGCATGCAAAAGCGCGCTGAGAATACTGTATTGTCTGTGAATGGGTAAAAAGTGAGACGGGAAAAAAGACCGAACGCTAAATTGATGCAATTAGGTTAAGTCAAGCGGTTTGGAGCGGGTTTTTCAGGTCACGACTTGCCCGGAAGAGAGTAAGTGTGGAAGAATCTGCCAGTCCAAACCTACCCAGGACCTCGGGAAACGGACGTCAACCGAGAGGGAGAGAGATCAGTGAGAGATCGCTCTCTGACCTAATACGGTAATTAAAAGCACATTACACTGACACAACCACCTAGTGGAGAGATTGATATAACAGGCTGAGAAGAAAAATCAGGGGATTAAAAATTAACAAAAAACAGAAGCAACCCTGGAGTGGGAAAAGATTACACATGTAACTAATTTAGAAGAGATAAAAAATGAGTGGCCGTATGTGAACTGGGAAGAAATAACTGACAGAAATTGGATAGACGAGATAGAATTAGAAACTCTAGAGAAATTAATAAAGGAATCTGACCGGTACAGGGTTTCTGTACAAATAGACAAACAAGTGAGAACATACTACCCCATAGCCCGGGAGAGGAAGATAGTACCGGGACAGGGGACTACTGGGAAGTGGATATCGGAACCCCGGTTAGAGTTACAGATATTGACAAAGGAAACCCAAGAGAAAGGTAAACAGGGGACTAAACAAGGGAAAATAATACAGCAAGTAATCATCACTGTGATACCTAACTCTGACGAATTGAGTGATAAAGATTGTGACAATAACCCAAAAAGACGAATAATGGAACACAAGTTTAGAACACCAGTGGAGAAATTAGGGGAGAAGTTCCCAGCCCTTAGGGGAGATATAGAACACGTTTCTAAAAAGTGGGCCAAAAGGACAAGTAAGACCAATACACAGTGGCCGGAGGAAGGCACATGGGATGTAGAGAGGTGTGAGGACCAGAAAGGAATGATAAAGAATTATAAAATTAAGGATAAATCGAGCAAAAGAAGGGAGAAGCGAGAAAAGGAGTTAGAGATACTAGCGCTATTTGAACAAGAGGGGAAAGAGAAAAGAAGGGCATGGAGGGGAGACAGGAGGCAGATGCCAGTACAATTTCGGGAAAAAGCAGAGTTGGAAGATCCAAACGAAGCCCCGCCCCCATATTTAGGGGAACAGAGCTCCAAGGGACTGTACCCAGTTATATCAGGTACAATGAACTTTGAGGGAGAATATAACATGGAACCAATGACAAAGGATGAATGGAAAGAAAGGGAGAGAGAAAAGAGACAAGATATAGAAGAAGCGGCAAGGAAAGTAGAAGAGGATTTGGATGAGCTGAGTCAAAAAAGAAAGGAATTGACAGAAGAAGTAAATATGGTAGAACTTTTGGAATGGGCAAAGAAGTCAATGAAAGAGGATAAGGAAAGAGAAAGGAAAGGAAAGAATGTTAGAGATGGAGGCAAGTGGAGGACAGAAGAAGATCTCTCCAAGTATGGGAGTGAGGCGGCACAGGAAAAAATAGAAGGAAAAAGAGTAGGATGGAACAGAGAGGAAAAAGAAGAGATAGGCTGGGAAGCACCCGAAGGGACAAATAGACAAAGATTGGAAAAACCATGGACATGGAAACACCCAGAGAGGTACCCGGAGAAAAGTAGAACAAAGGGAAAGATGGAAGAAGAGACAGAAGCAAGTAGTGAAGATGAAGGAGGACAATCAGTGTTAGGGGGACGAAGAAAGTCAATGCGGAAAAAACACAAACCTGTGAAGTTTCCAGCTGAGGATAGGAGAGAAAAGAGCGTGTTCCCGGTGATTCTGAAGGGTGGCAGACTGCAGTATATCCCATGGTCAGGACAGGATCTGCCTAGTTTAATTAATGAATTACCCAATATTTTGGATGGAGCTGGAAGGTGGATTGGACAGTTGGAGGCGGGAATGATGGGGAAAAGGATGGCACTGGGTGACATCAAAGCTCTCTTGACAAAGGTGCTAGGAATGGACCAAATGGCAGAGATAATGAGACGTGCAGGTATCCCGATGGCAGCTTATGACCCAGACGTAGATGGGACACCCATGGACCCGTATCGCCAAGACATATGGCAGGCATTGCGGGATACATACCCCAACCGAATGGATGTAAAAACCCTAAAGGGGGAGCCATTGGGTGAGGAGGAGAATGCGGCTGTGTATGTGGAAAAACAATTAAGAAGATGGAGAAGGGACACGGAAAGGGACATTCTAATAGACCCACTGACCAATGCCATGTTTCGGGCTACAGTGCTGGAGGGCTTGCCAGCCCCAGCTAAAACAAGACTGGAGGAGGTAGTGGGCTTGGATTCAAAAAGTTACCGAGAGTTTGTTGATTATGTTGCCCATGCAGTGGAGAGATATCGCAAAGATGAAAAGAATGCAGATAAACAGTTGAAGGAGATACAACGTAAACTCCTTCAAGCACAGTTGGAGGAGATCAAAAACAAGGATAAGATAAAGGCAAAAGAGGATCTCGTACCCAGAAAGATAGCACCGGTGGTGGTGGAACAAAAATTGGAGGAACAACCAGCACCAATAATATTAGGGGGGAGCGGAGATGGAGGCCAACCCATCGTAACCTATAACATTTCTGCCTTCCCGCTGTCCATGAACCCAGAAGCTTGTGGCCTAAATTATCAAAACCCATACGCCCTGCAAAGTCAAAATGACTGGAATAGAAATGGGAGAGGACAGGGAGGTGGTAGGCCACCCTATCAGAATCAAAGAGGACAGGGACAGGTTAGTAATCAGGCTCCAAGACAGGGACCATTGCCTGGCCCTCCAGGTGTGTGTTGGGGTTGCGGGGAAGCAGGGCACATAAAAAGGAATTGTCCGCGAAATTCCTATAGGCAGGGAGAGAACCAGCGGCAGACAAGCCAGCAAATGATCCAAGTGTCACCAAACAGCATCCCGACGTTTCAAGGGCCGGTAAATCATCAAATTTCCCCATAGGGAGGCCCAGAGAACCCCAAAATGGTAGGACAGTACGTACAAATAACAGAAACCGCAGAGCAAGAACCTATAGTTAACGTTAGAGTAGGAGGGATCGAGGTCCCCATGATGATAGACACCGGCGCCACATGTACGTGCATACAAACGAAATATGCGGATCACTTACCATTGTCAAACCAGTTTATAAAAACTGTGGGGTTCTCGGGAAAAGTAACATTAGCTCGAATGACGACGCCGGTGCCTGTTACCATTGGAAACAAGACTACCCATGTACCTGTTTTAATATATGATAAAACTCCTTTAAATCTATTGGGAAGGGATGCAATCCTAGGTTTGGGACTAAAATTAGAATGTACAGAACAGGGAATTGATTTGATGGGAATATATCCACTTGAGATACCAGGAGATGAAAGGGTTAATGTATATTGGTTGGGAGATATAGAAGAACAAGTTAAAAGAGAAATATGGGAAATTTGGGGAAAACTTATAGATGCCAGGATACCACAAGCCAAATGGCCAAGAACAGAATTACACAGTACAATGATATTTGATGAGAAGCAGGAACCTGAGATTCAGGAGAAATGGGAAAGAGAGGCGGGACAAGAACAGGAAATAGAGACAGGAAGTATTTTAATTGGACTAGAGGGAGCAGCCCTCACAATCGTTAGGAATAAATGGGTTGATAAATGGTTTTCTGTACCTAGATCAGAGCCACATGTCACATTGAAAGTGAATCCGCAATATAGATCAAAAGACCTAGGGCCAATGGTGTTGAAAGCACAAGACTTAGAATTTGTTCAGACAGACAATGAAAATATTTGGACGTCCAGTGACGGACAAGTGACGAAGATAGTTTTGGATGTTAAGTTGCTTGGGAAACCAAAGCAAGTAACAATAGGAATGCAAAGTGAGAGACAGGAACTGGAATGGAGAGAGAGTTTAGAGAAGGATTTGAACTCCCTCCCACAGGAGTTGTGGTCCAGACAGGACACGGATGTGGGAAGGGTCAAAACTGCTAATCCAGTTGAAGTTAGATTAAAGATAGGACGCCAGGGGCCTTATAGGCCCCAATATCCAATCAAGACAGAAGCAATTGAGGGAATTAGAGGAACAATTAAGGGATTGATAGAAGCAGGGGTATTAAAAGAAACCCGGAGCAGGTGTAATACACCGCTGCTACCGGTGAAGAAAGCGGACGGAGAAAAATGGAGATTGGTGCATGACCTCAGAGCAATTAATGAGGTAGTGGAAGATATGCCGGTAGAAGTTCCAAACCCTTACACCTTGTTGACAAATATACCACCTGAAAGTAAATGGTTTACTGTGATAGACCTATGTTCGGCATTTTTTAGTGTACCATTAGCTCCAGAAAGTCAGTATCTCTTTGCATTTACGTTCGAAGGGAAACAATACACATACAACAGGATGCCCCAAGGATTTAAACACTCTCCACATGTATTCAATCAGGTGTTGAAAGAAGATTTAACAGGAGTGCAGTTGGAAGGAACACTGATACAATATGTGGATGATTTGTTGTTATGCACAGAAACACAAGAACAATGCAGGAAGGATAGTTTAAAACTGTTAGAAAGACTAGCAGAAGGGGGCCACAAGGTGTCCAGGAAAAAGCTGCAGATGTGCCAGGAGAAAGTAGAATACCTGGGAAGAGAAATATCAGCAGGACAGAAAGGGATAGCTTCTCAACAGATCGAAGCTGTATTAAAGATTCCGAAACCGCAGACAGTGGGCCAAATGATGACATTTTTGGGAATGACAGGATTCAGTTCAGAATGGGTGGAAAATTATGCAGAAAAGACACATGCACTACGAAAGGTGATGAAGGAGGCAGGTTGCGAAGAATTGAGAGCCAAGCTGAAATGGGATAACGATGCTTCAGACGCATTTGAGAAAATAAAGACAGAAATGGCACAAGCTCCAGCATTGGCTTTACCAACATATGACAAACCCTTTGACTTATTTGTGAGTAACAGGGAAGCCGGATTTGCTACAGCAGTGCTAACACAGGAAAATTGCAAGGGTAGACGAAGGCAGGCTGTAGCATATTACAGCACCAGGCTAGACGACGTAGCAATGGGATATCCTCCGTGCTACCAAGGCCTGGCAGCAGCTTGGTGGGCGTATGAAAAAGCATCTACAGTTACAATGGGATATCCGATAAACATACATGTGTACCATAAGGTGGCTGAATTGATTGAAAAAGGGAAGTTTGTTTTAACACCGGCTAGAATTCATCATTTTCAAATGTTGACCACTTTCCCGGACATTACGATAGTGAAGTGTAATAGGGCCAACCCAGCTGACTATATGCCACTACCACATGAGGGAGAGGAGCATGAGTGCGTAAGAGAGACCAGGGCATTTATGAAATTAAGGCAGGACTTGAAGGCAGAAAGTTTAAGCACCGAAGAGAAGAGGACGTTGTATGTGGATGGTTCATGTTGTAGGGATCATAAGGGAAATCATGCTGGCTATGCAGTAGTTGAACAAAAAGGGGAATCGTTTGAGGTAATAGAGGCGAAAGAATGTGAACAGCCATGTTCAGCCCAGTTAGCGGAGCTTGAAGCATTGACCAGAGCATGTGAATTGACAAACGGAGAAGCAGTGGAAATTTATACTGATTCGGCCTATGCCCATGGGGTCTGCCACCTGTTTGGGGCAATATGGAAGCAAAGGGGATTCATGAAAAGTGGAGGAGGACCAATACACCACGAGGGTCAAATTAGAGCTTTAATAAAGGCCATGATGGGCCCAAAAGAATTAGCCATAATTAAGTGTCAGGCGCACAAAAAGGGGACGGATAGCATCACACAGGGAAACATCAAAGCAGACCAGGCAGCTAAGGAAGCATCAGGATACATTGAGGCTACAATAGCCCCAGTAGAGATAGCAAGGCCACACCCAGGGCCAGGAGTGGGGAATATTGAACCTCAAATCACTTTAGAAGATGTGGCACAATTACAGGAGGAAGCCCCTGTAGCTGAAAAGATAATGTGGAAAGACAGAGGAGCGATACAAGGACAACATGATCAAGTGTGGAGAAATGGGGAGGGATTGGTCATAGCACCCACAACATTGCTGACCGTACTAATCAGCGAAGCACATGGAGTGGACCACTGTGCCAGAGGAGAGGTGGCTAGGAAGATCAAGAAAGAAGGATTCTGGTCACCATACCTGCAAAACTCAATTGATTACATATTGAGTCAGTGTGAGGTGTGTGCTCAGAATAATATCAGGAAGGGCATTACTGCCCCAATAGGACATATACCCATTCCCGAGGGACCATTTCAACATTTATGCATGGACTATGTAGATATGGGAAAAGTGGTGAGGGGGAAAAGATACATGCTAGTGATTATTGATCGATTCAGCAGATGGATAGAAGCAATACCATCCAAGGATCAAGGATCTGGAACTGTCATTAACTTCCTGTCACGAGAACTTATCCCGAGATTTGGCATACCCATGCAATTAAGTTCCGATAATGGGTCTGCTTTTATAGGGAGGGCACTAAGGGAAACGCTCTCAGCACTCCGAATAAAGCAGAGGTTTGGATGTGTGTATCATCCTCAATCCCAAGGGATGGTGGAGAGAGCAAACGGGACCCTTAAGGCTAAAATCAGCAAAATTTGCAGTGACACAGGAAAAAATTGGATGGATGCTCTGCCATTAGCTTTAATGCAATACAGGTGTCAGGAGAACAGAATCACACATCTGAGCCCACATGAGATGATGACAGGAAGAGTAATGCCGGTACCAAAGATCAGGGGAGCAGGTGGCCCTGCGCTGGAATGTTTAGATCAGGACGCAAGAGAGTATGTGCGACAATTAACTATTATACATAGAACTATATTTGAACAGGAAAAAGCCAAAGAGGAAGAGAGCCCTGCAGCAGAACACCAGATCAGACCTGGAGACCGAGTATACATCAGGAAGTTCCGGAGACGTTGGAACGAGCCGAGAAGGGAAGGACCATTTGAAGTCACTAAAGTGTCTCCCACGGCGTTGCAAGTTGAAGGCAGCACACTGTGGTATCACTTGAACCATTGTACCAGAACGGTAACAGGGGTAGAAGAGAGAGGGGAGGTTGAGGACGGTGCCGGTGCGGATCAAAGTAGCAGTGAGGAAGACATAGAGCAAGACGAGGAGACTCGTGGGGAGGTAGAACAGAATCAAAGTAGACAGGAAGGAGTAGATGATGATGAAAGTAGTCCTGTGCATGGGCTGGCTGATGGTACAAATGCCCAGCCTGAGCCTGTTAGTCAAGGTGCCGAGGAAGGTGAGAACAGGGAGGGGCCCTCATTCCCTACCTGGGACTTGGAAACTATTTCCTTTGAGGACTTCCTTGAACCATGACAACGGGAAATGGGGTACAGAGACCATAAGGGTGCAAATTCAGGGAAGGGGAGCATTAAGACAAGCAAGACGTAAGCGATCAGCTAGCACAGATACTGTATGGGAGAAAGCACAAACAAACGCCTGGTGGAAATGGGCTGCGTATACTGGTAAGAAAAATAATGATGGGAAAGACTGTGTGATATGTGCGGCAGACAGACCACGCACCCAGGTAGCTGATATACCATGGGGGTCAGGAGACTGTTGGACCATGATATTAAAATGGAAAAAAGAAATGTGTCGTCCATATAACACAATCCCACGTATCTATGTACACAAGAATCGAACTTACAAGTATGACGCAATAGATTGTTCAGCTGATTCATGTGAGAACCTTTGTAAGGGGACAATGCCGAGATGTCAAGTCGAGTGTATCCTACGTGCTGGGGCAAAGCATGTCTCCTCCCATGTGGCCCGTCAGTGTCCCATATGGCCAAAATCGGCTATGGATGCTGTCCCAGAGGAATGGCAGGTAAAACCCAACTTACAAGTCCAAGATTGCTACTGGAGGGAACAAGACGCGGGAAGTGATTTGGGAAATTACACAGGGCAGTGTGAAAGGATTTGGGACGTTTCTGACATCCATGGTCTGCTCAATCCTGCTACTGCCAACCTAACAGGGGGAATGTCGCCCCCTCCCTATGTATTGGAACATCAATCAAATCAACTGGCCGATCTCTGGTGGCTTTGTGGCCCGGAAAAAGGGCTGCTGGCTACGTTACCACCAGATTGGCATGGCCTGTGTGCTCGAGTAATGCTGGCCCAGAGCACTGTGATACTACCGGTGGAAAGCGGTAGTACATCACATAGAGTTAAGAGAGCATATACCCTTGACCCTAATGTAAAACTAGATGCAATTGGCCAGCCCCGAGGCATCCCAAATGAGTTTAAAGCTAGGAATGAAATAGCCGCTGGGTTTGAATCCATCTTTTTCTGGATATCACCCAATAAGAATACCGAGTGGATCAATTACATTTATTATAATCAGCAGAGGTTTATTAATTATTCGAACGATGCCCTGGCGGCTTTGGGAGAGCAGTTGGATGCAACCAGTAAAATGGCATGGCAAAATCGACAGGCATTAGATTGGCTTCTAGCTGAAAAAGGAGGTGTGTGTGTTATGTTTGGAGATCAGTGTTGCACCTTTATCCCTAATAACACTAGTCCAGAGGGGTCATTTACAAAGGCCATGAATAAGTTAAAGAATCTTGCGACAGAAATGAAAGATAATGCTGGGTTTGGACAGGGGGTATGGAGTTGGCTGGATAGAATGTTCGGAAAATGGGGGGCATGGTTTGCCAAGGCCGGAGCTATAGCAGTCACAACAATAGTTATTTTGGGATTAATCTTCTGTTGCTTCCTACCCGTTCTGAGATCCTTCCTTTCCAAGATCGCGGCACGACAGATGGTAACTCGGGTGCTCAGCAGTTCACGCCCAGGACGAACGACAGAGGAATGGGGAGACTTTAAGTCGCCCCCACGAAGTGAATTTACCATGACTTTGGTTGAAGTTGAATCTCGTCACTCTGTGAACTAACTGAGGTTCTGGACGATCGCCTGGTGACATGGATACGCACCTTGTTGAACAACGCGGCTGCCCAAAAGAACTTAGTCTGTAAACAGGAATCAGTCTTTTTTCCTTTCCTTGACAAATATGGGGAGGTTTTTGGCTGATGACTGTTAGGGGCAGGCAACCTGGGGGAGCAGCCTGAGAATCTGAATCTGGCTAACCGCATTATGTTAAAAAGTATAACAGGGGCATTGGTCCCTGGCCAAAATATTCAGCTCCTCCACATTGCCTGCAGAGAGCGATTTGTTGTTAAAACACTGAGGGGTTATTTGAGCTTGGTAAATTGTGATGAGGCTAGGAGGTAGCCTCAAAGGGGGGACATGTTGGGAATTTGTACTGAGTATTGTATAAGTATAGGTAACTTGTCCTAGATATGATATAACCTAGATATGGTATAAAGAATCATAGGGTTTAGTGAAATAATAAAGTAGAGTTAGGTGAGCAATGAAATGAATGTGTGACCTATGTAACCTGATGTAATTTAGAATAACCCTGTGTGAAGTAACATAATTAAACATAGCATAGACAACCTAAGGTAATCAAGTATAGTTGATATAATCAAAGCAGAAGACCCAGAAAAGTAGCTTAGCAATTACCAATTAATAAAAGCAACTACTAATCACTTGGGAATACAGTGAATACTGCTTCGTGACTTACTTTAATAATAAACCATAATAAAACAGAATAAAGAAAGCAGATGTTTCCTATACATTCGGCCTAAATCAGCTAAACCACGATTGTTGCACAAGCAGAAAAGTATAGATAAGAGCAGGAGTTATAACCACTATGGTTTAAAAGACAGAGAGAGGAAAAAGGAAGCGACCAATCGTGACTAAAACAGATAAAAGGCATCTAAAAATAATAGTGGCCAAAAGCGAGGTCCGGCTGTAGAGTAAGATAAGAGAGATGAGGACCTTGAGATATGGAACTAAAATGTATATAAAAAGCCTGTAAGCCTGAGGGCTCTTCGGATTGTTCCGGACATCCCGATTTTATTCTCTTGTACTAGCTGAATAAAATCTGCTGCTTGGAAGATCGCTGTTCAGACTCTCTGATTTAATCGATAAACACGAATTGTCGTCCTGGGGAACCACGACACCCTCTGTTTAAACAATTTGCCTGCACATCTCCACTGAACCTTTTCCCCCTTACCTTGAATTTATGGCCCCTTGTAATAGTCATTTCGGCCCTGGGAAAAAGTCTCCAACTGTTCACTCTATCTATATCCATCATAATTTTATAAACTTCTATTAGATCTCCCCTCAGCCTCCGTCTTTCTGGGGAGAACAGTCCCAGTTTATTCAATGAGACATGGCCTCCTTCGTGCTGTCTGCCGCTAATAAGACCATTCACTTCCAAATGTACATAGTCCTGGGTTGGATTCTCTGGTTGCCGACACCGAAATTGCGTTTGGCGATCGGCCGCAGAATCTAAGTTTCTGACCAAATTGGGGCGGCGCTGCTTTTGTGATGCTACACCCCCTCCAAAGGACATTTCCTGAGGCCCGACGTTCCCGACGGCGTGGCTCTCTCATGGCCTCACTCGTCAGGAACTCGGCGTGGCGGCTGCGGACTCATTCCAGCGGCGCCAGTCAGGTGAGGGCCGATCCGCGGGCAGGGGGGGCATTATTCGGGGTTGGGGGCACTGTGGGAGGTGGTCCAGGGCGTGTGAGCCGGCCAAAGGGGGGGGACTATTTTGCGGGCCAGGTCCGCGAACGGCCACCGCCATGTACACAGCGCGGCCACTGCAGGCCGCTGCCGTGCGCATGTGCGGCCACGGGCCCAGCAATTCTCTGGGGCATATTGGCAGTGAGAGCCGGGTGCTCTATGCTGCCGTCCTGCTAGTTTTTCTGGCGTTAAAACGCCACCGTTCCCAAGCCGGCATGGGGAGATAGCCCCAGAATTGGAGAATCCAGACTTCTATCTTTGAGAATCTTTTCCAACAAATTCACTGTCACTGACGTCAAGTTCACTGGCCTACAATTACCTGGGTATCCTTGCTACCCTCCTTAAATAACAGGACAACATTGGCTATCCTCCAATCCTCTGGGACATCACCTGCGGCCAACAAAAAAAATAAAGATTTCTGTTAGAGGCCCAGCGATTTCATTTCTTGTCTCCCTCAGAAATCTGTGAATGATGCCATCTGACCCTGGGGATTTGTCTACCTGAGTGCTTTTCGACACACCTAACAATTCCTCCCTTGTAACAATGACTTGTTTTAAAGTGTTTACATATCCCTCTGAGACACCACCAATCAACATGTCCCTCGCCTTTGTGAGTACCGATGCAAAGTACTCATTAAGGATCTCACCTATGCAGCACGGTGGCGCATTGGGTTAGCCCTGTTGCCTCACGGCGCTGAGGTCCTAGGTTCGATCCCGGCTCTGGGTCACTGTCTGTGTGGAGTTTGCACATTCTCCCCGTGTTTGCGTGGGTTTCGCCCCCACAAGCCAAAAGACGTGCAGGCTAGGTGGATCGGTCACGCTAAATTGCCCCTTAATTGGAAAAAATGAATTGGGTACTCTTAAAAAAAAATGTTAAATAAAAAAAAATTCAAGATCTCACCTAATTCCTTTGGTTCTACGCATAATTTTCCTCCTTTGTCCTTGAGTGGGCCAACTCTCTCTAGCTACCCTCTTGTTCCTAATATACATATAAAATGCCTTGGGACTCTCCTTAATCCTGTCTGCCAAGAACATTTTGTGACTCTTTTTCCCCACCTAACTTCCAGTTTGAGCTCTTTTCTACTTCCTCTGTATTCTTCAAGTGCTTCATCTGTTTTTGGTTGCCTAGACCTCATATATGCATCCTTTTTCTTTTTAACTATACTCACAATTTCACTGGTCATCCACGGTATCTGAATCCTGCCTTTCCTGTGTTTCCTTTTCATCGGCACATGCCTGTCTTGCACTCCATCAACTGTTCCTTAATAGACTCCCACATGCCAAATGTGGATTTACCCTCAAACAGCCTCTCCCAAACAGCAGCCTTTTAGTTCTGCCTCATCTGGTTGTAGTTAGCCTTCCTCCAATTTAGCACCTTAACCCTAGGACAACATTCGTCCTTTTCCATGGGTATCTGAAAGCTTACGGAATTGTGGCCACTGTTCACCACATGTTCCTCCACTGCAACTTTGATGATCTGACCGGGCTCGTTCCCTTGTACTACGTCTTGTATAGCCCGCTCTCTAGTCGGACTATTCACATATTGTTACAAAAAACCTTTATGGACACACTTAATAAATTCCTCACCAGCGGACCCCTAGATCTAATTGATTTCCTGTCAATCTGAGGAAAATAAAAGTCTCCCACTGCAACAACCCTATTATTTCTACATCTGTCCAGAATCTGCTTACATATCTGTTCTTCAACTTCCCGGTGGGCTGTTGGGAGGCCTGTAGTACACCCCCATCATAGTGACTGCCCCCTTCCTGTTTCTGAGTTCTACCCACAGTTACTTGATTCTTCCAAAGTGTCCTCCCTCTGTATAGCTGTAATATGTTCTCTAACCAGTATTTCAAATCCCCCACCTCTTTTACCTTCCCATCTGTCTCATCTAAAACATGTATATCCTGGAATATTTAGCTGCCAGTCTTGTCCCTTTTTTAACCAAGTCTTCGACACCGCAACCACATCCAAGTACCGCGCATGAATCAAGGCTCTAAGTTCATCTGTCTTACCTTTTATACTCCGTGCATTGCAGTAGATGCATTCCAGACCTCCAGGCCCACTGAGTTCGACCTACCCCAGCCTGCCCTTCCTATTAGCCAGCCTGGCCCTGGTACTATGCTCATACCCAGTCTCTACACTTGCTGGCTTACTGTTCTGATTCCCACCCGAATACCATGTTAGTTTAAACCCACCTGTACCATATTAGCAAACCACACAGCCAGGATACTGGTGCCCCTCCAGTTCAGGTGTAACCCGTCCTCCTTGTACAGACCCCACCTTCCCTGGAAGACATCCCAGTGATCCAAAATACTGAAGCCCTCACTCCTGCACCTGTTCTTTAGCCACGTATTCAGCTGTACTATCTCCTCATTCCTAGCCTCGTTAATGCGTGGCACGGGGAGTAATTCTGAGATTACTGCCCTCGAGGTCCTGCTTTTTAATCATCTACCTAACTCCCTAAATTGCCGCTGCAGGACCTCGTTACTCTTTCTACCTGTCATTCGTGCAATATTGTCAATGACCTCTGTCTGATTTCCCTCCCATTTTAGGATGTTTTGTACCCGCTCAGTCATCCAGGACCCTAGCACCAGGGAGGCATACTACCAACCTGGAATCCCTTTCGTGGCCACAGAAGTGCCTATTTGTACCCTTGACTATTGAAACCCCTACCACTATAGTTTTGCTACGCTTTGTACCCCCCCTGTCTGTGCAGCAGGGCTAGCTGTGGTGCCTTCATCTGGCTACTGCTGCTGCTGCCCCCTGATGGACCTTCCCCCTCATCAGTATCCAAAACAGCATACTTGTTAGATAGGGGGACAGCCATACCTGCACTATCTACCTACCCCGTCTGGCAGTAACCCATCTATCTTTCTGTACCTTGAGTGTGATCACCTTGCTCTAGCTATTTTGAACAATTTCAGCTAATTGTGCACTCCTCAGTGCTTCCAGCTGCTGCTCTAACCGATCCATGCGATTGGTGAGCTTCGGCAACTGAATACACTTCCCACAGTTCCATTACAGCCAAAACATTGACCCGATAAGAACTATAATTGCTGTTCCTCCACTGTTACTGAATCAATATTCTGTGAGCGTATCAACACCACATGGACTGCAGCGGTTCAAGAAAACGCTCACCACCACCTTCCCGAGGCCAATTCTGGTAATAAATACAGTGGCGCTAACATCCCAGGAGCACAATTTTTAAAAAATTGTTGGAGGTGTCGCCTGCTCGAGCCTGGAAGAAGCCTACCATGAGGAGGTTCAAGGCCACTGTCACCTTTATTGTCACTGGTAGTTCCATGCTCATCCTGCTCTGTGGCCTCAGGTCTGCCTGAAAAAGGTGAGTATCTCCTGAGTGAAGAAGCAATCTCACAAACCTTGTTCTTCCCTGAAGTTAATCTTGAGGAAAATTGTTCCCTAAAATCCTTGATGGATATGTGCTTAAGTTGAAAACCCTTTTCTTCCTCTTCAAGTAACTTGTCCCCTTTTGAGTCATTGTCACGAACCACGCTGATGGTATCTGCGAGGGTATCCCACCTTGGAACACTGGTTCATTGGCGTGTTCAGTTTTATTTTTGGAATGGTATGAAGAGTCAAGTGAAGCCCCAGTGAGAATAACCAGCCCAGTTGTTGTGTAACAATTATTGAAGTCTACTTACTAAATTAAAGAAAAAACACATACGTATGAACAGGACTACAATACTCTTGAGGCCATTAACTATATGAATCACTAAACACACACAGTTTATGTAGAACGTACCCCTTGTTCCAAAATATATCTACAATCTGTGAACTGCCTAAGACTTCCTCGTTCCCAAAAAACATTCAAATTAAGTAAATATATAAGTCAAATCCAGTTTATAGTTACCACCCAATACAGAGCGGATAGTCAAGTCTGGGAAACATCTTTTCTTGCTCCAGCGAAGATATTTAACTGTCTTTACAAAAGTTTCTGCACAACCTTGTCTCGAAGACTTAGATGCTAGCCTAGGCTTCTGGCTGTTCGATTGGGGACTTACCTCAAAGGCTGTTAGTTATAAACTGGCCTCCTTGGCTGTTACATGTAAACTGCTTCTGAGGGTGCTAGCAACAAATATTGTTTGTCCAGACAGCTGTACATCGTTACTTCTCATTATGCCTTTTCAGTGCTGGCTACTGCTGTCACTGGACAGATTTCTACTTGTTGCTGGATGGACCTGTTGCTGGGTTGATCCATGACAGTCACCCCCGCTTAT
This sequence comes from Scyliorhinus torazame, assembly GCF_047496885.1. Classification (NCBI taxonomy): domain Eukaryota; kingdom Metazoa; phylum Chordata; class Chondrichthyes; order Carcharhiniformes; family Scyliorhinidae; genus Scyliorhinus; species Scyliorhinus torazame. Next base: position 177,516,440 of record NC_092710.1, on the reverse strand, counting down.
TCTCCATCACCCAATGCAAATGAAACCAGCAGCATTTATCACAGGCAGAAAGTCCTGCAGAGCAAAATCATTGAACTGAGATCTGAGGTTCCACAGGTCACTTTAGGCTTTGCCAACTTTAAGAAGCAATACAAAATTCTAATTAAGTCTATTTACTCATCTAAAGCTAGTAGACATGAATCAGCAACTGGTATGTCTCGTGGTTCCCCGAAAATTGAAATAATCACATTATTTTACAGATATTGGAGCTGATATCAAAGATATTTCTCAAGTCACACCATGTATGGTGAAATGAAACATTGTTAATCTGGTCTACAAACTTGTAGTCCAGCAATGAGTGTTCCAACTCATAGTTACCACGTTTACTGATGTCACAATCTGTTTACTCTGCATATATCTGGTGCACAGTCCCAGCTAAAAGAGCAGCTGATGCTGCCAACAGCAGAAATATGCACGTGAGGCATGATGTTATTTTGGAGCCGAAACAGCACCAATTATGCTGAAAGTACAGGGGCTACACAACAGGATTTTGCAGTAAAAGACCAATGAATTCTTGGATCTGGAAGCTGCAAGCAAAGATGTTCAAATCGCTTTGCGATGCCAGAGGTGCAAATCCGGATCGGGTGGAGAATCATGCGTAATTGAAAGATCAAGGTTTGCGTCCGGTGCCCATTCCAGTACCATGCTCCAGTCTTCTCTAGCTGGGAGCGAAATCTAAGTGGGCCCATGTAAACCGTCATTTGCATGGATTTCAACACCATTAGTGGCTTGGACAGAGGATGCCCCCCCCCCCCTCTGTGCTGCTCCACCCCTCTTAGGAGGACGACTCATGGGTGCGAATTAGACAAGAGGGACCTGGAACCATGGCTGTGGGTGGGGAATAGGGGGCTAAAAAACACTGAAAAACCTTCAAAAATTGTCAGACTTGCTGGCGGGGTGGGGCCTGGACTGAGTGCAGTAGTGGGGGGTGACTTGGTGCCAATCCGTGGACTCATCCACATCGCATGCCACCCCCAGTCCACTGGGATGGTAGAAAGAATGAACTGCACTGACAGACATGATTCAGAAAACCGTTCAGCAAAATGACCACTCCTGGAATAAAGTCCTAATAATAGGCAGCATGGTAGCATGCTGTCAGCCCATCGAGTCAGCACCGGCTCTTGGAAAGAGCACCCTACCCAAGCCCACACCTCCACCCTATCCCCATAACCCAGTAACCCCACCCGACACTAAGGGCATTTTTGGACACTAAGGGCAATTTAGCATGGCCAGTCCACCTAACCTGCACATCTTTGGACTGTGGGAGGAAACCAGAGCACCGGAGGAAATCCACGCACACACGGGGAGAACGTGCAGACTCCGCACAGACAGTGACCCAAGCGGGGAATCGAACCTGGGACCCTGGAGCTGTGAAGCAATTGTGCTAACCACTATTCTACCATGCTGCCTATTATTCGGACTTTATTCCAGGAATGGTCATTTTGCTGAACGGTTTTCCGAATCATGTCTGTCAGGGTGCGGTTCATTCTTTCTACCATCCCAGTGGACTGGGGGTGGCATGCGATGTGGAACTGTTGTTTTACCCCAAACAGTTCCATTACCCTCTGCATTACCTGGGCTGTGAAGTGAGTTATCTAGTCGGAATTTATGCTGTGGGGAAGAATGTGCTGAACTAGAATGTCCGCAGTGATTTTCGCCACGTTAGTGCGGGTCAGGAAAGCCTCTACCCACTTGCTAAAGGTGTCTACAACGACCAATAGGCACTTGTAACCTCCCGCACCGTGTGGTAGGGGACCGATATAATCAATTTGAAGGTTCGTCCAGGGACCCTCCACTGGGCGGTTATGTCTCAACTCCCCTTTGCATGCATATTTACCAGAGTTATTTTGTGCACATATAATACAATTGTCAACATAATGTCCCACATCCTGTTCTAGAGTGGGCCACCAACACAATCCCTTAATTCGCTCACTCGTGGCCCTTGCTCTTTGGTGGCCATGGATATCGTGGTTCTGGAAAATGATTTGGTTTCAGTCCCTGATCGGAACCACATATAGGCCGTCCTTAACAACTAGCCCGTCTTTACGGAGAGTGTATTCTGCCATATTTCAAAGGAGGCGGGGTATGCCCCTTCCTGAATTTGTTTCAGGTCCTGGTCACTGCTTTGGGCCTGTTTAACATCTTCGACCTTGCTTTGGGAGATGATTACTGCTTCAATCCGTTCAGTAACCGTGGGCTGCCAAAAATCTCCTTCCTGGGCCCTTCACTTTGAGTTTGGACTGGTTTTGCTTTCGCTTTGAGTTTGGACTGGTTTTGAACTGCACAGGTTGAAAGAAGTGTTTCTCTATCTTCATTTTAAAAACTGTTTCCAGATTACTTGATAACTTAAATGAAATCATTGCTTTCTGGCAGGTATTCAAACCTGCTGTTTGGGAAATGAAACAAGAGTATCAATAACACGTCTTATACCAGTAAGAGTGCTGTGTGCTGGGCCACACCTTTGAAAGGGAGTTTCTGGTTTTACTTGGTTTTTGTTATTGAATTGGAACAGTTAAGGGGGAATTAATTAAGGATTATACATAGATTACTGTAGCTGTGTGGGGTCTTCATGTTTGTAATTGATAAAAATTCTCACTGTGTGTTTATACAAATGTTAAATACATTCGTAGAATAAAGCTTGATTTTGATTAAAACCGCCTAAGAACTGTTGAATAACACCTGAACGGTAGGCTTTTGTGCTCATCATAACCAAAATCAATAAACAGTTGTAGGTCAGGTGAACTCCATGATATACTTTGGGGTTTTCTAAACCCTGGCACATAACAACATTAGATTCTCATTAAACAACACATCCAATAAACTTACAGCTCTCATTCCATTTACATAGACAGGGAAAAATAATAATTGTATTTATGAAGCAATTCTCTGTTGTAAGTCAAGTTCCTTTAGAACCCTTTTTGAAAGTCTGTAACTGGAGCAGGTTCCGTCTTGACCTCTCTGGGGGGATCTCCACAGCATTCTGCTGTAACTGTTCAAAAAAGCATTAATTTCTTCCGCTCTCTCTAAGCTCCACCTACCCCCTCAAATAAAGATTTTCACATGAGGTGGCCAGCCTTGAATCCCTTATCATTATCTTGGCCGATTGCCCACTGCCGTTTATGCAAAAGAACAGGCCCGGGATTCTCCGAAATCCCAGCCAAGTGTTGACGGCGGCGTAAACACCGGAGTGGTGCACGCCGGCATCAACAGGCCTCCTGGCCCAGCGATTCAGTGGCCCTCAGGGGACCAGCACGGTGCTGGAATGCTGCGCACTGCTCCACAGCCGATACGCGGCCTCGCACTGCCGGCGCGGGTCCGCGTATGGGCACAACGGACTTCTCCATCCCGGCGCATGTGCATGGTGGCCGTTTCTGCACCAGCGCTTTCGTGTGGTGACCGTGTGGAAGGAAGTAGGCCCCCTCCAGATTGCGGGCGCCCATCGCTCGGTTCCCCCCGATCGTGGGCCTGGAGGAGGCCCCCCTCGAGTCCGATCCCCCCCCCCGCCCCACCATGATGGCCACCGCGGGTCCGAGCTCCCGCCAGGAGGTACCAGGTTGGAACTACGCCGGCGGGACTTGGCGTAACCGGTCGGGAATTCGGCCGGTCGACCGCTGAGAATCGCTGCGGGGACCTCTTTCAGTGGCCCCCGACCAGCGCCACATCGACCGCGCGGACGCGATTGGCGCCGATTCTCCAGTCGCCGGAGAATTTCCCGTGACATCGCCGATTCTCCGACCCGGCGCGGGCTCAGAATCCCAGCCCAGACCTATTCCATTCATATGTATCAAACGTTCCAGAGATGGGCAAATAGGTCATCAGATGCAGTGATGGGCTGATGGCTGGTCGAACAAGGTTGTCATGAATGTCAATTGATTTTGAGTGGATCATCTGAGCTGAACAGGGGCATCCTGTATTTCCACTAACAAGGTTAAGTCTGAATGAGACAAGTAACTCAGGCTGTGAGTGTATCCCTCTAACTCTGCTGCTATTAGTCTTTTCCTTCAGTCTGTTTAACCCCTAAATTGCCAGCTACATCTTGGAACCCATTTCTGACCCAAGTTCTTCGTATCTCCCTGCCATGGCAATATTTTAATAAATAGGTATTTTAACTTCCTCTGCCTGGTGGAAGCTAAATGGAACAGGAATGAAAATGGAGTGAACCAATTTGCTATTCCATTCCCACCTTTGATAAATTTGACAGCTCCAATTTTTCAAGCAGGCGGGGCAATCGGCTGAATCAGGGGCATCATTCTCCGACCCCCCGCCGGATTGGAGAATCGCCGGGGGCTGCCGTGAATTCCGCCCCCGCCGGTTGCCGAAGTCTCCGGCACCGGATATTCGGCGGGGGCAGGAATCGGGCCGCGCCGGTTGGCGGGCCCCCCCGCTCGATTCTCCGGCCCAGATGGGCCGAAGTCCCGCCGATAAATTGCCTGTCCCGCCGGCGTGGATTAAACCACCTTTTGAACGGCAGGACAAGGCGGCGTGGGCGGGCTCCGGGGTCCTGGGGGGGGTGGCGCGGTGCGATCTGGCCCCGGGGGGTGCCCCCACGGTGGCCTGGCCCGCGATCGGGGCCCACCGATCCACAGGTGGGCCTGTGCCGTGGGGGCACTCTTTCCCTTCCGCCTCCACCACGGTCTCCACCATGGCGGAGGCGGAAGAGGCTCCCTCCACTGCGCATGCATGGGAAACTGTCAGCGGCCGCTGACGCTCCCGCGCATGCGCCGCCCCGAGATGTCATTTCCGCGCCAGCTGGCGGGGCAACAAAGGCCGTTTCCGCCAGCTGGCGGGGCGGAAATTCCTCCGGCGTCGGCCTAGCCCCTCAATGTTGGGGCTCGGCCCCCAAAGATGCGGAGCATTCCGCACCTTTGGGGCGGCACGATGCCCATCTGATTGGCGCCGTTTTGGGCGCCAGTTGGCGGACATCGCGCCGTTTCGGGAGAATTTCGCCCCAGATGTGAGCCTTATCTGTTTCGGAGAATAAACATCCCATGACTTATAAAGAATACTGATGGTATTTCAGCCATTAACTAAGCAGGTCACCTGTAACAGTCCAACCTGTTCAATTATGGGGTTGGATTTTCTGATTCTGGGTCTATGTCCCCACGTCAGGAGGGGAACAGTGGCGTTTCACACCAGACAAAATGGGGCAAAATGGCCACCGATTTCCCGTTTTGCTGGGGGCTAGCAGGACAGCAGTGTAGAGCATCCAGCTCCAGCTGCTGATACGCCCGGAGAATTGCTGGGTCCGTGGCCATGCATGGGCACGGCAGCGGCTTGCAGCGGCCGCGCGGTGCTACATGGCGGAGGCCGCTTGCTGACCCGGCCCACAAAATAGTGCCCCCCTTTGGCCGGCTCATGCATCCCGGACCACCCCCCCCACAGTGCCCCAGCCCCAAATAATGTCACCCCCTTCCCACGGATCGGCCCTCTCCGGACTGTGGTGGCGCTGGACTGAGTCCGCAGCCGCCACACCTAGTTCCTGATGGGTGAGACCACACGTGCCCCGCACCGTCGGGAACTCGGACGGTCTGGGGAAGAGCATCGGGGGGGGGGGGGGCCTGGGGCGCTGAGGCCGTCGATACGTGGCGCCGCATACTCATAGGGTATGCCGCTTTGGAGGGGGCGGAGCATCATGAAAGCGCCGCCGCCCTCAATTTAGTCGGGAACTCTGATTCTCCAGCCGGTCACCGAACACGATTTTGGCATCGGCGACCGGAGAATCCAGCCCATGGTGTATGTTGCATGTTCAGTAGATCTCAAGAATAGGTTGTGAGTCTTGTATGGTTGAACATTAAGTTTGTATTAATAATACAAAATTATGTACACATGTACAGGGTACAGCCCAAGCTTGGAGCTACCTTAGTGCTTGCTTTTACATAGGTCTCTATCCAGTCCAAAACTGACCCGAATCTCAAGGCATGTGTCTCTTTACATCACGCTTTGGGAAGTACTGTCTCCCAGTCTTGCATTAACTTTTGCTATGACATATATTTTTATAATTTAAGTTAAACCTGTTCTGCAGGAAGAAGAGGCTGTATAAGGAATGTGTAAGATTTCCCCTTCTGAGGTCAAAATAAACGGAAGCCATTTTTCTGAGCCCCACAATGAAATGCCAGTTGCAGCTCTGAGGGAAGCATTCATTTCTGAGTCAGAATACTCCCTAGACTTGAGTACAAAATGTACGATGACAGTCGAGTGTAGAACTGAGGGAGGATTACCCCTCTCTGTTGTCTCAGATGGATGTAAATAATCTCTCCAGGCTATTTCAAAAACAAGGAGAGTTCTCCTCATTGTTCTGGTCAAGAAAGCACAACAGCACCCATATTTCCTCAGGAAACTAAGGAAATTCGGCATATCCACATTAACTCTTACCAACTTTTACAGATGCACCATGGGCAGCACAGTAGCACAAGTGGATGGCACTGTGGCTTCATAGTGCCAGGGTCCCAGGTTCGATTCCCCGCTGGGTCACTGTCTGTGTAGAGTCTGCACGTTCTTCCCGTGTCTGCGTGTGTTTCCTCCGGGTGCTCCGGTTTCCTCCCACAGTCCAAAGACATGCAGGTTAGGTGGATTGGCCATGATAAATTGCCCTTAGTGACCAAAAAGGTTAGGAGGGGTTATTGGATTACGGGGATAGGGTGGAAGTGAGGGCTTAAGTGGGTCGGTGCAGACTCGATGGGCCGAATGGCCTTCTTCTGCACTGTATGTTCTATGTTCTATGTTCATAGAAAGCATCCTATCTGGCTGCATCACAGCCTGGTATGGCAACTGCTCGGTCCAAGACCGCAAGAAACGTCAGAGAGTCGTGAACACAGCCCAGTCCATCACACAAACCTGCCTCCCACCCATTGACTCCATCTACACCTCCCACTGCCAGGGGAAACCAGGCAGCATAATCAAAGACTCCTCCCACCCGGCTTACTCACTCTTCCAACTTCTTCCATTGGGCAGGAGATACAAAAGTCTGAGAACACGCACGAACAGACTCAAAAACAGCTTCTTCCCCGCTGTTACCAGACTCCTAAACGACCTTCTTATGCACTGACCTGATTAATACTACATCCCTGCATGCTTCACCGATGCCGATGTCCATGTATTTACATTGTGTACCTTGTGTTGCCCTATTATATATTTTCTTTTCTTTTCTTTTCATGTACTTAATGATCTGTTTGAACTACTCGCAGAAAATACTTTTCATTGAGCAAATCCAATCAATCCAATATTAATCCTTAAATCAGCATCGCTAAAAGAAAATAATTCGTCATTGTCACATTGCTGTCACTGGGACCTTGCTGTGTGCAAATTGGCTCCCACATTTTCAACAGTGACTACATTTTAAATGTACTTCTTTGGCTGTAAAGTGCTTTTGGACATTCTGAGGCTGTGAAACATTGTACAGAAATATTTCTTTCTTGTTATCTTCTTTCTGCTGCCCTAGTCATTCCCAATCACCCACACGCCATCAGCACCACCGACACCATGACTCACCTGAGTGCCAACCGGTTGACTGGACTCCAAATTGCTCCATCTTCACCTGGTCATGGAAAGATGAATGAGATCCTCCAATAAAATCGACTGTGCCCCTGCTACTACTCCCAGGAGATTGAGAATCACCTAAGGGTAGATTTTATCAACTTGCTCTTCCATCACAGAGGACATGTTAAAGATTTGAACACAAAGGTTGGAGGCAACCACAAGATTTTGTGTTCACTCATTCGAAGTTTATTTATTACAATTGACTGAGACCATGCCAATGCGCTCCACTGCCATTATAAACCAGTGACATGTGAAGGTCTTCATTCCAAAAGCTAATTCATAAAATCTCAATTTATTTCTGCTGCAGAGTAAAATTTAACATTAATATTTTTCCAGTCGTGAATTGGTTTGATTTTTACATTTAAAAAAATAAAATTTATATTAAGTAGGATTAATGTTTTCATATAATTAGCATGGTATTTCTTATACATTATATGTTAACGCCTGGGAATTTAATTTTGCCCATAAGTGCACTGCTTTTTAATTTATATTTCCTGCTGTGCACTCTTTGCACATAGTGGTATGCCTACTATACATTGTATTAATGCAGCACAAAACTAATTTTATGCATGTGCACTAACCAGTCAGAAATTAAAAGGAGATTAAACCATTTAGTAAATTGTTTTGCAAGTTGATTTTTCAGATAACAATTATCTTCAAATGTTTTGGTAGCACAAGCCGAGATACAATCTAAATAACATGAAATATAAACAAATAGAAAATATTGGGTATTAGTAGATAACTAGATCCCTTCGTTGCTGTACTCTGCTTGCATTGGAATCTTATTAAAGCTAACATGAGAATGCCTTCATTGTCCATTTAAACTTTCTTTCCTTCTGTGTCTCAAGCAGTTGACTCATAATAGCAAAAGATAATTCAAAGCAAAAATGTAACTAGCGTAGTGACAGAAATGTTCTGATATGAGTAGGAATTGATTGTTCACCCATCACCTCCCTTCTGAGCCTCCTGTTAATAATCAGTCGCTACTTATTAACCTTCCAAATTATCTCTATTTAAGAGGTGATTTTGTACTCACCCTGGGTCACTGAGACTTGACTGACTCATCTTGTCATTTCCTTGACCTTGCTGTCTTTAGAGCAGTTAAGTATTTTCTTTAATCTCTTCCCGTTGTTATACTCTTTAATTGAAAGTGATCCCCTCTGAACTTTTCTGACATTAGCTAAATCAGTGATTGAAGGATTTTGGATCAGCTTCAGTTCCAATTCTTGACTGACTTTCCTCACATTATAAGCCAAAAGGGCATCGGGACAGGGGCTAATGAGCCAGAAGTTCAGTCCTCACTGGGTAAGGAAGCACAAGCAAGGATGTGATAAGGGTCAATGCTCTCAGTGTGGAGGAGAAATGGATTACAGACTTTAAACCTTTCTCTCATGAAGAGAAATATTTTTTAATTGGCTCACTTTGGCTTTTACCATCATCGCTTCAACTTCTCCACGTTTGCTACCCAGTAATAGTGTAGCAGGTTCGGGAATACCAACCTCCTTTTCTGCCTCTGCTTCTTTAGCAGGGCCCTCTTTCCCCTCGGCACCTTCCCCACGCATACAAACTCTGACCTGCACCCTCCCTGCCAGTGTTTGATGTAGTGTGTCCCATCTCTTAAAATCCCCCTCTGATCTCCTCCACCAACATTGTCAAATTCCACTTGTACAACGTAGGCCACTCCCTTGTTACCTTTCCCTCGCTGCATTAAATGGCAACAGTGCCAAGTTGGACCCCCGCCCCGCCGCATTCACCGGAGACATGTCGCTCTTCCCGACGTTCAATTTATACCGAGAGAAGGCCTCAAACCTCTTTAATATTCCTATGATCCTTCCCATAGTCTGCAGCGAGTCCGAACAAACAACAACAGATCATCCCCGTACAGTGGCGGCCATTGCTTCCTGCTCCTCCTCGCCATCCCCTGCCACTTCACTGACCCCTGAAGGGCCATCACCAAGGGCTCAATCGCTAACGCGAACAATAGCGGCGACAGTTGACATCCCCGTCTCGTACCTCTGTGCAGCCCAAACCTTTGTGAGCTCGTCCCATTCGTAACTCCACATGCTACCGGATCTACATACAACAAGCGCATCTACGCCATGAACTTCGGTCCAAACCCAAACCTACCCAAGATCTCAAATAAATACCTCCATTCCACCCGATCAAAAGTCTTCCCTGCATCCATGGAGACAATAATCTCCAGCATCCGTCCCATCGATGGCGACATAACTACATTCAACAGCCTCCTGATATTAATGGAAAGCTGCCTACCGTTTAAAAAACCTGTTTGGTCCTCCGCCACCAGCCTGGCACATCTCTCCATCCTTCCTGCCATCAACAGAGCCAGCACCTTCACGTCAACAACGAAACGGGCCTATATGCCCCACCCTCCAGGGGATCCTTCCCCTTCTTTAGGATTAGTACAATCAACGTTTGCGTCAGTGCCTCTGGCAGTTCCCCCTTCTCCAATCCCTCAACACATCCCCAACAAGTGCGGTGCCAACTCCATTGCAAACGCCTTATAGAACTCTGCCAGAAAACCTTCCAGCCCCGGAGCCATCCCCAGCTTCATCCCCCTCATACTGTCAAGACCCAGCGGCTCCTCCAATGCCTGCCTCCTCTCTTCCTCCAACTTGGAAGCTCCAATCCACCCAGAAACCATCCCAAATCCCCTTCCTCTCCACCTGGCTCTGCTCTATATAATGTCTCATAGCACCCCTGGCTCTGACACTACCTCCCCCCTCTCCGTTCTCACCTTTAAAAATTCTCTGGACGCAGCCTGCCTCCTCAGCTGATGAGTTAGCATGCGACACGCCTGTCATAATATACGCCCGTCTATCATGGTGCAGACACACACACTGATGGACACACAGCAAGACCAATCAACACACACAACACCGCAGCCAATCACCAGTTAGAGCACACCCACTATAAAGACAGAGGGCATCAGTTTTCCCGCTCATTCGGGATGCAGCCTCTCAGAAGGACAGAGCTTACAGCTTACAGCACAGATCTTCACCATGTGCTGAGTGCATACACTAGTTAGGACAGGCATAGGTCTTTAGTTTAATCTAACATCGTGTTAACCCACAGTGAAAGTATGTTCAACAGTTTCTAGCTTAATAAAATAGTGTTGTACTATTTTAAGTGTTGGTGGCCTGTATGTGTTCCACGGATCCAGAGCACCCAACACATCATCGCCTTCTCTCCATATTCGTATTGAACCGCAACCCCCCTCACCCTCCTTAACTGCCCCATTGCCTTCCCCATCGTCAGCTTATCAAACTGTCCCTGCAACCTCTTCCTTCCCGCCACCAACTCTTTAGTGGGGGTCTCCTCGTATCTCCTGCCCACCTCAACTATCTCATCCAAGAGCCATCCATACTCCTCCCTCTGTCTTCTATCCCTGTGTGCCTTGAACAAGATAATTCCCATCGGACCATCGCCTTTAATGCCTCCCAGAATGTGGCAGCCGACACCTCCCAATTCTGATTGAATGTTACCACGTGCCAAGTGCTCATCCAGGTACCTTTTAAAGGATGTGAGACAACCCGTCACTACCACTCTACCAGGCAGTGCATTCTAGACAATCACCACCCTCTGGGTAAAAATTTATTTCCTCAAATCCCTCCTAAACCTCCTGACCTTGAACTTGTGTCCCCTCGTAACTGACCCTTTACTGAGGGGAACAGCTGTTCCCTATCCACCCTGTCCATGCCCCTCATAATCTTGTACACCTTGATCAGGTCACCCCTCAATCTTCTCTGCTCCAGTGAAAAAAAACAAGCCATCCATCCTCTCTTCATAACTTAAATATTCCATTACAGGCAACATCCTGGTGAATCGCCTCTGCACACCCTCCAGTGAAATCACGAGCGCGATTCTCCGATCCCCCGGCGGGCCGGAGAATCGGCGGGGGGCCGCGCGAATCGTCCCACGCCGCCCCGATTCTGGGACGCCATTCTTCGACGCCATTCTTCCGCCCGTGAAAAAACAGGCTGGCGTGCATGGCGCCAGGCCGCATGGAGAATCGCCGCAAATGGCCGTAGTGGCGATCCTCCGGCGGCGCCGCGATTCTCCGGCCCGGAAGGGCCGAGCGGCCGTCCGAACAAATCCGAGTCCCGCCGGCGCCATTCTAACATGCTCTGGGCCGGTGGGACCTTGGGGTTGAAGGGTCCGGGGGCTCCCTGTGGGGGTGGGGGGGGAGGAGGGGGGGGGGGCGAGGGTGGGAAGGGGGGTCCAACCCTGGGGAGGCCCTCCGTAGTGGCCTGGCCCGCGATTGGCGCCCACCGAGAGGCGGGCCGGCCTCTTTGGCTGCGGACCTCTTTTCTTCCACTCCGGCTCCTGGATCCCTGCGCCATTTTGCGTCGGGGCAGGCGCGGGGATGACGGCCAGTGCGCATGCGCTAGTTGGCGCCAGCCCAACTGCGCATGCGCGGACCCTGCGGCGCTGGGTGGGAGAATGGCGTCCCAGTATCAGGGCGGCATGGAACGATTTGTGCGGCCCCCTGCTGATTCTCCGTCCCGGTGGTGGATCGGAGAATCGCGCCCGTGGGCTGCTCCAGCGCCGTGCTGGCCTCCTCAGAACCCGAGAATTGGGTCTCGGAACCGGCGCCGGAGTAAAGTACTCCCATTTTGGCACCGGCACTCTGCCGCCGGACCAGAAAATCGTGGCCCACATCGTTCCTATAATGCGACGACCAGAATTGCACACAGGGGGCAAAATTCTCCCCCAACGGCGCGATGTCCGCCGACTGGCGCCAAAAACGCGCCAATCAGACGCGGCCCGATTCCCAGTGTCATACCACTGTGTCATACTTTCTTGTCACATTACTCCTTCCAAACTGTACCACCTCATACTTTTCAGCGTTAAATTCCATCTACCAGTTTTCTGCTCATTTGACCAGCCCGTCTATATCTTCCTGTAACCTAAGACACGTAACCTCACTGTTTACATCCCGGCCAATCTTTGTGGCATCCGCAAACTTACTGATCCTAGCGCCCCCCCCCACCAAATGGTCATCTATGTCATTTATATTAATGACAAACTATTGGGGATACAGCACAGATCCCTGTGGTACGACACTGGACACTGGTTTCCAGTCACAAAAGCCGTTTCTGTCTCCTACAGCTGAGCCAATTTTGAATTCACCTTGTCACGTTCCCCTGTATCCCATGCCTTCTTTATAAGTCTCCCGTAGGACCTTGTCAAAGACTTGCTGAAATCCATGTAACCTACATCAACTGCACTACCCTCATCTACACATCTGGTCACATACTTAAAACATTCAATCAAATTTATTCGGCATGACCTCCCTTTGACAAAGCCATGCTGACCATTCTTGATCTAACCTTGCCTCTCCAAGTGGAGATCGATTCTCTCCTTCAGAATTTTCTCCAGTAGTTTCCCGATCACTGACATGAAACTCACTGGTCTGTAGTTCCCTGGCTTATCTCTACAACCTTTCTTAAATAACAGGACTACATTCGCTGCTCTCCAGTCATCTGGCATTTCCTCTGAGGCCAGAGAGGAATAGAAAATTTGGGTCAGAGCCCCTGCAATCTCGTCCCTCGCTTCCTACAGCATCCTGGGACATCGTTCACCTGGGGATTTGCCGACATATTAAGCCTGCCATCATCTGCATTATTTTGTTACTGTGACAATTTGCTCAAGAATCTCAGTCTCTCTCTTCCCGAGATCTATATCCACCATTTCTCTTCGCTGAAGACAGATATGAAGTATTTGTTCAATATCCTACCAATGTCCTCTGGCTCCACCCACAGACTTCCCTGTTGGTCCCCAATGGGCCCTACTCTTTCCCTGGTTACCCTCTTCCCATTGATATGCTTCTCGGATATCTTGGGATTTTCCCTACTTTTACCAGCCAGAGCTTTCTCATATCCCCTCGTTGCTCTCCTAATTGCTTTCTTAAGCTCCATCTTGCACTTTCTGTACTCCAGTAATGCCTCTGGTTGATTCTCTCCTTGTACTTGCTAAAAGCCTTTATTTTCCTTCTCATTGTATCCTGAATATCTCTGGTCATCCATGGTTCTCTGGGCTTGTTACTCCTTCTTATTACCCTAGAGGGAACATGTTGGGCCTGTATCCTCTCCATTTCCTTTTTGAACGCCTACCACTGCTCTTCTGTAGATTTCCCCTCAAGTAACTCTTTCCAGTCTACCTTGGCCAGATCCTGCCTTATTTTACTAAAATCCGCTCTCCTCCAATCCACAATCCCACCCCCAGTGCCCATTAGTGATCCTCAATGCATTCCGTGTTCTAAAACTGTGTCTAGGTGTGGCCCCAGGATGCACATCAGAGGTGGAGACAACCTGCTACTTACCGCATATGTGGCCTTCGATGTCCCTGGCAGGCGTCCTCTGGTGGCCCTGAGTCCAGAGGGCCCCTACGCACTTGCTGGCAGCACATGCCCCTTCGTGCCGCACTGTACCGGGTGCTGATTGTGAGATGCGCTATTGTCAAGGGGGTGGAACCGGGGGTGCTGGTAGCCGCCATCACCACTCCGTAGGATGGCTCCGGGTCAACATCCAGTGCCCCCTCCATTGCAGTCGGTGCACTTAGGGCTCTGAGATTCACCGGGGGATGGGGAACAGCTGGATCGAGCCCCAGCTGCACCTGAATCATCTGGCTCTGCCAGCCCTGGAAGCTCCCCAGTGTCTGCAGCATAGTATCGAGGCCTCGGCAATGCCCCACAGTGACTGGGACATGCTCTGCCAGTGCTTCATCAAAGTTCAACTGGTACTGGGTGACATCCCCCCTTTCGAGGCACTCAGCCATGGCCGTCACCGACTGAGCCACCCTTGGAAACCCCCACTCATGCTGCTGAACTCGTGCACCAGACGCTCTACTGTGGTTGCCACCTTAGCAGTGTTGGTCTCGATGCCATTCATTGCCGGCGCCATCTCCTGCGCTCGTAGCCTCTGGCACTCCTCCAATTGACTATGGACCTACTGAAGAGTCGCTGACATCTCCCTCTGATTCTCACAGCTGCATCAGAATGTCTGCATCATCTCCGGCTAAACTTGTTCCAGAGGCTTAGCATCTGACTGGGATCTGGGATCCAGCAGACGTCTGACTGGGTGTTCCTGATGTACATGATCAACAGATTGCACCCCAGAAGCCTGTCCACTACTGTCACCCACCGAGCTGTGTGTCTCTGCATTGGTGGAAGCTGGAGATGACAGCAGAGACACATTCATGGAGTGGAGCCCCTTCCGATTGAAGGACACCCCTTGTAGAATGTATGGTTGCATTCTTGGAGCTCTCCTCTGAGGTGTTCTCTTGGGAGGTGGGTCACACCGGATAGGAGAGTGGACATGTAGTCAGTGGGAAGGATGGATCAGTCTGTGTGGCATTAACAACTCACGTTTGGTAGGTCATCTGGTTGTGGACCAGTGGAGCCTCACCTCTGCGCCCTGTGCCAGCTTCTAGGGTCATCAGTGATCTGTTCTCGACCCCCCCCTCCCCAAATCTCCAGGGCCCGTATCTCATAAAGTTTCCAGCATTCCTGTCCCATCGCTTATGGGCCAACTTCCAACTTCTCCTGTGTGGATGCAGAGGGGGCATCGCAAGCCAGAAGTGTGGTTACTCAGGGTGAAGGGGGGAGGGGGCCTTGGGTGTTGTGGGAGAGGGCTTGGGGAGATCGGCCGTATAGAACATAGAGCATAGAACATACAGTGCAGAAAGAGGCCATTCGGCCCATTGAGTCTGCACTAACCCACTTCCACCCTATCCTTGTAACCCAATAACCACTCCTAACCTTTTGGACAGTAAGGGCAATTTAGCATAGCCAATCCACCTAACCTGCACATCTTTGGACTGTGGGGGGAAACCGGAGCACCCGGAGGAAACCCACGGAGACACGGGAGAACGTGCAGACTCTGCACATTAGGGAATCAAACCTGGGACCCTGGCGCTGTGAAGCTACAGTGCTAGTCACTTGTGCTAGCATGCTGCCTACCGTATGGGGAGGATGGGGGGAGTATGGGGCAACCACTCAATGGTGCTCCTGGTCGTTATAATGGGTCTCCAGCTCGCTCTGAGGCCTCTGCAGAGGCGTCATCAGCCATGAACTCAGCAGGTAACCCCCAATAGCCAACCCCTCACCCGAGTGAGCGCCTCAAAAGTGCGGAGAGCCTCAGAGTGCGCCAGGATGCATGTGTTGCAGGCATGCATGATGTGTAGCTGGTGGTGGTAAACAAATGGCACATTCATGGAGTGGAGCCCCTTCCAATTGAAGGACACCACTTGTAGAATCGGCACTCAGAGGGCGAGAAGTATGCCATCAATCACCTCCTGCATAATAATAATAATAACCTATTATTGTCACAAGTATCAAGTTACTGTTTAAAGCCCCCAGTCGCCACATTCTGGTGCCTGTTCGGGTAAGCTGGTACAGGAATTGAACCCACGCTGCTGGCCTTGTTCTGCATCATAAACCAGCTGTCCAACTCACTGAGCTAAACCAGCCCTAACCAGCGATGTCACCAAGTCCTGCTATCTGGGCATCCTGGTGGGCCTGGTCCAGGTTAAAGGTGATGTAGTCCTATGGCCGGGCACATAGGGCATCTGATACACCACGGCTGCACCTGTGTGCGGACAGTTACAAAATCCCTCACATGTCCCCTGGAAAGAGCCAGAGACATTGTTCAGGGCGATTGTCACCTCACGGTGACTGGGAGTGGGTGTCCTCCTCCATAGCCCCACGATGCCAGGTACACCACCATCTGGCACAGGTGGTGCATGGTCGTCCCAGTGTCAGCAGAGACACACATGGTTTGGCATCTCCACGAAGGGCAGGCACCAACAGTATACACGTGGCCTGATGCGGCGCATTCTTTCCACCTCCTCCTCGGCCTGTTGGACGGCGGCCACTTGAGTCTCGCTGGCTGGTCCCTGCTCTTCTGGGGCAGGTTCCTCTTGTGCAGGGTCCTCCCTAGGCTTTCCCTGATGCTCTAGCCTCCAGGCATCCGCAATGTCAACAGCAACCAGGTATATAGAAGCATAGCTGGCTGTAGTCTAATATCCATTTTTCTGTGGGTGGAGTGGGGAGAGACAGAGAATGTTAGCAAAATCGGGGATTTCCTTAACCATTCAATTCCACCAGGTGAGATGGTCACCCTGAGTTGTACTTCAGCACCACCCTCGACCTGTTCCCCCCCCACTCCCTCTTTAGGGATGATGTTATCCGCACTGCATCCCTGTCCCCATCAGTATGTGATGTAGGGAACCTCTATCCTCTCCACCCATCCCTGTCAAACAGGGCTACCGATAGCTGCCGCACCCATGATAGTGATAGGCTCTGTGGCCCCTGTCCTGTTTCGCCCAGTGGGGTCTCCTGTGGTTCTCCTCAGTGCATGCGCCATTCTCCCACCAGGTGGCAACTGGTTGTGCTGTGGAGAAGGTCAACTTGTGCTGTCAGTCACCTCCATGCTTAGAAGCTTGTGTGCAGGCAGGTGCTACAGATGGGGGTGAGTGAGGGATGTATGCGTTTACTGGCACCTTAACTGCAGTGTTATGTGAAGCCTGGGTTCTACACACAGGCTGCGATAGGGAGCTGGTCAGGTTTCCGAGCCGGAAGCAGGATGGATTGGGTTAGGGGCGAGGTGGACAGGCAGGGCTTGGAGAGAGCCCATAATCATCAGGAGAGGGCTAGCTGAGAGAGTGTCACTGGTAATGCTTCTACTCTGAGGTGCTGAGTGTCAGGGGAGGTTTCAATGGCTACTGTGCATGGATCTTTGTTTGGGGTGAGTTCTGTTATTTCCCTGTTTCCTCTGCTGTGGTGCTGTGCTTCTGAGGCGTTCACGCAGTGGCAACACCTAGAGGGCTGGCGATTGAGCATGGCCAGGCCCATCCATTGATGGGGTATGAGGGTTCCCCAAAAAGTGGGTTGGGTTGGTTTCCACATGAACAGAAACCCTCTGAGCACATACACGATGCAGTCAGCAGTGAGTACAGTCAGCGCCTGTAAGTTGCAGCTAGAGTGTGGGTTTAAATGAAATAATGCTGCAATGGGGGTTGTCGTGTTGGGTGTTCTGGTCTACAAAGAACAAAGAACAAAGAAATGTACAGCACAGGAACAGGCCCTTCGGCCCTCCATGCCCGTGCCGACCATGCTGCCCGACTAAACTACAATCTTCTACACTTCCTGGGTCCGTATCCCTCTATTCCCATCCTATTCATGTACAGGTCAACACGGTATGGTGTAACTCTATTTTATTAACAACTCAACTGTAATAACATACTGTAAGCTTGGGTACGTGCATTACCAGCTTATCTGTGGACCCTGTCCTATCACTATCTGGGTGAGGCACTCAGCACATGGTGAATGTCTGAGAGGCAGGCTGTGAGCTCTGTGCTCTGAGCTGGCTGCTGCTAGAAGAGGGCGGGAACTCTGGTGTCCCCTGTCTTTATAGTGCGTGTGCTCTCACGGGTGATTGGCTGCGATGTTGTGTATGCTGGTTGGTCCTACTGTATGTCCATCAGTGTGCGTGCGATTGCACCATGTATTGCTGATGTATATCATGACAGGGGTCTCAGCCAGGACATCCCAAACCCCTCCAAATAATTCCCCGCTACTGCCTGAGGTTGAGGCATACACTCCCCATGGCTCACAAGCCCTGCTCATAAATCAGTGCACCAATTCACGCCTGTGTAAATCCCACCAGGCAGGGTTGGTGCATTGCAGAGGGGTGGAGCATCCAGTGTCCAGCCCGTTAATCATAGTCAAACAGTGGATTTGCATGGTGCCACTGGCAAGGGACACAAAGCTCGATGCCGCCGCCAGTGGGAGACTGAAGCATCGCAATGGAATCGGCGCCGGGCAGCAATCCTATTTTTGGCTCGACACAATATTCTCCGCCCAATCTCAAATCTCGCTGCTGCCGTCGGGCAGCGGAGAATCCAGCCACACCAGTGTGCCAGCTAAATCGCTCTATGTTTGCAAAACAACACCATCATCTGTGTATCTTCAGTAACAAGATCAACCAACCATTAACACTGAACATTTGTAGAAGCTTCCTCACCACCGAGGTTAAACCAATTGGCCTGTAATTGCTGAGCGCACCAGGCCATTTGAAGTCAGTGTTGAGTCCGGAAGCGTGTAAAGTGCCTCACTGAAAGATGAGAGGCTGTTCCTCTAGCTTATATTGAGCTCCACTGGAACAGTGCAGAAAGCCAAGTACAGAGATGCAGAGATGCCAGTGTGAGAGCATGGTGGAGAATTTAAATGACAGGCCACTGAACGTTTGTGGTCATGCTTGTGGACTGAATGGGGATTTTCTGCACAGTGGTCACCCAATCTGCATCTGGTCTCCCCAGTGTAGAGTCGACCACATTGTGATCAGTGAAAGTGGTCAATTATATTAAAAGAAGAAAAGAAAAGTGCTGCTTCACCTGTAAGGGGTGTTTGGGACCTTCCAGAGAGGAAGTAAAAGGGCAGGTGTTATACCTCTTGCGTTTGGATGGAAAACTGTGTTGAGAAAAGGACAGGGTGTTGGGAGTGCTTGAGGACTGAATCAGCGCTTCAGAGAGGGAATGGTCCCTTTGAAATGCTGAAAGGGGAAATGAAGATCTATTTGGTGGTGGCTTCACACTGGAATTGACAGAAATGTGGAACTGGAAACAAACTACTTTAGAAATTTATCCCGAACAGAATCTAGGAAATCTTGC
The DNA here is from genome assembly GCF_047496885.1 of Scyliorhinus torazame. Lineage (NCBI taxonomy): Eukaryota > Metazoa > Chordata > Chondrichthyes > Carcharhiniformes > Scyliorhinidae > Scyliorhinus > Scyliorhinus torazame. Next base: position 177,497,174 of record NC_092710.1, on the reverse strand, counting down.
TCTTCTCTGCCTTTTACACTGATACTATTCCAGTTTATATTGAGATAATTAAAGTCCCCCATTATAATTCTTCTATAATTCTTACATTCCTCTTAAATCTTTGCAAATTTGTTTCTCTGCATTTTCCAACCAATTAGTTGTCTAAGAATGTAAAAATATTCTTCAAAAATGCAAAGTGATTCTGTACGGAGGCGGGAGGAAATTTAGGGAGTCAGTCGACCCATTTGGCGATATCAGAAGTAGTGCTGGGTTAAGTAAGTCGAATGGTAACAATTATTACTAAACGTAATAGAAGTCAGAAAAAAAAGCCAATTCAAACTAAAAAGAGTAATTCAAGCAGTTTGATTTTGCTGCCACAGTCACACATACTTAGAACCATAGAATTCCTACAGTTCGAAAATAAGCCATTCAGCCCATCCAGTCTGCACCGACCCTCAGAAAGAGCACCCTATCCTCCCCCACCCCCACCCCACCCCACCCCCCCCACCCCAACCCCCCCCACCCCCCACCCCAACCCCCACCACCCCCACCCCACCCCTCCACATCCCCACCCCACCCCTCCACATCCCCACCTCACCCCACCACATCCCCACCCCTGAACAGTCTGTCAATGGAGGATTAGAAGCAGCATCACGTGCTTTTATAATGAGTTGAAACTCCTTAAGAACAATTTGTAATTCTCATTTTGGAAAAACTAAAAGTGATTACAGGAAACTATTGCATCTTGAGATAGAATTCCACTCCAGACAAACGTTAAAAATAAAGGTATATTGATTCAAACCTGTACTTAAATGGGAAACATAACAATTCAAGTTCAACAAACAAAAAACAAAGATTTAACACTGACTTGGTGAGCTTGCTTGACAACCATGGTGACATAGTAACTGTTGGAAAATAATACCAGTCTTTGAAGCTTCAAAAGAACTAGAAGGCTGGGAAAAATTCCTCAGAACTGCTCCTGTTCTGTTAGAAGAAACTTTAGGGTTCCAATTACACTTCGAATAAAGTAAAGTTGCTGGAGGAGGAGCACCCTACGAGGACTTCTCCAGATGAAAATGAGACAGATATCCACCAATAGAATCAGATACATTCTAAAATTATGATCTGTTTGTATCCAAGGTTTAAAGTGTCCCTGAGCTCTGAAATATACACATGCCTCATGCTGTGAATTCTTTTTGCAAAGGAAAGTTTTCTTTGCATTCTTTACTCCAGAGTAGAGTAGTTTTTAAAAAACGCTTAACTAGCTGCAAGTGGCTGCCTTTGGGTTTCTTAAGCACTGCAAAGCAGCAGCATAGACCTCTTGACAGAAAAGAATGTAAGTTGAAAATAGCTTGATTACAAATTGATGAAAGGAATTTATTGCCTGAATTTAAGCTGATGTTTACTGAAAACACAAATTTATGGCAGGATTTATGGGACAATCCCTGCAGGGCTATCCGTGGCCTCTAGCCCTGTGAGTTGGTTTTGTGTATAAAGGATCTAAAAGTTTTATGCCCTGTGTAATGATTTAATTACTGTTAACATAGTCAGAAATAAAAACTCAGTGGGGAAATGGCAATGCCAAATATGGAATGTTGAGGCAGGAGGATAGATTAATGATCTGTGAACTTTTAGATAGTCCCTTGGTGACATTTGCAAGGCATGCATCAAAGAATAGATAGCAACAATTGATCTGTAAATTCTATAGAGGCTTGATAGCAGCGATTGTATCAAACTGTCTAAAATAAAATCAAAGAAAATAGATAAAAAGAAGCTTGTCTTTTAAAATAATTCTTAGCTTAATTTAACAAATCATTTGACTTTCATTTCATTTTTGATATTGTTTTGCTACATATTGATAAATCAATCAAATTAACCATCAGGAATTAAACCCAATTTCAATTAGGATTGAACATGATCTTGTACAAAGACTAATATAGCAATATTTTGAGCAATCTGATATTAAATTAACTTAAAGGTTTTAATGCCTCTACTTAAAACATGAACCATGAAATACTTGATGAGCCCAATAAGCATTTATCTGTTAACACCCATCCAACTGATAGTTGTGGCCATTTTGTTTCTTAAAGTTGGATATAAATTTTAGAAAGCTTTAATACTCTCCAAAACATTAGAATCAGCTGGGAACTGAATGTAAGGTATAGGGTGGCTGGAAATTTGTTATTAGGCTGTAACTCAATCAAATAACTGCGATAAGCAGTAAAAATTAAAACTTAAGTGATCTGTGAATGTCACCAGACCTTGAACTGAATTATTGCCTGAACTCACTGCCAGAATTCTTTTCAATCTATAAAGCTGAATTGTAACAGATTTGTATCACTGCAAACTACAGGAACTCTACGCTTTCATGATGCAAATCATTTTTTCACCTTAAGTTTAGATATATTTTGTAGCCTCGTCCTGATATTTTGCATGAGAAATTCCGTTGGCAATTTTCCTAATTGGCCAAGATAAACTTGACTGAAAATTGTTGGACACCCTGGTTACGTGGATAAACATGATTTAAGCCAATCTTCTGCTGAAGTTACAATGGTTGATCAGGATGAGCCCACAAAGCCTCCCCTTTCACCCCAGGCCTCGAGAGGGCCCTGATTTTAATACTTCATTGGTGACATCAAATAAAGCCTTTCTTTAATATTGTTTTTCAAATTCAGCAATAATAGGAAAGGAACTGTTTGGAAAAAAAACATTTGTGGGAATCAACGTTAACGTAAAAATCTAATATGTGACACATGAATCAGATACAGAGTTAAAGCTCCCTCTGCTGAGCCCTGATAATGTGTCATGACTCCAACCTAAGACTGCCACAGCATTGATGGAGTTTCTCCATTTGTCTCAGCAACCTTCCGAGCAAGACTGCAAAATCAGCAATTTGATGCTGGATGTTGTATGCTCAGAAACCCTTCACTTTACCTCCACTTACGCAGTGACGTTTGTTTCTATGTTTTAAAATAACTGGAAATGCTGGAAAACTCAACGCTTCAGGCAGCATGTATGGAGAGAACAGAGTTAATGGTCGGAATTTTCCAGCCGCCGCCCACCCCCCCCACCAGCCACTCACATGGTGGATTTTCCAGTGCTGGGGGTGACTTGCCATTGGCCGTTGATGGGATTTTACGGTCCCGCCAAAGTCAATGTCAATTTGTACAATGGGGAATGCACTTTGGCAGGATTGGAAGATATTACCCAATGTTGAGGTCGATAATCTTTCACCAAAACAGGGTAAACCTAGAGTCACAATAGGTTTTAAGCGGGTTTAGCGACAGGGAAATGGGGGAGATGAGGCAAGAACAAAATGAAATCCCTGTGATAAAGGTAAGAGGGATTAAATTAAAAAAGCAACGATGGTGCAAGGCAAATAGGGTGATCGGACAAGTAATTAATAAGTAGTAGAGCCTGCTGGGCAGCCGGGACTTGAGCGTGACCAGCATCCTCTTGTTGTCTAACACAGGCTCCCGGGGGCACCAGAGGCGCCGTCGTTCCGACAGAAGCTGTGGCCAGCCCAGGGGCCGTATCTTCCATTTGGATGGACCTGCGGTGACTACTCCCAAGGACGTGGAGACGGAGGATGACTGCCTGCAGCTCCATTGTGTGGCAGCTCCCCGTGTGGCCCCCATTAAGGTGACAGTACAGGTCAATGGTCATCCGCTTGAGATGGAGTTTGACACTGGTGCAGCGGTCTCCGTGATCGCCCAGAGGACATTCCAGCGCATCAAGCAGGGTATACAGACCCTGACAATAACCGACACACAGGCCAGGTTGGCCACCTATATGGGGGAACCATTGGACATTGCAGGAACTACGATGACCCCTGTTGTTTATGGACGCCAGGAGGGGTGTTTCCCACTTATCGTGGTGCGCGCCACGTGCCCAGCCTGTTGGGTCGGGACTGGTTGCGCCATTTGCGGTTGCAATGGCAGCACATCCTCCAAACAGTTTCTGGATTTACTGAGGTGCTAGGACGGTACCCAGATGTATTCCAGCCCAGTTTGGGGAAAATAAAAGGGGCCGTAGCCCGTATCCAAATCGAACCAGGAGCCACGCCGTGCTATTTCCGGGCGCGCCTGGTGCCTTAAGCCTTGCTCGAGAAGGTAGAAGGGGAGCTCACTCGCTTGGAGACTTTGGGTATTATTAGGCCCGCCCGTTTCGCTGACTGGGCAGCACCAATTGTACCTGTAATGAAGCCAGATGCCACAGTTCGCTTGTGCGGCAACTATAAACTTACAGTGAATACGGCTTCCCGGCTCGACCGATATCCAATGCCTTGCATAGAAAATCTCTAAGTGAAGCTTGCAGGCGGACTCTCAATCACAAAATTAGATATTAGTTACGCCTACCTACAGTTGGAGCTGGACCCTGCCTCCTGGCCATATGTAATGATTAATACACACCAGGGCCTGTATGAATATACACGGTTGCCCTTTGGGGTATCCTCTGCCTGCGCTATTTTTCAGCGCATCATGGAGGGCATTTTGAAAGGTTTACCGCGTGTCGCTGTCTACTTAGACGATGTTTTGATTACAGGGACGTCGCAGCAGGAACATTTGGAAAATTTGGAGACTGTCCTTACACGCTTTTCAGAGGCTGGAGTCTGTTTACGTCGCACAAAGTGCGTCTTTGAGGCGAAGCAAGTAGTCTACCTGGGTTATCGGGTGGACCCCGAAGGTTTGTGCCCCGTTGCAGAGAAGGTGCGCGCAATTCAACAGGCCCCCGCCCCGACTAACACTTCGCATCTTCGGTCTTTTCTCGGCCTCGTAAACTATTATGGGAAGTTCCTCCCCAATCTGGCAACTACACTGGCCCCGTTGCATCTTCTGCTGAAGAAGAATCACACCTGGGTTTGGGGTCAGCCGCCATAAACCGCTTTCCGGGGGGTAAAACAACAATTGTCGTCGTCTGCGTTACTAACCCACTATGATCCTGGAAAGCCTTTGCTCATCACATGTGATGCATCCCCGTAAGGTATTGGGGCCGTCCTGTCCCACAAGATGAAGAACGGGGCCGAGCGGCCGATAGTTTTCGTCTCCCGCACATTGACTGCAGCGGGAAAGAAATACGCACAGATCGAGAAGGAGGGCCCGGCAGTGGTCTTTGCGGTGAAATGCTTCCACCAGTACGTGTATGGCCGCTACTTCACTATCATGACTGATCATAATACTCTGCTGGGACTTTTCCGAGAGGATAAGCCAATACCGCCCATTGCTTCCGCACGGATCCAGCGCTGGGCTTTGTTGCTCGCTGCCTACGAGTATTCTCTGGAGCATAAACCAGGGACCCAGATAGCAAATGCTGATGCACTGAGCCGATTGCCTTTATCGACCGGCCCCATGTCGACCCCCACGACCAGTGAGGTGGTTGCAACCCTAACTTTTATGGATACCTTGCCTGTCACGGCATCACAGATCCGTGAGTGGACCCAGACGGAGCCAGTCCTGTCAAAGGTTCGGCACATAGTCCTGTATGGTGGGCAGCATAGACAGCTCCCAGGCGAGTTGCGGGCATTTTCCTCCAAGCTGTCAGAATTCAGCTTGGAAGACGGTATCCTCTTGTGGGGGACGCGTGTGATTGTCCCGGAAAAAGGCCAGGAGCTGATACTAAGAGACTTGCACAATGGGCATCTGGGTGTGATCAAAATGAAAATGTTGGCCCGGAGTTATGTCTGGTGGCCAGGCCTCGACACCGACATTAAGAAGGTGGCCCTAAACTGCTCCATTTGCCAGGAGCATCAGAAGCTTCCGCCGGCCGCGCCCCTACATCACTGGGAATGGCCAGGGCGGCCTTGGGCACGCTTACATGCAGATTTCGCAGGCCCTTTTCAAGGATCCATGTTCCTTCTATTAATCGATGCCCAGGCTAAATGGTTAGCGGTGCATAAGATGTTAGGCACAACGACCTGTGCAACAGTTGAGAAGATGCGTTTGTCTTTTAGTACGTATTGCCTCCCCGAGGTGCTGGTCACGGACAACAGCTCTCCGTTCACAAGTGAGGAGTTTGCGAGGTTCCTGAAGATGAATGGCATACGCCATATCCGCATTGCCCGATACTACCCGGCTTCAAATGGGTTGGCGGAGCGCGCAGTGCAGACATTGAAACGAGGCCTAAAGAAGCAGTCTTCCAGGTCGATGGACACGAGACTGGCTCGTTTTTTGTTTTCAGATAGGACCACCCCACATGCAGTGACTGAAGTAGCTCCCTTGGAACTCCTAATGGGCCCGAGACTTTGCACCCACCTTAGCATGGTTTTCACGGACATTGGCGCAAAAGTACGCCGCACACAAGAACGGCAGGGACATGGTTTTTCTCGGCATCGGCCGATTCGGCAGTTTGCGTCCGGTAACCCAGCGTTTGTTCAGAATTTTGCTGGTGGTGCCCAGTGGGTCCCTGGCATAATCCTTTGCAAAACGGGCCCTATCTCTTACCAGGTCCAAGCCCAGGATCGTCTCCAGCGCAAGCATGTAGACCACGTTCGGTGAATCTTCCAAAGATTCCCCGCCCCCGGAGCTCATTTCTACAGCCGCTGAGACCAGAGACAATGGAAAGTAGTCCTCCCAATCTTCCTCTGGTGCCGCACTCAAAGCCTGCGCAGGTCGTTACAGAATCGCGTGGAAATAGATACGCCAAAATGACGGAGGCAGTGGACTCCGACTCCGAGATGGAGACACAGGACGCCTCAGAGGGGGAATCCTTGGGCCCACGGGCCGTGGATGTACAACCGTTCCGCCGTTCATCACGGATGAGCCGTTCTCCGTCTCGTTACACGCCGCCCGATCAAGCGCCTCGTGCAAATGGTGTCCGGTCTGCGGCAAAACGAGTCCGATGCCCTCCTTCGCCAGAGTCTTCGGTGGATTCCTTGGACTTTGGGGGGGGAGGGATGTTATAACCTGCCTGCTTACCACTGGCTGGAGACTAATGGCAATCCCACAATCCTTTGGGAGTATGAGCTTCCCCAATGAGGGGGGTTGAGAAATCATTAGCAGATTCCCTGCATAAATAAAGCTGGCCAGTTTGGAACCGGCTAGAGGAGAGTGAGCAGCAAGGAGTTGCTGCTGCTGTTGTATATATATGTTATTGTAAATAAATGTTAATTCTTTCTATCCTTCAACTCATGCTGGATTCTTCGAGGCCCTCACAAAAGTGTGATACTTTACATACACCCTGACTCACTCTGTAGATGTTCATCAGTGGAAAGAGGCAGAGTGTGAGTGCCTCGTGCCTGTCATAGTGAGATACCACCCCTGAGTGTTCTGCCTGCTCATTGGTCATGTCCTGTTCTCTGTGTTCATTAGCTGCCTGTCAGTATATCATTATCTGCATGCCTGCATATTATGACAGCCCCCACAACCCAAAAGATGTGCAGGGTAGGTGGATTGGCCACGCTAAATTGCCCCTTAATTTGAAAACCTGAATTGGGTACTTTGAAAAAATTAGTTGGACAAGTATTTCTCGCAGGAATTTAGGAATGTACAAGAACTCTCAGGGCCATACTAATGGGCACTGTGGATACTCAGAGTTAGACATTCCGTTATCTTATTGCTGCCATGCCTTTACACTTAGTACACCTTAGCAGTCACTCCATGATGACTTAAAGCCCAATGGCGCATCCCACTTCCACCCCCCCACCCAGAATATACTGTCCCACCTTCTCTCTCCGGGTTACATGCAGCCAGCCCCTTAGGATAGCAACCTACAGTCCTATTACTGATAGAATCATCGAATTTACTGTGCAGAAGGAAGGCCATTAGGCCCATCGAGTCTACACCAACCCTTGGAAAGAGCACCCTGCCGAAGCCCACATCTCCACCCCATACCATTAACCCAGTAACGCCACCTAACCTTTTTGAACATTAAAGGCAATTTAGCATGGCCAATCCACCTAACCTGCACCTCTTTGGGGACTTGGGACCCTGGAGTTGTGAAGCAGCAGTGCTAACCAATGTGCGACCTTGCCACCCAATTCAAGTGCCCCCGTCCCCCAGGCCAGTGGGAGCCAAAACCTGGGCAATTCTGCTCAGCTCTTTGGTGCTCAACCTGAAAATTCAACAATGGTTGTGAGAAGGTGACCATTCAAAAACCCTTTGACTCTAATATCTGCGTTCAACCAACAGCTTGGATGGAAAAAAAAATCTCAAGCAAGCCACAGAGCTCTGCCATAATGGAGAATAAAAAGAAACATTGAAAATAAGACTGAGTGCGACCTGGCCCCAGACATGCAATCGAGGAAGCTCTTGAGAGTTAATGGGGCATGCAATGTAAACAAAGAATCTCCATTGGTCCTATGAAGCAGGTGGCAGCTGGCTAAACCTCAGGGACTGAGAAATGTTAATGGGGTGCGCAATTAAGTGCAAAGGGAGAAAAGCAGGCACACTGCAACAGTGAAACCATAGAGCTTATTGAAGCTTTAAAGTGTGTGAATCGCTTCTCCAAGAGACAAGTTAAGTAATTTGGACATTCTGAATTCTCCCTCTGTGTACCTGAATAGGCGCCGGAATGTGGCGTCTAGGGGCTTTTCACAGTAACTTTATTGCAGTGTTAATGTAAGCCTACTTGTGACAATAAAAATTATTTTAAAAATGATGGAGAATGGTTCTGTCCTGTGAGAGGATTTTAGGACGGACAGGTTTTGGCTATTCTGTATGCTGTCAAGGGATATTAACGATGAAAGAAAGCAGGTTTCAAGGTTTCACAGATCCACCACAGCCCCCATCCCAGGGAAAATCTCTGACCTGGTCCCGGCCAGGCCACCCAAAGCTCTCCCCAACCTCCAGCTCCGTTGAAGAACCCCCTACATGGCATCGGGACAGTGGTTACTTTGCCCTGGCACTAAGTGGAGAAGTTAACTCACCTCCTTCTTCCCTTTCAGTGTCCATGGCACCTTGTTAAAGAACAGTAATAATTGGCGCCTGCGTAAAATCCCACTGGAGGACATGAAGATTCCGTGAGTCCGTAACATCAGACTTTAATCTCGCCAATGAGATGACAATGAATTCAAATGGATGTTAATCACATTTTCTTGCCCTTTCATGGCGAGATTCAGATCATACCAGCGTGATGGGCCTGGGAAGATCGCAAACACACCAGATTTTTCCAACAGTTGCGCCGAGCGTAGCGTGGCCAGAAAATCACCTGAAAGCCACTGGTGAGTCAAATGGGCGGCTCGGTAGCACAGTGGTTAACACTGTTGCTTCACAACTCCAGGGTTCTAGGTTCGATTCCCGCTTGGGTCACTGTCTGTGTGGAGTCTGCTCGTCTTCCCTGTGTCTGCGTGGGTTTCCTCCGGGTGCTCTGATTTCCTCCCACAAGTCCCGAAAGACTTACTGTTAGGTGAATTGGATATTCTGAATTCTCCCTCTGTGACCCGAACAGCCATCGGAATGCGGCGACTAGGGGCTTTTCACAGTAACTTCTTGCGGTGTTAATGTAAGCCGACTTGAGACAATAAAGATTATTATTATTATTATTAAATGTCGTTTTTCTCCCTATGCGATTCTATGGTTTTTACCAGTGTTTTGTGAATCTCATTTCTCAATTCCTTCTTTCTGCAAAAGACATTAGTCAATTTAATAATGCTAACATCAGTCAGAACTATTCTTTGGAAAAAAAATTCAATGACGCTAAAACAACTTCTCGTACATAGTTGTAATCCATGTATTTCAATGAGTTATACATGCAAGTTCATTTCAAAGCCAGTGGCACTTCTCAGCGATCAGATAACCATTCGCACACCACTTCAGCTTCATTGTACAGTGCTCTGTAACACTCTGAATCAAATTTATTGCTTGTGAGTTGTTGGGTCAGCTCACTGGCGAAACATAAATCACATCCCATGGCTCTTCATAATTCATTTCTCTTTTATTCTGGTTCCATATTAGAGAACATCTACACTAACATATTTTGAAGAGACTGAAGTACAGGTAGATTCAAAGGTTAAGATCTTTGTATGGAACCAATTTTATTGCTTTGGTTTTCTTCCAGGAATTAATCCCCGTAGATTTGGAGATTTTGCTGGAACATGCATTTTCCCTAAATAGTACGGGGGAGAGGCAATTGGGTCCAGTTTTTATTTCACTTTGGCTATATTCCTTGACTCAGCATCGCTTAATTTTGTCATGGTAGTTATTGAATGATTAATTATTCCCCAGTGTTACTATAATATTTATGGCTTCTAATCAAGTAGATTTCATGCAAGCAAAATTGTGATTGTTTAATTTAATGTCAAATATATAATTTCAAAACCCAAAAGCTTAAGAAAGAATAGTAGAGATTTGCTTGAAGTATTTGTGAGTTCAAGACTTATATTTATTAAAGGGTGTATGATGTGTTTGTCTTAAAGTTGCTGTGTGTTGAAGTTTTTATTTGGGTTTCATTTTAAAAACTATGAAGATTTTGAACACTATTCTGAGACACAAACTCATTGTTCTAGGTCACAATGTTCAGTTTCTACCAGTCTACAGTTGCTGAGGAGAACAAATCAGACATGAAGTTACCTGGACATTTGCTGTCTCAGGTCACAATCAAGAAAATAATTGATATTCCTTTAAATCCTGTTACACATGCACCTTTACATCAATGAGTCGGGCTTCACTTTGACAAGCCTGGTGTTTTTTGAATTATAAAACACAGATACAGATAGACACACAGAACAAACAAACTGTTAATGAACCAAAGCCAGGAATATGCAAATCTGTAACATTTTGTCATTTGACTTAAAGCCTCCACACCCTGTAAAAAGTGTATAACAGAAAAACAAACCAATTGCATTGACATCAATGGAGCTTGAAGACACACCTGCTTTAAGTAAAAATGAGCAAATTGAATGCGGCAGAATATATTCAGATACTTGGGCTCAACATGACATTGTTTAATGCTGCTTATTATAATGGTGTAGAGGAGGCTGACGGTAAACATAAGATAGATTTATTTACAAGTATTGACAATCATCTGCATAACACAGCATCTCACTCCCAGTGTGATCCTAACTGGGTGAACTGTATCTTACCAGGCCCTAATCTGGGCCTGCTTTTAACCTTTGCTCATAACGAGCCCTAGGTGGTAGGCCTCCGTCCCCTATCTGGGAAGCTCATACTCCACGAGTCCCACGGGGAGATCAATGAAGGTTTCTCCGTGGTTCTCATGGGATTATGACACCTATAATAAAAGCAGCATTTTAAGAATTAGTAAAATTACAATTAATTCAAAATCTAAGCCTGTTGATATGAATCTGCAATTGAGTAATTGCTTAGTAGCTAATATGTTATCATTTTTACAGTTTTCTGTTAAAGGTTTTTAATCCTTAAGACACATATATCTTAAACAAATTTATTTAATAGGAATAAATTAATTAAATGAGCAAACATTTTCAAGCGATTTTGCTGTCCAGAGGTTTCGATTGGCTCCTTTTTTCTCTCATTTAGATTTAATTCATGCGTTTTCATAGGTTTTTCATTCTAACACAATTGCGACATAGATATCGAACAGCTTACTAGATTGCTAATGAATGTTACCTTTCAGTTGCGAAAAATAGAAAATCTGTTTATACTAATGTGGGTTTCTGCAAGTAAATTGCTTAAAAAACTGCTATCAGCTAAGTATGGAATGAGTCTGGTTGTGATAAGGTCAACAAAAGACACTTTTGATCAGAAAAGTGGCAGAGTTAACTTGTCAGAATTTTATCTGTGTGAAGTTGATTACATAAACCTTGCTCAGTGGATGACGATCTCCCAGATCAGATGTAAGATGATCACTCCCCAGCTCCTCATTTTAAATGTTTTAAGTGTCTTCAGCCTAGTAAACTGAAACCTGAAGAAACCCAGGACTGTGATCTCTAAGACCTCCAAAACAAACCCAATTCTCACTGATTTGCTTTAGGAAGTAACTGCTTATTTACCCCATAATTAACACCCTTTTGCTGATTTAAGTTAGATAAAGTGGAAAAGGTCAGAAATGGGATCAAAAAGGTCCAGGCAGCCTTGCATTGGTCACTCCCTAGGTCTATTTTGTTTTGCAACAAATGGACTTTAGCATGGCTATATAGTCAACAACACCAGTATAATATTCAACTTGGAATGACCCTGCTTCCCTCTTTCTTTGGTGTCACTGTTATTTATTTTATCAAAGATGCTAAAATGTTAGGCATGACCCACAAATACCAGTTATTTTAAAATTATATCTGCATCACATTTTTTCCCCAATTCATCCATTTTCTTCCTCTAATAGTGTCACTTAAAAAATCAGTAAGGATAGGCAACAACACCTCCTCCACGATCATGCTCAACACTGGTGCCCCACAAGGCTGCGTCCTCAGCCCCCTACTATAATCCTTATACACCTCTGACTGTGTGGCTAAATTCCCCGCCAACTCGCCTGAAGATCACCTCATTGTACTCTCTTTCAGTGTCAATTCAGTTCTTGATGCCACTCTGACACTCTTATGTTTAGCATCCAGGTAAACAGCTTGTGATATTCCGATACTTTACAACGTACAACTGCCTTTTCTCATAATCTTCCTGTCCCCATCCCCCTGAAGATTCAAAGCAACAAGAAAAGTCCTCCTGTTATAACCACGGTTGAGTACAAAGAAGTCTACAGCAGGACTGAACTTCATTCCAAAATCCTGCACTCAGGCCCTTACAAGCTGCACATTTAGAAATACAAGTGGCTTTAGGTCATATCGGGTAGAGTGAACTTTTCTTGTCCCCCCCCCCCCCCCCCCCCCTGATTAGGACAGCTCCACTTTGATCCTTTATATCAGAGCGCGACAATCCGCGACCTGGCAGAGATGAGACAGGGGCTTTTCATGTGAACAAACAGAGTTTATTGCGAACAAGGATCAATGGTACAGAGGCCACTGGCCTTGCTGCCCTGGAGCAGCATGGAGCTGCTCGTTCAGCCTTTACATCTTTACTGCATGGCTCTCCGCTGATGTATTTTGCCTGGGAGGGGACTCCACCCTCTGGGATGATCACCGCTCTTGGTCCCCAGAGACAGGTGGCCCTCCTCTGCAATGCTATCTTAAAAGAGACAGGCACCTCAATCCACTAAAAAGTCCAATTGGAAAATCCCAGAATCAGCAGGAACCCAATGTTACGGATGTTGTGCCCTTTTCGAATGAACTTCTACTGCAGTTTGGCAGGGACCCTTGAGGAAATTCAGGAGCCATCGCATCAAAACAAAATGGCCATTGTGCACTGTATAATTCCAAATAAGTCTATTTTTCTTTTTTCTAAATTTAAAGTATACAATTATGTTTTTTCCAATTAAGGGGCAATTTAGAATGGCCAATTCACCTACCCTGCTCATCTTTGAGTTGTAGGGGTGAGACCCACGCAGCCACGGGGAGAACGTGCAAACTCCACACGGACAGTGACCCATGGCCGGTTTGGAACCTGGGACCTCGGCGCCATAAGGCAGCAGTGCTAACCACTGTGCCACCGTGCTGCCCTAGAATAAGTCTATTTTTCTAAAAGAATATGTAGGTAGGTAGGTAAGTAGATATGTAGGTAGGTGGATAGGCAATTAGGTAGGTAGGAAGGTTGGAAGGAAGATTAAACAGATGCCCCTACAAGATGTACTCCGACTCACCAGATTTTCTTGTCGTTATTATATTCAAAAATCTCCTCATAGATATTCAAAAACAGCACTGCACATTTTCCTAAAGTGTTTATAAACAGCTTTTTGCATTACACTTAACAACAATCATTTTTCAAACACTCTCCATTTCATCCTCTTGGACTAATTTGCTACCTTTGTGCCTCCTTCCTTTGACCACAATAAACTTTCCTATAGCTGACATAAGACACCAGAGGCGATGGAACAATTGATCTTATTTTTGTGCTCGCCCATTGAAAGGTGATTCGGCAGAGTGGATTAAACAACCTTTGCAGTTGTTAATGTTTTGCAATGGACTTTGCCATGCAATGATGAGAATTTGCTTAATGACCAGAAGCCTGCCCAGAAAATTTCACATTTTAGCAATGCAATGTATTTTTTATGGAATCATGCTATTGAGATGGAGCCTTGGCCGCCAGAAGCACATTTCAGCTATTCACAAAATGTTTATGATCTTTAAAGAATAGAAAATGATTCTAAAAAAATTCTTGATATGTTCTCTTCCTCACGCGGAGCTTGAGTTTGCAAAATGATCTTGATATTAATAGGAGGAATGCTGAATGAAGGCGAGGTATGAATGAACATGGTGGAAAAGAACATCCAAAAACAAGTCATCTGCATTCCAATGGAAAATTAAAGCAAGGTAGAAATTACAGTTGGCACTACGACCACATGATTTGTTTATCTAAAATATTCACTATTTTGGCAGAGATGAAAATAATCAGATAAATACCTCAGCCAGAATCCTCTGATCGTTGGGATTCTCTTTTCCTGCTGGCAGCGCACTCCCATCAGCGGATTTCCTGGTAGTGTGGAGTGCTTTCAATGGGAAATCCCAGTGACAAGTGGCATGAGGATTGAATCCCACCACCAGCCGTGAAACATGCAGTTGGGGGACCGGAGAACTCGCCCCTCCACTAAAATAGGAAAACAAAGAATTTGATATGAGCAGTAGCAGCATTTGTGCAACAACATCACCACAATCATTTCCATTCTAAATTGGTGGCAGTAAAATGTGAAATTAGATCCTTTCAGGACATGACTGATGGACCAGACTAAGGTGAGGAAATAAAAAGTAATGGAAATACACAGTACACAGATGTGAACCTCCCCATAACAGTAATTGTGAACATGAATGAAGGAAATTATATTTAACACATAAAAGATTGCAACCAGGAAGTCACAAAGGAAGCTGACTGGCAAACTGGATATCTAAGGTGAAACACACCAGAAGAAACTGCAAAAATCGTTCAAAATTGTGTAAAGAATAGGCCTGAAGATCCAAAAGTTCTTCTGGTCCTTCATACCTTCCTTTTTTGACATTTTTACCGTATCACTATCGGTCACAGTTTAGACTTATGTTTCCCCCAAAATGTTGGTAAGGTACAACTGATTTCCAGCAAAAGAAGTCAGGCAGTGCTGATCAACTTCTTCTAATCAAAGCTTGATAATTACCTTGTTAAATACTGTGCTGAAAATTATAAGGATAAAGATAGACAGAGGTAATTAAAGCCTGCATGAGATACAATGATTCCCCTGTTCGTGGAGACATGGATGAGTCATTTGCGGATTAAAACTGGCATGAATTGAATAGTATGGGTCATAACTGTTTGGTTGCATTTAGAAATGAGTGATTCATTTCATTTGAATCTTTTACCTGTAAAGGATGATTTCCACAGGAAGAAGAAAGGGTTGACTCGAACATGTAATAAGACCATATATATCTAAAGATTACTTTCCTGACAGGAGTTACATTGAGGACTCTATAGCGTGGGAGTGTGGGGGAGGGGGGAAGCTGGGGTCAATACACCTAATTCACACATCCTCCTGTCTAATGAAATTCCTGATAGGTGCACCCATCGCACTGTGCTGAGACAACTAAATCACAACATTTGGCTCATAGTCTTTGGATAAGTTATTTGATGGACTAAATGGTCTCTTCGTGCTTTGTGGAATTTTGTTGTTGCTTGATAATTTAGATTGCTGAGATGGATTTTAACAGCTGGAATTTTGACAGAAGGTGTGGTGGGGAGTTGAGAGCTGGCGGCTCTCCCATTTCTCTTGCCGCGACTTTGGCAGAATGCCTGGTAAAAGGTTAAAAATGGCTGCTTCAATCATTTCTGAGGGACTCAGCGCATATTCTGCTGAACAACTGCGGCAAAATTGTGAGAACCCTGTGAAAGCTTTTCACTTCGGTGACTCAAAGGTGCTTATCCTTGCATTCTGTGTGAACTAGGGCCTGTGAAAAACATTGATAAAATGTTAAATCAATGAGAATGGAATATGTAACAGGACTATCTCTATATTAAGATTATTTTATGGTGCGAATGAACATTGTGGAGATGAACGTCATGGACTCAAGTGTGGAGATCGATACACCCAATTTACAGTCCATAGAATGTCTGGTCTAAAATAAAATCTAAAGTAAAAATAGAACATGATGGATATATCAATAGTGTCATTTGAAAGAGAAGGGCTACTTAACATTTCACGTACAAAATCAAACATTTGAACCTTAAGTGAGAAGTGTAGAGAACAGTACGTTAAGGTCACGAGTTTAAGTATAGCTACTTTGTCACAAAGAAACAACTACTGGATTTAAGAGTTTATACTACATTAGGTAATGCTGCATCTGATTGTACTGTTCTTTGGCAGGTGTGCCAGTACATAAGAGGAAACCCAAGGGGTCAAGCTATGGCTATTTCCCACCAACCAACCGTGCAAAGAGACGTGGCAGTGCCAACTGAGATGGAACAGAAGACTCATGGTAGGATATTAGGACATTGCCAAACATCTGAGCGATGAAGTATTGAAAGTTAGCTGTGAGTTCAGAAAAAACAGGTCTTTCCTGTTGATGAAAACATGTACTTTCTCTTATTCCAAATACGCACAGTCTATACCCCCAAGGACCCTGGAAAATCAGACAGTCCCAAGAATTCCAGTTATGAGCACTGTCTGTGCCTGTATGCAGATGTGTGCCGGGTAATGGCTGGGAAAGGAAAGCTGAGTACATTGTATAATCAGGTGCAGTTACCAACACTGCAAAACCAGTACGAAAATAGGTTTGTGCACATGTACACTGTAATATGTCTCATTAGACTGACAACATGCCAGACATTCTGTAAATGAATTGTAATGGTTATTATTAGGTAAGTGTTTTTTTTAACTAGCGATTACATATTCTGTGCAAAATGTAGCAAGATGGATTACTATTTTTACTGCACTATATTTGATTTGATTTGTCACATGTACCGAAGTGCAGTGAAAAGTATATTCCTGCGGCCAAGGGAACGTACACAGTAGACAAAAAAAAGAATAATCGACAGAGTACATTGACAAATAGTACATCGACAAATAGTGATTGGTTACAGTGCGGACAAGGCAAACAAAGCAAATACATGAGCAAGAGCAGCATAGGATGTCCTGAATAGTGTTCTTACAGGGAACAGATCAGTCCGAGGGAGAGTCGTTGAGGAGTCTAGTAGCTGTGGGGAAGAAGCTGTTCCTATGTCTGGATGTGCGGGTCTTCAGACTTCTGTATCTTCTGCCTGATGGAAGGGTCTGGAAGAAGGCAAAGCCTGGGAGGGAGGGGTCTCTGATAATGCTGTCTGCCTTCCTGACGCAGCGGGAGGTGTATACAGAATCAATGGGAGGATGGCAAGCTTGTGTGATGCGTTGGGCTGAGTTCCCCACACTCTGTAGTTTCTTGCGATCTTGGGCCGAGCAGTTGCCATACCAGGCTGTGATGCAGCCGGATAGGATGCTCTCTACGGCACATCTGTAGAAGTTTGTGAGAATAGATGCAGACATGCCAAATTTCTTTAGCTTCCGTAGGAAGTAGAGACATTGTTGGGCTTTCTTGACTGTTGCATCAACGTGAGTGGACAAGGACAGACTTTTGGTGATAGCGGCCCCCAGGAACCTAAAGCTATCGACCATCTCCACTTCAGAGCCATTGATGCAGATGGGGGTGGTTGGGTGGGGGGGGGGGTGTCGTGCTACGCTTCCTGAAGTTGATGATCAGTTCCTTGGTCTTTCCGACATTTAGAGGGAGGTTGTTTTCGGTACACCATGCAACCAAGTGATTTATCTCCCTTCTGTAGTCTGATTCGTCATTGTTTCAGATATGATCCATCACGGTCATGTCATCCACAAACATATAGATTGAGTTGGAGTTAAATCTTGCCACACAGTTGTGTGTGTATAGGGAGTACAGTAGAGGACTGAGCACACACCCTTGCGGGGCCCCGGTGTTGAGGACTATTGTTGAGGAGGTCCTGTTGCCTATCCTGACAGATTGCGGTCTGTTGGTGAGGAAGTCTACACAGGGAGGGGTCTAGTCCAAGGTTGCAGAGTTTAGTTATATGTCTTGTCAGGATAATAGTATTGAAGGCGGAGCTGTAGTCTATGAACAGCAGTCTCATGTAGGTGTCCATGTTATCGAGGTGTTCGAGAGTTGATTGTAGAGCCGGGGTGATAGCATCTGCTGTGGACCGTTTGCGATGATAGGCAAACTGTAGTGGATCGAGACCATCTGGGAATCTGGCGTTGATCCGTCTCATGACTAGCCGGTCGAAGCGTTTCATGATAACAGACGTCAGGGCCACCGGTTGGTAGTCGTTGAGGCAGGCTACCTTGTTCTTCTTTGGTACTGATATTATGGTGGTCTTCGTGAAGGTGGGGACCTCGGACGGAGGAGTGAGGTGTTGAAGATATCTGCGAATACACTCGCCAGCTGGTCTGCGCAGGCTCTTGAGTGCTCGACCAGGGACTCCATCGGGGCCCATCGCTTTCCGCGGATTCACTTTCAAGAAGGCAGCCCTTACCTCTGAGGCTGTAATAGAGGGTATGGGTGTGTCCAGGGCTGTTGGGGCAGGTGGCACTGATGCATTGGCTGACTGCTCAAAGCGGGCATAGAACTTGTTCAGTTCATTGGAGAGGGTGCTCCAGCCCCAGATATTCTACCTGGCCTTACTTTGTAGCCTGTGATCTCGTGTAAGGCCTGCCAAAGTCGTCGTGGGTTTGTGTCATTGACCTGGGACTCAAGTTTGATGCGGTATTGTCTTTTGGCATCCATGATGGTTTTCCGTATGTCATACCTGGATTTCTTGTATAGGTCAGGGTCGTCAGACTTGCATGCCAACATCCGGAACATCAGCAGGAAATTAACCCTTTGGTTGAGCCAGGGTTTCCGATTGGGGAACACTGCACTGGTGAATATATTTTACCTCAAAATTCTCTTCTTCTTGAAGTGCTCTACCAAGGCAGGCCTGATCCTCAGTGCCACGATCTCCACCATGGGTAAGACAAGGAGGCAGATCCTGGAAATGAAAACCTTGGAGTGGGACTTAAATTTGGAGCTTCTGGTTTAGATACAGGATGCATTGCACCTCAAAACTCCTTCTCAAAATTTTATGACTGTTATTTTATTAAAGTCATTTGCTTGTATAAAAAAAGTGGATTACCAACTTAATTTAAAAAAAACACACACCCAGGACTTCAAGGTAAATGTATTGAATGGGCACTAAAAATTGCAGACAATGAAATTTGGTCTTGAATCTGCAGCATGTGGCATAACATTGCAGGCTGAAATTCTGATTGAGCAGTGAGAAACCGGAACTCAGTGGGACCATTTGAAATTAGTGCTGAATTCAAGCAGATCCCATTCTCACTGTTCTAAGTCTTAACTCACAGTGCGATAGTCATGAGTTTATGGGCAAGGCATAAATGCTTGTGAAGATGGATAAAACCTGTTTAGGTTTCATAACCTGAAGTTATTTAAATCATAGCCCTTTAAAAACTAATAAAGGGCTGCAGATGTTAGTTAGAGCTAAAATAACACCCAGTGCATTGATTAACAGGACATCGGCTTAAAACAAAACATTGTCATCTGTTCCTGCAGTATCTATAGGCTTCACTGTTGACATTTTCTAAGGGCTATTTTTATGATGGTGTAGCCCATTATGAATGCTTGGCTGAATTTCAAAACTTTCAAATTAATGATCTCAGCAGGATGATTGAGTTCACTGTTTCGAGAGACTATTAAAGTATTTGCTGCCTTGCATGTGGTTACTGAATAAAGGACTGTTTGTTTTTATAACAGATTGATCATTTGTGTGGATTTAAAATCTTTGAAGGGTCTTCTTGAAATAAATTGTTTTCTTGTCATGTGTGCCCTCCTGTGAGGTATGAGGTGGTATGGGGAGATGAGGGACTGTGGGATGTGTAAGAGATATGAGCCAGCATGGAGGTGGTGGGGAGATGAGGAGTGAGGGCTAGGCAGTCTAACAAATATTTATAAAACTGGGCTGAAGAATTGGAGAACCGAGGGGAGCCTTCTAAACAGCCCATCTCAGCAATTGCCGACATTTGTGGCATAGGCCTGGCTCGATCATGACCCCCACACACACTCCTTGGCTCTCAATCACTTCCTTGAGCAACAAATTGTGCATGTGGGATAATTTCCATGGAGAAAGGAGAATTCCCGACTCATGCTTCCATCTTCCATGGCGAAAATCCATCCCTTTTATGTTATCTCAATTTGTCAATCCTAGCTGTGGTAAACAATGCTTGATGGCCAGAGAAATAATGCAGTAATTAAATTCTGGGAGAAAGTCTTAGTGCACATACTAGAAATCACGTCCAATAAACCATGTGAGTGAACTCTCAGTAAAACTGTAAGACTAAATTGATACCTTAAACTACTACCTATTTATTACTTTTTACTTCGCTCTTAATTCCTGGAGAGTCTTCAATTGGTCAAGGTAAGTAGCGTCAGAGCTGAGGAATGAGAGGAGAGATACTGTTCTTTACACTTGTGTGATGAACGGTTACTGCCTTATCATCATGTAAGGTGATGTCCCCTTTAAGACCAGGCTTGGAACACTGGGGACTCCGCCTCTGGCTCCGCCCATCTGGGAGCCATACATAAAGGCCTGCCTCATGGTCTGTATAGCAGTCAGCTCTCGTCCAAATCTGTAGCATAGTTATTAGCCTAATAAAGCCTTCTTTACAGTTTAATCTCTAAGCATCATTATTGAGGGTACCTCAATTTATTAGGCTAAACTAGATTCAGGATGGATGCAGGCCTAAAACCAGAGAAGCTCAATCTGGAAGCACAAATGCCGGAGGCAAAGGAAATTTTTAAATATTGGCTGCGGTGCTTCGAGGCCTACCTGGACTCCTCAGAGACTCCCATCCTGGGGCCACGCAAGCTGCGTCTACTCCACGCCCGGGTGAGTCACAGAATCTCCGCCACGCTCGAAAAGGCGACGATTTATGAGGAAGCGATTGAGTTGCTCCGCAAGCGGTTTGTCAAACCCGTCAATGAGGTGCACGCCCGGCATCTGCTCTCTACCTGCCGGCAGCGCTCGAGGGAATCGCTCATCGAGGCCAGTCGATTTCGGCGGGAGAACAGCTGGTGAGTCAGTTTCAGCGGGAGCATTGCGGAAGTGGCTGCTGGGAGGTAAGTCAACCTTTAAAAGCACTTGTCTTTGCAGGGGCAGGCCAGTCGATTTCGGCGGGAGAACAGCTGGTGAGTCAGTTTCAGCGGGAGCATTGCGGAAGTGGCTGCTGGGAGGTAAGTCAACCTTTAAAAGCACTTGTCTTTGCAGGGGCAGGCCAGTCGATTTCGGCGGGAGAACAGCTGGTGAGTCAGTTTCAGCGGGAGCATTGCGGAAGTGGTTGCTGGGAGGTAAGTCTGTCCTTTAAAAGCACTTGTCTTTGCAGGGGCAGGCCAGTCGATTTCGGCGGGAGTGGAGCTGGCTGGTTAGTAAATTTCAGCAGGAGCTGAGAATTTTTCTTCTTTCTTTTTTTTAAAATTAGTTTTTTAGGCGGGAACAGGAAGTCGACCCGCGGACGTCTGGGAAGACCCTCACCAATAAATTCTGGTGGAGAGGAAACCCGAGACACTACACGTGTAGTGTCTCCCACCCGCCCTCCTCCTCTAACCTAATAATAAAACCCATTGGTCTGAGGTAAGTACCATATTTTATTATATTATTATTATTTTTTGTAAAAATTTAATTTAGTTGTTAGCCAGATCTTGGTAGAAAGTTAGAGGAATGGCAGGGAAGGGAGTGCAATGTTCCTCCTGCAGGATGTTTGAGGTGAGGGATGCAGTTAGTGTCCCTGCTGATTTTACCTGCAGGAAGTGCTGCCATCTCCAGCTCCTCCAAGACCGAGTTAGGGAACTGGAGCTGGAGTTGGAAGAACTTCGGATCATTCGGGAGGCAGAAGGGGTCATAGATAGCAGCTTCAGGGAATTAGTTACACCAAAGATTGGAGATAGGTGGGTAACTGTAAGAGGGACTGGGAAAAAGCAGTCAGTGCAGGGATCCCCTGCGGTCGTTCCCCTGAGAAACAAGTATACCGCTTTGGATACTTGTGGGGGGGACGACTTACCAGGGGTAAGCCATGGGGTACGGGCCTCTGGCACGGAGTCTGTCCCTGTTGCTCAGAAGGGAAGTGGGGAGAGGAGCAGAGCATTAGTAATTGGGGACTCTATAGTCAGGGGCACAGATAGGAGATTTTGTGGGAGCGTGAGAGACTCACGTTTGGTATGTTGCCTCCCAGGTGCAAGGGTACGTGATGTCTCGGATCGTGTTTTCCGGGTCCTTAGGGGGGAGGGGGAGCAGCCCCAAGTCGTGGTCCACATTGGCACTAACGACATAGGTAGGAAAGGGGACAAGGATGTCAGGCAGGCTTTCAGGGAGCTCGGATGGAAGCTCAGAACTAGAACAAACAGAGTTGTTATCTCTGGGTTGTTGCCCGTGCCACGTGATAGTGAGATGAGGAATAGGGAGAGAGAGCATTTAAACACGTGGCTACAGGGATGGTGCAGGCGGGAGGGATTCAGATTTCTGGATAACTGGGGCTCTTTCTGGGGAAGGTGGGACCTCTACAGACAGGATGGTCTACATCTGAACCTGAGGGGCACAAATATCCTGGGGGGGAGATTTGTTAGTGCTCTTTGGGGGGGTTTAAACTAATGCAGCAGGGGCATGGGAACCTGGATTGTAGTTTTAGGGTAAGGGAGAATGAGAGTATAGAGGTCAGGAGCACAGATTTGACGTCGCAGGAGGGGGCCAGTGTTCAGGTAGGTGGTTTGAAGTGTGTCTACTTCAATGCCAGGAGTATACGAAACAAGGTAGGGGAACTGGCAGCATGGGTTGGTACCTGGGACTTCGATGTTGTGGCCATTTCGGAGACATGGATAGAGCAGGGACAGGAATGGATGTTGCAGGTTCCGGGGTTTAGGTGTTTTAGTAAGCTCAGAGAAGGAGGCAAAAGAGGGGGAGGTGTGGCGCTGCTAGTCAAGAGCAGTATTACGGTGGCGGAGAGGATGCTAGATGGGGACTCTTCTTCCGAGGTAGTATGGGCTGAAGTTAGAAACAGTAAAGGAGAGGTCACCCTGTTGGGAGTTTTTTAGAGGCCTCCTAATAGTTCTAGGGATGTAGAGGAAAGGATGGCGAAGATGATTCTGGATATGAGCGAAAGTAACAGGGTAGTTATTATGGGAGACTTTAACTTTCCAAATATTGACTGGAAAAGATATAGTTTGAGTACAATAGATGGGTCGTTTTTTGTACAGTGTGTGCAGGAGGGTTTCCTGAAACAATATGTTGACAGGCCAACAAGAGGCGAGGCCACGTTGGATTTGGTTTTGGGTAATGAACCAGGCCAGGTGTTGGATTTGGAGGTAGGAGAGCACTTTGGGGACAGTGACCACAATTCGGTGACGTTTACGTTAATGATGGAAAGGGATAAGTATACACCGCAGGGCAAGAGTTATAGCTGGGGGAAGGGCAATTATGATGCCATTAGACATGACTTGGGGGGGATAAGGTGGAGAAGTAGGCTGCAAGTGTTGGGCACACTGGATAAGTGGGGCTTGTTCAAGGATCAGCTACTGCGTGTTCTTGATAAGTATGTACCGGTCAGACAGGGAGGAAGGCGTCGAGCGAGGGAACCGTGGTTTACCAAGGAAGTGGAATCTCTTGTTAAGAGGAAGAAGGAGGCCTATGTGAAGATGAAGTGTGAAGTTTCGGTTGGGGCGATGGATAGTTACAAGGTAGCGAGGAAGGATCTAAAGAGAGAGCTAAGACGAGCAAGGAGGGGACATGAGAAGTATTTGGCAGGAAGGATCAAGGAAAACCCAAAAGCTTTCTATAGGTATGTCAGGAATAAGCGAATGACTAGGGAAAGAGTAGGACCAGTCAAGGACAGGGATGGGAAATTGTGTGTGGAGTCTGAAGAGATAGGCGAGATACTAAATGAATATTTTTCGTCAGTATTCACTCAGGAAAAAGATAATGTTGTGGAGGAGAATGCTGAGCCCCAGGCTAATAGAATAGATGGCATTGAGGTACGTAGGGAAGAGGTGTTGGCAATTCTGGACAGGCTGAAAATAGATAAGTCCCCGGGACCTGATGGGATTTATCCTAGGATTCTCTGGGAGGCCAGGGAAGAGATTGCTGGACCTTTGGCTTTGATTTTTATGTCATCATTGGCTACAGGAATAGTGCCAGAGGACTGGAGGACAGCAAATGTGGTCCCTTTGTTCAAAAAGGGGAGCAGAGACAACCCCGGCAACTATAGACCGGTGAGCCTCACGTCTGTAGTGGGTAAAGTCTTGGAGGGGATTATAAGAGACAAGATTTATAATCATCTAGATAGGAATAATATGATCAGGGATAGTCAGCATGGCTTTGTGAAGGGTAGGTCATGCCTCACAAACCTTATTGAGTTATTTGAGAAGGTGACTGAACAGGTAGATGAGGGTAGAGCAGTTGATGTGGTGTATATGGATTTCAGCAAAGCGTTTGATAAGGTTCCCCACGGTAGGCTATTGCAAAAAATACGGAGGCTGGGGATTGAGGGTGATTTAGAGATGTGGATCAGAAATTGGCTTGCTGAAAGAAGACAGAGGGTGGTGGTTGATGGGAAATGTTCAGAATGGAGTACAGTCACAAGTGGAGTACCACAAGGATCTGTTCTGGGGCCGTTGCTGTTTGTCATTTTTATCAATGACCGAGAGGAAGGCGCAGAAGGGTGGGTGAGTAAATTTGCAGACGATACTAAAGTCGGTGGTGTTGTCGATAGTGTGGAAGGATGTAGCAGGTTACAGAGGGATATAGATAAGCTGCAGAGCTGGGCTGAGAGGTGGCAAATGGAGTTTAATGTAGAGAAGTGTGAGGTGATTCACTTTGGAAGGAATAACAGGAATGCGGAATATTTGGCTAATGGTAAAGTTCTTGAAAGTGTGGATGAGCAGAGGGATCTAGGTGTCCATGTACATAGATCCCTAAAAGTTGCCACCCAGGTTGATAGGGTTGTGAAGAAGGCCGATGGAGTGTTGGCCTTTATTGGTAGAGGGATTGAGTTCCGGAGTCGGGAGGTCATGTTGCAGCTGTACAGAACTCTGGTACGGCCGCATTTTGAGTATTGCGTACAGTTCTGGTCACCGCACTATAGGAAGGACGTGGAGGCTTTGGAGCGGGTGCAGAGGAGATTTACCAGGATGTTGCCTGGTATGGAGGGAAAATCTTATGAGGAAAGGCTGATGGACTTGAGGTTGTTTTCGTTGGAGAGAAGAAGGTTAAGAGGAGACTTAATAGAGGCATACAAAATGATCAGGGGGTTGGATAGGGTGGACAGTGAGAGCCTTCTCCCGCGGATAGATGTGGCTGGCACGAGGGGACATAACTTTAAACTGAGGGGTAATAGATATAGGACAGAGGTCAGAGGTAGGTTCTTTACGCAAAGAGTAGTGAGGCCGTGGAATGCCCTACCTGCTACAGTAGTGAACTCGCCAACATTGAGGGCATTTAAAAGTTTATTGGATAAACATATGGATGATAATGGCATAGTGTAGGTTAGATGGCTTTTGTTTCGGTGCAACATCGTGGGCCGAAGGGCCTGTACTGCGCTGTATTGTTCTATGTTCTATGTTCTATGTTTGTTGAGAAACTCACCGCGCTGGCCAGGGACTGTGACCATCAGGATGTGACAGGGGAAGTCCATATGAACCTGCACATCAGAGATTCCTTCGTGTCCGGTATCCGCCCGACCTACATCCGGCAGCGACTGCTCGAAAACGGGGCAAAAGACCTCCAGGAGACGCTAACGCTCGCCTCCTCGCTGGAGGTGGCCCGACACAACTTGGGTACGATCTCCGCGGACTCTGCCAGCCCCCCCGGACTTCCTCAGACTCGCCCGTATTACAGGCCTGCGCCACGCGGCAACCCGCTCACCATGGGGGCACACCTTGCTACTTCTGCGGGCAGGGCCAGCACCCACGCCCACGCTGCCCAGCCTGCTCCGCGATCTGCAGCGACTGCAGGAAGAAAGGGCACTTTGCGAGGGTCTGCCTGGCCAGACCCAGGGGCCAGAAAAACAAAGAACAGCCGGCCCGAAAATCGAGCTCCCGGGCCCGCAGGCCTCGCAATGCTGCTGCGCACCGACCCGACACGTCCTCTTCTGACGCGTCATCAGCCTCGTGCGAATCATGGGAGCGGCCATCTTCTCGACCCGACGCGTGCGACCAACGGCAGCGGCCATTTAACGACTCCGACTACCCGCGACTGGGTGCGATCACCCTCGATCAAACTCGGCCAAAACACCTGCAGGACTCCATGATGCAGGTCCAGGTCAACGGGCACGACACTGCATGCCTCTTCGACTCCGGGAGCACGGAGAGCTTTATCCACCCTGAAACAGTAAGGCGCTGCTCCCTACGCACCCATCCCACATCCCAAACCATAGCCCTCGCATCTGGGTCCCACTCGGTACAAATCACGGGGTACTGTATTGCGGATCTCTCGATCCAGGGTGCCAAATACACCCGTTTCAAATTTTATATCCTCCCTCACCTCTGTGCCCCCCTGCTGCTCGGACTGGATTTCCAGTGCAGCCACCGAAGCCTGACACTGAAGTTCGGCGGACCCTTGCCCCCCCTTACGGTGTGCTGCCTTGCGACACTGAAAGTCGCACCCCCCTCGCTATTCGCTAACCTCACTCCTGACTGTAAGCCCGTCGCCACCAGGAGCCGGCGCTACAGTGCCCAAGATATGGCTTTTATCAAGTCAGAGGTCCAGCGTTTACTGGGAGAGGGGGTCATCGAGGCTAGCAACAGCCCTTGGAGAGCGCAAGTGGTGGTAGTCCGGTCCGGGGAGAAGAAACGGATGGTCGTGGATTATAGCCAGACCATAAACCGATTCATGCAGCTTGATGCGTACCCCCTTCCTCGCATCGCGGAAATGGTAAATCGGATCGCCCAATACCGAGTCTTTTCCACAGTCGACCTCAAATCTGCCTACCACCAGCTCCCCATCCGACCAAAAGACCGCCTCTATACTGCCTTCGAAGCAGCCGGCCGGCTCTTCCACTTCCTCAGGGTCCCCTTTGGTGTCTCAAATGGGGTCTCCGTCTTTCAAAGGGAGATGGACCAAATGGTGGACCAGTACGGTTTGCCGGCTACATACCCGTACTTGGACAATGTCACCATCTGCGGCCATGATCAGCAGGACCATGACGCTAACCTCAAAAAGTTCCTCCAGACCGCCCGAGCCCTTAACCTGACCTATAACGAGGGCAAATGCGTTTTCCACACCACCCGGCTGGCCATCCTCGGCTATGTCGTGGAAGACGGGGTCCTAGGTCCCGACCCCGACTGCATGCGCCCCCTTAAGGAACTCCCTCTCCCCCGCAGCCTCAAGGCCCTCAAACGGTGCTTGGGGCTTTTCTCCTATTACGCCCAGTGGGTCCCCAAGTATGCGGACAAAGCCCGCCCACTCCTAAAGACCACCACTTTTCCCCTCTCGGCTGAGGCTCAATTGGCCTTCAACCGCATCAAGGCTGACATCATCAAGGCCGCCATGCACGCGGTGGACGAAACCATCCCTTTCCAGGTAGAGAGCGATGCATTAGACATCGCCGTGGCTGCTACCATCAATCAAGGAGGCAGACCAGTAGCGTTCTTCTCCCGAACCCTCACCGCCTCCGAGATTCAACACTCTGCAGTCGAAAAGAATGCACAAGCCATTGTGGAGGCTGTGCGGTGCTGGAGACACTACCTCGCCGGCAGGAGGTTTACCCTCGTCACCGACCAACGGTCGGTCGCCTATATGTTCGATAACACGCAACGGGGCAAAATAAAGAACGATAAAATTTTGAGGTGGAGGATCGAACTCTCCACCTACTCGTACGATATCAAGTATCGTCCAGGGGAGCTCAACGAGCCCCCAGATGCCCTGTCCCGCGGCACATGCGCCAACGCGCAGGAGGACCGCCTGCAAGCCATCCACCATGACCTCTGCCACCCGGGGGTTACCCGGCTCGTCCATTTCATCAAGTCCTGCAACCTACCTTACTCAACCAAGGAGGCCAAGGCCATGGTCAGGGCCTGCCAGGTCTGTGCGGAGTGCAAACCGCACTTCTATCGGCCAGACAAGGTTCGGCTCGTGAAGGCCTCGGGCCCCTTTGAACGACTGAGCGTGGACTTCAAGGGGCCCCTCCCGTCCACCAACCGTTATGCTTATTTCCTCACCGTGACCGATGAGTTCTCCCGTTTCCCATTCGCCATTCCCTGCACCGACATGACCTCAGCCACGGTGATTAAGGCACTGCACAGCATCTTCACCCTGTTCGGTTTCCCCGCTTATATCCACAGCGACCGGGGTACATCGTTCATGAGCGATGAACTGCGTCAGTATCTGCTCAGCAAAGGCATCGCCTCGAGCAGAACGACCAGCTATAACCCACGGGGAAACGGGCAGGTGGAGAGGGAGAACGCGACCGTGTGGAAGGCTGTCCTTCTGGCCCTGCGGTCGAGAAATCTCCCAACCACCCGCTGGCAGGAGGTCCTACCCGATGCCCTACACTCCATTAGGTCACTCCTCTGCACGGCCACAAATGAGACCCCTCATGAGCGATTGTTTCGCTTCCCCAGGAAGTCTACCTCCGGGGTCTCGCTTCCACCTTGGCTGACGGCTCCGGGACCTGTTTTTCTCCGGAGGCACGCGAGGAGCCATAAAACGGACCCCCTAGTTGAAAAGGTCCGACTGCTCCACGCCAACCCGAGTTACGCCTACGTGGAGTACTCCGACGGCAGGCAAGATACGGTTTCCCTCCGGTATCTGGCGCCCACTGGATCCTACACCACAGACGCCCCTTCCCGCGCCGCTCCCCTGCAGGACCCGTCGCCCCCTACAACACACCCCCTTCCGGCCCTACCACCCGTTGGTGAGCTCCTGCCGTGCGCCCCCCCCCTTTACACAACCCGCCGGCGCTGGCTCCGCTACCCCCGGCCCTGCCTAGTTCCTCTGCCCTGGCTCCACTACCCCCGGCCCTGCCTAGTTCCTCTGCCCCGACCCGGACCGAAGCTCCGACCGCTGTGCTCACGGATGTGCCCTCAACCGGGACGTCCGTGCCCGCCGCACCACCGCCCGAACTGAGGAGATCGAGGAGGACGATCCGGCCGCCGAGACGGATGGACCTATGATGGCACTTCACCCCCGCCGGACTCCTTTTTAAACAGGGGGTGAATGTGATGAACGGTTACTGCCTTATCATCATGTAAGGTGATGTCCCCTTTAAGACCAGGCTTGGAACACTGGGGACTCCGCCCATCTGGGAGCCATACATAAAGGCCTGCCTCATGGTCTGTATAGCAGTCAGCTCTCATCCAAATCTGTAGCATAGTTATTAGCCTAATAAAGCCTTCTTTACAGTTTAATCTCTAAGCATCATTATTGAGGGTACCTCAACTTGATATCATCATCAAGCATCCTTGTGTCAGACATGTTTGATAGGGGCTAGTTTAGCACAGGGCTAAATAGCTGGCTTTTAAAGCAGACCAAGGCAGGAGCGGGTTCAATTCCCGTACTAGCCTCCCCGAACAGGTGCTGGAATGTGGCGACAAGGGGCTTTTCACAGTAACGTCATTTGAAGCCTACTTGTGACAATAAGCAATTTTCATTTCCTTTTTTCATTTTCAACTCCACATGGACAGTGGCCCGGGGCTGGGATCGAACCCGAGTTCTCGGTGCCTTGAGGCAGCAGTGCTAATCACTGCACCACCGTGCTGCCCATGTTAAAGATATTTTAATCCTGTGTTAATAATAAAGTTTATTTTAATATATCACTCCTTAAGCAAGGTATCCTTTCCTCACAGTCTTACAAGAATTTAAATAATATATTAGGGCTTTTGTCCAGTATCCTAGGCTCTGTTGGGGTCTGATAAGGGATCCTAATAGTAGATAAATATATTGAAACAGAAAAATACACAAGGCTTAGGGCAGAGTCAACACTGACATAGTGGCTAAATGGCATTCAAGCATTTGAATTAGGATCAGGAGCAGGGGTGCACCATTTGGCCCCTCGGGCACACTCTACCATTCAATAAGATCAAAGCTGATCTGAGTGTGGCCTCAACTCCACATTCTGCCTACCCCTGATAACCTTTGAGTCTCCTGTATTTACCACTGCGTTAAAAACATCCATTGACCCTTCCTCCACCACTCTCTGGGAATAGAATTCCAAAGAATCATGACCCTTTGAGAGAAACAAAATTCTTCTCATCTTAGTCTTATTTTTAAACTCTTCCCTAGTTTTAGTCTCGCCCACAAGGGGAAACATTATTTCAGCATCCATTCTATGAAGTTCCCGCAGGAACTTGTAAGTTTCAATATCATCAACTCTCAATCTTCTAAATGTCAATCTATACGGGTCCAACCTATTCAACCTTTCCTCATAGGATATGCCCCCCACATCCCACCTTACCACTCACACCCCATCCCAGGTATTAGTTGAGTGGACCTTCTCTGAACTGCTTCGATATGTGATATCCTTTCTTAAATAGGGTGTACAAAACTGTACACATGTGGTCTCACCAATGCCCTGTACAACTGTAGCAAAACATCTCTAATTTTATATCCCATTCCCCTTTCAATAAATGACAACATTCCATTTACTTTCTTGATCACTTACTGCACCTGCATTATAATATTTTCTGATTCATGTAACAGGACACCAAATCCCTGCCGATGTGGACACTTTCATATTTTCCATCTGCCAGATTTTTACCCACTCATTAAACATGTCCATATCCCTTTGGAGACTACTTATGTCCTCTTTACAACTTACTTTCCTGCCTCTCAGTAAATTTAGCAACTATACATTTTGTCCCTGAATTCAAGTAATTGATATAAATTGTAAACAGTTAAGGTCTAGCACTGATCTTTGTAGCACTCCTCTTGTCACATCTTGGCAACACAAAAAATACCCATTTATGCCCATTCCTTGTTTCTGGTGAGATAACCAAACCTCTGCCCATGTTAATACGATACCCCCTTACCATGAGTTCTTATTTTGTGTAGTAGCAGCCTTTGATGTGGCACCTTGTCAAATTCCTCCTGGAACTCTAAGTATGGCACATCCACAGGCTCACATTTATTCATGTTGCCCCTTGCTTCCTCAAAGAACTCCAATAAATTCGTCAAACATGATTTCCCTGTCATAAAACCTAATTGGCTCCATCTGATTGCACTGAGATTTTCTAAATGCACTGCTATGATGTCCTTAGTAATAGATTCCAGAAATGTCTCAATGCCAGATGCTAAGCTAACTGACCTATAGTTTCTTGTTTTCTATTTTCTCCCTTCACTTGAATAGGGGAGTCACATTTGCTATTTCCAATCCAATAGGACATTACAAGGATCTAGGGAATTTTGCAAGACTAAAACCAATGCCGCTACTATTTCAGCAGTTACTTCTGTTAAAACCCTAGGATGGAGTCCATCAGGACCTGGGGACTTATACTTTTTAGTTCTAATCATTTTTGTGGTACCCTTTTCCTAGCTTAATGTAATTGTTTTAAGTTCCTCTCTCCCTTTCATCTCCTGATCATAATTATTTCTGGGATGTTATTTGTATCCTCTATGGTGAAGATCAACACCAAATATCTGTTCAATTCATCTGTCATTTTCTTATTTCCCATTATTGATTCCCCATTCTTACTTTCTAGAGGGGCAATGCTCACTTTGCTTACCTTTTTCCTTTTAAAATATCTGTGGAAACTCTAACTATCATGTTTAATTTCTAGACAGCTTTCTCTCATACTAATTTCTCCCTCTTTATTAATCTTTTAGTCATTCTTTGCTGTTCCTTATATTAAATCCAATTTTCTAACCTGCCGCTCATTTTTGCAGAATTATAAACTTTATTTTAATTTGATATTATCTTTGACTTCTTTAGTTAGCAAAGTGTTTCTTTCTCACTAGAATGCATTATTTACAGAGTATTCTAAAAAATCTCCTTAAATATCTGTCACTGCATCTCTACTGACATATTCCTGAATCTAATTTCTCAGTTCACCTCAACCAACCCTGTCTTCATACCCTCATAATTACCTCTATTTAAGTTTAAAACACTATTCTTAGATCCACTTCACTCTCTCTCTCAAATTGAATGGGAAATTCAATCATGTTATGATCACTGTTACCTAGGGACATCTCTATGAGGTCATTAATTAATCACATATCATTGCACGCTACCAGATCCAGTGTAGCCTGCTCCCTGGATGGCGATGAAACACGCTGCTCTAAAAAACGGTCTCAAACATAATCCATGAACTCATCATCCAGGATATCTTTGCCAATTTGATTTGCAGAATCTATATATAGAGTAAAAATAATCATGATTACCACTGTATCTTTCTCATAAGTCCCCATTACCTCTTCCCATATACCCCATCTACAATTTTGTTACTTTTAGGGGGCATATAAAGTAATGTCACAAATAACCACTTACCTTTATGATTTCTCATCTCTACCCAAACTACATTCTACATCTAGATCTCCAGAACGAAGGTAATCTCTCTCTATTGTGTCAATGTCATCCTTAATTAACAAGTTACCCCTCCATCTTTTCCTAGCTTCCTGTCGTTCTTATTGTCGCATTCTCATGAATATTAATGTCCCAGCCTTTGTCACATTGCAGCCATTTCTCTGTAATTGCGACCAGATCATATATATTTATTTCTATTTGTGCTCTCACTTCATCTGTTTGGTTACAAATGCAAAGTGCATTCAAATATAGACTCCGGAATTCTCCGTTGGTGAGATCCTCCGGTCCACCGGCAGCGCACCCACACCCGCGGGTTTCCCGACAGCGTGGGGTGGCCACAAAGGGGAACCCCATTGGCCGAGTGTGGGAACAGAAAATCCCGCTGCCGGTGGGGGTACGCTGCACTGCACCGAAAAACGCGGCTGGCGGACCGGAGAATCCCACCCAGAACCTTTAATTATGACTGTTAACCTCTAACCTTGACTGTTGGTGCACCCATGTGTTTGTACGTTCTGTACCCTTCTGCCACACTCTGATCATCATTTCTCTTATTCTTACTTTGCTGTTTTGCTTTGTTTTCTCTATTTAATTTATCACATTTCTCCAAATGATCCCTTTCCCACCCCACCCACCCCAATATTTAGCTTATAACCTTCTCTACTGCCCTTGTTATACGACTCACCATAACACTTGCCCAGCACAGTTCAAGTGAAAACTGACCCAATGGTTTGAATTTCAAAATTTCAATTTCAAAACCCATTTCTCCCACACTAAACTTTGAGCCACACATTTAACTGTTGAGTCTGATTTAACTTGTGTCAGTCTGCTCGTGGCTCAGGTAGTAATCCAGAGATTATTATCTTTGAGGTTCTGCTTTTAAATTTAACCCCTAGTTTACACAGTCTATGTAGCACCTCTTTCTCAGTTCTATCTATGTCATTGGTACCTACTTGGACGATGATCACATCCTCCCCCTCCCACTGCAAATTCATCTCCAGCCTGGAGCAGCTGTCCTGAACCCTTTCATTGGGCAGGCAACACAGCCATCTAGACTCCTGCACTCGACTGCAGAGAGCTGTGTCAATTGTCCTCACTATACTATCCCCGACTACCACTAAAATCCTATTAATTCCCCCTGCTTGAATGACATCCTGTACCATGGTGATGGTCAGTTTGTTCACTCACCCTACAGCCAAGGCGCTGCCAGGGGTCAGGCCTGGTGAGGGGCCTTGCCAATTGGAGGAGAGGTGAGGCGGGGAGGGGGGGGGGGGGCGTCACAGGTGCCATTACAAGTTTTGCGGCATGAAGGGTGGGGTCAGTAAAGTTGGAGAGGCCTGAAAGTGTGTGTGTGGGGGCGGGGGGCTCGGGGTTGCTGTTCAACATGGTGCATTGATATATGAACAGCCTTCTAGCTGGCGAGATCAGCTCAACAGCAGAAAATTACTCGAAGTGTGACCTCAGCAGAGAGAAACTCCCCGAGGCAAAAAAACAGATGGAGTGCCGAGAATCACCCACCAAACGCGCACAATAGAACATAGAACATAGAACGATACAGCGCAGTACAGGCCCTTCGGCCCACGATGTTGCACCGAAACAAAAGCCATCTAATCTACACTATGCCATTATCATCCATATGTTTATCCAATAAACTTTTAAATACCCTCAATGTTGGCCAGTTCACTACTGTTGCAGGTAGGGCATTCCACGGCCTCACTAATCTTTGCGTAAAGAACCTACCTCTGACCTCTGTCCTATATCTATTACCCCTCAGTTTAAAGCTATGTCCCCTCGTGCCAGCCATTTCCATCCGCGGGAGAAGACTCTCACTGTCCACCCTATCTAACCCCCTGATCATTTTGTATGCCTCTAATAAGTCTCCTCTTAACCTTCTTCTCTCTAACGAAAACAACCTCAAGTCCATCAGCCTTTCCTCATAAGATTTTCCCTCCATACCAGGCAACATCCTGGTAAATCTCCTCTGCACCCGCTCCAAAGCCTCCACGTCCTTCCTATAATGCGGTGACCAGAACTGTACGCAATACTCCAAATGCGGCCGTACCAGAGTTATGTACAGCTGCAACATGACCTCCTGACTCCGGAACTCAATCCCTCTACCAATAAAGGCCAACACTCCATAGGCCTTCTTCACAGCCCTATCAACCTGGGTGGCAACTTTCAGGGATCTATGTACATGGACACCTAGATCCCTCTGCTCATCCACACTTCCAAGAACTTTACCATTAGCCAAATATTCCGCATTCCTGTTATTCCTTCCAAAGTGAATCACCTCACACTTCTCTACATTAAACTCCATTTGCCACCTCTCAGCCCAGCTCTGCAGCTTATCTATATCCCTCTGTAACCTGCTACATCCTTCCACACTGTCGACAACACCACCGACTTTAGTGTCGTCTGCAAATTTACTCACCCACCCTTCTGCGCCTTCCTCTAGGTCATTGATAAAAATGACAAACAGCAATGGCCCCAGAACAGATCCTTGTGGTACTCCACTTGTGACTGTACTCCATTCTGAACATTTCCCATCAACCACCACCCTCTGTCTTCTTTCAGCTAGCCAATTTCTGATCCACATCTCTAAATCACCCTCAATCCCCAGCCTCCGTATTTTCTGCAATAGCCTACCGTGGGGAACCTTATCAAACGCTTTGCTGAAATCCATATACACCACATCAACTGTTCCACAATAGTGGACTTAGTTTTAACTTCACTGAATTGCAACCCCCCCCCCCCCCTCACCCCCTGCCCCCGATGCCAAGAAAGCTGGAAAGTGGTGTTGAATAGCAGGATGATTCCCGGCTTGCAGATGCTGAGAAAACCCCGCCAAAAACATCCAAAAGCGGACTTTAACTTCTGTCTGCTGAATCGTGCCCAATGTTTTAAGCAATGCAAGCAGATGTTTCTGGGAATCAAAGATTGAATTACTGCTTCAGGAATACAAGTTTTATTATTGTTAATCTGTTAGCTGAACAATGTGAGTTATGAAACTAGATGTGCTGGTGCACAGTTCTCATTTTACATCCATGGGATTACATATGACACAGAAACAGATCATTCAGCCAAACAAGCCGATCCCAGTGTTCAAGCTCCACCTGAGCTTCCTCCAATCTTTCTTCAACAAAATCTACTACTGTAACCCTCTATTTCCTTCTCCTTCTCTAACATACTTTCCAGCTTCCCCTTAAATGCTATTTATTTCAAACACCTCCAGTGATAAGGAGTTCCATGTTGTCACCAGTACGAGTGAAAAGTTTCTTCCAAAGTTCCTGTTGGGTTTGTTGGTAACTATCTTATGTGGATGCCGTCTAATTATGTTCTGTGGGCGATCTTGTGGTGTAGTGATAATGTCCCTAACTCGAGGCCAGAAACTCTTGGTTCAGATCTCACTTCAGGATTTGATGGCCTTGAAGATGTGTGCTCAACATGGCCAGACAGGTCAATTTGTAACAGCCAGTAAATCCTTCCAAACCCCTGATGATAGGTGGTAAGTGATGCACGATCAATTGCACAAAGATTAAAGTTGGGTACAACTGTGGCTTTATTACAGTCAGATGCGTGGCCTCCTGCTGCAGCTG
The DNA here is from genome assembly GCF_047496885.1 of Scyliorhinus torazame. Taxonomy (NCBI): domain Eukaryota; kingdom Metazoa; phylum Chordata; class Chondrichthyes; order Carcharhiniformes; family Scyliorhinidae; genus Scyliorhinus; species Scyliorhinus torazame. The sequence continues at coordinate 177,461,130 of NC_092710.1, read as the reverse complement.
GTGAAATGGCAGGGCACTGGAGGTCATGCATATTTATATAGTTCTTCGTGGGCGGGGCCAGCCAGCAGGAGCTACCGGTGAACCTGTAGTGCAGGTCCTACCTTACATCTCCTATTACAGTGGTTCACCACTGCCAAGCATAATGGAGCAATTCCATGGAAGTTCATGATCGACAATGCTCTCTTAAGTCAATCAACCTGAAGGAGAGGATTATGCTCTTCCCAACAAGAGTCTCTGTTTGTTCTATCAAAATCTTTAATGACTCAAAAGGCCACCAGTAGATCATCCCTCAGCCTTCTTTTTTCCAAAACTGTAGCGACCCAACCTTTCAATCCTTTCCTGATATGTATGCGGTAGGTGAAGAAATATCTGTGGAGAGTTCTGATGAGTGCTCATCAGTTGGAAACTGTTTCGATCCACAGGGGGATAGGTGTGATAAGTGTACTTGTACTCACAGATCTGTTGCTCCACTACCCAATCCAGACTTGCACCTTGCAAGTGATAAGTAGCCTCCCTATTAGAACATAGAACATACAGTGCAGAAGGAGACCATTTGGCCCATCGAGTCTGCACCGACCCACTTAAGCCCTTACTTCCACCCTATCTCCGTAACCCAATAACCCCTCCTAACCTTTTTGGTCACTAAGGGCAATTTATCATGGCCAATCCAGTTAACTTGCACGTCTTTGGACATCGGGAGGAAACCGGAGCACCCGGAGGAAACCCAAACAGACACGGGGAGAACGTGCAGACTCCACACAGACAGTGACCCAGCAGGGAATCGAACCTGGGACCCTGGTGCTGTGAAGCCACAGTGCTAACCACTATGCTGCAGTGCTGCCCTTTAAGCCTGTTCCTGTTTGAACTTAATTTGGCACTTATTTGTCCATTCTGCAAGTTTATTAATACCTGTTGTAATTGCAGTCCTCATCAATATGGACTATTCTTCCCAATTTTATGTGATTTTGATGTCCGAAGGCACGGTGGCACAGTGGTTAGCACTGTGTCTTCACAGCCGAAGGATCTCAGGTTCTACTCCCGGCTTGAGTCCCTTTCTGTGTGGAGTCTGCATGTTCTCCCTGTTGTAGCCACCTGTGTTGGCCACTTCCTGTCTTTAAAATGGAGATCCGCTAAGAATGCAGGGAAATTCAGTCAAACGCAGGAAAAACAGCAGGTGCAAAGATTCCTGTATATCAGAACTTGTAGGAACCCAGACAGCACTGAAACTAACAACCATCTACATATTAATGAGTGATCCCCAGGAACAATTGGAAACAGTTAAGGTAAACAAGGCCAAGCCAGGTTCCTCGGCGCCAGCAGGAGCCAAGACAAAGGAAGGCCAATGGACACTTAGGAACCGCCCAGCGATCAGGGAACCGCTCCAGTATTGGAGAAATCGATCCAAATGATCAGAGCTTAGTCCAATCACTTGGAACCAGGTACGGGGTCCGCCCCGAATGGCACGGAGCCCCTGGGGACTATAAAATAGAGTCCCCAAGTTCAATTTGTCCTTCTTGGCAGGGTCACTCAGCAGCTTGAAACAACCCTTGACAGTGACCTGCCTAGTAGCTGCACCAACCAAGTAAGTCTCCAGTCAATGCATGCTATGAGATAGGCGCTCCTAGCTACCAGTCTATATTAGCTTTGAAGCCTGCAGACTCAGAATAGAACAAAAGGCCATTTGTTCCCCTGACCTGGTGGGCCAGTTCTAAAGCTAAGTATAGGCCTTCTACTGTTAGAGATAGTCTAGGAAGTAGAGTTTTATGCATGAGTAGTGATTGACTGTGTATAATAAATGTGTTTTGATTTGAAACGTACTAACTGGTGTATTGAGTTATTGATCAGCACTTGAACTGGAACCTCGTGGTGGTATCATAAAGATACCTGGCGACTCTAGAGCAAAGGTTATTGAAACAGAGCAAATTAAGTAAAGACACAACGAGCAACATTTAAGAGCCAACCAAAAGTTAGCAACCCTGTGTCTATGTGTATTTCCTCCGGGTGCTCCGATTTCCTCCCACAAGTCCCGAAAGACGTGCTGTTAGGTGATTTGGACATTCTGAATTCTCCCTCCATGTACCCGAACAGGCGCCGGAATGTGGCAACTGGGGGCTTTTCACAGTAACTTCATTGCAGTGTTAATGAAAACCTACTTGTGACAATAAAGAATATTATTATTTTAGTCATCAGAGGGAACTGTGGCAAAACTAAAATAAGGGCTAGAATTCTCCAACCATTCGTTAGTGGTGTGATTCTCTGTTCCCACCGGCAGCCCACCCCCGCCTGTGTGATTCTTAGTGGCGTGGGATGTCTCCAATGGGAAATCCCATTGACAGCGGCGGGAATAGAGAATTCCACCACCATTGGACGGTATGGCGCTTCCCTGTTGTCAAGAAACACGTGGCTGGGGGACTGGAGAAACCAGCCCCAGGACTCTTGAGTGGCCACATCATTCTCATTTGATGCTTTCTGGGTATGAATGACAAGACAGATAGTGATAGGTTAACAGTCACAGTCTGAAACACATTTGACTGAAACCTTCTGTTATTTTGTGATATTATAATGAACATAAAAACGGACGTTTGTCCGATAGTATGCTTTTGACATTATCCATTAAACACTGGTGTGTAGTATTGCATTCCTAGTTTTTTTCATGACTTTTGGAATAAGGTTGAATGCCCCATTAAATGCAGCTGCCATGATTGTGATGTACAAAACGTCTAGCCAATAATAGCACAACTACACCAGATAAAACATTATGCATATTCTTGGATTTGGTTCAGGCCAATTTTCCAATTTTGATAAAATTAAAGCTGGCTAAAGCACATTAAATTTTTAACATTCTTGCTGTCAAATATGTCAAGGGACTTGGGGGTACTTGCAGAAAGAATGTCGAAAGTTGTCTAAACAATTTTATGATATTGCTCTGGCCCAACATTTGAAAGTTCTATGATTGGTGCGCCAGCGACTGCTCGGTTACAACCAGATAATAGGATCACTTCAGAGTTGCAAAAACAGATTGACAGTGCCACTAATTACCTCAGAAACTGACTAGAATTCTTTGAGGAGGCCACTATCTTGATTTAGTTCAACTCAGATAATTGGGAGATATTTGATAACGTTTACTTATGAAATTTAAAAAGAAATGGAAGGTTCAGGAGCCATTACGGGCGGAATTTTCCCATATTCTTTCCAGAGTGTCAGGCCCTGACTGAAACTCACGTGTAGCTCACCAGCCTCACAGACAAGCTTTTAGTCCTGATTTTGAGCCACTCTGAAAAATAAATTAGGAGTGTGGGTCACACCATCACTGCGACAGGGCAGTCTTCATAGAGCCCACAAGGCTGGCTCCTCAGAGATCAGGGCACCCTTAATCAGGAGAGAAAATAACAACTCCCACCCCCCCGGGCCTCCACCCGGCCAAAAGCATTGGGGCTCTCCCATCTCCTCCACCACCATCAGTAATGGAAGCACACCACCCCTCCCTGCCCCCCTGTAACATGCAACAGCATCGGGAGCTCCACCCACCCACCCTCACCACCATTAGCATTGAGGATCTCATCGCCACCACCACATCACCCCATCCCCCCACCCCCGCACCCCCTAACCACCACCACCACCACCACCAGCGATAAGTATAATCATCTGGGGCTCCTCTCTCTAGCCTGATTTTCCAAACCTATTGCAAACCTCACTGATGTGACATCACGTTGACGAGGTTTGAACATTCAGTGAGAAGGGGATCATGCGGCAGAGGGGCTTGGTAATGAGATTACAGTGTATGTGAATCTATTAAACCGAGTTTCTTACCTTTTGTGGGCAGTCTGCTGCCTCATACGCCCTCGTGCCTGAGATGACTTTGGTGGGCGTCCCCTGGTGGGGCCTGCACTTTGAGGGTTGGGCATACTCTCGAGCAGCACGAGAGCCCACCCTTGGCCCACCAGGAGTTGCATCGCAACAGGGTCACATTTGTCAAGACCTACACCAAGTCGGGGCTGCACGGTGGTGCAGTGGTTAGCACTGGGACTACGGTGCTGAGGACCCGGGTTTGAATCCCAGCCCTGGGTCACTGTCCACATGAAGTTTGCACATTCTCCCCGTGTCTGCGTGGGTTTCCCCCCCACAACCCAAAGATGTGCAGGGTAAGTGGATTGGCCGCACTATATTGTCCCTTAATTGCAAAGAAAATAATTGGGTTCTCTAAAGTTATTTAAAAAATGACCTACACCAAGTCTTTCCCACGTGATTCCCACCCCAGAGGGCCGGAGAATTACGTGAGCCCGGAGAATCTGGGGCGGGCTTCTCCATAGCCCGACGATGAAATAGTTTTTGGCGATCGGGTGGAGAATCAATTTTCATGCTGAAATTGGGGCCAGCGCCGGTTTTACACCAGTCCACCTCTAATCCTGTGCTGTGCGCTGTTTCAACGGCGAGTCCGCGGCCAGCCCACCCGGGATGCTCCGCCGTGATGGCCCGAGTTTCCAATGGGGTGGGACTGTGTCCAGCACCGCCTCACTTGGCCGTGATCCGTGCCGCTGGCAGGGGGGATGGTGGGTTTGGTTCATGCACGGCCAGCGCCATATTGTACGATGCAACTGTTGCAAGTCGTCAGCCATGCGCATACGCATGTGCGGCCTGGGACCCGGACATTCTCTGGTCATTTTCGGCACGGGAGGCAGGATTTTCAGTGGCCGCCGATGCTAGCCCCTCACCAGCCCCGGCATCGGTGAACGTTTCATGCCGATTCTTTGGTCGTGAAAGATCACACATGCACCGCTGGCATCAGCACTTGAGTCTCAGGAACAGAGAATCCAGCCCATGGTGTCCAGCCCATTAATATGTTCCTGCTGACAGGGGGGCAAACCTCAGTCCCGACGTCCGCAGGGGACCGGAGCATTGAAATGGGATGCTGGAACTCAACTACTGGCACTGGGTGGTAGAGGATCCAGCTCACTGATTTCCTTCAGTTCACTCCTCACTAAACCCTGCATTCCCCAACATTTCGAGTATCTTATTTGTGTTCCTCTTTGTGAAGACAAAGTATGTATTTAGTTGGTCAAACATTTCTATTCCCTATTATAAGTTTGCCTGTTTCTGATTGTAAGGGACCCACATTTGTTTTCACAAATCTTTTTCTCTTCAAATAGTAATAGAAACCTTTACAGTCACTTTTTATGTTCCTTGCAACTCTTATTTGTTTTTCCTCTTCTTAATCAATTCCTTGGTCTTCCTTTGCTGAATTCTATTCTGCGCCCAATCCTTAAGTCTGTTGCTTTTCCTGGACAATTTGGATCCTCTTCCTTGGATCTAATTGTGTCTCTAATTTCCCACGTAAGCCATGGTTTGGCCACGTTTTAGTTTTATAGACAGGAATGAACAATTGTTGCAGTTCACCCATGCACTCTTTGAATGTTTGCCATTATCTATCCACCATCATTCATTTAAGTACTGTTTCCCAATCCATCACCCAACTTGTGCCTCATACCATCATAGTTTCCTTTAATAAGATTCAGGGCCCTCGTCTCAGAATCAACTACGTCACTCTCTTGCACATTCTCCCCGTGTCTGCGTGGGTTTCATCCCCACAACCCAAAGATGTGCAGGTTAGGTGGATTAACCACGCTAAATTGCCCCTTAATTGGAAACAAATAATTTGGTACTCTAAATTTATAAAAGAAACTGAAAAAAGGAAAAGAAAACTATGTCACTTTCTATCTTGACGTAAAAGTCTACCATATTATGGTTGCTCATCCCCAAGGGGCCTCTCACAACTAGAATGCCAATGATTTATTTCTCATTATCCAATACCCAGTCTAGGATGGCCTGTTCTCTAGTTGGTTCCTCCACATATTGGTCCAGAAAATCATCAACTAAACATTTCAGGAATCCGTCCTCTACGGTTGTGGCTAATTTGATTTGCTCAATCTATATGCAAATTAAAGCCATCCAAAAGTACAGATGTGCCTTTATCGCATGCGTCTCTAATTTCCTGTTTAATGCCATCTCCAAAATCTACAATACAGTTTCAGTGTCTATATACAAACCGCATTAATGTGTTGCGCCTCTTCATGGGCGGGATTCTGCACTACCCGGCGGGGCGGGGGATCCCGGCGGGATGGAGTGGCGTGAACCACTCCGGCGTCAGGCCGCCCCAAAGGTGCGGAGAATCCGCACCTTTAGGGGTCAAGCCTTCACCTTGAGGGGCTAGCCCCGCGTCGGAGTGGTTGGCGCACCGCCAGCCGGCGGGAAAGGCCTTTGGCGCCACGCCAGCCGGGGCCAAAGGGACTTTGCCGGGCAGCGGAAGTCCGCGCATGCACGGGAGCGTTGGCGGCTGCTGACATCATCCCCGCGCAAGCGCAGGGGGGGTGTCTCTTCCGTGTCTGCCATGGTGAAGACTGTGGCCAAGACGGAGGGAAAAGAGTGCCCCCATGGCACAGGCCCACCCGCAGATTGGTGGGCCACGATCGTGGGCCAGGCCACCGTGGGGGCACCCCCCCGGGGCCAGATCGCCCCACGCCACCCCCCCCCCCCCCCTCCGGACCCCGGAGCCCGCCAACGCTGCCTAGTCCCGACGGGAAGAGAGGTGGTTTGATCCTCGCCGGCGGGACAGGCATTCCAGCATCAGGACTTCGGTCCATCGCGGGCCGGAGAATCGCCGGGGGGGGGGCTCGCTGACCGTCACGGCGCGGTTCCCACCCCCGCCGAATATCCGTGACGGAGAATTCTGCAACCGGCGGGGGCGCGATTCACACCAGCCCCCCGCGATTCTCCTACCCGGCAGGGGGTCGGAGAAACCCGCCCCATGTTTCTCAGCTCTCCCCATACAAATTCCACATTGTTTATGCTATTAACTTTCCTCCCGATTGCGTTAATTTCCTCTTTAACCATAAATGCAACCCCACTGCCTGTTACTTTTTGTCTGTCCTTCCTAAATATTGAATACCCCTGGATGTTCAATTCCCATCCGTGGTCACCTTGCAGCCATGACTCTATAGTCCCGACTATACCATACCTGTTTACATCAATTTGCACAATTCATTCATCCATTTTAATGCCAATGCTTTCTGCGTTACGCCTTGAAGCTTGCATTTTTAACATTACTTAACCAGTTCCCACTATTTGATCCTGTTTGATTCTGACCCTTGATTTCTCTGTTTATCACTTTTCTTATTCACGTTTCTGTCTTTTGTTCTTATCCTTGATTCCATCTCCTCTGACTCCTTGCGTAGGTTCACATACTCCTGCCATTTTAGTTTAAACCCTCCCTAACCACTTTTACAAATACTTCCCCTCGGACATCAGTCCCGGTCCTGCCCAAGTGAACTAGTCCAGATTTTACGTGTCCCACCTCCCAGAACCGGCCCCAATATTCTAGGAATCTGAAACCCTCTCCCCACGTATTTATCTGATATACCCTGATACTTCTACTTTAACTAGCACATGGCACTGGTAGTGATCCTGAGATCACTACCTTTGAGGTCCTACTTTTCAACTTACTTTCTAACTTCCTATATTCTGCTTTTAGGACCTCATTCTTTTTTTTTTAACCTATGTCATATGAATTAATGTGTATCACAGCCACTGGCTGTTCACCCTGCCCCTCCAAAATGTCCTGTAACTGCTCCAAGACATTCTTGACCCTAGCATCAGGAAGGAGACATACCATCTTGGAGTCTCATTTGCTACCACAGAAATGCCTATCTATTCTCATTTGATTTGAGTCCCCTGTAATAATTGCATTCCCACACTTTTTACTCCTGGCAACAGAGCCAACCGTGGTGCAACAAATTTGGCTGTTGCTGTCATTCTCCTCAACAGTATCCAAAGCGGTGTATCTGTTTTGTAGGGGAATAGCAACAGGAGATTTCTGCGTTGCCTGCCTAGTCCTTTTGCTCTACCTGGTGGTCACCCATTTACTTCCTGCCTGTGGAGTCTGAACCTGCGATGTGACCACCTCTCTGTACATGCTATCCATGATACTCTCCATCTAGCAGATGCTCTGCAGTGTCCCCAGCCGCTGCTCTAGCTCTGAAACTCGGGCTTAGAGGAGCTGCAGCTGAGACAGTTCCTGCACACATGCTGGCCCAGGGCAGTGGAAATGTTCCCGGATTCCCATATGGAGCACGAGGAGCACACATGGCTTTGAGCTCTCCTGCCATGATTCCCCCCTTTAAATTATATCCCTTACAAACTCTAGACCACAAAAAGACCTTACAAACTGTAAGTGATAAAAGTAGTAAATACTTACCTGACCTTTCCCACTACTTACCAATCAGTTCTCTCCCTTTTAGCCTCGACTGCTGCAGCAGAAAAAGACCATTCTTTGAAGATTTAAAAATTTAGAAAGCATGCAAAAAAAGCAAAAAGTACCACTTTTCCCTCTGCACTGATTTCCCACTGTGCTCCACGTTCCCGATATCCATGCTCTCTGACTGGGTCGCATGCAGAATATGCTCTCTCACTGCTCGTGCGCAAAGCTCACTGACTGTGTACTTCGAATAGTCCCTTTCTTAAATAGAGTTGAGGCGACCTGAGTTGAGTCACAACCAGTTAAACTTCAATAGTAATCAACACCTAATGAGGCCCTAATCAGGCATCTGGTCATTGACAGTGTCATGATATTCATATAAACATATCATGGTGCAAACACACACACACACTGATGGACAGATCAACGGACCAATCAACACACACACAACATCGCAGTCAATCACCAGTGAGAGCACACGCACTATAAAACAGGGAACACCACAGTTCCCGCTGATTCCAGCAGGAGATAGCTCAGAGCACAGGGCTCACAGCGTGCCACTCAGACAGACACCATGTGCTGAGTGCCTCTCTAAGATAGTGCAAGGGCTGGGTCCACAGGTTGACTGGTAAAGTACGAACCACAGCCAGAAGTACACAGTAGATGTTATCAAGAATAATAAAACAGAGTTGTACCATCTACCACCGTGTTGGTTCGTTTGTATAGCGGAACACCCAACACGACATAGTACCAGGATTGGAACCCAGCAACTGTGAGACCTACCTGCACATCTCGAGCGATCCGCCATCCTGCGCCATGGACACCATCAGCCCACCGCAGCCGCTCCAAATCGCTGGAAACCTCGGCGTCAACTGGAAGCTGTTTAAACAGCGCTTCCAGTTCTTCCTAGAAGCCACAGACAGGGAAAATGCATCGGACACCAGGAAGATCGCCCTCCTCCTCTCCACGGCGTGGCAAGACGCCATCCACATCTGCAACTCCCTGGCATTCGCGGACGGCGAGGACAAGGCGAAGTACAAGACGGTCCTTCTCAAACTTGAGCAAAACCTCAACGTCAAAGTGAATGCGAGCTTCGAGAGGTACCTCTTCCAGCAGCGCCTGCAGGGTAAGGATGAGCCTTTTCAATCCTTTTTGACACACCTCCGTATCCTCGCGCAGTCCTGCGGCTATGAGGCCACCTCCGATTCCATGAATCGGGACCAGATAGTTTTTGGGGTCACCTCGGGCACCCTACGCCAGCAGCTCCTCAAAATAAAAAGCCTCACCCTAGCCACCACCATGGAAACCTGCGTCCTCCACGAAAATGCGACCAGCCGGTACTTCCAATTCCAGGCGCCGAATCGGCATAGCAGGGGTCCTACAAGGCCGAGCGTGTCCAGTCGATCGAGTTCCTCCCGGCCCCCGGCCCGGACGAGGGTGGCCATTTCTCGTGCTTTCCGCGGCCTCCCGTGCTTGTACGCAACAAAAGAGACGTCGGCGCAGAGGGACGTGATGCGCAGGCGGGCTCTACGCAGGACCAAACTGCGCATGCGCGGTGGCGCAATGACGTCACGACGTGCGGCAACTGTGGATCCGCACATTTAAAGCGGCAATGTCCAGCGAAAAATCGACAATGCCTCTGCTGTGGCAAGGTGGGCCACTACGCTGTCGAGCAGCTCAACCTGCCAACGCTCCCCAATTCCGCCAGCCTCGCAGGGACGTGCGGGCCATTCAGCCTCCATACACCGAGTCGTACCCTGGCAACGTACAGACCAGTGACACCGACGACCGGGAAGCCTCCCGCGTTGCGATAATTGACAGAAATCGGATGTCCCCAAGTAGGACCCACCAGCCGATGCCAGTGCACAGCATTAATCCGGGTGATGAATGGTGTGCCACCCTAACGGTCAACCGATCACCAATCACATTCCGTTTAGACACTGGTGCCTCCGCCAAGCTCATTGCATGGTCAGCCTTCTACGCCTTGAAGGTCAAACCACCGATTCGGCCATCCCGCTGTCAGTTGGTCGATTACAATGGTAATGTTATCCCGGCCATGGGACCCTGCCAGCTCGAGGTTACACACAATTCACACGCAGCCACACTGTCCTTTGAGATAGTTGGATCCTCGAAGGACTCCCTGCTAGGCACACAGGCGTGCAAGGTTCTCCACCTCGTTCAGCGGGTACACACTCTGTCTCCAGAAGGCACGTCCGATTTCCCGGATGCGGACTTTAGGGCACAGCTCCACTCGCTCCTCGCCCACAACCAGGAGGCTTTCGAGGGCATGGCCACACTGCCCTACACTTACAGAATATGGCTCAAACCGGATGCCACCCCAGTCATTCACGCACCTCGTAGAATCCCAGCACCACTCAAGGACCGCCTCAAGCAGCAGCTGCAGGATCTCCAGGACCAAGGAGTGCTTTCCCGGGTCATGGAGCCCACGCCATGGGTCAGCTCCATGGTGTGCGTTAAAAAGCCCTCTGGCGAACTCCGGATCTGCATCGACCCGAAAGACCTGAACAATAACATCATGAGGGAACACTACCCCATACCCAAACGGGAAGAGATCACGAGCGAAATGTCCCGGGCTAGAATTTTTACAAAGCTTGATGCCTCAAAGGGTTTTTGGCAGATTCAGCTGGATCAGTCCAGCTGAAAGCTGTGCACCATCAACACTCCCTTTGGCAGGTACTGCTACAATAGGATGCCGTTTGGCATCATCTCGGCATCCGAGGTGTTTCATCGAATCATGGAACAGGTGATGGAGGGCATCGAAGGGGTACGCGTCTATGTTGACGACGTCATCATCTGGTCCACCACACCACAGGGGCACATCAGTCATCTCCAGCGCGTCTTTGCTCGGATACGAGAACACGGCCTCCGCCTCAACCGAGCCAAGTGTTCTTTTGGCCAAACTGAGCTAAAGTTTCTGGGGGACCACATATCCCGGTCAGGGGTGTGTCCGGATGCAGACAAAGTGGCAGCTATTGCAGCCATGCCGCAGCCAGCAGACAAGAAGGCAGTGCTACGCTTTCTGGGGATGGTCAACTTCCTGGGGAAGTTCATTCCCAACCTTGCCTCCCACACAACGGTCTTCGCCACCTAGTGAAGAAGACTACGGAGTTCCAGTGGCTGCCCGCACACCAGAAGGAATGGGAGGAGCTCAAGATTAAGCTCACCACAGCCCCGGTATTGCCGTTCTTCGACACTACTCGAGATACAAAGATCTCGACTGATGCGAGCCAGTCCGATATTGGGGCGGTACTCCTGCAACGGGACGACACTGCATCATGGGCCCCGGTCGCCTATGCCTCGCGGGCCATGACCCCCACAGAACAGCGCTATGCGCAGATCGAGAAGGAGTGCCTGGGTTTGTTAACCGGCATAGATAACTTCCACGACTATGTGTATGGTCTCCCTCAGTTCACCGTGGAAACCGACCATTGCCCTCTGGTCGGCATCATACACAAGGACCTTAATGAGATGACCCCTCACCTCCAGCGCATTCTGCTCAAGCTCCGGAGGCACGACGTCCAACTGGTCTACACCCCGGGAAAGGACCTCATCATCGTGGATGCCCTGTCCAGAGCTGTGAGCACACCTCCCGAATCGGGGGGGTTCGTATGTCAGGTCGAAGTGCATGTGGCCTTCACATCGGCCAATCTGCCAGCTAATGATGCAAGTCTGGCCCGTATTTGTCGGGAGACTGCGGCTGACCCCCTTCTACAACTTGTGATGCGCCACATGATGGAAGGGTGGCTCAAAGGACAGTGCCCGCAATTCTACAATGTCCGGGACGACTTGGCCGTCATTGACGGTGTCCTCCTAAAGTTGGACCGGATTGTGATTCCACACAGCCTGCACAGGCTCGTCCTCGAACAATTACACGAAGGCCATCTCGGGGTTGAGAAGTGCAGGCGGAGGGCCCGAGAAGCTGTATACTGGCCGGGCATCAGTGACGACATCGCCAACATGGTGCTCAACTGCCCCACCTGCCAAAGGTTTCAACCGGCGCAACCCCCTGAGACGCTTCAGCCCCATGAGTTGGTAACGTCCCCCTGGACGAAGGTGGGTGTGGACCATTTTCATGCGCTCGGCAGGGACTACGTCATCATAATTGATTCTTTTTCAAATTATCCGGAGGTCATACACCTGCACGATTTGACATCATCAGCTGTAATCAGAGCATGCAAGGAAACCTTCGCTCGCCATGGCATTCCGCTTACCGTCATGTCGGACAATGGGCCCTGTTTTGCCAGCCAAGAATGGTCTTCTTTTGCCGCTTCGTATGGCTTCACACATGTGACGTCCGGCCCTCTGCTCCCCAGCCAAATGGCAAGGCGGAAATGGGCGTCCATATCGTGAAGCGGCTCCTCTGCAAGGCTGCTGATGCCGGATCGGATTTCTGTTTAGCCCTGCTGGCCTATCGCTCGGCCCCACTGCCCACAGGCCTCTCACCAGCCCAGCTGTTGATGGGTCGCGCCCTCAGGACCACTGTACCGTCCATTCATGTTGCTAAACCCGACCATGCTCCAGTACTGCAAAGGATGCAACAACAGCGTGCTCAGCAGGAGGTGGCACATGACACTCGGGCAACTGATCTTCCTGCCTTGGCGCTTGGAGACAACGTCCGCATCCACCTACCAGAGGGTGGCTGGTCGGCAACTGCCAAAGTTCTCCGCCGCGTGGCTCGCCGCTCGTTCCTGGTTCGCATGCCTGATGGCTCCATTCGCCGGCGTAATCGGCGGGCCCTTCGGCTGCTTCCGCGCTCGCTACGTGATCACGCACTGGTGCCATGCCCTCCTGTTGTCCCTGATGTCGACTTTGTGGAGCTTCCTGCCACTATGCCTATTCCTCTGTCGCCCGTGGCCAGGCCCATTCCCCAGCCGGTGGATCCTGACCCACCCTTGAGGCGGTCAACCCGAATTTGTTGCCCACCTACTAGGCTGTACTTATGAGCCTGTTTGCACATTGGACTCACTAAAGTGTTATGCCACAATGTTAATGTGTTTCTCTTTTTGTCGTTACAGGAGTTCTCTTTTGATGTTTGATGATTGCACTTGTTTTGTTTATGGTACAACCTCGTTGCTATGTTGCACCTGACACCTTCCTAGGTATATAGTTTAGCCTCATGTACATGTTGTAGATATTACACACACATATTCAGCTGCACTCAGTACACACCAATATTTATTACCATATAGGCACATATTCTTGTGAAAAGGGGGGGATATCATGATATTCAGATAAACATCATGGTGCAAACACACACACACACTGATGGACAGATCAATGGACCAATCAACACACACGCAACATCACAGCCAATCACCAGTGAGAGCACACGCACTATAAAACAGGGAACACCACAGTTCCCGCTGATTCCAGCAGGAGATAGCTCAGAGCACAGGGCTCACAGCGTGCCACTCAGACATACACCGTGTGCTGAGTGCCTCTCTAAGATAGTGCAAGGGCTGGGTTCACAGGTTGACTGGTAAAGTACGAACCACAGCCAGAAGTACACAGTAGATGTTATCAAGAATAATAAAACAGAGTTGTACCATCTACCACCGTGTTGGTTCGTTTGTATAGCGGAACACCCAACACGACAGACAGTTCTACCTTATCCATCTTTTAACTAAACTACTGAATCTACAAAAATTAAAGAGAAAGACTTAGCACTTCAATTCCCACTGTGATCCAATTTCCCGATACCCAAATTAGAACATAGAACATAGAACATTACAGCAAAGTACAGGCCCTTCGGCCCTCGATGTTGCGCCGACTTGCGAAACCATTCTAAAGCCCATCTACACTATTCCCTTTTCGTCCATATGTCTATACAATGACCATTTGAATGCCCTTAGTGTTGGCGAGTCCACTACTGTTGCAGGCAGGGCATTCCACGCCCTTACTACTCTCTGAATAAAGAACCTACCTCTGACATCTGTCCTATATCTATTTCCCCTCAATTTAAAGCTATGTCCCCTCGTGCTAGAGATCACCATCAGAGGAAAAAGGCTCTCACTGTCCACCCTATCCAATCTTCTGATCATCTTGTATGCCTCAATTAAGTCACCTCTTAACCATCTTCTCTCTAACGAAAACAGCCTCAAGTCCTTCAGCCTTTCCTGAGAAGATCTTCCCTCCATACCAGGCAACATTCTGGTAAATCTCCTCTGCACCCTTTCCAATGCTTCCACATCCTTCCTATAATGCGGCGACCAGAATTGCACGCAATACTCCAAATGTGGCCGCACCAGAGTTTTGTACAGCTACAACATGACCTCATGGCTCCGAAACTCAATCCCTCTACCAATAAAAGCTAACACACCGTACGCCTTCTTAACAACCCTCTCAGCCTGGGTGGCAACTTTCAGGGATCTATGTACATGGACACCGAGATCTCTCCGCTCATCCACACTGCCAAGAATCTTACCATGAGCCCAGTACTCTGTCTTCCTGTTATTCCTTCCAAAATGAATCACCTCACTTTTCTGCATTAAACTCCATTTGCCACCTCTCAGCCCAGCGCTGCAGCTTATCTATGTCCCTCTGTAACTTGTAACATCCTTCCACACTGTCACAACTCCACCGACTTTAGTGTCATCTGCAAATTTACTCACCCATCCTTCTACGCCCTCCTCCAGGTCATTATTAAAATGTCAAACAGCAGTGACAAACAGATCCTTGTGGTACACCACTAGTCTGAACATTTCCCATCAACCACCACCCTTTGTCTTCTTCCAGCTAGCCAATTTCTGATCCAAACTGCTAAACCACCCTGAATCCCATGCCTCCGTATTTTCTGCAGTAGCCTACCGTGGGGAACTTTATCAAACGCTTTATTGAAATCCATATACACCACATCAACTGCTTTACCCTCATCCACCTGTTTGGTCACCTTCTCAAAGAACTCAATAAGGTTTGTGAGGCACGACCTACCCTTCACAAAACCGTGTTGACTATCTCTAATCAAATTATTCCTTTCCAGATGATTATACATCCTATCTCTTATAAACCTTTCCAAGATTTTGTCCACAACAGAAGTAAGGCTCACTGGTCTATCGTTACCGGGGTTGTCTCTATTCCCCTTCTTGAACAAGGGGACAACATTTGCTATCCTCCAGTCTTCTGGCACTATTCCTGTAGACAAAAATGACTTAAAGATCAAAGCCAAAGTCTCAGCAAACTCCTCCCTAGCTTCCCAGAGAATCCTTGGATAAATCCCATCCGGCCCAGGGGACTTCTCTATTTTCACATTTTCCAGAATTGTTAACACCTCCTCCTTATGAACCTCAAGCCCTTCTAGTCTAGTAGCCTGAATCTCAGTATTCTCCTCGACAACATTGTCTTTTCCCTGTGTGAATACTAACGAAAAATATTCATTTAGCACCTCTCCTATCTCCTCGGACTCCAAGCACAACTTCCCACTACTCTCCTTGACTGGCCCTACTCTTACCCTAGTCATTTGTTTATTCCTGACATATCTATAGAAAGTTTTAGGGTTATCTTTGATCCTACCTGCCAAAGACTTCTCATGTCCCCTCCTGGCTCTTCTTGGCTCTCTCTTTAGGTCCTTCTTAGCTAACTTGTAACTCTCGAGCGCCCTAACTGAACCGTCATGTCTCATCTTTACATAAGTCTCCTTCTTCCTCTTGACAAGTGTTTTGACTGCTTTAGTAAACCACAGTTCCCTTGATTGACCACGTCCTCCCTGCTTGACAGGTACATACTTATCAAGGACACGCAGTAGCTGTTCCTTGAACAAGCTCCACATTTCCATTGTGCCCATCCCCTGCAGTTTTCCTCTCCATCCGATGCATCCTAAGTCTTGCCTCATCGCATCATAATTGCCTTTCCCCCAGATATAACTCTTGCCCTGCGGTATATACTTATCCTTTTCCATCACTAAAGTGAACTTAATCGAATTGTGGTCACTATCACCAAAGTGCTCACCTACCTCCAAATTTAACACCTGTCCTGGTTCATTACCCAGTACCAAATTCAATATGGCCTCGTCTCTCATTGGCCTATCTACATACGTGTCAGGAAACCCTCCTGCACACATTGGACAAAAACAGATCCATCTAAAGTTCTCGAACTATAGCGTTTCCAGTCAATATTTGGAAAGTTAAAGTCCCCCATAACAACTACCCTGTTGCTTTCACTCCTATCCAGAATCATCTTTGCAATCCTTTCCTCTACATCTCTGGAACTTTTCGGAGGCCTATAGAAAACCCCTAACAGGGTGACCTCTCCTTTCCTGTTTCTAACCTCAGTCCATACTACCTCAGTAGACGAGTCCTCATCAAACGTCCTTTCTGCCACCGTAATACTGCCCTTGACTAACAATGCCACCCCACCCCCTCTTTTATCACCTTCCCTGAGCTCACTGAAATATCTAAACCCCGGCACCTGCAACAACCATTCCTGTCCCTGCTCTATCCATGTCTCCGAAATGGCCACAACATCGAAGTCCCAGGTACCAACCCATGCCGCAAGTTCACCCACCTTATTCCGGATGCTCCTGGCATTGAAGAAGACACACTTTAAACCGCCTTCCTGCCTGCTGGTACATTCCTGCAACTTTGAAACCTTACTCATGACCTCACTACTCTCAACCTCCTGTATACTGGAGCTACAATTTAGGTTCCCAATTCTTGCTCTTCTCATTCTAAACCCTCTCG
Organism: Scyliorhinus torazame; assembly: GCF_047496885.1. Classification (NCBI taxonomy): domain Eukaryota; kingdom Metazoa; phylum Chordata; class Chondrichthyes; order Carcharhiniformes; family Scyliorhinidae; genus Scyliorhinus; species Scyliorhinus torazame. The sequence goes on along the minus strand of NC_092710.1, from coordinate 177,444,186 downwards.
AAATCTGCAAACAACTAGCGTGTAAAAACCTCAGACAACTAGTCTTCTGTGGAGATTGGTTTTAATGTAAATGGAAAAGCAGAAAATTGGAAGAGGATGCATAAACTATGTATAGAAAATGACATATATCTGTGAATAAGGGTTAAAGGATTTGAGTGTGTTTTAGATTATTTATATAGTTTCCATTCAAATGTGAAGCTGTTGTGGAAAGCAAAGATGCAATTCAAGGAAATATACTTATTAATTGAAACACATTACTTTAATCAGGTCAAATTACTGTTAAAATCAGATTATTATTATCAGGAATGTTGAGTATTTTACCATAAAGGAAAATTAGTTATGATTCTGTCAGGCGGATGGAGCTTGCCCAGCAGTTGTAGAACTGTTGGGGAACCCCCATCAGTTCTGTGGGGGATGGCCTTTGGAACCAATGACCCTTCAGGCAATTCTGTGGCCTTTCCCAAGATTGAGCTCCCTGGTGGCAAAAGTCTCAATCAGAAGCTGGAAACTCGTCATGTCGACAGCACAAGGATTGACTATTGATGGCAATGTATTCATCTGAGGGCCAGGTTGATCACGAGACCTCAAAGGTAAGTGAAGGCAGAATGGGAGTTGCAGATTGGGGGTCACAGGAGTGGGACTCCAAAGCAACTGTGGGGGTGCGGTGGTGGAGGGGTGGGGGGGGTGGGGGGGGGGGGTGGGGGGTGATACTCAGAGATCACTCCTCTGCCCAATACCAGGTCTCTCAATTGGTTCCAGAGTGCCTGACTTTGAGGGATCCTTTCCCACCCCCACCGGGAGGCCTCTGGCAAATCCGACTGGTTTGTAGATGGACTTCTGATGATGCCATGTGGCCTCCATTTAACCCCTTGTGCCACCACTACTTTTTGGTGGCCTCAGGGATAATGTGTGCCAATAGGGCTATTAATAAATCTCACTGACATCCTGCCACTACTGGACAGGAATATTACATCAACCTCTTCCCCCTCTAATTTAATTGGAGGAGGTTTTTACCGTCACTGAGGGAGCGCAATGGGGTCTCTCCTGCAAATAAGTGGGCAATCTGATCTGTCCGATTCCTCTGCTCTATCTCCATAGCTCAACAGGTTTATTACCCTTGTGCTGATCTAATTATCTTTTAAAATTATTGATCATTTCCGCCTATTCACCACCCTCGCAGGCAGTGAGTTCCAGGTCATTACCATTCGTTACATACAACATTCTCACATTCTCCCCTCTATCTCTTGCCTAAGACTTTAAATCGGTGTCCCTCATCCTTGTACTCTAAGCTAATGGGAAGAGATTTTCTTTTTCTAACTTATCTAAACCTGTCATAATCTTGTACAGCTCTATCAAATCTTGTTATGATCCCAGTTGATGTTATAACTGGTCGGGCAGATACCAGAATGAAGTCCTGTCTCAAAATGTAACTTTTACTTTCTTTTATAAAACACCACAGGGCCACGAATTAGTTTTAATAACAAGAAAAATATTAATCATTAAACGGTGAATTATTATACAATAGTCCTTTACTCCTCCTTTAGCTGAAGAAGAACACACAGGTTGAAAGATTAACATGGTTTACAATGTAGATCTTAACCTATAATGGTTTCATTAACATAAAAAGTCCCTTTTAAGCACACAAGATGGCTGTGTAAGACACAATCCTCTCGGAATCCAAGTGAAAATCTGTGGATTTCTCCTCAAATTCCCCCCAGGTGATTCTTATACCATGAGTCACCTTGTCTCACTGAACTCCAGCTTCCACACGTCACAGTTCCAAGCTTTCAAAAATCACACTTCCAAGTCTCCTTTTAAATTTTGCTTTCCCTCTTCTCCATCCTTCAAGGTTTCACTTTGTTTTAGATCTCCATTCAGGTTTCCTTTGTCTTAAAGGTTTTTACACAAACTCTGAGGTCGAGTCACTGAATTCCACATTTATTTTAAATAATATCTCCCAAACTAGTAATTTCTCAGAAACCTTAGCACTACTGCAGATATCTTCATGGCTTTCTCAGCTCTCAGGGGGCAACCGTACTATATTTTTTCAGTGTCAGGCTCTAACTGAAAACCAGTGTGTAGCTCTCCAGCTGCACAGCTCAGTTTTCAGTCCACATCTTGGGCGTCTCTAAGTGAAACAAATCAGTGGACAAGGTTTACACCATCACTCTGTCAGGTCAAGGCCTGATGCCAGCTCCACAGTGATCGGGGTGCCATCTTTAAAGGGCAACTCAATCAGAAATTAAGATTAACTTCCCCTCTCAACCACAGAGGTATTGCCGGCATTCTCTCCTCTCCCCCCCCCCCTGCACAATCATCGGAGGCTCTCCCTCCTATCGCGGAAGTATCGCCAACGTTCTGCCCCGACACTGCCTGCTCCCCACCAAACCTGCAAGTTCCACCCTCGCTGCCTGCCCCCTCCATGCCTGCAAATTTCCCCCTCATTGCCAACTCACCCCCAGGCCTTAAAGTTACCCCCTCAATGGCCTCTGCATATGCGTTTTCCGATTCTCCCCAGATTTTATGCCCACGTCAGCGATCCCACAGACTGCTAATGCAGGTGCAAAATCACCCTCTCTATGATTTTACTGAACAGTAATCTGTTCTGTTCCCCAGTTTCCTCTGTTCCATTAACTGCAGACTTCTTGGAAACTTCTCTTCAGTTCTCTAGCTTTGTTAACTAGCTGGACTTTAGATTTCCAGCATCTGTTTTCTTAAGCATTACTCTATAGTATGACTCTTCTTCCAGCAAGGCTGAGAGAAATGTTTCCTCCTTAGCTTCCTAAAAACAACTGCTTCTAACAGAACTGCCCTTTCCATCACTATCTATCTCCAATTACAATCAAATGAGCGAAAATAAAATATGAAAGCTTTTCACCTTACAAGGCTCCAATTGCTAAGAAACCACTTGTGGTTTATTTACTCTTCATTCCATAGTCCTCTCTCAGCATAATAGAACCAACCCCAACACACACAAACACCTTTGGTCTGGCATGAATCTAACTATAGGTTTTATCCTTCAAAAACATTACATTAAACCAACTTAAAACTATACCTTATTTCCAATGTTTACCACTACAAATATAAATCCCTTAAAACTATGTTTGTTTTCCTAACAATCCCTCCTCAACCTCCTTTGCTTCAGGGAGAACGACCCAGGTTCTCCAACCTAGCTTTGTCGTTAAATTCTCTAATCTCTGGAACTATTCTTAAATCTCTTTTTCATCCTCTCAAGGACATTCACATTCTTCCTAAAGTGTGACGATCATAATTGGATACATTCTGTAATTGTGGTCTAAGCAGAGCTTTATAAAGGTTGAGCATAAGGTAGCATGGTGGCGCAGTGGTTAGCATTGCTGCCTCATGACGCCGAGGTAATAATAATAATCTTTATTGTCACAAGTAGGCTTACATTAATAGTGCAAAGCCCCTAGTCGCCACATTCCAGCACCTGTTCGGGTCATCATAGAATTTACAATGCAGAAGGAGGCCATTCGGCCCATCGAGTCTGCACCGGCTCTTGGAAAGAGCACCCTACCCAAGGTCAACACCGCCACCCTATCCCCATAACCCAGTAGCCCCACCCAACACTAAGGGCAATTTTGGACACTAAGGGCAATTTATCATGGCCAATCCACCTAACCCGCACATCTTTGGACTGTGGGAGGAAACTGGAGCACCCGGAGGAAACCCACGCACACACGGGGAGGATGTGCAGACTCCGCACAGACAGTGACCCAAGCCGGAATCGAACCTGGGACCCTGGAGCTGTGAAGCAATTGTGCTATCCACAAGGCTACCGTGCTGGGTCACAGAGGGAGAATTCAGAATGTCCAAATTACCTGACAGCACGTCTTTCGGGACTAATGGGAGGACACCGGAGCACCCGGAGGAAACCCATGCAGACACGGGGAGAATGGGCAGACTCCGCACAGACAGTGACCCAGCCGGGAATCAAACCTGGGACCGTGGCGCTGTGAAGCCACAATGCTAACCACTGTGCTACCATGCTGCCCGCAGGCCCCAGGTTCGATCCCAACTCTCGCTCACTGTCCGTGTGGAGTTTGCACATTCTCCCTGTGTTTGCATGGGTTTCACCCCACAACCCAAAGATGTGCAGGGTAGGTAGATTGGCCACGCTAAATTGCCCCTTAATTGGATTTAAAATTTAAAACTAAAAAAAAAAATAAAGGGTCAGCATAAACTCGCTGCTTTTGTGAACAATTCCTTTATTTTTGAAGCCTTTGATCCCATAGGCATGGGCAATATTCTCCCAATCTGTCCTGCCATACATCAAGACGCAGGTCCTTCTCTCCCTGCACATTCTTTAAAACTGTGCCATTATACCTACATAGCCTCTCCCGATCACTTCTGGCAAAATGTATCACCTCAAACTTCTCTCTTAAATTCCATGTTCTACTTGTCTTTCTATTCTGCTAACCTATGTCTTGTTGCAATCGATTGATATCACCCTCAGTCTTTGCCACACCTTTTAGTATCGTGGGCAAATCTTGAAATTTTTCTCTGCATTCCAGCATAAAGTTTAATACAGTTTTATACATTTTGTTAAAATTATGATAGGTTTTTTCAGAAGAAAATATCAATGGGAATAGAAAAAAGACTTTCATCTAAATCAATGATGAAGAGATTATTCATTCAAAAGGTCACTGAGGAGTGAGAAAATTACGAAGGTGAGATGATAATTATCCCAGAGTTTTGAGAGAAACAAGTGATTGTATGGGGCTGGCAATCACTCTGGAGGTGTTAGTGAAAATAAGGAAGTCTCAGCAGCTTTCAACAGCATTGCTGCACATATTCAATATGCTAACAAAGCAAAGAGAATTACAGACCCAAACATGAAGGGTATCTGTACTACAGCAGGATAGTAAACAGCAGTCAATGTGGCTTCAGATGAGGCAAGTCCTGCCTGACCAACCTCCTTGATTTATTTGAGAAAGTGGCACCCAGCTTAACTGTGGTAAATTCAATAGAGTTGTGTACTGAGGCAAATAGCACTTGAAAAAGACTGATGTGAAAGATTGCTAATTAAGTGCAAAGCTATTGAAAACCAGAGCAAAACCTGGGTAAGGATGAGAAACTAGCTGAAGTGTCGAGATGATAATGTCAGGGTGGGACATTATGACCGGGGCAGTCTAGAACTCAGTGGTGGGAGCACCAGGAAGTTTTTTTTTCTATTCATTTACGGGATGTGGGCGTCAGTGGTTAGACCAGCAATTATTGTCCATCCCTAGTTGCTCTTAAGAAGGTGGTGGTGAGTGGTCTTCTTGAACCGTTGCAGTCTTTGAGGTGTTGGTGCAGCCATTGTGCTGTAAGGGAGGGAGTTCCAGGATGTTGCCCCAGTGACAATGAAGGAAGGACGATATATTTCCAAGTCAGGGTCGTGAGTGACTTGGAGGGGAACCTCCAGGTGGTGTTCCAAGGTATCTTCTGCTTGTCCTTCTAGATGGTAGTGGTCATGGTTTTGGAAGATGCTGTCTAAGGAACCTTGGCGAGTTACTACAGTGCATCTTGTAGATGGTCCACACAGCTACCAATGTTCGGTGGTGGTGGAGGGTTTGAATGTTTGTGGAAGGAGGAGTAATCCAGCAGGTGCTTTGACCTTGATGGTGTCAAGCTTCTTGAGTGTTGTTGGAGCTGCACTCATCCAGGCAAGTGGAGAGTATTCCATTACACTCCTGACTCGTGCCTTGTAGATGGTGGACAGGCTTTGTGGGGTCAGGAGGTGAGTTACTCGCTGTAGGATTCCTACTCTTTGACCTGCTCTGGTAATCACAGTGTTAATGTGGTTAGTCCAGTTCAGTTTCTGATCAATGGTAACTCCCAGGATGTTTATTGTGAGGGATTCAGTGATGGTGATGCCATTGAGTGTCAAGGGGCAGTGGTTCGATCCTCTCTTGTAGGAGATGGTCATTGCCTGTCACTTGTGTGGCGCGAATGTAACTTGCCACTTTTCAGCCCATGCCTGTATACATCAATGATTTAGATTCTGAAACTCAATACAAATTGTCAGGCGATACCAAACTTGGATAGATAGTGCAATCAAAGGAGGCATTCCAGAATCTACAGAATGAGCTAAGCAAAGTTATGTGTGGGTAGTTCAGTAGCAGATGAAATTTAATGCAAACAAAAGTAAAATATTGCAAATTAAAAGGGGTAAGTTCCACATTTCATGAATGATACTGAAATAGCTGGGAGCCTTAGTAGGCTTGTTTGACTTATTCAGGCAATACAGAGTTACAATCAACTAAGGCAATGGAATGCTGAATTGCAAAGCTCAAACAGGTTGAAGAAAACTGTACAGCAGTTTGGTCAAACAGCACCTTAATTATTATGTCCACTTCTGATTGCTGAGGAATACAGGAGACATTCCAACGCTGGAGGTAATGCACAGAAAAGCCACAAGACTGACCCTAGTAGTCATAATAATATTGAAGAACCCAGGGCTTTTCAATTTTGAAATAATGTGCTTGAAAGGCGATTTAATGGAGACATATAAGATGATTAAGGGAATAGAAAAGGTCAATCCAGATTACTGATTTAAATTATACAGTGGGTGGCTGACTAGTTAGCGGCTGGTTTAGCACAGTGAGCTAAACAGCTGGCTTGTAATGCAGAACAAGGCCAGCAGCGCGAGTTCAATTCCCTTACCAGCCTCCCCGAACAGGCGCCGGAATGTGGTGACTAGGGGCTTTTCACAGGAACTTCATTGAAGCCTACTTGTGACAATAAGAGATTATTGCTATAGTTCAAATTGGTAAAAGGTAACTTTAGCATTGATATAAGGATGCTCGCCCTCCTACAGAGAATGAACTATGCTTAGAATGAGCTGCTTTTGAGGATGTGAAAAACTTAGAATTAATTAAGAATCAACTAGATGCAGGAGAATGACCTTTCTAAATTTCTGAAGGGAGAGTGTTTCCAGAAATGCAGGGCTGAATTTTCCCACAGACTTTGGGACTCGTAGTTTGGACCAAATGGGGATCCCAAATCTGCAGTTGTTGGGGCTGAGACTAGCTCAACAATATTTCAGGAGGCAGCCTCTTAATTGGCTGCTTCCACGTTCACTGTCCTATGAAAGGTGGCAGGCTCTTGATACCTCAGTATTGTGATGTGTGTTTCTCAAGGTGAGCAAACATGGAACTTCTTTATGAGCAACGAGATGGAAAAATCAGCCAATCACATCACTGTAGTGTTCATGGGCCAGTGCAGGACAGAATGAGCCATTCCAGTGCAGGAGCAAATATTCCAATCAACAAGATGCGTAAGCTGCCATTCAGTATATTTCAGTCTCATTTGGCTTCAAAGGTTAACTACTGGAGAGAATTCTTCGAGACAGGATCTACTCCCATTTGGAAGCAAATGGACGTATTAGTGAGAGGCAGCACGGTTTTGTGAAGGGGAGGTCGTGTCTCACTAACTTGATAGAGTTTTTCGAGGAGGTCACTAAGATGATTAATGCAGGTAGGGCAGTGGATGTTGTCTATATGGACTTCAGTAAGGCCTTTGACAAGGTCCCTCATGGTAGACTAGTACAAAAGGTGAAGTCACACGGGATCAGGGGTGAGCTGGCAAGGTGGATTCAGAACTGGCTAGGCCATAGAAGGCAGAGGGTAGCAATGGAGGGATGCTTTTCTAATTGGAGGGCTGTGACCAGTGGTGTTCCACAGGGATCAGTGCTGGGACCTTTGCTGTTTGTAGTATATATAAATGATTTGGAGGAAAATGTAACTGGTCTGATTAGTAAGTTTGCAGACGACACAAAGGTTGGTGGAATTGCGGATAGCGATGAGGACTGTCTGAGGATACAGCAGGATTTAGATTGTCTGGAGACTTGGGCGGAGAGATGGCAGATGGAGTTTAATCCAGACAAATGTGAGGTAATGCATTTTGGAAGGGCTAATGCAGGTAGGGAATATACAGTGAATGGTAGAACCCTCAAGAGTATTGAAAGTCAAAGAGATCTAGGAGTACAGGTCCACAGGTCATTGAAAGGGGCAACACAGGTGGAGAAGGTAGTCAAGAAGGCATACGGCATGCTTGCCTTCATTGGACGGGGCATTGAGTATAAGAATTGGCAAGTCATGTTGCAGCTGTATAGAACCTTAGTTAGGCCACACTTGGAGTATAGTGTTCAATTCTGGTCGCCACACTACCAGAAGGATGTGGAGGCTTTAGAGAGGGTGCAGAAGAGATTTACCAGAATGTTGTCTGGTATGGAGGGCATAAGCTATGAGGAGCGATTGAATAAACTCGGTTTGTTCTCTCTGGAACGAAGGAGGTTGAGGGGCGACCTGATAGAGGTCTACAAAATTATGAGGGGCATAGACAGAGTGGATAGTCAGAGGCTTTTCCCCAGGGTAGAGGGGTCAATTACTAGGGGGCATAGGTTTAAGGTGAGAGGGGCAAGGTTTAGAGTAGATGTACGAGGCAAGTTTTTTACGCAGAGGGTAGTGGGTGCCTGGAACTCGCTACCGGAGGAGGTAGTGGAAGCAGGGACGATAGGGACATTTAAGGGGCATCTTGACAAATATATGAATAGGATGGGAATAGAAGGATACGGACCCAGGAAGTGTAGAAGATTGTAGTTTAGTCGGGCAGTATGGTCGGCGCGGGCTTGGAGGGCCGAAGGGCCTGTTCCTGTGCTGTACATTTCTTTGTTCTTTGTTCTTTGTCCCCTACTTCCTCTCACAAAATCAGAGAAGTTATTACCATAAGTTCATGTGGGAGGAGTGTCCAGTAAGCCCAAGTCCAATATCAGTGGCTCTGTCGGCAGGATTATGTTCTTTGTCCTGAAGCGACGTTCTGAAGGCCGGTCATGAGAGTGTTGGTGGTTAGAATTGTCAACATGTGACCACCTGCCACCATTAGGCCTCCCAACAGCCAGCGGGAGATAGAGGAGCAGATAGGTAGACAGATTTTGGAAAAGAGTAAAAACAACAGGGTTGTGGTGATGGGAGACTTCAACTTCCCCAATATTGACTGGGACTCACTTAGTGCCAGGGGCTTAGACGGGGCGGAGTTCGTAAGGAGCATCCAGGAGGGCTTCTTAAAACAATATGTAGACAGTCCAACTAGGGAAGGGGCAGTACTGGACCTGGTATTGAGGAATGAGCCCGGCCAGGTGGTAGATGTTTCAGTAGGGGAGCATTTCGGTAACAGTGACCACAATTCAGTAAGTTTTAAAGTACTGGTGGACAAGGATAAGAGTGGTCCTAGGATGAATGTGCTAAATTGGGGGAAGGCTAATTATAACAATATTAGGCGGGAACTGAAGAACATAGATTGGGGGCGGATGTTTGAGGGCAAATCAACATCTGACATGTGGGAGGCTTTCAAGTGTCAGTTGAAAGGAATTCAGGACCGGCATGTTCCTGTGAGGAAGAAGGATAAATATGGCAATTTTCGGGAACCTTGGATAACAAGAGATATTGTAGGCCTCGTCAAAAAGAAAAAGGAGGCATTTGTCAGGGCTAAAAGGCTGGGAACAGACGAAGCCTGCGTGGAATAGAAGGAAAGTAGGAAGGAACTTAAGCAAGGAGTCAGGAGGGCTAGAAGGGGTCACGAAAAGTCATTGGCAAATAGGGTTAAGGAAAATCCCAAGGCTTTTTACACGTAAAAAGCAAGAGGGTAGCCAGGGAAAGGGTTGGCCCACTGAAGGATAGGCAAGAGAATCAATGTGTGGAGCCAGAGGAAATGGGCGAGGTACTAAATGAATACTTTGCATCAGTATTCACCAAAGAGAAGAAATTGGTAGATGTTGAGTCTGGAGAAGGGTGTGTAGATAGCCTGGGTCGCATTGAGATCCAAAAAGACGAGGTGTTGGGTGTCTTAAAAAATATTAAGGTAGATAAGTCCCCAGGGCCTGATGGGATCTACCCCAGAATACTGAAGGAGGCTGGAGAGGAAATTGCTGAGGCCTTGACAGAAATCTTTGGATCCTCACTGTCTTCAGGGGATGTCCCGGAGGACTGGAGAATAGCCAATGTTGTTCCTCTGTTTAAGAAGGGTAGCAAGGATAATCCCGGGAACTACAGGCCGGTGAGCCTTACTTCAGTGGTAGGGAAATTACTGGAGAGAATTCTTCGAGACAGGATCTACTCCCATTTGGAAGCAAATGGACGTATTAGTGAGAGGCTGCATGGTTTTGTGAAGGGGAGGTCGTGTCTCACTAACCTGATAGAGTTTTTTGAGGAGGTCACTAAGATGATTGATGCAGGTAGGGCAGTGGTTGTTGTCTATATGGACTTCAGTAAGGCCTTTGACAAGGTCCCTAATGGTAGACTAGTACAAAAGGTGAAGTCACACGGGATCAGGGGTGAGCTGGCAAGGTGGATACAGAACTGGCTAGGTCATAGAAGGCAGAGAATAGCAATGGAAGGATGCTTTTCTAATTGGAGGGTTTTGACCAGTGGTGTTCCACAGGGATCAGTGCTGGGACCTTTGATCCTTGTAGTATATATAAATGATTTGGAGGAAAATGTAACTGGTCTGATTAGTAAGTTTGCAGACGACACAAAGGTTGGTGGAATTGCGGATAGCGATGAGGACTGTCAGAGGATACAGCAGGATTTAGATTATTTGGAGACTTGGGCGGAGAGATGGCAGATGGAGTTTAATCCGGACAAATGTGAGGTAATGCATTTTGGAAGGTCTAATGCAGGTAGGGAATATACAGTGAATGGTAGAACCCTCAAGAGTATTGAAAGTCAAAGAGATCTAGGAGTACAGGTCAACAGGTCATTGAAAGGGGCAACACAGGTGGAGAAGGTAGTCAAGAAGGCATACGGCATGCTTGCCTTCATTGGCCGGGGCATTGAGTATAAGAATTGGCAAGTCATGTTGCAGCTGTATAGAACCTTAGTTAGGCCACGCTTGGAGTATAGTGTTCAATTCTGGTCGCCACACTACCAGAAGAATGTGGAGGCTTTAGAGAGGGTGCAGAAGAGATTGACCAGAATGTTGCCTGGTATGGAGGGCATTAGCTATGAGGAGCGGTTGAATAAACTCGGTTTGTTCTCACTGGAACGAAGGAGGTTGAGGGGAGACCTGATAGAGGTCTACAAAATTATGAGGGGCATAGACAGAGTGGATAGTCAGAGGCTTTTCCCCAGGGTAGAGGGGTCAATTACTAGGGGGCATAGGTTTAAGGTGAGAGGGGCAAGGTTTAGAGTAGATGTACGAGGCAAGTTTTTTACGCAGAGGGTAGTGGGTGCCTGGAACTCGCTACCGGAGGAGGTAGTGGAAGCAGGGACGATAGTGACATTTAAGGGGCATCTTGACAAATACATGAATAGGATGGGAATAGAGGGATACGGACCCAGGAAGTGTAGAAGATTGTAGTTTAGTCGGGCAGCATGGTCGGCACGGGCTTGGAGGGCCGAAGGGCCTGTTCCTGTGCTGTACATTTCTTTGTTCTTTGTTCTTTGTATTATATCAGATGTGTAAATAGAACTGGGGCAAGAGACCTTGCTTGTTTTTTTTTTGCCCTCCTCTTTGTCCGGGGTACCAATGACAATTCCAATGCATCTACTGCTTGTTGGCTGAATTAAATTTAGTACAGACTAAAGATGGAACCAGTGCTTTTGTTGATCTGTTGAGCTCAACTCAACTTTGACAAACTTTCTGTTCTTGGATCTGGGGTGGTTCATTTAGTTTTAATTATCTGAATCAGACTTTGATGCTGGATGCCTGGCTGTGACCTGTCCAGCCATCCTCAGCCCTGGCCTGGGGGGTCAAGTTACCTTACTGCTCCCTCGACCTCACACCTCACCTTGCTCAATGACCTTGCCTCGCTGCTGGCTGCCTGGCTGTGGCCACCCCTCCCCAGTACTCCTCAGCCCTGGCCTGGGGGTCGCCACGCTGCTCTCCTCAATGACCGGCACCTCGCACCTCACTTCGCTCAATGTTGCTGGCTGCCTGGCTATGGCCTGCCTTCCTCAGCCCTGGGTCGAGATTGAGAAACCTGCAGTTTTTTTTTTACAAAAACACATCTTTGCCTTCGCAGTTGTCCCTCTCCCTCTTCATCGTCTCAATTACTTTGGATCAGTGTTTTCCAGCTCTAAGAGGACTCGACCAATCAGAGTCTGGTGTCAGTCTGTATTGCCTGATGATGGGCCCATTTGTATTTGTTGAGTCTATCAGCAAATGCAGAGCTATCAGGCTCAGATGGGTGGCCAAGAACTGCCCACAGACACCGGCCAGCATGGACCACCCCAGTGGTCGGGGCCCTCTGGTTCGGCACGGTGTGTTTCATTGTAAGTCTGCCTCTAACTGCTGCTACTGTGCATCGGTGATGGAGAGAGTGAATCTTTGTGGATGAAGAGCCAATGAAGTGCGTTGCTTTTTCCTGGATGATGTCATACTTATTGGGCGGGATTTTCCGACCCCCCGCCGTTCGGGGGCCGTTGGCAGTGGCCGCCCCGGCTATTCTCTGAGCCCCAATGACCCGCGCGGCCATCCGTTTTCGGCCAGTCCCGCTGGCGTGGATTAGACAAGGAACATACCGACGGGACCTGGCCTTGAGGGCGGCTTGCGAAGTCTTCGGGGGGGGCGTGGGGGGGATTCGGCCCCGGATCCGGCCCCGGGGGGGCCCCCACGGTGGCCTGGCCTGCGATCGGAGCCCACCGATCTGCAGGCGGGCCTGTGCCGTGGGGGCACTCTTTCCCTTCGTGCCGGTCTGTGTAAGGCTCCGCGATGGCCGGCGTGGAGAAGAAATCCCCTGCATGCGCAGGAATCATGGCAGCGGTTCTGCACATGCGCCAGAACACGCTAGCGCTTCTGCACATGCGCCAACTCGTGCCAGCCAGCGGAGGCCCTTTGGCGCGGGTTGGCGCGGCGCCAACCACTCCAGCGCCGGCCTAGCCCCCAGAAGTGCGGAGGATTGTGTGGTGCTGGAGCTGTGTTCATCCAGGCAAGTGGAGGGTATTCCCTCACGTTCCTCATGTGTGCCTTGTAGATGGTGGGCAGGCTTTGGAGAGTCAGGAAGTGAGCTCCTCACTGCAGGATTCCTAGCCTCTGACCTGTTCTTGTAGAAACAGTATTTATATGGCTAGTCCATTGCAGATTCTGGTCAATGGTAACCCCCTGGATGTTGATAGTTGGTGTTGATAAAGTGTTTAAAGATGCATATGGCGTGAGGAATAAAATATAAAAGCAAGGAAACCATACTGGAACTTAATAAGTCACTGGTTAGACCTTTGTTGGACTATTGTGGACAGCTTTGGGCACCACACCTCACAAAAGATGTAATGCCATTAGAAAGGCTAAAGAGGACGTTGAGCAAGACTTTACAAGCAATAAAGAACTTCAATTTTGAGGTGGTTTGGAAAAGTTAGGAATGCTCTCTTTGGGACAGAGAAGAGAAAAAATTGACCTAATAGATGTTTTCAAGGTGATGAGAGGTTGATAGAATAGAAAGGTAAAGGCAATGAGTGAGCGGGTCGACAATCCATTGTCATAGATTTAAAATAATTGGCAAAAGATCAGGAGCAGAGTTGAGGAAAAGTCACCCAGAATTTGTTGGGATCTGGAATTCTCCACCTGAAGCTGATTCCATAAATAACTTTACAAAGCATTCGGGCAGGCACTTGAGGATGAGGAATATATGTGCTCACAGACAAAAGAGCAAGGATGTGAGATTAAAACCACAGCTGTCCTTTCAAAAATCCAGCACAGACATGACTGGTCAAATGGCCTCTCTCTGTGCTGAAGGTTTCGATAATTCGATAATTCAAAGTTCCAGTTTCAAATTGCAGCACTCAAACATCCTTGGTCTTCCTTCAAACACTGATTTGTCTTTGTCAACATCAACACCTGCTCCTCGACAATTACTGCATTAGACCCACCTTAATGTGAGTTTAAAACGCAATGAATTCCTGGCAAAAAAAGGTGGAAAATTGCAGGTTACATTTTCTGTATCCTAATAACTATGATTTTAATATTTTTATGACGTTTTTGCTTTATTTCTCTACCAGCGGCGGTGTTTGTACATCCTACAGCTTGTGGATACACTCACAATTATTAACAGCCAGGGAAGCTTGCATGATGGGTTTAAACATTTGTGGTTTTTGCCTTTCTCTGAACTTTAGCAGTACAGTTTATAATGTAAGAAAAATCCTTGAATTAGTTTCTCCCTGGCAGTCCTATATGTATCCTATATGTTCTGACGCAGTTATCTCATTACTCTATATCGATAAAAACATTGTACGAAAAAAGTCACACAGAACTGAAAATCTGACGCCATTTTTTCTCCTTAAGGCTGCTTTAGAATAGTTAATATTTTTCAGTGCTTCATTTTTAAAAAGCCATCTGCTGAAATTGCACTGCAAAATAGATGTTACGCCAAGATACATTTCCACATTGTAACATCCATTTGTCGGTGCGGATGTGATTGC